>NC_135121.1:625000-1250000 GCF_050908995.1 Andrena cerasifolii | reverse complement strand
TCGTTCCAGCTCGCTCTCGCCTTCGTAGAACAAGAGCAAGTCAGAAGTGGTGGGGATAGCGCCAAGCTCCTGACGTGTAGGCCAAACCGAGTCCATAGCGTAGAAATACATACATCAGAATAGGTGTGCGTTTGGTCCGAAAAAATTCAGGAGCTTTATTGCTCAGAACATTGATTCTTTACGCAGCTTCGTAACGCACACAACTACTACGCTAAGAATAAACAACAGCCACACGGCTTTGTTCAGGCGTAGCCGAGCAGCGTTCCCGTTACCCCACCATACCCTTCGGGGGCCCAGCAACTTCAACTGCTTCAACTGCAACTTTCTCCTCGCGCGCTGCTCGCGAAACCGAACTCACCCCGGCCAATATATCTGAACACGACCTTAGTCCGGGAGCCAGTGAACATTTTTAGTGTCTCATCGCGACGAGGTTTTTCTATAATTTTTCTAATTAACCTTATGCTGAAAGTCAACGAACGCGTGGTTTGGCAGTCGAGTTCGGAGACAGAACATGTCAAGTTTGAGAGCATCCCCGACTAGTCGCGACAATGCTGAATCTCCACACATTAATCAACAACTTAATGCAAAATAAGAAAATCGCAGTCTGGCAGCGCTCCGCGGGGACCTTAGTCGTCTGGCAGACCTCCAAACATGTTAAACAAAAAAATTGACTCACAGCGACGAGGCTGACATTTGGTGGAATAATTGTTTATGTTGTAAAACCAATGGAAAAAATAGTCTGGCAGCCTATGAGCGGTAATAAGACCTTGCCAGATGTTTACAAATGAATTGAGCGTGTAGTCAAATCTTTCACCGCGACATTGAATTTAATATTAACTTTTATAAAAGATCGGTGTTTAATATGAATTATGAAGTGGATATGATTACTTTACAATTTTATTATAGTATAACAATACAAAATTGATTAATAAACTATTTTACAATACTTCACAATCTGAACTCTCGCAATCGGAATTGTCTAATTCTGTTTCACCGTCTTCAGTGGCAGAATCGTTTTCTGAATTGTGGTACATTTCACTCCTCAAGCCATTAGCATCTCTAAGGTCTTCCTGGTCAGGCTCAATTAAAACTTCGCTCACGAATGTTGGCAGTTGGTGACCTTCAAACCAAGTAAACTGATATTTGCTGTCAACTTCTTTCCAGCCATGATCGATTGGAAATAAATCAGTACGAAATTTTGAATGGGCGTTTCTGCAAATACTCGTATAGTAAAGTCGACGCATCGAAGTTTGCAGTTTTTATTTTAAATACTTCGCTAGTATCTTGACAGGCTGATTAAATTGTAATTGTATATTTATTGTATTTTCACGCACTGACTGGCTGCGATTACAATCCAGCATTTTTTAAAAAGGAAGAAGAAACATTGATCTATTACAGAGCTGTGAAAAATATCAGAAAGCATTCGCCGATCGTGGAAATCTTAATAATTGTGATTCGACAGAAGTTTTTTCTATCCTAGAGGAGTTTGTCTGTCGCTTATATTTGAAAAAAAAAAATAAACTCCGCGAATGAAGCAAGGTTTGCCATGTTTTCGAAAACGTACGCCTCTCAAGATACCAGCGAAGTATTTAAAATAAAAACTGCAAACTTCGATGCATCGACCATACCGCCATTTAAATCTGGATTACGACAACAGATTTTAAGGACTTCGTATATTACGAGTATTTGGAGAAACGCCCATTCAAAATTTGATACTGATTTATTTCCAATCGATCATGGCTGGAAAGGAGTTGGCAGCAAATATCAGTTTACTTGGTTTAAAGGTCACCAACTGCCAAGACCTAGAGAGCGAGAGAAAGCGCGATGTAAGAAGGACATGAGTGCGTGATAGGATAATGTCAAAAGGAGCATAATTTAAACTTTTCAATTAATTCAATTAGCTAATTACTGTAATCATCTGAGGAAATGAGATAAATGTTTATATTTATCTTTCATGTCTATATGACTACATGTACTCGTGTAACAAACTTCGGTTACTGATATTCCCTTTCTTTTATTTACCTTTCTCTCATTTGTTGTACAAGCGAATTTAAGGTGTTAAATAGTATTAATATATATGTTAATAATAATCATTTGTGTACACTGTACAGCAGGGATGCACAGACTTATTAAGACCACGTTCCACATAGATTCACTGTGACTTATGTTACCTATCACATATTATTTGTTTTATTTATATTTATCATATATTGTGACTTGTTAAAACTAAAGTAACACATGGTGAGCGGGCCGCCAGCAAATCACCGGAGGGCCGCGGTCTGTGCATCCCTGCTGTACAGAGTGTTCAAAAAGTAATGGTCACTTGTTCGGAGGGTTAATGTGCACATCTTTACCGGAGATTTGTTAAAAAAAACTGGCTATAAAATTGTTTATAACATTGAAAATGAATGTTTCAACGATTCGATTGTATAGAGTTGCACGTATAGGCATGGACCTACCACTACTCTGCTGATTTGGTAAAGAAATACAATCCGTCGTTTAAAGGGACAGAAGAGAGTGCAAGGTGCATTGACCTAGTTAGGCCAACTGCCTTTATTTATTTATTTATTTGTCTTACGGGAAGACCCCTTTATTTACAAAAAGACATGGGAAAAAAGCGCAAATCCACATTACCGCTCCCAAAAAATACACACAACTTACACCGAGAACCAAAAAATCTAAAGACCAATAAGAGTGTCACACCCAAACAAACCAACCAGGAAATATTTCCCCGATTGAGCGCATAACCAGTCACTCAATCGTCATACCATTCCATCCAAAACTCTAAGCAGTCCAGATCTAAAGACGTGTACATTCCGCGCAAAGAAATCAGTACAGTATTTTCTCGTTAGCGGCTCGCTGGTCGAGACCGGCGTTGAGCCCGTATCGTGAACAGAGCCCTACTTTAGAGTGTTCGTTTCTCGCTTCTTTTTGACCGAAGGGGGGAGCGAGATGGAACACTGCGTGCGCGGCGAGCATGCGCGGTGGTCGCAAGCGCTTACCGTGAGCACGAAAACCGCTTCGCAAAATCTTGACGCTGACCCGGCTCACGGTAAGCGCTTGCGACCATCGCGCATGCCCGTCGCGCACGCAAAGGACAGAGCGTCAGGCGTCCGAAAGACGGAGCGAGACAAAACATCAACGCGTCGTCTGTTTCGTACCGTCCTCGCTCGCTTTCAGTGCCTCTCGCTCGCTCTCGTTCCATCTCGCTCTCGCCTTCGCCGGACAAGAGTGAGACAGAAGTGGTGGGGATAGCGAAAAGTCCGTATCGTGTATACCAAACCAAGCCCGTAACGAGGAAATACTGTACGCTCACAATAATTATTCGCCAGTGTATAAATTCTGAAGATTGGATCCGTATCCCTGAATCGCAACGGGGGCCTGAACAGCATAGCAGTTCTGACGGATTGGGCAGGCGCGTTAAAATCAACCAATGAGATCAAGGAATTATTTGTATGCCCGTGAATTACCTTAAATAAAAAACACAGGTCTGCAACGATTCTCCTGCTCTCAAGAGTCCGGATATTCATATTGTCCATAATAGGTTGATACTACCAAAACGGCAGAGTAGTGGGTAGGCCCATGCCTATACGTGTAACTTTATACAATCGAATCGTTCAAACATTCATTTTCCGTGTTATAAACAATTTTGTAGCAAGTTTTTTTTAACAAATCTCCACTGGTCCAGAGGTGCACATTCACCCCCCAAACCAGTGACCATTACTTTTTGAACACCTTATACATTAAGTCGACATGCGCATGCGTTAATATTACTGTTTGAATACGATTTAATTAAATTATTTTGTAATCATAATTCATGAAGTAATAATTCAATTGTAATTCTGCACATCTCCGTGCAATAGTAATACATACATAGTCACTATAATAAATTATAATTTTATAAAAACACAACCATATGTCTACATTTTTTTCTGTGTCCATTGTAAAATTATAAATAAAATATTATTAATCAGAAATTCCGTTTCTTGTTTACTTTCAGCACTATATTGAAAAGATATTTCTACGTAGTTGGAACCACAGTGCCGCCCTAACAATACAAATTTGCAGAATGATAGCATTTTAAAAAAAGTCTCAAGCATAAATGTATTATGCTGCATATTTCACGTAGAACTACGGTTGTGGCTCTGACGCCATCTGACAAGGGAAGTTCGGTTACCCGAACATTCTGATTTTTTTTTAAACTGTGCAGATCTGTATAGGGCCTCAATAGAAGTTGTTACATGCCCCTATCGGTTCATCCCGTGTCTATGATGAATTCTTCCTCACCGTTCTCCAGTTGTTCGGCCCTGATCCGGATGCGAGGGGTGTCTGCGCATCCGAGAACCGTCGCTGGTTCTGATTTCGAGGGGATCTTTGGGCCTGCGAGGAGGACCCGCCCGCCTCGTTTCGGTTGAACGGGCGGGCGCGCTGGTAGTTTAAATGGTCGCAGTTTTCAGGAGAGGTTTCGCGTTCCTTCGATCATCGCGATTCGCGAAGTTCATATCTTTTTGGTTCACGCGGTTCGTATGTCCGCGATTCGCGAAGTTCATACGTTCTAGAATCGCGGTGCCGTGGCTGTCTAATGTCTCGGGGTCTCCCTGTGCGTGTCTTCCCTGTGGAGCGGACGGTCTGCGTTGGTATCCCAGTGAACGCTCACCTAGCCTCGTCAGCAGTATCGTTGGCCGGCGCGGCGGTGTCGGCTCGCCATAATCCGGTTCGCGAGGGTACTGATCGTGATATTCTGCATCCCGGTGGCGGGGGCGTGTATTTGCGGAGTAATGGGCTCTTCGTATGAGTCATCCTCGGTTGCCTCTATTCTGTCCATCTTTGCTCGGGATCGTAAAGGACGGGGGACGCGCGCTCCGAGTGGACCCGTACGTACCATAGCGCGGCAAGCCGGACATTTCCTGCTCTCGCCTTTGTGCGTGTAGCGCTAAATCGAACGCGTCATCTAGTGATTCTGGCTTTGATATAGTTACTTTAGTCGCAATTCTTCGGGGTAATCCCGTGATAATCGAGGAACGAGCCAATCGCTCCAGTTCCCTCAAGGTCCTCTCATTATTCTCTTCGATTAATTCTTCAGCTCTTACGGTCACCTATCGGTACAGGCGACTCACGCGGTGAATAAAATCTATTAAACGTTCCCGTTCTCCGTCTCTGTTGACGCTCGCGTGTCGCTGAACCTGTCGTAGGTCGCGGGCGCTCGTGTTACTCTCAGGTAACGCTCGGATGGCGGTGAACCTGATGTCTCTCGGCTCGCTCGATTGCTCTGTCCCTGGTCTTCGCGGTCATGGTGGCCCGTATCGGCGCGTAAATGCTCTCCCGGTGAGGCCGTTTCTTGGAATACCGGAGCAGAGATACACTTCGCCTAATCAGATCGGCCGAGCGCGATTCGCGAGATGGACACTTAAGGCTCCCACAGACCAACGCGAATATTCGCGACAGCAGCGGATCCGCCGCGGTTCAGCAGTTTTTTATACGTGGCTGCTTATGGGCAAGTATTGTGCGCGCTTCTGGTCCCGATCGCGACAGCGATCGGACACGCCGTACAACCAAGTCGGTTTTCCGACTCATACCGGCTTCGCGAGAAAAGGTGTTATTCTCTATCTTTCTGGGAATACTGCCAAGGGAGACGGCGTGCGTAGATGGAAGGCACGCGACTTGGAAAAACCCTGCCCTCGCCTTGCGGGTCATCGGACAAGTTGGATTTACCCCTGGGGGGAAGCGGCTCGAGTAGTCGGCCCTCCACGTCGCGAAGCGACGTGGAGCGCTGTCCAGCGGGGACCACGAGGAGGTAGGGTGACTTATGGGCAGTGTTATCTGATCCGCGGCGGATCCGCTCCGCGCCGCGAAATTCGCGTTGGTTTGGGGAAGCTTTTAAGGCTCCCCTAGACCAACGCGATTTAGCCGCAAGCGGAGCGGCAACGGAATTTCCGCAGCGGCAGCGGTAGCGGAATTCTCGTGTATGCTCACACCGGAACGGATATTTCGCTGCCGCTGTGAATATTTGACGTTGATCTGGGGGTTCCCTGTTCGTTTTGCCTATTTTCGTGAAAATGGGTTGTACTTATGAACTTTTACCTCGGAAACTATTTGTCGGATTTAGTTGATTTCTTTTTTATTTTAATCTAGAAGGATCCGCCTTCCTGAATTAGTATTTTCCGGATGAAAAATCATTTTCATAGCAGTGAAAATTATAAACAAATGGCTTGTTTTGCAAATTTTGACTCGTGGTCCCGATTTTAAAAATCTGAAAAAATACTACCATATTCCCTGAAGTGCTTCCTATAAAGTAAGCCTATCTATTGGTTGTAACTTGCATATTCAATGTCGCAGTAAGCTGTTAAAAACAGCGGTGATCCCCGTTTCAGGTAAGCAAGCCGCGCGCTTCGCTATTACGGTCGGCTGATCGTACCACTCGCAGTGTATATTACTTCAATGAGGTTTAAAAACTCTAAAACAGAGCGAGCTTTTAACATGAGGGTAACTAGTTAGGTGGCCGGGTGGGCCTGACCCCCAAAACGCGGAATGGTCCCTATCAAAAAAATATGTAGGTAAATGATTGTTATAAAATGTGTATATAAAATGTATGTATATAAAGGGCTGTACTTCCGAATAGCCCCAGTGGCCGATCGTCACGAGGTTTGAGGGAAGGGGTGGGGAGGGTGCGTGGACCCTAAATCCAAAATTGTTGCTTCGGGAAATTATTAGTTTCCGAGATATTAATAAAAAACTTTTAGTATTTCTGCTGACATATTCCGACACAACGCATTCCACTTTTCAACTTGTTCCGGGTATTAGTATTCGTTGCGGCTAGATTAATGCGGTCGGCGTGTAAAGCATGGTAGCGAACCGATGTGAGTTTGGAGATTTAAACGAGAAACATCCTACTATACAGGGTGGATACCTATTGCTCTATTGATAATCACTACTCTAGGGGGATGATTCTACAGGCCAAAATAAGACGAAAATGTACAATACAATTTTTTAAAATCGCGCTTCGTTTTTGAGAAAATTGGCTTTGAATATCAGCTAAATACAACTGCCTTTTAAGCGCCTGTAGGGCACGCAGAGGTAAGAAGAACACGTCCAACTTTCCATAGAACAAATTGGGGGGGGGGGGAGGATGTATTCCCGTTAGGGCTACCGGTATGCAGTTAAAAAAAATAATTTGTAAAAAAATAATAATAATTTTTTTATATATTTCGGAAACTAATAAATACTCGAAGCTACAACTTTAGATTTAGGGTCCACACCCCCTCGCGACTCCTCCCCTCAAACCTCGCGTCGATCGGCCCATGGGGCCATTCGGAAGAATATCCATATAAAGATTTTCATATAAAGACCTCTACCTATAAAAAAAGAGTGAGTGAGAGAGAGAGGACACGATGGAGAGAATATGGGGCCTGCCCCCCGCCCCAGACAAAAATCCTAGTTACGCCAATGGCTTTTAAGCTAGCAGCATGTATTAGCTGTCTGTTCATTCTGATTTACGGAATCGAAAGTACTACAGGGCGATTCTCCCGCTAGAGTCCTGAAAGACAATGCCGCCGACAAGATCGCGTCTCCCTGAGTTTCGGGGCCTTCTACGCTCGAGACTGTGAGGACCACACAATGTTGCGCACTAAGCAAGTGACGAATGTCAGGTTCTACATTTCTCATTATATTTTTGCGAAAGTGACGTCAATCGATTCCTTATGTTTTCCCGATAACCTCAAAAATGACATAATTCGGGCCATAATTAGGGGAATTATATACATAAACTATTGATTTGCATAACATAAAGTTAACTTATTTTTCCTGTTTCGTCACCGAGCAGTGAGCGCTCACCACATCGATAGACGAGATATGGCAATCAAGAGAAGCCCGATAGTTTACCTACAATTGGCAGTGAAAAAAATGCCTTGGAGAGCGGAGAAATTTCGCCGCGGAAAAAACGCCTTAGAGAGCGAATCGATATCGCCGTGGAAAAAACGTTGCGGATCCACAGTCGCAGCGAAAATGTTTCGCGTTGGTCTGAACAGCCCCATAAGCCGCCACGCACAGTAAATTGCCGCGGATCCAACGCGATAAAATATTCGCGTGTCCGCCGCGGAAAAATACGCTAAGAATCCGCCGCCGCAGCGGAAACGTTCCGCGTTGGTCTGAACAGCCCCATAAGCCGTCACGCATAGTAAACTGCCGCGAGTCCATCGCGGCAAAATATCCGCTGCCGCCGCGAATTTCGCGGCGCGGTTCAGATGACACTGCCCATAAGCCGCCACGTATAAAAAACTGCAGCCTTGTCTGATCCGCGGCGCGGAGCGGATATTCGCGTTGGTTTGGGGGAGCCTTTAGGCGGAGACGCGGTCTAGACGGCGCGATTCGCCGTCGATACTTCCTATTTCGAGCTCTGAATCTAACTATCGCTACCGAGTCCTCCGGTTGAGGGTTGTGCCTCGCACTCTTGAAATCGACAGGGGAAATCGCCCCGCTGGCACCTGTCAATTGCTCCTGGTTTCGAAATATCGGGGCCCGGACCGTCAACGGTCACGTTGTGCTTACAACGATAACTTCCCCTGTTCGGCGACCTGACTGCCACGCGCGTGGCGATTCCGCTGAATCGCTGTTGCGTAGGAAAGCGACGCGAAGACAGTAAGAACGGGATGAACCAATAGGGGCATGTAACAAAGTATCAGGAGAGTTTTTGTTTGTGCCCATTTCCGGGTTTCCAGGGTGAAAACACCCCCTAAAGGTTAATGAGTGTGTTCCCATTATTCAGTATATCTTGGAAACGATATATGAAAAATATGCGGTAAGTAAATACAAATTTTGTTATAGGACTTGATAACAGTTCTTTAGTACAATCATTTGCAAAATGTCAAAAAAAAAACGCGACGCAAAATACGAGGTGTTTCTCTAGCAAACGTCGTCAAAGGGGATACCGCCAGCAATCACGCGCCTCGCTGAGTTCCGTCTTCGTTACAATGTTGCGCACTAAGCGGCGAATCTCGAATTGGGCATTTCTAATCAGATCTTTGCGAAAGTAACGCCAATCGATTCTTTATGGTTTCCCCATGAAATTGGCCCCAAGAACGACATAATTCGGACCATAATTAAGTAAATTACATAAAAAATTGATTTGCATAATTAAAATTAGCTTCGTTAAAAATAGTCCGATTTACATAACATTTGGTATGATTTTCATCGCAAAAAACATAAGGAATCCATTGGTGTGACTGCCATATTTATTCGATGAAGAATATAAAGCATTTCATTTTTCGCATAAGCTGTGAATCATCGCGTGAGCAACCAGCGAAACCCGGCGAAGATGAAACGGTACCGCGCGGTCGGACGAGAAATGCATACATATATGTGCATACTACATTCTGCCGGGCCGTGCTCGTTGCGCCGAACTGAAATCAAACCACATCTCGTCCATTTTCGCACCGCTGTCAGTTCGCTCAGAGTGAACTGATAATAACGGTTCATATAGTTTTAGATGCAATGTTCCTTCCTCTATTTAACTCTATAACAATTAGCTCTCTATCTCTTTCCGTTTGCAAGCAGTAACAGCGCAACAGGGTTGCATATTTCGTGACATCCAAGTCTTAATTCGGGCCCTCATAGCCGTTACATTCCTATATAGTGCGGGGAAAGACATAGTTCTACGTAAAAATGTTCGATTTCTGCTAGAAATTTAGCTTCTTTTCGTTGTGATCAATTAATGTTTTTCAAGATAGAAACTCGTCCGCGGTTCCAACTACAGTGATAACCATAATATAGAAAATAAATCTTAATTTTTTCATTTTAAATGACTATAACAGTCCCCACACCAACGACCGTCGGAAAATTTTTTTTTGAAGAAGCTTGCGGCACCGACTATATGTATGTATCTATGTATGTATGCGATAAAAAAGCTCAACAAATTCTGAGTTTTACTTCAAACAGACACTAATGTGTAGGCAAAACGCCAGGCAGTATAACTTATAGTGTTTGTTAGTCACTTAATTTTGTTGAGGTTTATAGTAATAAAATAAATAAGGTCATAAATCAACTTACTTGATTGTGAGGCTGGATATCAGTGTCGTCCGTCCCATGTACCTCTACGTCTTGTGCCGCCGTTTGTTCGGGTAGCTCTTCCGCTTCGTCCAGGAGAGATGTCTCCTCTTCAGTAATATTGGAAATGCTGGCACTTGGTGTATCGGTGTCTTTCGTAAACACCAATAAATCATAATACCACAGAGATGGCACGTATACGTCCTCAGCCCCCTTCCCACACCGTTTGGACGCCGCTACTTTTTTAAATTCTTTGCGGAATGTCCCACGGAGGCTTTGAATTTTTTTAGCAACAAAATCTCTGTCCGCTTGAGGAAACATGGGTTTGCAATATGCAATGAGCTGGTCGTAGCACTGCTTGCGTAAATTCCGATTTCTGTAGTCATCTGTGTTTGCTTTCCACAGAGAAGGCATTCCTCTGTACAAAGTGAGGAGCCCTGCCACTGATTTGTTGCTCCACTTTGCGTCGTCTGTCATAATTGTATGTAATATAGGTGAATCACTATTTATATTTGACAATATCTATCACTAAACGATATCGATCACCCAGCAAGTCACTAACGTAGCAGAAGTCTATGTATGCTTATTGACACCTCGACTTTCGTTTGATTCTCCTTTGCTCCGTGTTTTCCCTTAAAACGTAAGCATTGGTTCCTCCACCCGTAGGTCAAATTCCGAGTGAAGGTGGTTATGGCAAAATATAATTGGTCAAGGCGTGACAAAAGGTGCTTCAGTCCAGGAGGAAATGCAAAACGCTTTCGTCCTTCTTCCCGAACAGCGGTTGGGTGATAAAATTCAAGGGTTGTAAATATCTACATCTTTAGTTTACGTTTGGCGGCCAGATGTGGAAGCCTCGCGAGGTCTTTCCTTATTTGACCATTGTCCTGGGATTCTCAAGGTTTAGTCCAGCAATAATGATTAAAAAGCCCATCGTGACGGCATTGCGGAGAATATAAACTTCAATATACCGAGTCTTAACAGTCATGCTTAAAAAAGATAAATATGTAGGCGTAGGAGTGGGGCAATTAGAATATCTTGTTTTCAGACATTGATAAACTAAATTCAGTTTTATTATAAGTATGTAGAAATACACGTGGTTCCACTGAATACCTTGCAATCAATCCGCCGCGTTCATCAGCAAGCCGCTGCTAATATATTTTCATAAACACCTGATATAAAACAACCTCTTAAATCTATACAACCTCACCCATGCGCTGTTGTACTTAAAAATTACACGTGAGACCCGAGAACAGGAAGTTCGCGCGGGGTCCCGCCTGCGCGGTTCTCCTTTCAAATTATAGACGGATCCCTTATGGCTGGAGTATAGACACGCGCTCGAATATCGGAGCAGAAGAACGCGCGACGATTGGGTACAAGAAAAGGTTCGCCATAGGGAGGAGATATTACTATGAAGAGGTGGTGAATTCGCATCTGCATCCTTGCAGGAATGATTAGTCATAATAAAATAATCTCCTTCTTATGGCTTACCTTCTCTCGCAGCGTATACGCGGAGCTAGTTTTCGTTTTGATATTCCAAAGCGTGTTTATGCTCGAGAGATAAGGGATCCGTGTTTAATTTGAAAGGAGGACGGGCAGGCGGAACCACGCGCGGTCAGCGAACTACTTCTTTCCATCCTGTTTCCTGTTTCCGCGAGGTGTATTGATGGTGGATAATACATTTTAATTGCTATATTGGTAGCATTTTTCTCACGTGTGGAAAACCCCAAGGAATCCATCCGCGACACTTCCATATCCATACGATAAAGAATAAAGAATTATTTTATTTCCTAAACAGATACAGGGTAATTCTGGAGCTGTGCCCGTCACCCCGTGACGAGGGCTGCCCTTCGCAGTGCCTCACTCGAATTTTATGGCTTTATTCCGGAAAAAGGTACGAATCTTGGGCCGAACGTAGCGAATTGGGGTCAGGCCCCTGCAGTGGAGGGTGAAATATCCATTACAGCGTATTAAGAAATTCTTTTCTTCATCTTGTCGAAAGGGAAATGACGCCAATGGATTCCTTATGTTCTTCCGATTAAAATCATACCAAACAACATGCAAGTCGGACTACTTTTACATAAGGAATACAAATTGCTTGTGTCAAAATAGTCCGATTTGCATGATGTTTGGTATGATTTTAATCGACGGAACGCCAGGAATCATTGGTGTCACTTCCATATCGTATCGATCCTGGCTCAACCCGGAGCCTGACGAGAGTGTAACTTATCCAAAACCATGATTAGATCGATGCAGACCCTGTGATCCGTACGGTGATCAAAATAATTGTGAAAACTTTGTTTCATGAGGGCTGCTCGGATTCCGTGGTCCGAACAATGACAAAAAATGAGCAAAGTGTGAGGTTATTTTTATTATATCATAGAGTTGTATATATTAGTGATACTTAGGTTTAGTACTAGGTTTAAGTTGGTAAGACTGGGAGAAAAAATGGATCCGGAAAGGACTAAAGGTCGGGCGCGTGATGTAGAGAGTACGGGAGAGTGCGTGCATTGAATTAATCAATTTTATCTTTAATTATATTTATTATGTCTTTAGTAAATGTGGGTGTTATATTATTGAAAGAACTCAACAACCATTTTACAGCAGCATATGGTAGCAGAGCGTGCTTGGTAGTTTTTTACTAAAGAGTGTTTTGTGCGAGGATACTTTACATAACCTAAAAAGAGGGAAAGAACACGTGTTGCGACCATGGCGTACCACTGAGACATAACTGCGGTAGAACCACTGAATGACACAAATTATTTCTTGTTGGCGTGACAAGTTAGAAGGGATACTGAGATCCAAAAAACTATGGAAGAAAGTTATAGGAATCAAACCACCTGCAAAACCAGAAGAAGATGAGGAAAATTATGATACCAAATAAAGCATAGAACGAATGGGATGACGACAACTTTGCTGCCAGGACAATTATTCTGAATACGATGACTAAAGCACAACTGTTAAGATATTGTCAGGAGAGGAACG
Organism: Andrena cerasifolii; assembly: GCF_050908995.1. NCBI lineage: Eukaryota > Metazoa > Arthropoda > Insecta > Hymenoptera > Andrenidae > Andrena > Andrena cerasifolii. Next base: position 1,236,980 of record NC_135121.1, on the reverse strand, counting down.
CAGATAAATTGTGGTATTCAATCAAGAACAATTTGGCAGCAGAAACCGAGCAACTGAGAGCCAGATCCTTAAGTGAGTTGTCGAACCTACCTATGAAAAAGGAGGAAAACGTGGATGCCTATATACATGGAGCTGAGGCCCTTAAAAATCAATGTGTGCAGCTAGGTAAGCCTATCGAAGAATATGAACTAAGAATGTTTGTTTTAAAGGGTTTGAAATCTGAGTTCGACCAAAATGTAATAGAGTGTCAGAGAGACGTCACCATCAACGATATACGGTATACACTTAAACAGGAAGAGCTGTGAAAGGAAAAGAGAAGAGGAGACAAGACTGCGAGAGACAATGAAAATGTAAGAAAAGTAACAGAAAAAAACAAAAAGTGAAATATATTGCTACAACTGTGGAAAGAAAGGTCACATGGCAGACGAGTGTTACAGTAAAAAGAAATGTTTTAACTGCCAGAGGTATGATCACATTGCAGTAGTATGTAAGAAGTCAAGAGGATTTGGATCAACGCGAGGGAGAGTGCATCGGGGAAATCATCGAGGAAATGGAAGAAGAAGAAATAAAGGGGATGGTCGTGGAAGAGGAGCAGCGAAGAGATGGTGGCAACGACAAGTGAGGAAACCTGCGTGGAAAAATGTCAGGAAAAAACCATAAACAAATTAAAGACCAAAGAGATAGAGACACTGAGTGGCTATTAGATTCAGGCACAACAAGCCATATGACGTGCAATGCAAAAATCTGTGACGTGATTGATCATGACAAAAGAGAGATAACCTTGGCGGACAAAGGAGGAAGAAAGCTGATTTCTGGTGGAATAGGAGAAGTTGTAATGAAACCACAAGAGATTCAAAACAGAGTCCGATTGAAAAATGTGTTGTGTGTTCCCGATTTGAACACAAATCTATGATCGGTGGCGAAGTTTACCGATTATGGATATGAAGTGGATTTTGATAAAAAAAGGTGCACTGATATATAAGAAAAAGGATGAAATACAAATGACAGCTGTGCGTGTAGGGAATGCTTATTATGTGAAATCGAAGATAATGAGTGGCGAACAAGCAACAACGATGAAAGAAGATGATATTTGGCACAGAAGACTCGGGCATGCAAACAGAAGAATTGTAGCAGAGATGAAGAATGAAGACCTGGTTATAGGGATGAAAGAATCTGACAAGATGAACGTACAATGTGAATCGTGCATTGAAGGAAAAGCATGTAGGAAAGTTCGTCAAAGAATTGGAGACAGGAGAGCCGACAAATTAATGGAACTGTGGCACATGAACCTAATTGAACCCATAAAGCCATCGACAAGAGGAGGAAAGAAATATATCTTGACAATAATCGATGATTACTCGAGAGTAATTTTTGTGTCATTGTTACAAGAAAAGAGTGAAGCATCAAATGTATTAAAGAAATTAATTATATTAAAAGATAATAAGTCTGGGATGAAATTGAAGAGAATTCAGTCAGATAATGGTGGAGAATTCATCGAAAAGAACCTGAGAGACTAGTTTGAATAGAAAGGCATAAGACAGGAGCTAATTCCGGCGAGAACGCCACAATGCAACGGAGTTGCAGAAGGATGGAACAGACTGATAATAGAGATGACGAGAGCTATGCTTTCAGGGAGACCTCTTAAATCGCGTTCACTTTGTACCGCTTGTAGCGACTCGCAGAGGCTTGGCAGCCAGGCGCGGCGCGCCTCAGAACTATCCGCACTAACGGAAAGTCCACACGCCACGCCGAACCCTTGATTTCAAGTGTCGTTTTCCTATTCTAGGTATCTTTCTGTCTCATATGTACACTCTTCTGGAGTCCAGGTTTGCGCGTGGGCAGAATTGTCGTGCTTAGTTTTGCCAATTCTGGCGCGCTACGCTTTCCAACGTGACACGCAAAAGCGTGGATGAAAAATTTGACCTGCATCACGCGCAATCAGAAGACTGCCCTTCTTGTTCAAAACATCTTGCACTCAATATTAGTTTTTATATTAGAACAAGCAATGACATGGTAATTATTGCCCTTAATAATAATAATTACGATTGTCGTGCCCTGCGTGGTGGCTCGCAAGGCTGGTAGGAGATTTGGCGTAATCGTGGGTTCGGGAGTGATTAAAGGATAAGAATCCGCCGGGTGAACTGCACCAAGTTTGTTTAAACTCAAAGACTAAGTTTTTATTCAAAAACAACTAAACTAGACTGAGGGGTACAAGTCGGTTTTAGCCGTGGTACCCGGTCGAGGGTCGGATCTTGTGTCTGCCGATTTGCGGAGTCAAATCGGTTTTGTTTCGTTATTGGGCGTCCTGCCGTCACTTCGCGTTACCATATATGGTCATGGCGAAGTGCTTGCATTTTTGCTGATTTCGTAGATTTGCGATTGCCACGCGAATGTCTTAGCTTAGAAACATCTCGAAAGTTTCTTGGGTAATATAATATGTATAATTTATAGTAGTGTGTATAATACGTGTGCTTGGGCGTTGCCTGGGCAAAACATGATCGTCACAACAGTGACTGTGTTAAGTGCAATTTCATTTGCCATCGCATTCTCGGAGAGACATGTGGACATTTTTTAATGTACCCTTGCAACATTTTACAGTCGTTATAACTGAGTCATAAACCATTTCCACGATTTGTACCACCTTCAAGTCAACCAAATGTAGCTTCGTAAAAACAGATAATCCAGTGTACCCTACAGTAGCAATATTTATGATATCCTCTATAAGCCAGGTATATCGAGGAATTTGTATACTTTTCGCGAACGTATATCGCGATCGTGTCTTGCCGATTGTTTCGCAGATCGATAATATACATCGAACAGGTAGTACACAATGCAAGACTGCGCTGAATCGTGGAAAAAACACGAGGACCTTCTAGCGTGCACGAAGGAGCGCACTTCTTCCTTCACTCCGGCGTTCACGTACTTTTGCGTGGCGCGCCGGCGTGTGGCGCGCAAGAGCGTCCGTGTAAAAGGTCTAATGGAAGGCCTGCGCGTCATGTATCTCCTTGGGATATTCGATGTCCACCTCCAATAGGTATCCCCCAGGTCCATCGTCGTCGGGCAAGGATGACACGTCGAGCGCGGACACTGTCGCATCGTCCAGCCATCGAAACCCTTCGAGTGGCATAGCCTGTGACATCCCCCATCCGTACAAGTTGTTGACGTCGAAGTACATCAGATACATTGACGGCTTCGACTTGTCGTACGTCCCTGCCGGCAGGTGCTTGTTGTTGGCACGCGCGTACCTGTGCGATTCCTGACTCAGACCGCCGCGTATGCTGCGCTCCAAGTAGAGTAACATGGGAGCGACCACGAACTTCGAATACCACTCGCGCACGCTCGGTGCCCTGAACAGTACGCGATTTCGCGTATCAAAACTTTTCATGTCCGTATGCTCATTCAACATAAACACCACGTTCAGAATCGTATTCACGGACACACAATAATGTTCCCTGATAGCCTTTGTTATGAGCGAGAGCACCATTCGTCGGGCACCATCCAAAAATTGACGTAGATCGACGTAACCCACGTTAAGGGGGCCGTCTCCTTTTTGTTATGGTCCGAATCGATCGAAGCGCCCTTGTAAACAGACGGACCCTAATAAAACTACTGCGGTCGGTAAAAAGAAGTTGTACAATGGTGACATCTACCGGTACTCTACGTAGACGAATTTTTGACAGCATAGTTGCCGCATGTTCTGTTGTCTCCGTCTCTGCCGCGCTGTTGCCACAGCTCCTTCTATTGAGAAGCTTGGAGGAATACGGCACGAGAGCTGCGTCTAGGCAGCGATCGCCGGGCTCCATGTACCGCTGATGGAGGGGGGAACATCGACAGGAGCGGTGGTTATGTGTGGGGAACTGCGGTGCGTCAGTCACGCACACATAACCACCGCTGTAGGTGTTTCCTCGTGCATCAGCTGTAGCTGGAGCCCGCCAATTCCTGCGTCTAGCATCAGAGCCTTGCTGAACGTAAAGGAGGATAGCACTATTGAAAGATAGAGAGGTTGAGTAGTGAAGTTAGGAAACATGTCAATGAAACAATACTAATTTAGTATTTATTTATACATAGAACGATGCAATACTTTGTATAATCAATGTGCAAATTCAAAGCATACAATTTGAATAAGGTACATCACCGAAGTGTAACATGCCGATCGTAATGAAATTTATGAATGCTGTAATTCTTCTAAAAACATATGCCGCTTTTTTTTCATCTAACTATACATCAAATTATCTTTTATATCAACAAGAATTGTCTGTTTCAATAATAGTTTTGTACATGGTTTTCTTCGGAATTGTTATTCCACGGTTGTAAAAATTTATCAATATAAACCAGAGTTCAGTACTAACAATACTGATATTTGGGAATGTCCCATTAAACGATTTTATTTAGCTACGATCCTCTGTTTGTTTGTTTGTTTGATTCAAATCTGGAAACTCAATTTTAAACCACTTCCAACCATCCAATTCCCTCGAAACTTTGCAGAGGTGCGTAGTTTGGTTGACAATACAAAATTATGAAAAAACTCCGAGTGGGTGAAAAAATTACCTAGTCACCAAGAAATAATAACCCATAACAATAAATCAACCATTCTTCAAGCAAACTGTTAAACTGCATACAGCAATAAGAGTAATGTAAATCCACAAACACTAAAAACTAGAAAAAGTATATTAAACAATTTATAATAAACGATTTTATGAAAAATGCATTAAAAACTAAAAAATATTTATTTTCTTATACTACAATTTCGATGGTGTATTTTCACATAAAATCGTGGAGCAGGATATCTCGCAACAAATTCATTTCGACACTTGAGGCTATACTAAATTGATTCATATTCTGTTATGAAATATCCTGAACCACGTTTTTATTTAAAGTTGAAAAACACCATCGAAATTGTAGCACAACACTAGAAGTATTTTTTAGTTGTTAGTGCCTTTTTGACGAAATCGTTTAACAGAACATTTTTTTATATATTTTTTGTTTCTAATCAAGTTATAGTCATTACAATAAATCAATCCAATACCTGCAATCAACTACCTGTAAAAGAAAATTTGCAGTTTAGCGATATTTTTGTAAAAGGACTTAGTGCCGTGTTTCGACCCCAAATGCCCCACTGTGCGCCGCCGAACAGCCCAAATCCTCGCTGGTCGGGACCAGCGCGGCGTTGAGCTCGTATCGCGAGCAGAGCCCTAATTCTCAGTGTTCGTTTCTCGCTTCTTTTTAGCTGATAGGGGGAGCGAGATGGAACGAGTGTAAGGCGTCCGAAAGACGGAGCGAGACAAACAACATCTCGTCGTCTATCTCGCACCACCCTCGCTCGCTTTCAGTGCCTCTTGCTCGCTCTCGTTCCATGAGACAATACTGTAGTATCTTTTATTTGACTTTATCCAGATATTATCTTTGCCCATCTCTGTTCTCCAACTGCTTCGCCGTGATTCATTCAAGCCTCCTTGATGGAAAAATATTGATAGGGGAAATGCGGCAACAGCGCGATTCGACTCTCGATACGTCTCGGCAACTATGTCTTTCCTACATTTATCGGCTAGATTGGACTTCCACCGGTTTTGATGGTACAAGGTACGAATATACCATCAACGCCGGTGACGGAGAAACCTTGAAGCTTCATTCTGTCATTTTTCGGGCTGTCCTGAGTACACGATTCATAAATTCATTATTATTTCAACGTACGGTGCTTATTAGCGTTCAAACGGACCAGACCACCCTGCACGAAAGTCTACCGAAGGCAACTAAACCCGCAAAAACGTCCACCGTGCCGATTCCAGGACGAAAGTTGTAATTTACGGTTTGCTTACTACATCGCGTATACGCAGGCCCGTTGGAACCATGCGCCGCACAAGGGCGCCAGCCGAATGGTACGCTAAAAAAACTAGATCGTACGCTTAATAATAAAGGAATCTAACACCTCACATAAACTAAATATAAATGTAATTCTTTTAAACATATTAAGTAGAAAACAAGTGCAAAAAATTGGGGACAACAAAAATTTTTTTGCACAAGGGCGCCAGCTAACCTCGCGTCGGCCCTGCCTACACGTCACGCTGGTGCTACATGGCTGCAGTGCACCATTAGCGCCACCAACGGAGAAGCCTTGAAGCTTCATTCGGACAGTTTTCGAGTCATAAATTCATTATTATTTCAAAGTGGGGTGCTTATTAGCGTTCAAACGCACCAGACCACCCTGCACAGATGTCTACTGAAGGCAACTGTACCCGCAAAAACTTCCTTCGTGCCGATTCCAGGACGAAAGTTGTAATTTACGATTTGCTTACTACACGCGTATACGTGCACGCTTTTCCTAGCTTGTGTGAGCGTACTCACACATTCAAAGGCCCGCGGAGACGGCCCCCTTAATGACAGCACCAGTCGAAATACGATTCCGAAACGCGGTTTCCACATCCTCCCATACGACCTTGGGTGCCATCGATCGACCCGAAACCCCGAATCCTATTTGCGAAAACTGTTCCCGCACGACTCGTTGAGGTAGAGTAAGTACTCGCCACACAACTCGTACGAATTTATGAATAAGTCCATGTCTTGCGATACTTATGCACTTAACGCCTTTCAAGATCTGTACCGAACGACTGCGCTGCTGTGATTGAATATAGTAACCACCTACCCTAGTCGAGATCCATGAATCGTTATCGCTCCGAATTCTTTTTTTCGCACTCTCTCGTGATCTATCTCTCTCACCCTCAAGGTGTTAATCAGGTGACGTGATGTCACGCTTGCTCGATGCGTTACTACGCGTATCGAATTCCCGCGCCCGTGATAAGTGTGTTCGCACCCGTCACGGTGGTCTCGATCTTCAAAATACGTTGGGCGATGCCCGAATAATTATCGTGAAGTGAGATTGCTTTGAAGGAGACTGCTTTTGAAGGATATCGTCAGTCGTTCAACGCACGGGAAATACAATCGATTAATATCGTACGTTTCCATTACCATATGTTACTGATTCGTTGTGTTAGTAACTTTGAGAATTTTAATAAAAATTGGTTTCAGATTATGTCATTGCCCGTGAAATTGAATCACCCAGTTACCGCTGGGATCTCCGCTGCTGTGACACCTATTCACACCTCCAGCCGGAAAGTATACGTGACGTGTCCAAATGTCGCGATTCAAACCGAAGAAATTCGAGATAACAAAGTCCATGCGGCGGAAGTTATTCGCGATGGCGACATTTTTTTTAAAAGTATTTCATAATGCTGACGATGTAAACGATGAACCATCGGCTGACCACTACGGGAATGAACAACTTTGGCTGAATAGGCATGCGCAGCAAACATACTTTTTAGACGACGATGATGATGATGTATATGGAAATATATATCAGCGGAATCGTGCGGATGCTCAAAAAAGCGTGGGTTGGCGAAACTGTGTCAATGCGGGAAAGATTAATTTTGTCGCTGTTTCTACGAATGAGGATTCATTTTATACTGAAGAAGATCTATTTAACGAAATCATCGACAATGCTATTATTACTGCCGATGATAGTGCCATATTTGCTGACGATGTTTTCGAGTGGGATAATTAAGTTTAACAAATTACTAAATCTTAAAATCTTAGAAACTTAAAAATCTTAATATTAATATGTCAGAATTACTTACCTATCTTCCGCCTTCCCTGCGAAATACCATACCAAGTATTTGTATATATTGAGATTAGGAGTGAGATAAGGGTGTGTGAACGCGAATTCGCATTCTTTCATGGCGATCATGAGGCGGTTGCGCTATTTAGATTAATTGATCTCGAATAGTTATCGCGTGAGAGGATGTCGAATTATAGCAACCGCGTTACATCCTTTTGCGCCTTATCTTTCGTGCCTGCGCACCCATCCCCGCACGCGCGAATTTCCCCCACCACCGCCCACGCTTGCGTGCGCGACGCCATTTTGAAACCCCCCTATCCTGTGACGTCATCCGCTCACCCTCAGTGCGGTACCTCCTCCCCACCGCGCCCCCGCCTCGCCTCACCCTCACCACCCGTATCCAGAAACGGCATTGCCTAACTACTTATGCATATATCGGGTTCTAGTCCGTTGAATAAATGAATAATAAATGGATAATAATGTTTAACTAAATTGTACATTTCGTCACAATTTCTAATAGTACTATTTAACTTTTCCTTATAAGTCGGAAACGAAAAGTTTCCCCAACAAGCGTTTTAAATCACTTATAGAGCATTAAATAAACTACTAAATAAACAGTTTCCAATTTTTTTTTATAATAATTAAGTTGAAAAAATAGAAAAAAACATTAAAGGCACGTACAATATATTCAATTGTAAATCATTAGAAAGACATCATTTTTTCTGTTTTTTAGCGCAAATTTCATTCCGATATCTTTTATAGTTTAAAAGTTATACACGAATGTCACTAACTACCCCTACTATCCCGACCACTGTCTGGCGTCCAGCCGGAGCGTATGTGGCCGCCTTTATTGAAGCATCCTTGCCTTCGGAATAGCCCCCAACTTTTAGACCTGGGCCGCATGAAGGGGATGATTCTACTGATCAAAGCTCGTACCATCGACGAGGACATACCCGTTACTAAACCTGACCGACGGGCGTTACCAGTGCCTTCGTTGAGCATGCCTTTCCGGTACAGGCGGACTTAATCGCAATAGCTTCTTTCATCTTGTATCTCATTTGTGTGTGTGAAAATTCCGGATTACCGGAACCATTCTACTGCCCATAGCTAATCCTAGCTTGTTTCCCCAGGAAAAACTTGTTTCGCGTCGTGACTGCGTGAGCGTAGCGAGTACTCGAGCAGCGCACAATTATGATATAGCTGTTCAAGTACCCGAAAAAAGCAAGCCAAGCCTAAAGGTTGGTTTATACAGCCTCCGAGCCATCCGTGCCGTGCCGAGCCTCTATGGTAAGCTTATGGAAGCGAGGAGTCGCTGAGCTCGATGGGAACTCGGCGGCTCCTCGTTGCCCGCTGGGCCCGGGCTCAGTGGCCGCGCTCGTTGAGACCACGGGCCGGACGGGTCCAGTCCGTGCCCTGTCGAAGTGCAACGTTGCTGGATTTTATGCTCCCAACATGTAGGGCAAATCCCGGAGACGCGGTCGACCTAATATAAAATGGCTATTAAAACTAATATAAATATTACTTATTTTATCAGAACAAACTTATATGTTCAGGAGCGTCCGGAGCTCACTTTTGGTACAAACTAAATACATAAACACAGTGTTTGCATTCAGTAATTATAGCTTACTATCGAATCAGTGTTACTCCTCGCAAAAGGCTTATTAATCTACAGCATCTACAAGCCATTGTAACAGCTGATCTCGCTTCGCCAACGCCGGGATTTCTTATAGTGTTTACAAGGCATACTTTCGCACAGTGCTTGCACGATCATACGAATATTACGTGTCGCTTCTTATTTCAGTGCCAAGGTAAACCCAATTACCAGTTCTTTAAACATTAACCATCTGTACTTTAACGGGTGTCCCCTCGGTGCGGTCCCTTCTTCCGAGTACTATGAAACTCGCTTTCGTGTATAGCCCCCCTACTACCATAGTGCTACGAAACACGCTTTCGTGCTTAACGTTCCCGTACAATCCCACATTGTCAATCCCTGATTTTTTTTATAATCCTTTGCGGTCCTATGCTGCGACGGGCACTATTTAAATAAAAGGATATACCTCCGAATGGCCCCAGTGGCCGATACACACGGGGTTTGGGGGAGAGGTGGGGAGGGGGTGTGTACCCTGAATCTAAAATTCTAGCTTCGGGTATTTATTAATTTTCTTTGTTTATTCGATGGCCTTGCATCTTGGGCTTCGAATAATATTTCATCTTTCATAGTATCTTTATCCTAAGGTCGTATTCAGATATATTGGCCGGTTGATTCGTTTTCGCCAACAGCAATCGAGATGAAATCAGCTACCACCATCTGACGATCGTGGATTTGTCAGTTGGAGTTGCACGCCCCCCGAAGGGTATGGTGAGGTAGCGAGAACGCTGCTCGGCTGCGCCTAAACGAAGCTGTGTGGCTGTTGTTTATTCTTAGCATAATAGTTGTGTGCGTTACGAAGCTATGCGTAGACCAATAGGATATGAAGCTATCGAGAAAGAATCAATGTTCTGACCAACAAAATTCCTGATTTTTTTCGGAACTAACGCATACCTATTCTGATGTATGTATTTCTACGTTGAGAGCTCGGTTTCGCCTACACGTCAGGAGCTTGGCGCTATCCCCACCACTTCTGACTTACTCTTGTTCTGTGAAGGCGAGGCGAGTCAGAAAACGTTAAGAAAAGGAGCACGGATGCAGGCAAGCAGTATGGTCGGAGAATATCCCTCACGAAACTCACCGGTCAATATATCTGAATATCACCTTAGAAGCTCGAATAACCGACGAGAACCTTTGTGGCCCAAGCCGCGCGAGATCGCCGTTCCTCGGCGATGTTGCCACCGATTATACACAAACAGATTTTGTTTATTTTTCATCGTATCAATATGAAAGCGACACCAATGGCATTCTCCCGATTAAATTGACAGACAATAATTTAAACCGGACTATTTTTAACGAAGAGGGCTTTCAATTCTGCAAACAAATTTTTCACGTAATTTCCTTAATTATGTTCCGAATTATATCATTTTCGGGACCAATTTGATCGAGAAAACATGAAGAATCGATTGACGTCTCTTTCGCAAAGATCTGATTAGAAATGTAGAACTGCAGATTCGTCACTGCTTAGTGCGCAACATTGTATGGCCCCGCTGGTTTCGAACGTCGAAGCCCATGGCGAAGGAAAGTCAGCCTTCTATAGAACTTACAATCAAATCGAGAAAGACTTTGCTGACAAACTTTATATTCACATCAAATAAATACCTTAATTGTAAAATTTAGACGACGAACTATTGTTGCGTTTCGCCAATTCTTACATATGCATTACTTAGCTGGGAATTCCTGAGCCCAGAGTTTCGTGCATTTATCTATTGAAATGTTGCTTCAAGTCATCGGGCAATTTCATTGCTTCTTCTCGTACATACATACCTATATCTGTTCGCGAGTAGATACGAATGACGCGACTTTCCCAAATAAATTCATTCATCATTCATTTATCAGGGCTCTCGTCCGAACCGCTTGACAAGGAGACTGAACGACGTAAATCGAGTGCGAGTGAAATAGCGCATCAGCGAGAGACCCTCGTTCGACGGCGACTTGAGTCATCCAGTACTGAATATGAAAATGTTCATATTTCTCATTACACCTTGGTAAAAGTGTTACCACCGATGGATTGTTGAGTTTATGTCCACGAAAATGAGTCGAGACACGAAGCAATTCGGTCTATTTTTTCTTATGAATATATGATTAGGACACACACTACGTTCACTAAAAACGGACCGAATTTCTCCATGTTTAACATCATTTTCGTCGGGAAACCCTAAAAACTCCATTGGTAATACTTTCATCAACATTTATCGAAAACATGAACATTTTATTTTTCTATACTGAGTATTTTATCAACGGGCGCTCTACTAGGGCCCGAAGGTCCCTGCTCGCAGCGAGAAAGCAAAACAGTCGGGTGGGTAGGTCTTTCCCGATAATCCGACCTCAACCATTTGCCTGCGCATTTTCATGTTGCACGTCAAAAAGTATTCTTTTAATTACAATGAGTAATTCAGTTTGTAAGCGCAATTAAATTACGCGTCTTTAAAATCATGCACAGTTCATTAACTTTAAGTAATTGACCAATTCATTTATTTTTTAATTCATTAATGCAGTCCTCTGGTTAGGAACATCGTAATACGAAGCTAATATTCTACGCTCCAGAATATACGGTATTGTCAATGTGCAGATGACACGCGCACCACTTCACACTATCGTTTCTTAGTATTTGCGTATTTGGTGGTTCTCTAGCTCAGGCATGCACAGGACCCCCAGTTCCGAGCGCGAGCGCATATTCGAGCTCGAGTTGAGTTTGAGCTCGAGCTCGAGCTCCGAACTCGTTCAAGAACAAGCGAGTCCGCTAACGGAGTGGGGAGCGACTGGAGTAGTGGGAGCGGAGCGTTTAGGTGTGTAATACACAGGTTGCCGCAGGGGTCTCCAGAGTTTGACGCTCCGAAAGTAAGGCACATTTTGGGGAATTTTTGAAAAAAAAGTATTGAGTATTATAATTCCAAACTTTGTACTTTTATTAATTGAAATTTGAAAAATGTGTTCAAATTTTTGTATGCAATAATAGTAATTTGGTTCAAAGTTATAATGGTAGTAGTAAGAGGGGTTTGAAAAAAAAGTTTGTTGCTGGGGAACATGATTTTGGCTGTCCTAATCATCTGAAACAAAAAACGCAAAATTTTTCTTAACCTTTAGGGGCCCGGGATTTTTCCATTGAAATTGTAAATTTTATTTAATTTTATTTACACCAAAATGTCCGGCAAAGTATCCAAATTCTTAGATGGCCACTACCACTTAGTGGCCAGCCTGGCCGCAAACGGTATGCCATGTACTGGAATTTTTAAAATTTGAACTTTAATGTTTCTAAGGGTTTTTGATATCGCTAATCACGATTCTAAGATCAGAGTATCGAAATTTTACACAGAAACAGTGTTGCCAACCTGAACAAGCCTAAATGTATAACAGCAGTTACATTCATATATTATTATTTCCTTTGGCGTTATCCAGAGCTAACGACGTGGATGTAGAAAGTTCTGTAGCACTTTTTTTGTTTTGGGTTTTTTTTATGTTATTTTTGGATTTGTTTTTTTAGTTTTCTGATTTTACTATTTATTATGCAAGCTGCAATCGTGCAACTTACTAATGCCCATGTATTATATAAAATGAATAATGAATGTGTATCTCTATGTTGCGTTTTTATCTGTTTGTTCATACTTCTTGTCCTTCTAAATGAAAAAAAAAAATAAATTTATATGTCGGAAATTCGAATTTACGGTATTGATTGTTTCGTATGGAAATCCTCAAAACAGGGTGTTATGCACAATGCAGTGTCACATGTAGAGCATATATAAAGAGTTCGACGTCTAGTTTGTCGTAATAAAGACAAATTGTATCGTCGGTTTTTATCCAGTAATTTTGGAAAATGACGACCTATTAGTCGGAAGGGTTTGGGCAGATGAGAAGTGGAGTCATTCGGATCAAGATTCAGTAAAGCTCTAAGCACTTGTAAACGAAATGAGGGAAAGGATACACGTTCATTATTCATTTTGTATAATGCATGGGCATTAGTGAGTTATAAATAACACAAAAAACCCCCAAAACAAAAGAAGAGCTACAAAATTTTCTACGTCCACGTCGTCTGCTCTGGGTAACGCCAAAGGAAATAATAATATATGAATGTAACTGCTGTTATACATTTAGGCTTGTTTAGGTTGACAACACTGTTTCTGCGTAAAATTTCGATTCTGTGACCTTAGAATCGTGATTAGCGATATCAAAAACCCTTAGAAACATTAGTCCAAATTTAAAATTTTTCAATGGCCATTATAGTGGCCAGCCCAGCCCTCAAAAGGTTAATCTATATAAGTGTGGTTATCGTATGAACTAAAATGAATGAAAAATGTTGAAAAACACAAAAATGGTTATATTTCAAATGCATTTGTTAGTTTTCTGTGTTGCAAAATTGGATTTTTGCAAATAATTACTTCATTCTAGTTCATACGATAACCACACTCATATAGATTATGAAAAATTGTACGTTTTTTGTTTCCGATGACTACGACAGTCAGAATCATGTTCGTCAGAATCAAACTTTTTTTTAAACCCCTCTTACTGCTACCATTATAATTTTGAACAAAATTATTATTATTGCATACAAAAATTTAAACATATTTTTCAAATCTCAATTAAGCCTCCGTATCCTGTGCCTGAGTCAATTTTGATCCACCGCTTAAGATCGCTAACGCATACAGTGACGGATCTGTGTATGTCAGTTGCGGCCAAGCCATCATATAGCTGTTGGAGGTGTCATAAAAACATAAACAGGACCTTTCCGGTGACTGCGTTGGAGCAACAATGGGAAGCTCGAGACAATACCATATTTTCCTTAGAGAAAACAAAAGGGACATACGGCCTCTGCAGTCATACAGTTCTCCACCACGAGACCTTATACCAAGGAGTGGGGAGTGAGCATACTACGGTCGAGCTCGAGGGCGCATCGTCTGCCCTAGGGCAGACTTAATGTGCACCCTTGGCGTAGAGGATCTCTTCTTCTTACAATGGGTACACTGGCACGGAACTGATAAGCAGGGTTGCCAGAAGGAGGGATAACACGGCCGTGGAGGGAGCTCAGTGACGTAGTAGGCAATACTAGAAGGGGAATAGCTATTAGAAGTTGGGACTCAATGACGTAGTAAGGAATAGTAGGGGGGGGGGCGGCAGGTTAGGGAACCGAATGAGTAATTCTCGCATGGTGTGCACAAGTCGCATTATTGTACATTCTGCTCTACAATACTGCCGCGCTCGTAGCTACGACCTTGTAATTTTCGATGTGATGGGTCCTTGAGAATTCGGGGGAGAAAAGTGTGTCTTCTACTGCGCTAGTCAACACCTGTGGCATTTTAGTTTGCAATTCCGTAGAAAACAGGCGATTTTTAAAATGAGTGCTCCATATTTTTTGTCATTTGTGCACAACGTTGAAATAAGAAAAGGGCATAGTAACGTTGGATTGGCCAGCACAATCGCCTGGCGGGAAACCAATCGAAAACTTTTGCGTTCTCATAAAGCACAAGCTTCAAGGAAAACGTATATTCGCGATCACGCAGTTATCTCGATAAATTCGCGAAATATGGTCATTATCTTTGGAGTATGCAGAAAATATAGTTCAAAGCATGTCTACACGGTGTCAATTGATTATTGACAACAACAGAAACTGGACCATATACTAGGTAATTGCGCATTAGTTCATAAACCGTACTTCTTGGCAATAAAGACTTTTTCTAAATTTGATGATTCCTTTCGCAGCTACAAGCGCCACGTTCTTAGTGGGGCAGACAGTGTATAGATCTACCTATGCAACGTCACCTTATTCCTGCGGGACGGAATTCCGCCGGCAACCCAGCAGGTTATGAGCATCATAAGTGTGCGCAGACCTTTCAACATCGTAATGTGTTTGTTTCGGTTTAGGAGTACGCGCCATAGACACGTACAGGGTGATTCTCTCGCTACAAGACTCAAAGCGAATGCTGTCAATAAGACGCGCCACGCTGAGTATCGTGGACTTCGACGCTCGAGACTAGGCGGGCCATATTATGTTGGGCACTAAGAAATGACGAATCTTAAATACTGCATTTCTGAACAGATCTTTGCGAAAAAGGCGTCAATCCATTCCTTATGCTTTCCCGATGAAAATGGGCACAAAAGCGACACAATTCGGATCATAATTGAGGAAATTATATGAAAAATTGATTTACATAATGTAAAGTTTAACTTTGCTAAAAATAGTCCGATTTACATGACATTTGGCATGATTTTAATCGGGAGAACGCCAGGAATTCATTGGTGTCACCGTCATATCGATTTGAGACGACGCCGTGCGGTCGAACGTGAAATGTATACAACTTATTAAATATTTCTTTATTCTTCATCGAATCGATATGGTAGTGACACCAATGGATTCCTTATGTTTATCTCTCTCTCTCTCTCTCTCTCTCTCTCTCTCTATATATATATATATATATATATATATATATATATATGTGTGTGTGTGTGTGTGTTTTATTTTATTCCCATAGTTATACTACTTAAATTGTGTATTCATACATTACATATATTGGTAAACAGAAAGGGTGATATAAACAATTTAACATTCTCCCGGAATACACAGGGTGGAACTATCTTACAGTTACTAGATCTAGCGAGTTCTAAGCTTTCACGTCGTACCCCCAAAAGTTTTACCGCGTACCCACAAGGGGTATGCATACCCCACGTTAGGAAACATTGATCTACCATAATAAAGTATCTGCACATTATACTTTATTATTAATAAGGAATACTTGTATCCTATTACTTTGTAAAAACAGAAAATCGGTAGTCAAGGGGGGACGAAGAGCCATTCGAGACTCTTATCCCGCACATGCCGACGTGTGACCGTATTACAATAATGAATATATATAATGATTACGTATTTAGGTGATAATTATGAATGAACAATTATTTATCTGCATTAATTTCGCGATTAAATCCTGCGTTTAATGTAGGTACTGTTAATATTCGTTTGTATTGGTAGGGTTTCTAACGAGGTCAGAAAAGATATTATTGTATCATAGTTTTCCATTAGCCATGGGTAATCCTTTTTCAATACGATATTTTTAATATGTACGAAGAGAATTGTCGTTTGACGCGGCTTATTGGCGGTTACGCACGGAAGAATGAAACAATATCGGAAAATTATTTATAGCCTGAATAAGGAGAATTAATGTAAAGCTACTGACGTGCAACTGTGTCAGTTAATAATAAACCATATTATATAAGTAACAATATAAATCTATGGCATGTAGGAACTACCTATTCATTTAGTCGCTGACAAAGGGACCTTCAGATATGGCAATTTCAGCAAATTCCGATCTCAAGTTCAGAAAACTTTGATACTTAGTGTACATGAAGGTCTTCACTCGGATTAATTTCCCCAAGCAGTAAGACGCGCTTTTCAGCCAAATTCGAGAAGATCGACTTTGAAAAATTCTGAGTTCGGGGCGCTTGAGGTAGAGCTGATCAAGTACCCGGAAAAAGCAAGCCGAGCCTGGCTCGGCTTGAAAAACCGAGCCGAGCCGGGTACCCGAAAGAACCGAGCGGCTCGGACAGAACCAAGTACTTGAATTTTTTTCAAGCGGCCCGAAAGAAACCGGGCGGATTGGATGGAACCGAGCGAATTGATTTTTTCCAAGCGGCCCGAAAGAAACCGGGCGGATTGGATGGAACCGAGCGGATTGAATTTTTCCAAGCGGCCCGAAAGAAACCGGGCGGCTTGGAAAGTAAGCGGGCGAGCCCTAAGAAACTGGGTGGCTTGGAAAGAAACGAACGGTCCGCTCGACCTTCATTCGGACCGTTCGTTTCTTTCCAAGCCACCCGGTTTCTTAGGGCCCGCCCGCTTACTTTCCAAGCCGCCCGGTTTCTTTCGGGCCGCTTGGAAAAATTCAATCCGCTCGGTTCCATCCAATCCGCCCGGTTTCTTTCGGGCCGCTTGGAAAAAATCAATCCGCTCGGTTCCATCCAATCCGCCCGGTTTCTTTCGGGCCGCTTGAAAAAAATTCAAGTACTTGGTTCTGTCCGAGCCGCTCGGTTCTTTCGGGTGCCCGGCTCGGCTTGGAAACCGAGTCCCGGATTGGTTCGGATTTCAAGCTACCCGAATATTCAAGTACTCGTACAGCTCTATTGAGGGGCACACGCTTACGATGCACGCATATTTAGGTGAAATTCAGTCAATTTTCTCGAAAACGAAGTCTTTACCGCAATTTCGTCACTCTTGATTTTCCTCTAAGTTTTGCCTGTATAATTATCCCCTAAAGCAGGGGTGCACAGGACCCCCAATTCCGGGCGCGAGCGCACATTCGAGCTCGAGCTGAGCTCGAGCTTGAGCTCCGAGCTCGTTCAAGAACAAGCGAGTCCGCCAACGGAGTGGGGAGCGGTTGGAGTAGTTGGAGCGGAGCGTCACAGGCTGCCGCAGGGGTTTCCAGAGTTTGACGCTCCGAAAGTAAGGCACACTTGGGGAATTTTTAAAAGAAATGTATTGAGTATTATAATTCCAATCTCTGTACTCAAGGTTTCAAATTGAAGAAAAATGAATCCACGATTAATAAATATTAACAAATTATACATAGAAATATATGTATATTCACGTATGGATCTAATATTGGACCAACTTTATAAGTGTCCGAATACTTTTGTGGCCCACTGTATATGTATATATCACATATATGTTATTAGATATCTTCAAATGCAAATACTCAAATTTACGTATGCGAATTTATTAAAATTAACTTTCTGAATATAATATAAAATTCTGTACGTTTTCGTTTGGTCTTGTATATCTATCGCGAGTATGCTTGTAGTTGTAACAGGCATACTGCCTTTGCAGTCATAGAGTTCCCCACCACGAGACATTATACCGAGGAGTAGGGATGAGCATACCACGGTCCAGCTCGAGGGCTCACCGACTGCCCTAGGGCAGACTTAGTGTGCACCCCTGCCCTAAAGTATTGACCATAGGTAGAGGAACACCCTGTGTATAAGGGAACTCAGAATTTTTCAAAGTTGACATTTCGAATTCGGCTGAAAAGCGCGTGTTACTGCTTTGAGAAATTAATGTCCCAGTGAAGACCTTCACGTACACGAAGTATAAAAATTTTCGAAAATTGCCAAACCCGAAGGTTCCCTTGTGAGATCGTTAGTACCGTTTAAGCGATGCTGAAAATATAATACAAAATTATTACAAACTTTTGAACCAGTAGAAAGCGGAGAAGAATTCTTTTCATATCTACACAAGTTTATGTAGGTATTCTGCATTTCTAATCAGATCTTTGCAAGCGTGACGTTAATAAATTCCTTGTGTTTTTCCGATGAAATTGGCCCAAAAACGACACATGCGAACCACATTTGAGGAAATTACGTGAAAAATTGATTTTCAATGTACAAGTAGTTTCTTTTAACCGGGAAAACATAAGGAATCAATTGGTAACACTTTCGTGAAAATCCGAGGAGAAATGCGGAACTTGATATTATCACTTCTTAATGGCTAACTTTATCTTCATTTTATCCCGTCCCCTATTCTTGAGAGCCGAGTGCTCGGGCGAGAATGTTCTCACACAAAAAATGGTAGCGGGTATGATTTTGCATCAACCTAACCGGGTTAAATTTATCTAGTTAACCGGACACAACTGTATTTTGATTTCGATATGGCTTAATCAATATAATAGTGATGGTGGCTGGACAACTTTTGCTTTGTCGGTTGCCAAGGAATATTGCACTACATGTGCCGTCTTGATGGTAAAGGTTACCCACAATGATACCCAGACGGATGATTAAATTGTAATTGTATATTTCATATAAATTCAGTGTGTGAAGTACAACTGACTGACTCCAACCAATGTTAGATGCTTTCTGGTAAAGATTTAATTTCTTGGCACTCTCTTAGCCCCTCCTCCAGAGCGTCCTAAACACAGCTCCTCTGATAGGGGTGCCAGACAGTGCCCCAATTGTAGAGTCGCTCAGTCGAAAGCAGTGTTGCCGGAAGAACCCCCCACGCGTGACATCACATAACATATATACTAATAAACGACACACACTAAACGACTTGTGCCCGTCAATCACGCCATGCGATGTCACCGCATTACCAACACAAATATACCGTTACTAGTTGTTTAGCCTGTCTTCGCCAGGCATTACTATCCTATACATATAATAAGGCGCCTAAAGTAAGCACCATTTTTGTTGGAAAACACCAACTTTCCTTGCGAAATATGAAATTTTATAAATTTTGGTACCAGACGGGTACCTGTGTGCAGGGCACCCTTAACCAGCGGACTAAATGGCCCAGGAGCGCCAGTAATTTAAAGGCGGTTAAGAATGAAGAATGTTGAAACGCTTTTTTTCAATTTTTTTTATGAAAGGAGAGACAGACAACCGTTAAATCTGTACGATGTGCCGCTTTGCACCGTTTGGAAAGAAACTGTAATCTGTACGATGTATAGAGTTTGGTACGTGAAAGGTTAGGGCGCTAAAACTTTTTAGCCCAGGGCGCTCAAATTTGTTAAAACAGCCCTGCCTGTCTAATTGGTCACCTGACGGGAATTTCGAGCGGCCTAAGTCACACACGTGCCTGGCGGCATTTGGCCCCCTCCCTCCCAGAAACGAAATCCCTATTTTCCAACTTTCGGGTACTTTTCTGGTATCTACAGCAAGTAGTTAGCAGTCACCTGTCTCGTCTTGGATCATGTCATGTTCTTTGCGAAGAAGGGAAAAGAAACTTATCAAAACCTAGTGTTCAGCAATGCTTAAAACCCTAACGGTCCGTAAGATAAACATAATACCTATTTTAGGCCACAGCTATCTAATCCATTTTTAAATTTTCTAGGTATGGGAATTTTTACGACATCTTTGGGTGCCCAGGAAACTTCATGCTGAACTTGAACCTTTTACGTCAGGGTTAACTAACTGGTGGCCCGCGAGCCACCAGGGGCATATCCGCTTTGCTGCTACGCTGAACGACCCCTTCTATACCTAGCAGACTCTGACGATCGCAGTCAAAAAGAGAAGGAAAGAAGGAGGAATTCGACTGCGATTGGTAGAATCTGGTAGATATATGGAGATGGTCGTTCAGCATGGTAGCATGGCGGAGGTACCCCCAGTTAGTTAACCCTGTTTTAGATCATCGAGAAGTAAGAAAAAAAGTCTCTGTACTGATTTTGCTAACAAATGATCAGATACCTTAAGCGTCTTGTTATTGTTGTAGGTGTTTCCCTCCTACTATGCCTAGGGGGTTCTCCTGCCAACCGTGGTCGGGATTTGTAGACCTCCTTAGGTTCTAGAACACGGGCCCGGACCCTTTGCTGAGGTTAGCAACATAACAGTTCCGCGGCTGGTTATTACCCGGGTCTCAGAGCCTTAAGGTATGAATAAACTGGGCACAATCGCGCGGCAACATGTATCCAGGGAGTCGCCGAGAGCTCCGCGAGGTACCTACTTGTATTCAGCGACTTGTATCCGGCGATTTGTATTCAGCTTCCCTTTGAGATTAAGGCGTTAGTATCCAGCGATTTGGCAATATCTCTATGGGATACAGCGACTCAACGCCGAACGGCATTGGTCATAAGTTGCCGGATAGAAATCGCTGGATACAAATCGCCGGATACAAGTTGGTGGATACAAGAAAGTATCCTGCGGAGCTCCTGGCGATTCCCTGGATACATGTTGCCGGGCGATTGTTGCCCAGTTTATACGTGCCTTACGGAGGTTTACGATTCCCGACTAAGCGACTCTGCCCTATTGTGTGAGAGTGGGCCCAACTTCCGAGACGGTCGCCGGGTCTGAAAAATGTCACGGCTCGGTTTATATAGATAGAGCTCCCTTCGAACCGTGACAAATACCCAACAGGTGCTCCCAAACAAATACCAAAACCGAAACAATACCGATTTTACACACTTATATAACACAAAATTCAATATTGTCTTACTCACTTCTTACAGATGTGTATCTTCTGCCATTGATAACCGATTAAGGATGACATGTTATATTTCCAGTTATATATCCTATGAATTGTATTTCAGAGGTGTATAGTTTCGAGAATCAATCAAAGCTCCGTCATGACTCTCCGAAACATTGATGCTCGTCATCGTGATGGCGGCTGTAACTTTTTCTTTCACCAACGCGACTTGACTTGTAATTGTACTCTTATAGTCGATGATACTCGTTTTCCTGGTACTCAGAACGTCATAAGAAATTTCTGTGCATAAAAACATATGTACGTTTTATTAGAGTATTAAAATCATTATGCAGTAGGATTTATACAAAAACCGACTTTTGGAAAAACCGGATTTTGAATTATACTATTCTAAAAAAAAAACGTGTAAACTGGTTTTCGAATTTACATAAAATATGTTATTAAAATAGAAAATACATATGTAACCGTATTTTAAAATTTTTTAGCTTTTTTTAATATTTATGAAATTACAAAATATAACAAAATAAAATATACTCTAACTATGCAAAACCAAATAAATAAATAACAAATTAAAATATCTAAAATCCGTACAAATCCGCACAATTTTTTAGTTCACTTAGTATTTATAGATCTACAAAAATATAACGCAATAAAATACACTACATATAAAACCTAATAAAAAAACTAAAAAAAACTTAAATCCGTACAAAATATAAATTATAAATGTTTATTTCATTTAGTATTTTTTCCGAAAATATGAACTCATGAAGATTAGTTTTACAGTAAACTGTTACCTACTACAATATGCTTATGTCCGAGGCGATTTCAAGTCAAAATGTTAAAGTTTTTAATTAAATAACAATTAATTCATTTTTACATATTATATCGAGTATATAAAACCGATTTTTTTAAATTAAAAAACCAGTTTTCGAATTTTACAAATTTATAAAAAAACGGGTTTTAAACCCAGTTGTTAAAAACCGACAAACCCTAGTATCCATAGCGAAATGCACATTCCTGCACATTCATATAAATACAGAGTACCTAATTTTAATGTTCCCGCAAGAAAACATAAAAACAACGTTTACTTGTTATTCAAACCGACATGACGGACAACACTAAGTAAGTCTGTAGGGTGATGTGTGACCAAAGAAATTATTACGATTGAATACAGCGTTGTCCCGTTATGATTACGGGGACGGGTAGGGTAGGGTGGGGTTAAAAGTCCCGTTTCTCATATAAACCTATGTAAAAGTTAGTAATAACAATCTAGAGATATCTGGTGTTATTTTGTATAAACTATAACTATTATGCTTTACGATCAGAAAATTCGTTTGTTGATAGTGTTATTTTCTGTTGAGTTATACCACAAAATGTTTGTCAATGCAAAATGGATTTTTTGCCCCACGCACGGAGCAAAAAGTCCCTAATGTCTTTTCGTGTAATATTAAACTAAATAAGTAAAAAACTCTTTTCAAATCAACAAATATTTATTAAACCAATTATTTTTGGTATACAATATTGAAAGGAAAGCATGACTTCTTTAACAAAAAATAAAAATATAAGTTAAAGGCTCACTTTGAACTAAAAACTAAAAAAAAATCGCTCAACTAAAACAAAAGCACTATTTAAAGACTTTGGGATCATTTATTTATACTTTGGCCATCTTATTATGAAAACAAATAATAAAATATATGTTTTCAATCTGAGGGACATTTTACCCCAATGGTACCTCTATAGTGTCTGCGATATATACGTTAGAAAATATTATCATTCAGCAATAAACAATATCATGCACACATTACTAAAGGAACATACAATTTTAACGTACTTCGCTGATACAATTTTAAACTGTGGTTTACTTCGTATAAAACAATAAAGACGACGTGTTTCTTTTGGTTTTCATTACGTAAAATAACGAAGGCGTCGTATAATTCACACGAAAGTCCGGGAGCGATTGGCGACTCTTTGGTCACCTCCGTTTCTTTTCGCCTTTTACATAGTATACTGCGAAACTCAATACATTGTTTAGGAATAGAGATTTTGAATTCAGGACATTTTACCCGCCGGACTTTTAGCCCCACCCTACCCTAACCATAATGGGATCCACCTTACGGGAACCTCCTTATGTGTGGAACCGGGTATCCGGGTAGCCATTTCTGTTTCCTTTAACAATTTTTTATGTTATAAAAATATCGCAAAACCACTCTGGATCTCCATTCTTTGGACACGTTTACGTCGATTTCCGTTTTGAAAATAAAAATGTATGCATAAAATTTTAAATAGTAAAGCTTCAAATGTAGGGTAAGTCCGGTATAGATCGATCACCGGGAGAGTCAGGCTAGTGTTGATAGTTTGAGCCTGATGCAAGATAGGGCACTGTCTCTCACTAACACGAAACAAATTAATGCGCTTTTTGTTTATCTCACATTGACCATTGTCACAAATCCATATTTTAAATATAAGATAGAGTTAAGACTTTATGCGAGGCTGAAAGTTTTTAGACCAAGTTACAGTGTTGGTGATATTTGAAAATCAGGTAAGTTTATTTACACTCTTCCGATATTGGGGGATATAATACGCATAAAACTACAGTGTAACACCAAGAATACGTATGTATTAGTTTTTAATTTTTTTTTATAAGGCGATGGATCACTCCTTTGATTATGGGATAGTCTGACCACGTTAATGCGGGACAGTCCGACCACGTTAATGCGGGACAGCCCGACCACGTTAATACGGGACAATCCGACCACATTAGTTAAATATACAGTGTAACTATCTCGAAAAATATGAATGATACGAAAAATTGTTTCAGACCAAAGTTGTAGGATGTTGAGGGGAGCATAACATGTTCGTATTTTTTATTTCTTATTCTTGTAACTGACATCGAAACGTTTTCTACACACTAACTTCATGTGTCCTGTTTACTGTATTCAATAATATTGTTACAGATTAAGAAATGCCTAAAGGCTGGAACAGACACGTCGGGTAATTTAGTCGAGTAGCGAATAATTTAGTAATTTACCATTGTTTTACTAAACTACTTGACTAAATTTTAGTGTTCACGCACGAAAAGTTACTAAATTATTCGCTACTCGACTAAATTACTCGACGAGTCTGAATCAGCCTTAAGATTTATAACAGAAAAAGTGATAGGAGGGCTAAATGGTATGGCAACTGTTTAAAAATAGCAATAGAATGTGTTGAAATTGGTAGAATGGGTGTAAATGCAGCCGCTCGAAATTTTGGAATTCTTAAATCAACCCTAACATTTCACCAATTCCAAAAATAAGTATGACAGTAGTTCTGAGAAAACGCAGTACGCAGCTTGCAACCATTCTGAGTAATTCAGAACACATTGGGGCACAGAAGGGCAAAAGAAATGTAAAGAAACACACGAACTCTTCAATTCCTAAGAAGAAACGCAAAAAACAGTTAAAAGAATCTTCACATTCAAGGACCGACAGTCCCATTCTTCAAGAGAGTGATATGTCGTTAGAAGAGTGAGACGAAAACGAATGTGTGAGATGCGGAGAAAATTATTTTGAAACCTCGAAAAGCAACGATTGGGTTAAATGTACGCGCTGCAGCCGTTGGTTTCACGATAGATGCTCCAAGTACGAGAATTTTTGCGATTTATGTGGAAAACTAAAGAAGAAAGTAAAATATCAATTAATTTACTCGTGTATTATACCTACTTGTTATAAGCTACACTTTTTGTTATTTTTCAAGGTCGATCTCACCCGTAGTGGGTGGACGGTCTAACCTGGACATGCGGGTGAGACCGACCAGTTGCAGTGCCAATGTTTTTGGTTGAAAATGAAAATATACATTTGAAATTATCGCACACTATAATTTATACATACCCTAAATTGCTTGGGCTTTGCTTTAATTTGCACAAAGCGACAAGAATGTAAAAAACAACGATGCTACAATTTCTTTTCCAAAAAGTGGTCGAATTCTCCCGGACTTACAATATATATATACGCTTGTTGGACAACTGGGGTACCCGGGTACCCATATAAGACAGGCTTGGAGTTAGCTGAATTATGAACAGAAGTTTTATTCAGAAATTGTACAGAACACAAAATTCTTAATTAATTATTATTTGTGAATATAAATAAAAATATTCTGATCGACGTCAGGCACTTCATCATTCAATGACTCTGTTTGTGATTGCGGTAGCCAGACTTCATCCTCATCGTGTATTATCAGAAGAATTTTCTTCTCCAAATAATGCAGTTACATACATATCTTTCTCACGGGAATACTACACGATGCAGAATAGAACTCCCGAGAAAATGTTGCCAAAATGCACATCGTATTCGTACAAAGAACTGATTCAAATTGATTCGATTCTTCGTTTTGTTCTCTAGTTAGTTTCGTAGATGCGTAGGTATACTTGTTTATACATAGGTATATACAAGATACGGTTCCTTACATCACTGAACCAGAAACAATGATCTTTGTATGGAGTCAAGAACAGCACGCATACACGCGAATGACACGGACGAGTGACTTTAGCATCGAATTATGTTGTACACTCCTCGCGTTGGTTGGGGGATCGCCTCTGGATGCCGGGGGAGTAGGGGCAAGTTCACCTGGTCATAACTCCGGCAAAACTAGTCGTATCGATATCTTGAAACTATCGTTTGAAAGAGTTGGAATCTTTACTATCAGCTGCTTTTTCAAAGTTTAGCTATATGGCTTTTCAGCATAGATATAGCGATATAAAGAGCACTTTGTCAATTTTAAAAAAAATTCTTCACCTTTGCGATATTCCACGGGGAGAATGATTTTTTTTACAGAGATTCGATTTACACCAGTCGGAAGCGACCACATTCCTGTGTAAAAACAGAGGAATTAATTTCTTGTGCGATATTTTGTGGCCGAGTTACTATTCACCTTTGAAGCAAAAATCGTTTTTTGACTTCAGTTGTTTCTAGCAAGCGAAGGAATCATCGTAGAACGTTCATAGAAAAAGCAATAGAAAGATCAATCTTTGCACTTTAAGACGTATCGTTTGCTTTTTCGAATCGGTTAACATTTCGGTGTACCATGTTCTTTCGAAAATATGCTAGAAAATATGCCGAAATTATGCTTGCATAAATTCTTTTTTTTTCTTCAACTCGCTGTATCTCCGCGAGGGATAACCGCAACATCATGATCTTAAGCTCTTTTTAAAGTGGAAAGTCTGCCCATTCTGTTGAAATCCACCGGAACCCGCTGTGATAATTTTTTACCTGTAGCCTGTATGTTTGAAGACATACCCCTGTTTTTCCAGTTTCTGGGGGTGGCCCCTTGATTGATGCAAGGGGTAGTTTCGAGTAATTTTTCCGCTCAAATCGTTTAAAACAGCACTTGGTATATTATAGGAATGGAAAACTAAGTGTTTCGCAGGAGTACGAAAGTAAAATTGCCACTGTATAAGTATGAGATCTATCGCAACAGGACGCATGGGGTACCCGGGTGCCCGGTTGCCCAACAACTGTGAAATTTTTGGTTGCGCACATAAGGGTTAAGGGGGTATGACCGTTCGAAAGTGTCAAAAATCGGATTCTTTTATATATATTTTCATAGATTGATGTTTTAGAAATATTATAAATCAAGTCCAATGTAAAAATTCGGAAAATTGACAAATTATAGGCATTTGGATGGAAAAACCCACGTAGCACGGCGCGGCGCGACGCGGTGCTGCAGCTCGACCAATCGCAGCGGAACTTCATTTTTCATTACGGTGGCGCTAAAAACTCGCGCTGCATTCAACCAATTCACTTCCAATTTTGCGCACAGGATCGTAATAAGATTCCACATCGACACACGACGCCTTTTTTATTCCGATTCCTCGTTTATTATTTATAAAGAAAAAAGTGGACTTTTAGAAAAATCTGACTTTTCTCTTAGAAAAATCTGACTTTATCGTTGATATCATCATTTCTTTATTTTTCAAATTTTTCACAATCGGCACGATGAGTCGTTAGCTATTAACATACATTATCAAAAAATTACTGTTTTCGATTTCAGACACGACATACAGCTTTTTTCAGGGCCACCGCGCAGACGTCTAAAATCGAGAGAGTTTTGGATATGTATTCATAACTTTCGAAAAACAATAGTTTTTTAACTGAAACTTTTTTTAACTAGTTTATAATACTATGTAAACATAGCATAAATACGGAATACTTTCATCCAGCTGTTGACTTGTAAAAGAAATCACAAAATGTACACATTTTTTTAAGAAAGCATTTTCTCGCTACAGTTATCTCCGGTTAACTCGATACATTCACCTCGGTTAGATTGATATGAAATCATCCCCACTACCATTTTTGCCTGTGAAACTTCCCGACCGAGCATCCAGTTCTCTAGAATAAGGAACGGAAAGAAAAAAAATATAACGCTATCCATGAAGGGAAAAATATCAAGTTCCACATTTCGCCTTGAATCTTCACGAAAGTAGTACCAATTGATTCCTTGTGTTTTTCCCAATTAAAAAACACCCACTAACATGTAAATCGGACTATAATTAACGAAATTATATAAAAAAAAGACTTTATAGAAATTAAAGCTAACTTCTTTAAAAATAGTCCGATTTGCACGGTATTTTGTGTCTTTTGATTAGGAGAATACCAGGAATCCATTGCTATCACTTTCATATCGATGCAATAAAAAATAATGTATTTTATTTTGTGAATTCAATGCCCAAGCATCCTTAGACACACGTGCTATTCGGCGGTGTCGCGTCTGCGCTCGGCGAAGACCAAAAAATACTGCGACCCGCCTAGCGTCGATCGGGCATTTAATTCACAAAATAAAATTCTTTATTTTGCATTGTTTGGATGCGGAAGTTACATCGATGGATTACTAACAGTATCCCGCTCGTAAAGGTACGTGTCCACTTGAGAAAACTTGCGCAAGTTACTCTCGATAGTTACTCTCAAATTATGTGTCCACTTGAGAGCAATTTCGAAAAATTTTACTCTCAAGTAGGCGATAGAAAAGTCGCCGAGAGCTTACTATCCGACAGAACACTCAGAACCGTGTCCACTAGAAATTGGTCTGCGCGTACTCTGCAGTTTCTCTCAGTTTCTTGTAAGCTACGCACGAAGTGAGACCGTGATTATGGATGTGCAAAAACTTAGTGCTTTGATTATTGCTTATAATATTTTAAAAAAGAGAAAGAAGCAACGTAGAAAGAGAAATTTCTTAGTGGATGAAATGAAATAGTTATATATTTTGAGTTGGTTACAATAAATGGCGTACATAAAATGTGTCTCGTCACTTAGCTCGACGCAGACTGCCTCGGCCGCGCAGTGCGCAGTTCTCTCGGATAACCGCCTAACAACACTTCTCTGGTAACGCCGTGTCTACCGCGACGCGAGCCTACTACAGTATTGTCTCGTTAGCGACTCGCTGGTCGGGACCGGCGTTGAGTCGGTATCGTGAACAGAACCCTAATTCCGAGTGTTCGTTTCTCGCTTCTTTCTGGCCGGAGGGAGGAGCGAGATGGAACACTGCGTGCGCGGCGAGCGTGCGCGATGGTCGCAAGCGCAAAGGACAGAATGTCAGGCGTCCGAAAGACGGAGCGAGACAAAACATCAACGCGTCGTCGGTCTCGTACCGTCCTCGCTCGCTCTCGTTCCATCTCGCTCCAGCTTTCGCCGGGCAAGAGTGAGACAAAAGTGGTGGGGATAGCGAAGAGTCGGTATCGTGTACACAAAATCAAGTCGCTAACGAGGAAATACTGTACATAACCCAGAAGACCTACTCTCGCGACAGCACTCGCAGAATACAAACCTGGTTCGTATTTCGGAAGCAACTGTCGGATAGTAATATTATTATGTATCCACTCGAGAGCAAGTTGCAACGCGTCCGCTGTCTGAGAGTTGAACGTTGCTCTCCGACAGTTACTCTCGGACGTAGTGTCCAGTTGCGAGAAATACTCTCGAAAGTAGCCTCTCACGTGAGTTTTACTCTCAAGTGGACACGTACCTTAAGACACCACATTCCATGTAAACCGGACTGTTTTTGTCGAAGTCGGCTTTAAATTCTGTGAATTAATTTCACATGATATTTGGTGTCTTTTAATCGGGAAAACACGTGGAATCGATTGGTGTCACTTTCGTGAAGATCCAATAAGAAATTTGGAACTTGACATTTTCCCTTCTTAATGGCTAGCACACCCTTTGTTTCTTGCCGTCCCCTATTTTTCAGCTCAGAAACCCCCGACGCAACAATATGTATAAATTTTAAGTAAATAAAATTTAAAATTTCAATGAAAAAATACCGGCCCTTTAAAGGTTAAGAGGCCGCATTGTCCCCAGAGCGGCGTGCTTACAACGGGACACCACTGTATTTCTGCCCGAAGGCAAAGGTGCGTTCACAATTGAATGCACATGCATATTTCTACCGCGTGTTTCCACGGAATACGCTGGTTTCCGGGATTCACTACAAAACCCCGGTTATTCGCAATGGGCGAGCGCGTCGCCGCGTGTTTTAGCTCGTAACCGCCGCGGTTCAAGCGCGGTCACCCTCAATCGTCTCCGCGACCGTGCTTGGGTCTTTCAGCATCTTTGAAATCAGTTTAACCGTTAACACGCTCTAAAGAAGTTGCAAATTTTCTATCTCTTGTGTTCAGGACACCTTATCGCTTTAGTTATTATACGGGATCTTGGATCTCACCTTCCGACCGTGTATAATATTTGTATACCTGTTTTGTCAATTCATGTTTCGTCAATCGTGGTTTTAATTAATAAATTGTTTGGATAAATTATAATAAAGTGTTTTGGATATCATGTCGTTTCTTTTCTTTGTGCACGTGCTCCGAAAAGTTTGCTTGTAATTCACTTCGGCTTACGCTGAAACACCGCGCGAGCGATATAGCTAGATCAACGTTGCCCTGATGGGCGGTTCGAGAGCATGAGCATCCATCGCGTTTTCCAAGTTCGCGTGGAAGGTGGTGCTCGACACCAATGAAGTTGCGAGCATGTAACGGATGGGAAAAACTCTAGTAGTGTGCGTGTAGGCTCGTACCCGTAGGCTTATATAACTGGGACTCTTGGAGCCCCAGTGTTCTACATTTTAGGAATTGTGAAAATAAACAGGAATTGACTAATGATTAAAGAATAATATTATATAATTGGACGGAATAGATTTGAACAGTCCCATTTACACCTCTGATTAACAAAAAGTTTCTTATTAAACGATTTTTCTTCAGCTTCAATCCTCTGTTTATTTGTTTGTTTGTATGTATGTTTGTTTAGTTCAAATCTAGAAACTCATTTTTAACCCACTTCCATCTATCCAGTAGACTTGAAACTTTGCAGGCATACGTAGTTTGGATGACAATACAAAATTATGAAGAAAAAGAAACCCCCCAGGGGTTTAAAAAATTACCCAGTCATCAATAAATATATCCCATAACCACAAATCCAAACGACTTGAAATCAGCCTATAACCACAAATCAAATCAATTTAATCGACATGAAATCAGCATGTAACCCATCCGTTACATGCCCGCAACTTCATTGGCTTCGAACGCCCTCTTCCACGCGAGCTTTGGGAAACGCGATGGATGCTCGTGCTCTCGGACCGCCCATCGGGGCAACGCTGGGCTAGATAAAAGTTGACAGTCTTATTGTTTCTCCTGTGCTCGACTCACGTTGCATGCCCATGTGAAAAACGCTTTGCTGTTTTTTCTGCGCTGGCCACGGACAACTGGAGAGGGGGGGGGGTGGGTCAGGTTGTAGCGATGAAATCAAATTGGATAGCTGGTAACCAAGCATATTCCAGGACTTCTTTCTCTCCGAACACTCTTTTCGACTTCGCTTAAGGCTGCCGTCTCACTGAGCGTTAAGGTGTATGCGTACGCTCACACAAGCTAGGTTAAGCGTAGTACGTATACGTGTGTAATAAACATACCGTATATTTCAACTTTCGTCCTGGAATCGGCAAAAAGAAAATGTTTGCGGGTATACTTGCCTGCAACAAACGGATGTCTAGGGTGGTCTGGTGCGTTTGAACTCTAATAAGCACCGTACGTTGAAATAATAATGAATTTATGAATCGTGTACTGAGGACAGCTCGAAAACTGAAAGAATGGGGCTTCAAGGCTTCTCCATCAAAGATGTTGATGGTACATTCCAGCCACGTAGTACCAGTATTGGTTCAAATCCACGCTAGCCGATACATATAGGAAATACATATTTGCCGATACGTATTAGGAGTCGTATCGCGCAGTTGCCCCATTTTCCCTATTACAATTTTGTCGTCAGGGATAATATCTAGATAAACTCGAATAAAAGATACTTTATGTTTATCCGTTATTCACAGCTTCGAATAACACGATTTATCTTTATTTCAAACACCACGGATAAATAAATTTATTTGAAGTGAATTTATTTGGCGGCGAAAGATAATTTTTTTTTCGAAAAACGTATATTCGAACCGTCGCACAGTGATCTGCTCCAGGTCGAACATAAATGATCAGTTAGGTGGAAATATTTATTATTTGTTTGAACAAACACCATCCACTTTGTTTTACCACCCTTAAAACTTTCACCTCAGACCCCAATGATTTTTTAAAACCAAAATTCGTATTCTGGATTCTTTTTAGAATATAGAAAGCGAATATGAACTATGTTTTGTAGAGAAAAATTGTTTACAACCACGTTATTTAGAATGAATTACACATTTTAGTCCCTAACATCACCATTTTTTAAGATAGAATTATTTTAATTATGTATAAACATTATGTAGAGTTGCAAATATTTGCAGCTATAACTTATGAATATGTACTTTATAAAGCAAATAGAACAAAATAGCATACAAAATTTCAGGTTCCATGAGATTCCTGGATATCTAGAGCTTTTCCAACGAAAGCTATTGAAAAATTCCACTATGTTTATCATTATATTTTAATTCTGTTCGTTAGAAATTAAAATACTCATGGCTGAAGCTTGATTTGCTACTTACTTGTACCTCTGCAATCTATTATTGAAAATTCTAACAATTTAAATCGCGATATAATTGAGCACTTCTGACATGTAGCTGATAATGACGCATTCTAACAATCGGTTACTAACAAGGGAAGATCCCGAACCCGAAAATTCAAAAATTTCTGAAACTTTGTGGATATGTAGGGAATTTCCTCCTGATTACAACGCAATTTTTTGCGGCCCAAAATCACACTAACGGGGTGAAATTAACCCTTGAAGATTCGGCTATTTTTCGATTTTATTTTCTAACTCGCAATTTGTAAGATATAGAAAAGAAATTTCAAGACAAAAGTTACTTCTTTTAATTAGATCTATCAAATGGTAAAAGTTTTATCAATTGTTTAAACAATTAGAAAAAAGTTAGAAACAAAAATATTAATAATGTTGTCTAAAATTCGTTGTTTCACGTGAAATCTGAACTAGATGTTTAAATAATTATGAAACAGCATGATCCATATTTGTTTCCATACAATTTCAACTTTTGTTGTGTTGCGGAAATATGCTCCTCGACAATCGAATAAATTTTGTATGCCATTATAACGTACCTAAAGCTGCACGACGAGCAATGTTCTTCTAACATTTATTAGGAAATAATAAGTGACTTGGGACAGTATTCATTTTTTTATTTTTCTTGTAAACCAATGTTGTTACACCATTTCTTCGAACGGTACAATCAAGAAAAACGATGTTTTTAAGAAAGGAGGGGCTATCATTAAAATTGGTTTTCTCAATTTTTCGAAAACGGTATCGAATTTTTGAAAACTTTCAACGGTACTACAATGCGGTACAAAACTAGTACACCAATGATTTTGTAATTTTTCACAAAATGGAGGATAACTTCACACGCATGAACTCTTGTTGTGAAAAAGCGAAATCTACTGGATTTTTAAAATTATTTAGTTTCTCAACAATAGGTATATTCATTTCTATACCATGCGTGAGCGAATACATCGAAATATGTGACTGAAAAAAGTTATTCTCATTACCAATGCTCCACAGAACAATAGACATGAAATAACACTTTGATGGTAAACCAAAATAGGTATATACATAAATTATCTTACTTTTTTACTACGTCTCACGTATTATTTCCTAATAAATGTTAGAAGAACGTTGCTCGTCTTGCAGCTTCAGGTGGGAACACCACTGCGACGGTCCGAAAAGTAAGCCATTTTTAAGAATTTTATTCAGGAATAATTTAAAGTTTTTATAGAAAATTTGTATTGCCTATCTTTAGTACGCTGCTTTAAGAAATTATACAAAAAAATTTTAAAAACATCCATAAATTTGAATTTACTAATTAATCTTCTAGACTCCTAACGCGAGCTGGTCGAATGTGTAACTATGGAACAGCAGGTCTGAAATCAAATTTCATTTTTTTTTTATAAACTACATGAGTGTAGTTTCTGTTGTACGTACGGATTCTTTGATTGGAAACAAATTTTTTTAAATGTGCTCGGAAAACTATCCATCTTATTCGCGGATTTTCGAAATATTTCTCCTAAAACGCACCGTTTTTACAAAAATAATTTGTTTAAGAAATCGGTAAGTACAACGGAAACTACACTCACATAGTTCATAAAAAAAAAATGAGATTTGATTTCGGACCTACTGTTCCATAGTTACACATTCGACAAGCTCGCGTGGAGGGGGGGGGGTCTAGAAGATTAATTAATATATTAAAAGTTATGGATGTTTTTCAATTTTTGTATAGTCTCTTAAGGCAGCGTACTAAAGATAGGAAAAACAATTTTTGTATGAAAACTGTAAATTATTCCTGAAAAAAATTCTTAAAAATGATTTACTTTTCCGGCCAGCATAGTGGTGTTCCCCCTTAAGGTACGGTACAATGGGATCCAAAAGTTATTCGATTGTCGAGGAGCATATTTCCCCAATACAACAAAAGTTGAAATTATATGGAAAAAAATATGGATTATGCTGTTTCATAATTATTAAAACATCCAGTTCAGACTTCACGTGAAACCACGAATTTTAAAGAACATTATTAATATTTCTGTTTATAACTTTCTTCTAATTGTTTAAACAATTGATAAAACTTTTACCATCTAATAGATCTAATTAAAAGAAGTAACTTTTGTCATGAAATTTCTTTTCTATCTCTTACAGATTGCGATTTAGAAAATAAAATCGAAAAATAGCCGAATCTTCAGGGGTTAATTTCACCCCCTTAGTGTGATTTTCGGCAGCAAAAAAAATGCGTTGTAATCAGGAGAAAATTCTCTACATATCCACAAAGTTTCAGAATTTTTTGAATTTTTGGGTTCGGGATCTTCCCTTGTAAGCGGCCGATTCACGTACGTTTCACCGATCGTTACTTTTATGAAATACGTATAAAGTTGCATGCCATATCATTCCGATATCTCTGACTCAGTAGCTTGTGGTATGACCAATATTCATTGATTTTGGATGGTCATGATTTTGGACTTTTGTCCCCCTAGACCAGGGTTGACTAACTGGAGGCTCGCGAGCAACCGGAGGCACCTCCGCCTTGCTGCCACGCTGAACGGCCCCCTCCATACCGACTAGACTGTGACGATCGCAGTCGATTCCTCCTTCTTTCCTTCTCTTTTTGACTGCGATCGTCAGAGTCTGTGAGGTATGGAGGGGGCCGTTTAGCGTGGCAGCAAGGCGGAGGTGCCCCCGGTGGCTCGCGAGCCACCAGTTAGTCAACCCCGGGCTAGACCCTTGTGCCTCGCCTCGAATAAGGTTTTCATCTTTATCCGTAGTTTATTCGACTTTTATTCGAAGGCTTCAAAATTTCGTATAATTTTCGGCAGCGTGTTTATCCGAACCGGCGCGATCTCTCTTCGAGCTGAGGACTTGAGCTGTTCGGCGGCGGCTTCTGATCTCGATTCGAGCCTCGGCTCGAAAGTGTTGCTTGCGGTGGATTATGTATTAATGAAATGTAAAACGTAACGTGTTCAGTAACATACTGCAGAGATTTTCCAGATTAAAATGAGTTCAAGCACGGTTTAAATTGGATTATTTCTAGAACTGTACTAGATAATTAAATATAAATGTAACATTTCCAATCTAATAATCCGATTTATACCGTGTTTAAATTCATTTTCATTTGGAAAATCTCAGCAGCATGTTACTGAAACGTTCATGCCGATGCGTTAGAAAATGTGAAAGTTTTACATTCTATTAAAACAAACAAAATAAGCAATCATTGAACAATCATATCATTATACTTTTTCACAAGTAAAAATAAATATTGCACAGAATGAGAGAAGATAATAAAAATTGCGATGTTTAGATGGGATATTGATACGCAAATTAGTATTGTTTCATCCAAAGATGGGCATTATAAATTATCGAAATAAACTATCACATTAAAGAGTTTATCTTAATTTGTCGTCGAATAAAAATAACCGAGAGTTATTTTTATTCGAAACGCCTTGGATGAATCAGTTTATTCCACGGGAATTCATCCGTTGACTACAAATAATTTTTTTAATCGAAGGCCTTCATTCATCAGGTACCTCGAGGCCCGAGCCGAGCGACATTGTATCGCTCACCCGTCTAACCTGCCGCTTGGAGTTGCTCGGCGATGTACATATCACCGATTATGCAGAAGCAGAATTTCTTTATTTTTTATCATATCAATATGAAAGTGATTCTGCCGATTAAATTGACAGAAAATAATTTAAATCGGACTACATTGAACGAAACGGGCTTTCAATTCGGCAAATAAATTTTATGTGTAATAACGTGAACAATTATAGTTAAAATTATGTCAGGTTTGGTATCTTTCCATCTTTCCTTCCTACACCCCCTATCTCTCATCATTGCTACGTTCAGGGTGGCTCTGACGCTGAGACGCAGCTCTCGTGGCGTATACCTTCAAGACTTCTCGATAGAATCCTGCAACCCGCGCTCGCGCGAACAAGCAAATTGGCAACAGCGCCTCACGGACGCATTCCACTACAACCATGCACCGTCCCGGCGTTCGGAAAGCTGGCAGCGACCACTGGACAGCAGTAATCCCCAAGCCTCGAGAATTTTGGGATGGTCTCTTTCAAATTAACGTCGCAAAGAGCTATTCAGAATTTCCCGGCCCGGGTTGAAAAATTTGGGGCCTTTATCGTATAACTTTTGAATTATAAAAGATATTGGAATGCAATTTGCGCTGAAAAATGAGAAACAATTATTTACTCTTAATGAAGGATAATTTAACATATTTTACATTTATTTAATTTTTTTCTATCTTTTTTTAACCATAATTGATGTAAAAAGCTTTTGCAAACTGTTTATTTGATACTGTATTTAATGCTGTTTTTAAAAATCGTGGCGTTGATAAACAATAGGCTAGTTGTTTCTGTATCATTACTTTCAGAAATTGAGAAATTAAATTTTCATTCAATTATGTGTTAGTTCTGCAGACGTCAGAATCTATAGTTCTGGTTTTCTTTTTTATGATTTTATCCTTAATGCAGTGCATACCTAGATCAGACCTAAGGGGTAGCTACAGCATTGTAATGGGACGTGTTTTTGATTGTAGCGGTGTTTTAATTTTTTTTCTAGAATATTTGTGTCTGAATGTTTTAGCTACTCAACGCCACGCCTATACCGGCTTCCGTTAATGTCATTTTTTGGAACGATGCGCCATTATTGTGGCTTTTACACGCAGGTGGCGAAAAATCTCTCCGTACAAGGGTATAACGCCGCGGTCAACCCCGTCGTAGCTAAAAAATTTTAAATTGAGACGGGTACGAGATCAGTCGACATTATTTTCAAACCTCATTACAGTAATCTGGGTTGCGAGTGGTAAACCGATCATAAAAGCGGAGCGCGCGGCTCGATTACCTGGGCCGGGAAATTCCCAATAGCTCTTTGCGACGTTAATTTGAATGAGACCATCCTAAAATTTTCGGAGGTCGGGCATCACTGCTGTCCAGCGGTCGCTGGCAGCTCTCCGCTGGGCCGGTGCATGGTTCTAGTGGAATGCGTCCGTGAGGCGCTGTGGCCATTTTACAAGTTCGCGCGAGCGCGGGTTGCAGGATAAAACGCTGACCCTGTACAAGTTCTTTTTATCGACCGCATTAGGATCTGTCTGCTTACGAGGAACGCTTCAAATGAGAGGGCAGCCTTAACACGTGAGCGCGGAGCCTATTTTGTTCTGATTTCCGATCAGCCGGCACACAGTGACGATCACTCCGCGAGGTGTTCGGTTACGAGGTATAAACAGAAGATAACACACACGTCGCGGTGACGATTTTGTTTCACTGCCGTTTGGGCTACGACTGCTATGAGAATGTTGCAGCCAATGCAGATGTATATAAAATATAAGCAGAAGATTTATAATATTCATTGTTTAACCTGGATACTGCTTATCCCACGGACCGACATCACCCAAACGAAAAGTTCACTGTCAATCCCCACGCCGCGCTTACCGTGTTAAGCGGTCTGTGAAACTCGTTCTGTTTACCTATAAAGTCAAATCCAGAACTGAATGCGTAGGTATACGTTGAGTAGAGTTGGGCGTACACGAATAACACATACGGTGGGGTCCCCAAATTGCCACCTGTCTTTCTTCACGTGTTCTATGCTCAACTCGCTCCGCATTCGTAAACATTACATCGAAGGAAGAAATCCACATTGCATGCATATATATATATATATATATATATATATATATATATATATATATATATATATATACTCAACAGATACGTGCAACTTGGGAGTTTTGCACAGTAGGAAGGTCGTCAAATTGGTAGCATGTTATAGAACACATTTCGGATATTGAAACAGGGAAACTGACAGAAATATTATGAGATAAGAACTTGGATCTCTTTTAGGATCAAGGAGTCTTCACCTGTTTACATCAATTGGTGCCGCTGCGCGGTACTGAAATGAGCCTAAAATTTCGTTTGAATTGCTGACCAAATGTCCCGAAATACAGGTAGTTATTAACCGTGTATATTATAAGGTGTATATTGCGCTCCACGTTGGACTTATGGCCATAGGTGTTAAAATATAAGATGTTATATAGATCCTACAGTGTTAAGGTCAGAAAATAGTTTAATCTTCCAATTTTCTCAACTAATTTGCTTAACCCTAGTTAACGTTCAGATAGCATGTCTTTTAATCTCTATTACCAAGGTTTTTTATTTGGTTTATGAGAAAATGCAAAGTATCAAGCATTCAGCGAATGAAACACTGCAGATATTCATGTAAAAAATAATCTAAATATACAGTGTAACCCAGATAAATCAAAAGATTGTGATAGCGACTTGATGCGAGAGCCTACCCTACGTTATTATAAAGTATTACAGAATCGTGGAAAATCTGGCACTCGACCGAGTTAAGTCGGCGGAATAGTTCGAAAACAAACGTATTAGCCTGTAAGCTACCGACACACACGCGAAAGATTTGTCCTTTCTCTTGGGTTTGTAAGGCCCAATTGACTCCGTGGTACGCAGTCCTGGTGGCTTTATCACACGCCAAATTAATTTTAAGTAATTGTTTATAATTGACGCGACGAAAAAAGGAACTTGCTGGTCTGTATGATGATCAGACAAGAGCACGAATGTATTTTTACCTGATTGTCTTAGTGTCGATTGCTTGACGAGATAAAGTGCTCTAGTCCGTATGACGACTTGAGCAAGAGAACTATTTTTGACTAAGAGTCTTAGTCACGAATGCTTAACTAGATCAAGTGATGTTTGATCGTTGACTATCAGAGTGCTGATCGAGTTCTACCGAGAGACAAATGAGCTCACTCGACAGCAGAATTGGGCATTATTCGACTAAATTGTTTTTCGACTAACCTTCGAATAAAAATTTTGAATACAATGAAGTTATTCGAGAGTAACGAATAAATTTTTAGTCGACTAAATTTGTATTTAACTAAATTTTTAGTCGACTAAATTTGTATTTGCCTAAATTTTTAATCGTTATTTGTTCCTCGTTATTCGTTATTCGAAGGACCGCCGTGGCGACTAAGCGTCACGAATAAGCCGCTTCGGCTCGAGTAGGTACATTCGAAAAGTGTTCCCCTTGCCTCATGATACCCCCCTCGACCCGGCCAGAGGCCCAGGGCCTCGGGGCCCGAGCCGGAGCGGTTCGGGTTCCGATCCCCGCTTATTCATGTCGCTTAGTCGCCACGGTGGTCCTTCGAATAACGAACAACGGCTAAAAATTCAGTCGAATAAAAATTTATTCGTTATTCTCGAATAACTTCACTTTATTCGAAATTTTTATTCGAGTTCATTCAAATAAAAATGTAGTCGAATAAAATTTTATTCGACTAATGCCCAACTCTGCTCGAGAGACGATTGAGTTCTGTTCTTGTCCATCTTTTCGACGTCGAAGGTAGACAAGACATCAAAATTTCGGGAGGTGCCAAAATTGCTGATTGGCTAGCTTTTTCTTGAAGAGAAGGAACCTTCCTTCCGCGATTTCGGTGGTGGAGGAGGAACCCTCTCCTTTTTCGTGACGTAATAGAGGAATCAGACGGCTAGCAAACCTAGCCAGGTTGTTCGGTCGGAGCGTCTAGCGAGAGTCGCGGTTTATTACCGTATTGTCCCGTGAGTCAGCGGTGGATGACGGTATGTGCCGGTCCGAGGTTACCGTATACCAACTGCTTACAAAGCTATTCGACGGATTATCTCAGAGCGAAGATAGTCGAAATTCCCCCTAAAACGGCACGATGTCGATTACCTCTTGGTCATCTGGCAGACAAATGGTTTCCAACGAATGCTTCGAGAACAAGCAATTGTCCATCGTAAAAGATGTTGAATTTTTGCCTCGCTCTGAGCCCGCTTTTGTCCCGTAAGGCGGAACAAGCCGAAACACCCACGTGATACGTTTCTAATATTAGTCTCATCAGAAATTTTACACACAAATGACCGAAATGTTCTGACTTAACTGGTACTGTTCCTCCGCTTATTCATCCATTCCTCAACTAATTGTGGTGGGTTTTCTAATGGCTTTCAAATGCTAAGATAGCTAATAATGTTTTTTCAAATACCCTGCAGAGACAAAACTGTTAAGGCCTGACATGGGGCAGTCAGAACTGTTTCTGTAGGGAAGGCAAACAGATCTTAACAGAGCTACTGATATATCTGCAATTTTTATTCCAAGGTTTGAAGTTAATGTTGAGTACAGTGTTATTGAACTAACCTTCATTTTCATTGATTTAATTTGTTCTTAAACCGGGAATCTGGCGATGTTCACCAACAAAAAGTGTTACTATTTGTTTGTGCTATACGGCAAATGTGATAACTGTGGAAAACAATACTTCCACTGCTGTGCGATAGTACAATTAGAAGTACTCGAATAGGCAGCCCGTAAGTAGAAAAATAATGTCCCGGATAATATCGACATTACAACAGATTGTTCAATTCGGTCTTGACTCGACAAGAGGGAGAACTGGGAGCAATCAGTCTACTGAAAATGAAGAAAGGGTGATCGAGTACATGGAGAAAAATCCGACAACAAGTGTGCGAATCATTCAAAGAATTACAAGAATACCACTGCCTACCATACTTTGCAGAAAAAAATGACTATTTCCATATCATGTGTACCGTGTGAAAGCATTACAACCACGCGACATCTCAGTTCGGTTGGCGTTTTGCCAATGGCTGTTACATCAATACGAAGAGAATGCAAACATTTTAAAAAGGATTATGTACACAGCTGAAAGCATGATGACAATGGTTGGTGCTTTTAACACAAAAATACCTATGTATGGAGTTATAGAAACCAGGGGTTGAAAAGGTTCCGAAAATAACTGTTTCAAACTATTATACAGGGTGTCCCACCTAACACTGGACAGCGCGATATCTCCTAAAGTATTGGAGATAAAAATTTTTAAAAAATATGTAATTGAATGGTTCGAGAGGGCCAATTTATTAGCCGAGCCGATTTTTTTTCTTATTATTTTAAAAGATACGATGGTCAAGTTCGGTTTTTCAAATGGAACTATTTTTTTTGAAGACCTGAGTTGATAGTGCGTTTCAAGACAAATTCAATAAGCATTAATGTATATACACTTGATTTCCACTGGTTTTTGAGATATTGTGCTTGCAAATTTACTGATTTTCACTGGAAGAAAACCCGCTGAAATAGCAAGGACCGGGGATGGTCTTGTGGGCGCCACGGGTGCCCTTGCCTGTTGAAACTGATACCTACCTGCCAAAGGTCTACGACAGGGTTCGCTGGCCCAAAAGTTGGACAATTCTTTTCCGTCAGAAATGCTACTTAGGTAGGTACATCTGCGGTATTGAGAAGCGCACCGTTACTTCTATTTCGCACTTGCATCTACGCTCGGATGGCCGGTTCTTTTGGGGGGGATGTAAGTTGGATTGGTTAGGTTAGGAGGAGTGAAAGTTGCTTGACTAAATTTCAACCATAGGGAGCAGATTGTATCAGAACCAATCGGATTTGCATCCCTCACAAACGGCTACTCTCTTGAAGAGGCCCTCTTCACAGCAATACCTCCTCCCCAGTGCCCACCTTCTCTCGCACGGAATACGTGAACGCATGCTTTTGTTTTGATATTGAAGCTCGTGTTTATACCCCCTTAATTCCTGTGTCTCTCCACGAGGAGTATTGTCGGTGGATTGTAGGAGCGTAGATGTCTGGATGCCAGTTGTTGAATTCAGGAGACGATAGAAAAACTTTATTACAAAACACACATGTACTGTAATTAAAGTAAATCGTATTCCTCATCGGGCCTCTTCAAGAGAGCAGCCGTTTGTGAGGGATGCAAATCCGATTGGTTCTGATACAATCTGCTCCCTATGGTTGAAATTTAGTCTAGCAACTTTCACTCCACCTAACCTAACCACTCCAACTTACATCCCTCCCAAAAGAACCGGCCATCCGAGCGTAGATGCAAGTGCGAAATAGAAGTAACGGTGCGCTTCTCGATACCGCAGATGTACCTACCTAAGTAGCATTTCTTACGGAAAAGAATTGTCCAGCTTTTGGGCCTGCGAACCCTGTCGTAGACCTTTGGCAGGTAGGTATCAGTTT
This sequence comes from Andrena cerasifolii, assembly GCF_050908995.1. Classification (NCBI taxonomy): domain Eukaryota; kingdom Metazoa; phylum Arthropoda; class Insecta; order Hymenoptera; family Andrenidae; genus Andrena; species Andrena cerasifolii. The sequence continues at coordinate 1,194,831 of NC_135121.1, read as the reverse complement.
CAACAGGCAATGCCACCCGTGGCGCCAATAAGACCGACCCCGGTCCTTGCTATTCCAGAGGGTTTTCTTCCAGTGAAAATCAGTAATTTTGCAAGCGCAATATCTTAAAAACCAGTGGAAATAAAGTGTGTACATTAAAGCTTATTCAATTTGTCTTGGAACGCACTATCAACTCGGGTGTTCAAAAAAAATAGTTCCATTTGAAGAACTGAACTTGACCATCGTATCTTTTAAAATAATAATAAAAAAATCGGCTCGGCTAATAAATTGGCCCTCTCGAACCATTCAATTACATATTTTTTAAAAAATTTTATCTCCAATACTTTAGGAGATATCGCGCTGTCCAGTCTTAGGTGGGACACCCTGTATATCGGTTCTGAAACAGTTATGAAAAATCAATATTCTGAATAACTGTTATAAAGAATCGAAATTTCTGACTATATCGATTTTGGTTCTGCAGAATCGATATTACATCGGTTCCATAACAGTTATAGATCGGTTCTGTAACAGTAATGTATGTATTAGTTCTATGATCACACGTTTCAAAATATGTAGGAACAATGTCACATTTTTAACTTGAATGCGTCTTTAAAATCGGATAGTACGGAGGGGGGGGGGGATGCACGAAAAGTAGAGCGTTACGAAAATTGTGACAAAAAGGGTGATAATGTTTTATCTTATAACTTCAAAATCAAAAGCAACATCCAAACAATAAATATAGCGTCGAGTAGACAAAGGATGTCGGTACCTGAGATGACCTTCGGACTAAGTGCGTAACGGCAGTGAGTGTGGGTAGAGGGTTCGGAATACATACAGAATTTAAACGTTAAAAGCTCGGTTTGGCCTACACGTTGGGAGCTCGGCGCTATCCCCACCGCTTCTAGCTCACTCCTGTTCTGCGATGGTGAGAGCGAGATGAAACGAGAACGAGTCAGAGGGACTGAACGTGATCGAGGAACGGTACGAGACAGACGTTGATTTCGAGTCTTTTGGACGCTTGGTACTCCGTCCTTTACGTGCGCGACAAGTGTCAAGTAAAATCAGTTCTGCATTTGCTAATCAGATCTTTTCCATCACATAATTTCTTATATTTCTGTTATTTATAAAATTTTATATATTTCAATAACATCGAATGAATGCATCATTTCATCTTATGGATAAATGAAAAAATTATTGACCTCCTAAAGTCGTGTTCAGGTATGTTGGCCGGTGAGTTTCGGGAGGGGCATTCTCCCACCACTCCGCTTGCCTACCTCGGTGCTCTTTTTCTCTACGTTCTCTCTCTCTCTCTCTCTCACGGGCTACGCCTGGTCGTCGCGCGGTGGGGATTGGTGTCCGCGAATTACGTACACATGCAGCGAAGCATCTCCACCACTTTGAATACATAGAGGGGACACGATTCCGAGCGGTCGTTTCTCGCTTCTGTCCTGCCGAAGGCGAGAGCGAGATGGAATGAAACCGTGTCTAAATGTTCATGTCCGTCGCGTACGCAAAGGACGGAATATCAAGCGTACGAAAAATTGTATCAAAAATTGCATGTATCAACGCGTCATCTGTCTCGTACCGTTCCTCGCTTGCTTTCGCCTTCGCAGAACAAGAGTGAGTCAGAAGTGGTGGGGATAGTGCTAAACTCCTGAAGTGTAGGCCAAACCGAGTTCTTCTTCGTAACGCACATAACTATTACGCTATGAATAAATAACAGCCACGCGGCTACGTTCGGACGGAGCCGAGCAGCGTTCTCGTTACCCCACCATACTCTTTGGGGGCCACGCAAATCCACGATCGTCAGGTGGTGGTGGCTGATTTCTCCTCAAGCGCTGCTCGCGAAAACGAATCCACCGGCCAATATATCTAAACACGACTTTAGTTTCCGCGCGATCAATGGCTTTTTCTCTCATGAAAACGCTATATCTGTTAATTTTTTTAAATTTAATTTCAAATATCGTAACCGAATCAGACAGTACTGTTAAACAAAATATAATATTATTTTATCGACATTTCCTCTCCCTACATGGCTTAGTTTGAACCTAATAAAAATTTTGACCTTGAAATCAGATTCTGCGACCCCAAAAGGCCCCGAATGGCAATCTTCATAATGATAAAAGGTGACATGTGAACGTAAGGATTTTTTATCACGTTTTCGGCGACTCGGACCACTATGCGACAGCAACAACAATGTGCTATTGGCGGTTAAACTAAAATCTAATATCACGATATTTGAAACAATGTAAGAATCCGATTCTATTTCATCCCTCTTTTTACTCGCTGTCCTTTTCTCCATCGTTGTCAACAAATAATTGACTGCCATTGCATGCGAGTCCCAAATTACAATATGTGCAAAATATTGCAGATACGTATATCACACAGCTTTATTGTATTTTATTTTTAGGGATTGAATCAAAACCCGCCGCAGTGACAATTAAAAAAAATATTAAAGATTTATTATATTTCCTTCCTTTCATTTATGAAAAATTAGTGTTACATCATTAATATAATATAGCAATGTATCCATATTAAAATGAATAAGTGCTAAAAATCGCAGAGCGTTCTTGAAATGTCGACACACAGAATACAGTCTTAGTTTCCATAGTGCTAATTAAGTAATTGTATTAATTATTTATATCACATATTGTCCATATTCGCATATATTCTCTCAGAGGTAGCCTGTGATATGTTTGACTGTATTCCGTGTGTTCGCATTTCAGGACAGCTCCGCGTATGTTGCCAATGCAAACATATAAGTTTGTATTCTGTGATCGACGTTGCAGGAACGCACCGCATAGGTTGCGAGTTGCAACGTAAGACCGTATTCTGTTTGTCGACGTTGCAGAACGTTTTTATTAAGTAAAATAAATTAAATGGCAATAATATGGACACTGGCAGTAATTGCAACATGTAATACCTCATTACAAATATCTTTTGTTTCTGTATACAATCTAACAGTTTGCTTAAACCCTATAGTGCTAATTAAGTAATTGTATTAATTACTTATATCACATATGCCGACAAACAGAATACAGTCTTAGATTGCACTTGCAACTGTATGCTGCGGGTGTGGAGAGCTAACTCCGGGCCTGGGTTTTTTCCCTACGCCTCACAGTGGTTCCAAAGTGCCTTTTTGTGGACAAAACTCCGTATCTCCGTCAATTCTCAACCGATTTTTGATTTTTTTTTTGCTCGTTTTGTCGGGGATTAAATTTGCTAAAATGTCAAACAGTAGTTTTTCAAAATTTTCTTTAGGGATTAAAAAAGAAATTCTGAACTCTTGGTTCCGAAACGAGTTTATTAACCAGTTTTTTTCATTTAGTTGGTCTTCTTCCATATATTCTACATCTTCTTTAGAATTAAACAAAAGATATTTTGCATATTTTTCAAGTGCAACAGACGGAGTTGGCCATTGGGACCTCAAAATCGAAATTAAAGGGTCCGATGATATTAATAAATTATGCATTATATCCTCATTTGTCGAAAACCTCGAACAGTTTCTGGTATTAAATTGCCGGAATCTTTTAAAATCTTTGTTTCTAAATTCGTGGGCTTCTTCCGACATGTGACCAATCGGCAGAATAGTCGAGTTTAAAACGTCTTTTCCATGAATTAAAATTTCGTGTATTGATAATGGCATAAAATACCATCCATACTCGCTAATAAAAATCTTGGACGTTTCGTGAGAAAAAGATTGGAACTTTGATGGGTCGACGCTGCTTCCATGTAACAAAACTTGTAAAATTATAAAAAATTTGTAAATAGGTAAGTTGTTCATTCACCTCTGTGATTTCCGTTTCTGTCTTCCTTTCATTGGAAGTACCCAAACCTTGTCTTGGAACATCCACAGTTATACCAAGTTTTCGTAAGAAAACTAAGAAAAGAATTCAGTTAATGTTTAAACGAAAGAAACGTAAGAAAACTAAAAAAAAGAATTCAGTTGATACTTAAACGAAAACTTGGTATAATGCATAATTTATTAATATCATCGGATCCTTTAATTTCGATTTTGAGGTCCCAATGGCCAACTTCGTCTGTTGCACTTGAGAAATATGCAAAATATCTTTTGTTTAATTATAAAGAAGATGTAGAATATATGGAAGAAGACTAACTAAATGAAAAAAACTGGTTAATAAACTCGTTTCGGAACCAAGAGTTCAGAATTTCTTTTTTAATCCCTAAAGAAAATTTTGAAAAACTACTATTTGACATTTTAGCAAATTTAATCCCCAACAAAACGAGCAGAAAAAAAATCAAAAATCGGTTGAGAATTGACGGAGATACGAAGTTTTGTCCACAAAAAGGCACTTTGAGCGCTATCGCCAATTAAACAAAATCGGATTGACACCACAGTGGCAAATAGTGGCAGCTAATTCTGTTCGGAATTTGTGTATTACATTGTTACCCACCTTTCAAATGCAAAGGATGTAGTTCGGAAAGATTCGATAAAGTTTTATTTACTAATAAACAATAATAATAACGTAAAAAAATAAATCACGGTTTTGACTTTCTGCAATATTTCTGAACGCTATTAGGTTCTATAATCATACATTCAATTGATATTTCAGACGGTTCTGGTTGTAGTAAACTCGGTAGACATTCCAAATTTTCAGCCATTGTGAAGTTGTATTTCAAACATTCTGACGTGTCAACAAATCGCCTGTTTTAGGTTTCCGCTATTGCCACGTACCAAATAAAGATTTTACGTAAAAAAAAAACTACTTAGATAAGCAAAATCTTATCAAATTAGCCCCAAAGATTGTTCTACTAAAGTTTTCATCCAACTTTGTCAGAAAAAGATAGAAAAAACATGTTTTGGTCGCAATTCAAGAATTTGATATTATATCAAATTTAATCCCCGACAAAACGAGTAAAAAAAATCAAAAATCGGTTGAGAATTGACGGAGATACGGAATTTTGTCCACAAAAAGCACTTTGGAACCACTGTGCGCCCGGTCACCGTATGGTCGGTTCGGCGAGTATCCTTGGCTGAAAACGTGGCTGAAAACGACGCGACCGTTTTATGATAGGGTAGCTAGAAGCGAGGACACAGTGCGAATCGGTCGGAGGGCGAGTGAGTATTTAGTGAACGGTTGCTACCGGGTCCACTTATTCGTGTCTGCACGAATAAATCACATTTTTCAATTAAAGTATTTGTTAAAGCCTTAATTGTGGACTCACTTTACCCACTCACCCTCAGCCATCCCTATACAATTTGCATGGAGCGTTCTGCAATGTCGCCAAACAGAATACGGTCCTACGTTGCAACTCGCAACCTATGCGGGGCGTTTCTGCAACGTCCACCACAGAATACGGTGTTTCATTGCACTTGCAACTTAAGCGTAGCGTTCCTGCAACGTTGATCGCAGAAAACGATCTTATATATTTCCACCTGCATCCTACGCGGAGCGTTCCTGAAATGTCGACACACAAAATACAGTGTTACATTTCAGAGGCAACCTCCTAGGGAATATATGTGAACATGGACAATATGTGATATAAGTAATTAATACAACTACTTAATTAGCACTATAAGGTTTAAGCAAACCGTTAAACTGTATACAGCAATGAAAGATATTTGTAAAGAAATCTGTGCTGTGAAATGTAAGTCCACAAACACTCAAAACTAGAAGATAAAGAAAATATCAAGCATCAAGTGTCGAAATGAATTTGTTGTGAGATATCCGGCTCCACGATTAGGGAGATGTAACGGGGTTTGTCAAAACGAGCCTTCGTTTTTGAATAATTTGAGTTTAAAGTTTTGCACGGTAGGAATATAAGTTCGAATACGTAAGCAATCTTCTCAATCAGCGGTTGTAGCTGTGGCGGTAAAGTGTTCGTCTACGGTGCTACAGGTCGCGTAGGTTCGAATCCCCCTGGAGTAAAAGAATTTTCAATGTGAGAAAGATACAGGGGCCTTATACTACTACGGTTTCTGCACACATTCATGTCGTCGCGGCCCACACAGACACGTCGGCGGTTTATTATATATCGTTATTCTTATTTTTGGCCCTACTGCCCGAAACGTTGCGAGACCATTGCTGTGTAATATCTCCGAAACGTTGCGTGACCATTTCTGTAAAATTCCGAAACAATGTTGCAAACATATCTCCTGCAATGTTGCACAGGGGCGGACATAGCAATTTACTTCTAACGTTTCGGGAACATTCTGCGCAATGTTCCAAATATTGCACCGCAACATAACTGAGACATTCCTGCAAATAAATGTGCTAGGGGTTGTATGACCGGGTATTCGACACTTGATGACGACGACTACTACAATGAAAGTAGCTGACTAGTAACGTCTGTATAGACGGACTTTAATGTATTTTACTGAAAGTTTTTTATTAATATCTCGGAAACGAACCTATAAATACCCAAAGCTACAATTTTAGATTTAAGGCCCACACACACTCTCCACACCTCCTCTCAAGGCTCAAACCTCGTGTTGATCGGTCACTAGGACCATTCGGAACTACAGCCAAAACACCTGCTACTATGACAATGAATTCTGTGAATACCTACACGTCCGTGGCAGCGTATGTGTCAGCATCGGCATCACCGCTTATCTACTGTTTCTATAAATACATCGCGGCGGTCGAAAACAAAACAAATAACGATGCTGTTGAAGTTTTCGAGATATTTAAAAAAAAAGTCAAATAGGCTCAATTTTGATTGAGCCGTCAGTTTTGAGCGTAGGGCTACGACTTACAGATCACACGGTTGAAATGAGCAAGTCGAGTATGGTTTCAAAGAATGTATCCAACATTATTTGTAAAATAATGTAAGCTGCATTTCGCATCATAGATCTGCGTTGGTTATAACGAATTAAATAAACGTTGTGATACCATATTCGATTAAATAACTCATTTCAACTCTTCGATCTGCAAGTCGTAGTCCTACACTCGAAACTGACGGCTCGGTAAAAATTGAGCCTAATTGTTTTTTGTTTTAATTGAGAAGGATAAATTTGGATTTTTATGTTGCATTTTGTATGTCAAACTTCGAACGAGGATTAAATTGTGATTATGAATGTATTAGCTTTCATTGGCTTTAAAGTTAATAATACCTCATTTATTAGATGTTTGTAATGCAGTTTTGTGAGGTCGGAGTCTTTCTTTAAAAAATTTCCATTTTTGTCACAGTCATTTACCCCAAAGAGATGTATACAGTTTTGTAAAAGTTTCTATTACATCTAAAGATATTCATCGCTTGGGCGAAATATGTCCCTGCAATATACCACCTGTATTTTGGGACATTTGGTCAGCAATCGGAGCAATAAGCTCGTTTCAATACCGAGCAGCGGCGCCAATTGATATAAACAGATGACGATTTTTTGATCTTGAAAGTGGCCAAAGTCCTTATGTCGTAATATTTGTGTCACTTCCCCTGTTCCAATATCCGAAATATGTTCTATTTAAAACAGGTAATTCGGTGAGTGCGCATGGATCCGTCCGCGTCGCCCTCCTTTTAAATTCTAGACGGATAGGGATCCGTCTTATCTCTTGAGTATGAACACGCTTGCAATGAGGACGGAGCGAGTTTAGCACAGAAGCACACGAGAAAAGATAGGTGGCAATTTGGAAACCCTCCGCATGCGTTACTCGTGCGCGCTCAGTTCTACTCAACGTATACGCATTCAAGTCTGGATCCAGGTTCATACGTGAATCGCAATGCATACACATATCGCCGTGCGAAATAACTCTAGCGTCTAGGATACTATCGCCGTAATACAACATTGTGTGTTACGATTATTCACAGCATTCTAAAGTTGCAGTCCGTCGAATATAATTGATATAATTGATGTAAAAAGTATTCAATTGATATAAGAAAATCTGCGTGTATGCGTTTACAATTTTTCATATTTAATGAACTCTGTTGGGTAATCATGTGCAACCTCATGTTATTCAAATCTTAATCGCCCCCCTTTCCGCCCCTTTATGTCTAATGCCCTCCTGTTGCCCCCTTTACTCCTAATGCCCCCTTAGATAATTTAAACGCACCACAGGGGGCGGTAGCGCCCACTTTGAGAAAAGCTGCTCCACATTGACAGTGTACGAGTAACCCCATTACGAGACCGTTTACCGAGAAGTGGGAACCTGATGCTTGGATGCATGTCTGTTGAACATGCCTGTTGTATAATAACAAAAATTGCAATGTTTATATTTTTTTATAAAGGGAGTAATTATTTACTTTAGGGCTTTATCACCGATTTTGATGAAATTTAGAAATGTTGTAAAACTTTTAAACAACTTTTTCCTATACATGTTACGGCTGCTCGGTCTTACAAGGGGAGCACAGGCGTCAGGGTGCCTTTTGAAGATTCCCCCATGTTAAAGAACAAAATTATAAATTATAATAATTGTAATAAATAAATTATAATAAATGAGATTCCCCTCTCGAGGCGTCAGGGTGCCTTTTTAAGGTGGGAAAATTTTCAAGGCACCCTGACGCCTCCAGAGGGGAATCTCTCGGGGGCACCAGGGTAGTGCGGGATTTTCACCCACTAAAACCCCACGGCCACCATGAAATGTTTAATAATTTATATGTAAATATCTCTATTATTAAGGCCTATTGGCTTAAACGCTCGGACACCATTTACTTATTTTGGACATAGATCCATCGTGGCAAGGCTCATCAAAACCCCCCTCACCTTGTTAGTTCCCGAGATATTCGCAAAAATATTTTTTAAATTTCTTGCTTTGGTTTTATAAATTGAGTCAGTTTTGGGTTAGATTTGCTAGATTCGTCAGGCATAATCACAAATATAGAACAGACTCGTTAAATATCTCGTCTGTGGCTCTTAACAAACCGCATAGTGTCGCGGAATTGTATTATGGCTCATTGTCAGTATATCAGGAGATATCGGTATAGGTATGGAGCTAGATTTCTGGGGGGGGAGGGGAGAGGGTAGAAGCTAGACGCTAATATGTGTATGTAAATAGTATGGACTGCAAATATAATTTTTTACAATTTTTTTTAATTGCATACGCGTAGCTGCGGATCCCTCTGGCGGTCGAAAAATCTAGCTTTATACCTATACCGATATTTCAGAAACGATCAACACACATGTACCTGATCCCGAATAAATACAAAAATATTTTTATGAATATCGCGAAAACTAAGGCCGAACGCCGGTAACATGTATAGAAATAGAAATCTTCAAAATGTGGAGTTTTAGAATATATCTAAATTTCATCAAAATCGGTGATGAAACCCTAAAGTAAATAATTACCTTAATTTTTCGTAAGTGCTTTTATTCAAAGCTCAAGCCGACCTGGACAAAATTTTACCGGTAGAAGCGAACACTCAAAAAAATCCTGACTGGCTTAGAACTGTGTTTTGTCAAATCTTTAACCATTTAAATTAATACAATATCAATCATTCTATAATATACATCAATAAATTAGAACAGAACTCTCACCGGACGCCCACATACAGGGTGAGGCATTGCCAGTGATGGGTAATGCTGCTGTAAAGCGAACTCCTAAGGTAGCAGCATATTCTGTCTGATTATTCTAATCTACGTGATCGAAAGTAATATTTTTAATGATACATTAGAAGCTTCCACAGCTTTACACTAACAACATCCAAGTTCTTTTACTCCCCCCCCCCACCCACCAGTATGGTTCCATTTCATAAAAAAATAATCCCTGAAAAAGTTTATTGCAATTGGACAACAGGAAAGCGTGCGCACCAGGCCTCAAAGTTTGGAATTCATTAATGGCTTGAATTTAAAGAATTTCTCAAAAATCGTAAGCCCTATCGAATTTTTGTACAGATATTATTTAAAGAGCATTCGATTTTCTACAATTATTGTATACCTATATAATTTTTTCGTGCTTCTAACAATTTTTTGGATAACAGCGTTTGAATATAGTGAGACCCGTACTGTGTGCGCGTATTGCGGACCTCTCTATATTCAAACGCTATTATCTAAAATAAATAAAATATATAAAAAAATTTAAGTGAAACTATTTTATTTAAAATGCACTAAAAACTAAAAAATAATTTTTTCTTGTACTACAAATTCGATGGTGTTTTTTCACTTTAAATAAAATCGTGGAGCACTATATCTCTAAACAAATTCATTTCAACGCTTGATTCTGTATTAAATTGATTCATATTCTGTCATGAAATATATCAGTAATTGTAGAAAATTGAATGCTCTGTTAATATTATTCAAACAAAATTTCGATTAGGTTTACGATTTTTTAGAAATTCTTTAAATCCTAACCATTGATGCATTCTAAACTTTAAGGCCTGGTAGACACACTTTTCTGTTGTTTAATAAAAATAAACTTTTCCAGGAATTATTTTTTTATGAACTGAAAAAAAAATATGAAAAAAGTTCGACGTATAAAGAAGGGCCACCCTACTCAATGTCCATCATTATCCTCTCCTGATAGAAAAGACCCACCACCGTCTCGTATTTTCCATCGAACAATGACACTTTTTCAGCAAATAATCAACGATCAGTCAAGCACTTACAAATCTGATTATTATAAAAAAAGTGTCACTGACCAAGATTGGGTTAATAAAATTCTTTTGTAGGTATAAATGGCACCATTGAGATAGGTACGAATAGGCCAAACCTTCTAATTTGAAATGAAAGAAGAATGAACTCAATATGATAAATAGTTTCCAAGATAAAATTTCATAAGTACAGCTCGGTTTCACGAAAGTAGGCAAAAATTGCAAACCTTGACCAGCAAAATGATGACTTCTTAAACCCCCCCGCCTAATTTCATATGAACTACATTATATTTCAGTTTGAACAAATTCCGTGACATTCAGTGGATAAAGTGATCGAGTTTGTGTGGAATGCCTCAACTTCATATTGACGTGAATACGTCTTTAAAAGCGGAACATTACTGGGGGGCATGTACGAAAAGTCGAGCGTTACGAAAATTGTGTCAAAAATGGGTGATAATGATTCGTCTTATAACTTCAAAATTAAAAGCAACATCCAAACTTTGGACCAAGCGCGTAACCACAGTGAGTGTGGGTAGAGAGTCCGCAATACATACAGAATTTAAACGTTAAACGCTCGATTTGTCCTACACGTTTGGAGCTCGGCGCTATCTCCATCACTTCTGGCTCACTCCAGTTCTGCGATGGTTAGAGCGAGATGAAAGGAGAGAGAGTCAGAGGGACTGAACGCGAGCGAGGAACGGTACGAGACACTTGATACTCCGTCCTTTGCGTGCGCGGCAGGTGTGGGCTACGGGTAGGAGCACTTAGACGAAAACAGCTCCGCACATTTCATAAGAGCGTAATGCTCGCACGGTCAGGCAAAGGACGGATTAAGGAAGTCTGTTGGGTAGTTGTGAACACCGGTTGCTTCGTAAGGAGGAAGTTTGGGTTCGATTCCCGTCACCGCCCAATTTTTGGGTGGCGGATGCGGCGAGCGGGCAGCGTAGGGGTTCTTGGGTTGATTTATTCAGCCGCTGTCGTCTCCCGCCCAGCGTGGAGTCAGCTTTAAGGTCGGTTTATACAGCCAACGAGCCGGGCCGTCCATGCCGTGCCGTGACGGGCCGAGCCTCTATGCTAAGCTTATGGACGGCGAGGAGTCGCCGCGCTCGGTGGAAACTCGGCGGCTCCTCGTTGCCCGCTGGACCCGGGCTCGGTGGCCGCTCGTTGAGACGACGAAGTGCAACGCTGCTAGATTTTATGTTCCCAAAACGTAGGGTAAATCCGAGAGACGCGGTCGACCTAATATAAAATGGCTATTAAAACTAATAAAGTAAAATTATTTATCAGTGAATACAACTACAGATTCATTGATATTTAATATATTTACGCTAAACAAGTAAAGAACACATCAAAGAAAAAGTGAACTACCTACTGGCGATTAGTAAGGCAAATGAATACAAAAGTGAATAAATAAACTAAATAAAAAATAATAAAATAATAAAAAAAATCATAACTTGGCCATCTAAGTTTTCTGCAGCGAGAGATGGTCTCCTCGTTAGCTTTCAGAGGAAGAGTTAATACGGCCAAATACTTTGGCTGCATTGTCCCTCAATATCTCTACTATCTTATTATCCCAAACATTAAACGAAAATAAACTTAGCAGTACATTTTAAATACGATTCTGTACACCGCTGGTTGAGAAAAAAGGTTAAATGTAACCTCAATTTAACTTTTATAGCCTATATATCCAAAAAAAAAACACAGAAGGAAGCGAAGTGACGCTATTCATTCAACTATTTGGCTTCTAGAGAAGTAATTGGTCTGCACTTTAACGCGTTTTTACGTATAGAGTTTGAAATATGGAGACTCGACCAACTCTCCGGCACGACCGCGTCTCCAGGATTTACACTACGCGTTGGGAACATAAAATCCAGCAGCGTTGCATTTCGTCGTTTCAACGAGCGGCCACCGAGCCCGGGACCAGCGGGCAACGAGGAGCCGCCAAGTTTCCACCGAGCTCGGTAGCTCCTGGCCGTCTATAAGCTTAGCATAGAGGCTCGACACGGCACGGACGACCCGGCTCGGTGGCTGTATAAACCGACCTTTATTCTGACTCCGATGAGGTAAAGTAGTGACCACGGGGAGAGGGGTGGGGGGTGGATCGGGTGGTTGTGCTTGGGTCCGTTTCCCCCGTGCAGTGCACTTAGAGCGGCTGGCGGCACCGGCGAGTCGTGGGTGATGGCGGGCGGGGGCCCGTTAAGCCTTGCAGAAGCGACCGGGGTTGGGGGGCGAAGTTGGCGCGTGATCCGCAACTTCGCCGCGGTGTTAGAATATAACAGGACCTCCCGGGGGGAACTTCTCTTCCCCCTTGGGAAGGGGACGACCCTGGGTAACACGGGCAGAGTTCGGAGATTCTGGAGGGTGGCGCTGCAAATGCATCGTTATCCAAGGTCGAGCAGGCGTGCTCTCGGGGTTCTCCCAATCTCATCCACGTCGTCAGGAATATAGCGCGACGGTAGCCGCGAAGACGCTACCTCGCCTAGCCCGCCATGGCGGCCTTCGTAGCGTCTCGCGGTCTCCTTGACAACGGAAGGCACGAGAAAGAAAGATTCGAAGGGGAAGCAAGCGCGTGAGAGGTGCCTACGCTGGACAGCGCTGGACTCTGGAGTCTCGCGTAAGTACGGCCATCTTCCGGGTCCGTTCCCTCTGCCGTGAGCGGTCAGCGTGGTGGTTTTAGTGGGTGCAAGCCCCACATAACCTCGGCTCTGCCTCGAGAGTTGAGGTGTCCGTTAGAGATTTCCACCACGTAAAAAAAAGGCAAAGGATGGAATATCAGGCGTCCGAAAGAGGAAGCAAGACAAAGTATCGTACCGTTCCTCGCTCGCGATCAGTCCCTCCGATTCGCTCCCCGCTTCCGCAAGAAAAAAGCGAGAAACGGTCGCTCGGAATAGAGTTCCCTTTACGTTAGTCTTTACTTTACAAACTATAGGCTAGTTAATCTTCAGAACATTATTGATCAGTAGAAAATCTACGGTAGCTGAGGGAAGTGGACGAACAAAGACCTTGAGCTGTAAACGTCTGGTGCCAGTGGCGCAATCCGGATTTTATTTTGGGGAGGGCCGAGTTTACTTACTCCGATACTTTGCCTCGCTCCGTCTTTCGGACGTTTGATACTCCGTTCCTTGGGAGACGTCGATCTCCTAGCAAAATGTTCCTTTTTCCTGTTTCCCCTTTTTGTTTGCTCCCTCCCTTCTGAGTACCCCACTTTCTAGTGCGGACTTGTTAATATTGAAACCATAATTGGTCCTTATTTTATTGATGGGATATTAAATACTCGCAGGTATAAGCAGATTTTAACAGCAGATTTGGCACAATTGTTAGAAGATATTCCACTGTACATACGACAATCCACATGGTACCAGCAAGACGGATGTCCGGCTCATTGTGCACGGACTACATATAACAGAGTTTCTTAACAGAAATTTTGGAGATCGTTGGATTAGTCGGTTATGAAATCACAAATGGCTCGCACGTTTTCCAGACTTGACATCTTGAAACTTTTTTATGTGGAGAAAATTAAGACAAGTGTACAATGAAATACCAGCAACCAGAGAAAATATGAAAGACGTTTAAGAAGAACCGCTCCGCGATTGATCCAAGTGAAATTTGACGTGCCGCGTTAATCGTATCGAAACGCTTTAGAGCACACTACTTAGTTGAAATACCCGGTGTTATCCGGTAAAGTTAAAATCCAAATATTCGCAAAATATCACAACGATCATTCTAACATATATATCCGCAGTAATCCAGTTCTTTCGCAAGAAAACGCGTGAAAAGCTTCGCTACCTGGTGGTGACATCGCGGTACTGCAATGCACAAGGACGGACCCACGTGATCTGTAACCAACTTCACTTACAACGTCTAACCTAGCTAGAGTGTGTATTTTTGTATTTGTATTTTTTTTTTCCTGTGTGTTTCTAACACAGCAGGATGGCGTTTCAAGCATTTCGCTTATATTGCCCAACGAACGGTAATAAAGTCATTTTTTTCCTTTTTCCCTCCTCTCTCCTTCGGGTCCCAGCAACGCACCGGGAGACAGGTGGTCTCACCCATCTTTCCCCAGTACGCTGCCCCATGATGTTTAACTTCGATGATCTTACGTGAACCGGTGTTTCCATCACGGTCATGGCCCCTGGTAGCTAGAGCACTAAAGAGGTGAGTATGCGCATCCGCCATATTGGGTCCTCTGGAGAGAGAATATTATTGAGTACCCGCCTTTTTGAGTATTGTCAAATTTGCTTTATAAACCAAATATAAACTTAAATGTAATAAAATACTCTAATAATGTCGTGCTACTATGCATCAATATCAACAACGCATATTTTGTTTATACAGTGACAATACCCAAAAAGGCGGGTACTCAATAATCTTCTCTTTCCGGAGGACCCAATATTGCGGATGCGCATACGTACCCCTTTAGTGCTCTACCCCAGCTCGTCACGCCGCGCCACACAGCGGGACAAAACGTAGACATCTTCGGACATGATGTTACAAAACATCCTATTTCGATGAGGTTTAACTTCTCTTAAATGAAAATGATCATATTTTCAGACAGTGAACATAAAAAGTGCAAAAAATATTGTTTGCACTCTCTAACATTTGACAAACATCAACCAATTTTTGCAGTTTCGCACACTCCTCTTCGAGGGCGGATTTTACCCCCTGGACACACATTTCGATAAAATTGATTTATAGAACCGAAAATTAGAAAGTTCAAACTTTAAAATGGTCTTTGTTTTATCAACTTTGGATGAATTTTAGCAAAGTTATGGGACTTTGAATATTGAGCAAATTGTAAAATAGTTCTGTCTTGTTTTCGTCGAGTAGAAGAGATTAGAAACTATTATTCAATAGATTAACTATTATTTTCTGCAAAAATGAATATGAGAAAGGAAGGTAAAACAGACAGTGGGACAAAACCTATAAATTGCTGGACATTCAAATTTGTCGTATGTGACGAATCATATCTTCATCAAAATTGGCATAAATATTGCACACGTAACACACTATCTTGTCATTTTTTGTTGACCTTATACTAATAATCGCTCAAAAAATATAAATCGAAAGTAAATATTCTACTCTAATTTCTAACAGTAGATCACACACTTGTAGACAAAAGATAAAGTAGTTACTGTTCCCTCAAGCACTTTTTTTATTAAAACAAGAAGTCAATGAAGAAAATTTAGAAGAATTAATGGGCATGCGGAACATACCAGAATGTGATGTAGACACGGACAGTGAATCTGACAAGCCTCAACCACATAGAACCAATATTTATATGAAACAGAAATAAATACAAATATTGAAAAGTGTGTTTCCTTGTCTCAATTTATACATAGTATTCTATATAAAATATAAATATTACGTTTGATCATAATTTCGACTGCCCAAATCTATATCTAAAACATATATTTTTTTTTAAGAAATTAAGAAAACGATGCGATACTTGAGTCGTTTATTTATTAAGGTTTAACTTACATTAATAATAATAACTTAAATTTATGAATTATGCTTCACTATATCATATTTATATTTATTTTTATAAAGAAATCATAAAAACATTCTCAATTGGGTACAAGAAAAGGCATGTCCAGATACAATATTTACTTGTTTCATCCCACGTGCATACACAATTTCATTAATTCTGCTCAAGGTCGCAACTGGTCGTAGATGAAGTTTGCATTTTGTAAAACTAGACTGTTTAGTGATTATATGAGTATAAACCATTTTTCGGACAATGTCGGGCATTTCTTGAAATCAAAAAAAAAAAAAATTTTTTTGACAGGTTGAAAAACATAAATAAAATCATTCAATTTTGGGTTTCTTTCACATTAACAACTTCTTAAAAATCAACTCCAATGTGTAATATGATGGTAGAAATTTGTTTCATTACTATAATACTAATTATTTACATTAATATGACGGCCGTCTCCCGAATAGAACGTATTTACTGTTAAAAATTTAGGATTAAAAATGTTTAAAAAGTTTATTTTTCATAATTTCGCATTCATTAGTATTCAAGGATAATGCTCATATAATTATATAAAAAAAGGTACATCATATTTTCGCCCATGTCCGGAAATTTGTACACGTTGTCCCACTGTGCGCCCCTATCGGAACGCAACGCGAGTATTCATTTCTCATTAAATAACAGAGCGTAAAAGTGGACGAGGTCAACGAAATCTGTACAATGACCTCCGCTCAAACGCGTAGAACAAATGTGCCAAATTTAAACGAGCAGCCGTGTTAATTTGTATTGCGAACACACAAACAGAAAATGAATTTTATATACATATATAAATATCCGTGCTGCAGGTCACCACTTGGAACATTAGAAGCGTGTATTGAGGTCGTGCATAAAATTCAATTTTTAAAATATTCACGCATCCTTAGTTAAAATGTCCTATATGGCATTCCGAAACATCCGAGAAAACTGAACACCCTTTTCCTTGTGTCGTCCTTGTAAAAGAATTAATAAATTAGACTGTTTCTAGATCTATACAAAGCACGTAGGGTTTTCTAACTTTACTTAAAGTAGTACACTAGTGTAACTGCCCGTTTAATACTTAGAATTTTGTTGATCTTTTTTATCGCATATATATATATATAGATATAGTCGGTGGCGAAAGCTGCTTCGGGAAACTCTTTTCCAACGGGCGTTGATATGAGCACTGTTCTAGTCATCCAAAATGGAAAAACTAAGGTTTATTTTTTTTGCTATGTTTGTCGCTATGGTTGGAACCGTGTTGCTCACGTGTCGCACGTGACCGAAACTCTGGAGTAAGCGGGGGAGCAGTAGGGGAAAGTGGGGCAAAACCGGGTACGCGGATCATTCCAGGTACCATTGTTTTTCTAAGACAAGAGCTGCGACATGCAGCCAACGTATGGTGTTACATTCGGGTGGACCTCACGACGGTATGAGATCAATCACAGAACAAAGACCGTCGTAGTTTTTCATTCAGAGAAGTTTAAAAATTTCGAGTTGAAAAGTTCCAGTGTTGCGTTGGTGAATTGCCTTTTTTATACCACTTGGATTTAAGGAATCTATTACGGTAAGTACTGCATTGTATTCTGTAGACTTTACACAGTATTTCGACGTTTTACCCGGTTCTTTGTCGCATGTTGAAGTGTAAATATTTAATGTTTAGTAAATCACCTCATTTGGGGCAAAACCGGGTATTTAATTATGGGGCAAAACCGGGTACCCGGTTCTATGTATTAGTCCAGTGAAATTAGAATCTGTCTTCGGAATAAATCTCACCAAGCTAAATTTTGGTATGGGCCTTTATTTGGTCGTTTTAAACAATATGTTAAAAGTCCCCATCAATCCGACCGCCGCTAAATATTTTACAGAGGGTTGAAAAAAAACAACTGTTTTTCGCAAATATCTCGTTATCTAGCAGCTTTGCGACAAAAATAGTTATTATACAATTTATAGCTTAGGAAATTCTCTACAAAAAAGGTGCTACGAGTTTTTTCCGTCGGAGCAATGAGAACGTCAGCATCAATGGATGTAGCACATATAGTGCGCATAGAAAGAACAAGAGTAGGTTTATTGCTATGCTGTCTCAAAAATTGGAAGCTGCCAACATCAACGTGAAACACGCTCAAGACGATGCTGACGTTGAGGCCACGGGGGGGGGGGGGGGGGGGGCTCATGAGATTTGCACAAGTGTTGAGGAGGGCGACGTAACCTTTATTTGTGATTTCTGTTCACTAAATAAATTAAAATAAATTTATATACAAATTAATATTTGTAAAAAATAACAGTAATAAAGGTTTTATAATTATATCATATTTGATGCGTTTTTTAATAGGTACCCGGTATTACGCACACGTATAGGGTAAAACCAGATACTTGCATACTTTCGAGAAAAATTATTTTCCTGTGAGCCAAATAGTTTTTTTCATATAAGAACTCTCATTTTCTGATTCTGTAAGGTCCAATTAAGATTTCTAGCGGAGTCCAAAGTTTATTTTGCCGTCTGACTTTATGCTAGCAGGAAAAATACATTTGGTACCCGGTTAAACCCCACTTTCCCCTAAACAATGACCAAAGCATAAATTTTGGAATATCAAATTCACATTCGTTTTCTTATGATTCCGAGTGCAGGAAAAGGTTATTGAAAAGAGAATAATGGGATGAAATCCATGAAGTTACTAACTAATATGCATTACAAATGTCAGCAAATACTAGGTAATATAAATATTTAATAACTTATTGTTCATTTCACAGTAAATTCTTAATGTTCTATACTTAATTCAAGTAATATTTTGTTTCTTCAATATTTTGATTGCATAATAAACGAAATTCATAATTATTTTTTTTACTTTAAAATAGACCAATTTAACATTACCATGCTTTTCATATGTATACCGTTGCATTATATATATATAAAAAATATTAGTATTTCTCGTTAGTTTCTATCTTTGCGTTTGGTTCCAAACTTATTCCCAGGGGTTGTATCGAAATTCCTCCTCCAGAATAGTACATGGCAAGCTGTCTTGCCCCCCCCCCCCCACCCCTCTGACCAGTAAACATTATAACTAGATTTTTATAAATACGAATTGTGCTATTTTCAAAAATTGTTGGTTCACAAATTTACTTTATACTAATATTTTAATTTTAAGTACCTAAATGTGTTTAAAAGGTACCGAGTGTTCAGCTCAGTCGCCGCTGGCCGCGGCTCGGAGGCAAAGTTATATTACGCGATCTGTACACGTGTGTATAAATTTAAGGAATATTTCTGGACACGAGAATAAGACGAAAATCAAGAATAATGACATAGCGGTCGAGGCTTGGATTGTTAGTTATAAGTATTTCAAGCTATGCCTAAAAGCAGGCAACCCGCGTGCAACGGCGCACGCGGGACAAGTCAGGCGAGGGGTCGAGCAGGGCTGATCATTGCCACTGTCGCACGGGGTCATTTACCTTGGAGTAGCTGTGACGCGATAATCGGCATGGCCACTCGATTCTGCGACACTTAATAAAAAATTAAGAGGTATCTTCGAATTACCCCAAACCTGCCCACATGCTAAAATCCATTGCTGCCAATATATAGATACACTGTAGTCTACTGTGCTACAGAGAAACAGACGCCCAAAAATCACACTAAACAAAGAATCACACCACCTCCAAAAGAAGAAAAATATTAGATTTGCTGCACTAAAACGTGTAAAAAATTTAAAAAAGAACATAAATTTACCCGCACTGAAACCCACAAAGGAAGTAAAAGAATTATGTACATCAAATTTACTTGCAATAAAACGCGCCACGAAAAAAACAGGCTCTCACGCACTCAGACAATTGAAACTAGTAATTCTTAATAAGTAAATTTAAAGTCAGTTTTTCGATATAAATTAGCGGGTCCACTGAATGTTCGTCTACTTCGCGACGTGTCGATGCTCGTTCAGATAACTTAATATCGGAGGAGCTGTGGTAACTATGAGACAAATTACTTTATAACCCCAGATGTGTTAGGAGGTTCAAAGTTGCTTTATATTTATTACAGTTTAAAAATACTTTAACTTTCTCTGCATCAGTTTAGGGGTTGACCGACGGAGACGTCAGTCTCATCAAATGCTTCGAACGCGGCACATCAACCAAGCAAGCATACAAATAAACTCATTCAACTGTTTTCGTTTTGGCGATCCTCATATTCAACCTAGCTCTGCCGATATTAATTTAATTCAACGTGCATCGACATGTCGCGAAGTGGACAATCATTAAGAGTTGTCAGTTTTAATTTTATGAGTGCGTGTAAAGCTGATCTCTTTTGCGTGTTCAGTACGGGTAAACTTGTCTTCTTTTTTAATTTTTTTTTCACGCATTTTAGTACAAAAGATGTGATATTTTGTATTTTTTTGTTGGTGGTGTGATTCTGTTTTGTGGGATTTCTGCGCGCGTGTCTCGATAGGGCAATAGATTGCAGTGGATATAATGGACGCAATGGATTTTAGCGTGTAGGCAGGTCTGAGGTAATTCAACGATACCCTTCAATTTTTGATGAAACGTTCCAGAGCCGTGCGACAGTGGCTTAGACTACAACTGCTCGACCCTCCGCCTGACTTGTCCCGTGGTTTCCCAGACATAACTTTAAATTTTTACGAACGAACGAAGTGTCAACCAGATGTCTAAACACCCTGTAGAGGAGACCGGGTATGGTTGTCACACGGGTAGGTTGTCACAATCGCTATATCAAAGAAACTATAAACAATATGAATGTACTGATAATCCATGGCGATGCGTAAACATATCGCCGCCTCCTCCCGCATCACACAAGTCGTTGTGGAATCGCACGGAGACACAATGTGTCATTGTTTGTTTTCGTGCGCTCGAAGTAATTACGCAGTATTGTCTATCCTGTAAGTATAGGTTGTTTCTTCGTATTGACTATAACATTGTTGCATTATTCTCGTAGTTTAGAGTTTTTTTCTAACTAACTATAATTATTTTTGGCATTTTTTAAATTTTTTAATACATCAATAGAGAGGTGAAATTGTTTAACGGTTTGGGGCAAGTTGTCACAGAACATTTGGGATTAGGTGTTTGCCGCATGTGACAACTAATCCCGGTGTAACTTGCTGTACCTATCATGTGATGTTATTTTCTTGTTTGTTTGGCAACAGTTCTCAATAATAATGCCGCAAACTTATAAGAAGAAGACGCCCAGAGCTGAGGTGACCCCGGAATTAATGTTACGTGCGGCAAGAGAGGTTATAAAGGGCAATTACACAATAAGAGGGATTGCAAAGGGTTATAATATAAATTACCGCACTCTAGCGCGATATTGTCAGAAATACAATAAAAAATTATATTACTTTCTTAATTGAATCGACTTTTTATTCATAAACTTAGCTATCCAAATGTGTGACAATCAACCCCAGATACTGTGACAACCAACCCGACCTCGGTGTATATTGTCACAAAATAGTTCCTGCAAATAATGTGAATTAGCTCCTAATTTAGTTGGCAAAATCCACAGGACCAATTTTTTTTTATATAGTCGGACGTACGTAGTTTATATTAATCTAAGTTTGAATGAATTTCCCTGCAGCCATAACCCATAAATAAATCAAAATAAGAAAATGGGGCAACCATACCCGGTCTGCCCTATAATACGTTACAAAGAAAATTGTAATTGTTATTCTTAAAACACACAAAATTGAATGCCTGGTAGCAACCTCTAATATGTAATTGAAAAAATAAAAGAAATATCACACTAAGCTAATGGGTACCAGTTAGCTGACCATGTATCAGTAGTTGACCAATTTTTAGAAAAACCGGAAAAATATGGTTTTTAGGAATGACGACCTTTTAGAAGAAGTGCAGATAAGGGGACCTTCCGGTCTAGAGCCCCCCCCCCCCCCCCAAAGAATAGGTGATCTTTAGGAATTAATTAAAGGAAAACTACTACATATAATTTAATGGGACTTTTTACATTGTATTAAGAATGTCTTAAATTAAAGAAATATGTTTTTTGTTTTATAATTAATCATTGCAGACGGCACTGGGGAGTCGTTAAAGTCAAGGCGTAAAAAAAAATCACCCAAATCGGTGAGACCTATACCTCCAAAAGTTATTATCCGATTCGACTGAAACTTTTTTTATTTTGAAGAATATACTTCTGGCTAGGGGGGAAACCAGAAAAAAATACAAACATAATATTTTTTTTTTAGAAAATAACAACACTTGAAGTTTGAAATCACTTTTTCCCTATATTTGTCACCGTTTCAACGGCTTTGAAAATTATAAATTTTCAATTTTTTGTATCTTTTTCTGGTTTCCCTCCTAGCCAGAAGTATATTCTTCAAAGTAAAAAATGTTTCAGTCGAATCGGATAATAAATTTTTGAGATACAGGTCCCACCGTTTTGAGAACACTGTTTCGAGAAAAACACGTTTAAAGTTTTACGTGAGTGCCGAGTGGCCGGTTGTTACCCATGCATTTGCCGCTACTCAAATGCCTATAACTTCGGGAATTTTACGAATTTCAAAAAATCATTCTAAACACGTATTCCTAAAATGTTAAACATTCGAAAAATGAAATAAAAAAAAAATAGACTTTTAGACCGGAACCTCCCCTTAACGTGCCAAGCCATCTACCAACAAAACTTTCAAACACTCATGTGTGAAGTGAATTATGAATAGTATTGGCGAACGTTTATTTTCATCAAGGTGACTAGTGTGTTCCTCGTTACGATTTTGTTGAGAACAGGTGTACGGTTCAGGTAAAAAAATTCGGAGGTTATTAGCTCCTTATGATTGAACACCATTTCAACGTCATTTTCAAGGATAGTCAACTTCTGAAGCAGTTACTGAATTTTGAAAAATAGGTTCTAAAATTTTTAGAACAATTTTTTTAAAAAATTGTTCCCACAACATAATTTAGAAAGCTTAAAGAGTATCTTTAGCCACCATTACATCCTGATGTCCAGGCAGCGATAAAGCCAGGTTATGAAGAGTTGACTAATAAGAATTCGAAGGATATCCTCCTCGAAGGATTTTCTAAAAATCGAAACGAAACCCGCAACTTTAGAGCGTGGAAAGTCACACCGAATACTACTATTTGTGGTGTTGAAAAACAAATCTTGCGGCATATTTTGCCGTATGTACATACAATGATGGTGCAACACGTATGTTAAAGATTTTAAAGAAACTTCAAATAATATCCGCGTAACTTCCGCTGATCACCGTGCCTCACTTACGACGAAAGAAGGCAGAATTAAAATCAGAAGAAAAAGAAAGGCCATAGAAGACCTTAATATATTGAAGGAAGGTGTAATGTATGGATCAGGCATCGATTGAAATCCGCAAGTAGCAATTATTAATGCGTAAAGTACGACAAAACTGCATGTACAACTTTAAACACGATTGCCCATAAACTACATTTTCTACAACGTTGAAAATAAAATCTCGAAAACCGCTCCAACGATTTGAAGGGATGTTTACAGGGAGAAGCAGGAAACTATTTCCCACAATGTGTTGAGACGGCATATTCATTATTAATTCTTAAAAGAAAGATAAAAAATATTTTTCATACAGAAAATTAATAAAACCATATATTTCAACATTAAAGAGTGTATTAATATTTTATCAAAATTCTGCTAGAGACGGTCTTAGAAATTATAAAAACGCTTTTGCTTTGTGATTTAGTTAATTCACCTGTCCGGAATAATGTTCGCCATCAGACGGCGCGTCATCGCGTACACGCTATTGCATGTGTATTTACAACTTCTATTTATATAAATACAATTAAAATTGTTTTTTTTTTATATCAAAGTTAACGAAATGGCGATTAAAAATTAAAATGGAAGTACACTATATATTCATTTATTGCTGCAGAAATTGCGTTTGAAAAAGGGCTTGATTTTTGGGCTATCGATGGTAACCTACCCCCTTCAGGGGACTAGGCAGTCAGATCGCTCGAAAATCAAGTATTTTTTGCGAATTAATTACAAGGAGATGAATACAAATTGTGACTAGTACTTTTGGGTAATGTTTGTTAATACTATAAACAGTAAAAAAAAAATTATTTGAATAATATATACATATGTATGGTAACCTACCCCCTTAAGGGGACTAGGCAGTCAGATCGCTCGAAAATCAAGTATTTTTTGCGAATTAATTACAAGGAGATGAATACAAATTGTGACTAGTACTTTTGGGTAATGTTTGTTAATACTATAAACAGTAAAAAAATTATTTGAATAATATATACATATGTATGACAGCGCTACAGTTGCCTGATATATAGGTGTTTTTTTCTGGAGCCGCTGTAATTTTGCAGTAATTCTGGCCGTAAGAAATTGAATTGTGAAATATCCTCTGAAAGTCATACTTTGCCCTGACCCCCATTCTGCCCTGAACCCATTGAAAAAGAAAAAAAAACGAAAGTATAAAAATGGCGGCTGTAAAACGGCAAATTCTAAAGAAACTTGATTTTTCGCCAGGGAAAAGAGCCACTTTATTTTTTTTTTTTTTTTGTCAAAACAGAAGTTTTCACAGACTTACGCGTAGGTTCAGGTCGTAACTAGATATGTTTCACATATGCTGAATTTTGTTTCAAATCGACTTGTACCTCCATTTTTTCGCAACCACTGCAAAACGAAGAGGATATATGATTCCGAGAAAAACGCGTTTAAAGCTTCGAAAGAGGAATTAGTCTACCTGCGTGCGCGCAGAAACGGTTTATGATGCGCTCGACCTTTTCGCCAGTAAAATCCTTAATTTTGCGAATTTCAACATAAACCAAATGGCATTTTACTCGGGAAAGGTGGTACTTGCGAAAAATACAACAAAAAAATCGAGTTTCTGACTGCCTAGTCCGAAGCTGTATCAATTTTGCCGGGTACAGATACATGTGATCGCTCAAACCGCTTCATCGGGTAAATAATGGCTTGCAACATAAAAAGCTGTATATGTCAAAAATATTAGTTTGCAGACGTAGGTATACTTGCCAACAAAGGTTAAAAACCAAAACAGTTAGTCATGAATTGTTTAATATATTTTATTGATTTCTTCAATATGTACTTCTTACGTTACGAATATAGAAGGAACTATCATTTATATATTAATTTCGCATATATAAACGTAGAAAGTAAATACGAATGAAATTTGTCGAGGGAACGTTTAATGCTTGAACTGGTAGCGAGTTTATCAAAAAACTGTTCGATGTTTATCGTGCCATTTCCCGTGATCGCTATTGTCAAATAATTTGCCTAGCTTATCTTCGCGCTTGTAACCAATACTCGCTCTAATAAATACTGAAACTTCCATATTTTCCATCGTCATTAGAGTTTTAACAATGCATGATTTTCCAATGAAAATAAATCCGAATAGACTACAATTTCTAATTATATGTAATTCGAATCACTTTTGAATTTTGTATATCAATTGTTCATCACATACGATGAAAAACAGTCCGAGTGAGTTGAATTCATTTTCATCGAGAGGGCGTTGTCAATCCAGTGGTCATACTTCCATAAATATCTAATGAAGGACAACCAATTTCCATTTTCATTAGTGGATAACTCATCCCACAAGCAGGCTTTATCGGTCTCGGCTGTCATCTATGTCGCTTTGTTTGTAAAACAAACATTCGAGGAGTCGCATTGTCAGACAATACTTTTCATTGTGTCCAACATAGTCTCAATGTGAAAACACGCCAGTGCCAGGCAACGATTAGAACTGTCTGTGCATGAAAACACCACTATCTCAGTGGTAAAAAGCAATTTTTACCCAAGTTACATTCATGTAATTAGTAACAATAATTGAACATAACAATATGAACCTCCCTGGTACATTAATATAAAGTGTCGGAAAACTTTTAGACTTTATAGCTTGCCATCTAGCAGGCACTGACTTAATTAATTTAATGCAAAAAACACCGAGCATTTAATACCGTATTCTCCTAATCTGTTGTGTTAAATCTGCTTCATTAGGTTACGAATGAATTTCGTAACAGTCATATAATTCCATCTGTATTCTAAGTAGTTCGAATCTGGACACCGACTCGTCGAGTTAATGACATTACTATTTCCTTGCGTGAAAAACCCCTTTACTAATTTCAAATTATGTTTCGCTTTTCTCTTCAGACCATTATAATACTTGACATATCCAAAGTACCACTAATAGTTTTCTAATTTCTGCATGAACTGTTTTGTTTTGTCTCTCCTCATGGCTATTAAAATAGATCTCTGTATTACATATTCGAAACAATTTTTATTACGTACACATAATATTCAATTATCTGTGTCACTTCATAATCCGTATTGTTTTTTTTTTCAAACCAGGAAAAATCTATGTTCTTTCTTATGTTCGTAAGTGTATATTTACTAGAACTCTTGTCTCTCATCATGAACTCTATTAAATAGATAAGTTTTCACCTGTAATTCTAAAACATCGTACATAACGAGCGATAATTATTATTAAATCACACGTTCAAGATTTCTTGGGAAATAACCGCATTGCATATTTGCTGAACCAGTACTCTATACTTGCGACTTTGTAAACTGGTGGATAACGACTAAGAAAAATCTTAATAAGCACAGGCACCTCAAGTGTGGTACATATAATTGTATCCCATCAAGTATATCCCACGCTCCCATTTATTCCAGTTTATCCATTTACACATTTTTCTATAACTTCTATGAACCATGTTCCACAAAAGTGCCTTCCAGTATGTTTACACTTAATGGGGTGTGCAATACATACATGGGGTGTGCAAACTGTACATTCCCTTTCAGTTATCTTCAGAAATAAACAAGAATATTTAGCATGCTATCAGTTTGTCTCGGACTAAACGATAATATTAATTTACGAATAAGTTCTACCAATCAAACGTTCTAACCCAACCATGAATGTGTAAATTTAGTAATAATTATTACTGTGATTTGCAAATTTTTAAAGCTATTTACCTTTTCCAGTGTATTCGGACATACCATCGGACATGGACTTGAATAAAATTTATCTGTCCCTTAACTCTACGACACATATTACATTTCGCTCGTTGTTTATGGTCGTTTCATTACTTTTGTGCGTCAAAAGTCTAATGCTTAACAAAGAAAATAAAAATATTCAAATATAATAGAGGACGTAACGGTGCAAATATTTCAATAAGAATAAACGGGATATTAGGCGTGGTGGGAAATCAATGATAGGGGCTGGAAAAAAATACAAATTAGGTTCAACGGTTTTGGATGCAGAGGAAGTGATAAATAGGTTTCTTATGATACTAGAAATGCCGAAATTATTCTACTAACTCGAAAGGGAAGAGAGATTATTAAAGGTAAAAGCCTCGAGGGAAAAAAACAAACCCGATAGTTCGATCAATAAGGGCCAAATACTGTTATCAAATAACACGTCACAAGAAAACACCATGAATAACGATCGGCTGATAATATTCACACGAACCAAAATGAAAGGCAACAGAAATCCATCGAAATATCTCGTGGCTCGTGTAAGCTTGAAATATTCGAAACTGTACCGACAGCAAAGTTACGCTTAAACATGAAACTGAGGCTACACGAACCAACCGTAAACGTTCTATTACTTCACCAAATTTATGCCACTAAATCCAATATCGAGAAAATCGTAGATATACATAGCATGAGCATGGGTAGAAAATCTTGTGTGCATCAGTACAGAAAGTATTCCGAACTGATCATTGAACACCAGAGATCCGAGGTTGAGTAAGCAACCACCCTGTTTCACCGATAATCGACACAATTCTTGTTACTTCGATTCACTCGAATTCGAACACGAATTCGCAATTCGTAGTCGTACTCGTACTGGAACCCGAACCTAAACCCGAGGGAGATAACACAACAAGTAGACACAGAGATCAAGGGAGGACAGACCGCGTGTATGTTATATAATGTACCCGTGTACGTATGGATGCGTGAGAGAAAGAGTAAGTGAACGAATACAAATGAGAAAGAGAGAAAGCGAGAGAAAGAGAGATAAAGAGGGAGGAGAAAGAGAAAAAGAAGCAGAGCGAGGGAAAGAGGAAGACGCAAAGCAACGATGATTGCACGAAGGATGCGTCCGCGACGGAAGTACGAGGCACACTAAGGGCGTGGGCAACCGGAGCAAGGCCGGTGTAGAGTTCCGAGGGGAGGGCCACATTGATTTTGATTTTCGAAGCGCGCGCATGTGTCTCCGTGTTCGGCTCTGCCCATTCATACGCATGGAACGCTGGTCCTTATTTAGAGAATACTACACCCTCGATCATTCAAATTTCGGAGTATCGAACACGTTTCTTTACAGACGAATTCTCGTGTACATAATTAACCCGCCCGATAATGGTCTCTGTAAAGGGTGTTGAAAAATGTGACGGTATTTTCAAGATCGAGAAAATGTCTCACACTTTTTTCAAGATTAATACTACATATCCAAAAAATGAAGATAAATCAGGTACATGCATGTCGGATAACGTTTTTAAGTTGCTTTTTAACTGTATGCTGTTTTTTTTTCTCAAAAGACTCAAGAAGAACGCACGTACAACAGCAACTAACCTATTTTCTTCTGCAGTAATTGCCCCAATATTTTTATTCTTATTGTTAGCCTGAGATATTACATACTTTTAGGGACATCCCCTTTGTGCAAAACGAAAGTCCTTGACGACCTTTCGAGATTATGACCCAAGATATCATAAAGACGTTTTTAATGAGTTCCTCGTGTAGTTATATTGTTGACACTATTTATTATTGTAATTCTTTGTTTTACGACTTGTATTTGTCACGTTACGTTTCTTCGTGTACATGTATGGTGTAGGCTTAAGAATATGAGAAATCGAAATATATTTAATGCTATATACATTGCGTTCCATAACTATAAAACCATTCTAAAATTTCCGATTCTTTTATAGTACGATTAAGATGAAGTCGAATCAAATACACCACATGTAACCTCATATCGAGAACCAATGTCTCACTAGAGAAAGATGCATTATATTTCCTGGCATATAAAATCACAGAAAGAAATTGACTTGCTGTTCTTTCGTAACTATAACTCTTGATTAACCAAACACAGCTGTAAAAAAATTTTGGAAAAATAATCAAGCATGCAGGTTCCTTTTTCTCCTAAAATGATTATAACACTGTCCAACACGATTTTTGTTCCGCAATATCCACTGGGTGATTCTTGTAGAGTTTTTCGCCTTGAACACGAATCCGCAAACCATTTGTCGCCATCACCCTCAGTTTTTGAGAAATTCGATTTTGAAAAAAACTGCAAATTTTCAAATTTGAACATCTTTTGTGTCGAAATGGTAATAGTTATTCGGTTGCTCGTTGCGTCAAATTATTCTATGAACCCTCTCGAATATAATTATATAAGTTATTATTACATTTTAAACATTTAAATATGTCTAAACAACGATCAAAAGGAAAAGTATATCCGAAATGCACTCATTTTTCAAGATATCTTTCAATTTATTTACAAAACTATGGGTCTAGGAGAAAATCTGACCATTCCACGCGATGCAGCGGACATTTTTCCTTCGGAAAGCATCAACAAAAGTGGTAAGACACATTTTATTTTCAATACAGAAGCGAAATAGTTTGGCAAAACGTGCGCCGTCGACAGTGGTAGTCAACGGCGGCGCGCGATCCACTGCCGCTCAGCGTCACACGATCACTTAACGCGCGTGACTACCACTGTCGACAGCACACGTTTTGCCAAAGTATTTCGCTTCTGTATTGAAAACAAAACGTGCCTTACCACTTCTGTTAGTGGTTTCTGAAAGAAAAATTTCTGCTGTATCGCGTGAAGTAGTCAAATTTTCTCCTAGACCTTCAGTTTTTAAAATATGTAGCTAAATATCTAATTGGTGCATTTTGCGTGTCCTTTTCCCTTTGCTCGTTGTTTAAAAATATTTAAATGATTATAATTCAATAATAACTTATATCGTTGTGTTCACGAGGGTCATAGAATAATTTGACGTAGCAACCAACCGAATAACTATTACCGTTTCGACACAAAAGATGTTCAAAGTTGAAAATTTGCATTTTTTTTTAAAATCGAATTTCTCAAAAATTGAGGGTGGTGGTGACAAACGGTTTGCGAATTCGCTTTCAGCGCACGAAATCCTATAAGAAACGGCTATTGAATGGTACAGAACAGAAAAAAGTTCAATTTTGTTGGACAGTGTAATCATACTATATAGGCGAAAATAAAATTTGAATTTTCAGTTGGCGTGTGTGCGGGATAGTTGGTTAATCAAAAGGCAACTATCCCGCACCCAGGCCAACTGAAAATTCAATTTTAAACTTTCGCCTATATAGTATGATTATATAATTATTTTTAGGAGAAAAAGGAACCTGCAGACATGAATACTTTTCCAATTTTTTTTTTATAGTTGTGTTTGGTTAATCAAAACAACAAGTATCCCGCACCCAGACCAACTGAAAATTCAAATTTTAATTTTCGCCTACATAGTATCGCTCCACCCTACTGTAGAACCAAGTTATATAAATAGTGCTTTTGGTCAGTATTTTATGAGTGTTGTTTGGGTCAAAGTAATAGAAATACAGCAGAATTTCTTATTAACTCGGCTGAATAGCAAAGGGTACATCGGCATATTAGAAAACGCAGAAATACAGTTGACGTTTCAGCAAGAGAATGCTACCGTCCATACTATCCGAGAAACTGTAGCGTGGCTTTGAGATAAAAAAATTAATGTTTTAGAGTGGCTAGTATGTTCTACCAGATGGAGAGATTTACTTTTATGACGGAAGTAAGTAATATCAAAGCGTAATAGAACTAAAGACTGCAATTACAAAAGTATGGCATGAGGGAGAAGAAGCCACACAACAAAATCCGGGTTGGAAGTATGCCATTATTAAATTATTTTAATGATTTTATTCTGTGATGAGTTTAATTTTGGCGTAATAATATGTCATATAGTACTTGTCTTATACTTATGAAACAGTATAAAAACAGATTTTTTCATTTATCCCTACATACAAATTTGCATATTAGGTATTCATTTTTGTTTTGAAACAGAATCTTTCTACGTGATTTTTTATATTGTAATTTTGCTTTCATTCAGTTATATCAGATAAGACTTAAACATTTCAGAATCGTTTTATAGTTATGAAAGGTAGCGGGTTTTTTAGTTATTAATTAGTAGGTATCTATGTATTGTACAATTATTCTTGAACTTATTAATTAACAGGAATAAATATTTTAAATTATATTCGATATACGAAACAATTGCTTTTTCTATTTCATTCTGATTTCAAACCTAGCAACGTCATTACTGAACTTCAATGACTTGGTTAATTCGACAAACTCCAAGACTGCCAGTAACGTGAAAAATGACTATCTTTCCTAGAAAAGTGACCAGAACTTTGATGGGTCTGCCATATGTTCCTCTTCGACTGGCACTCAAACAAATCAATCAAGATTTAACTTTATCTTATTCTTTTATTGTTAACACTTTGAGTAGCATCGCATCACTTCCGCGGTTTTGACGTGTTATCACGTCGATATTTTCTGCAAAGTATCGAAAGTATTATCCGATAATCTCCGAATGTCTTTACTTACATAGAAAGAGCTGCTTCGTTAGAGCAGCAGTCCAGAAACTTGTAATTTCTATATTTTCCATTAAATGATCTTGAAAATATATAACCAATCTATTGGCAAGACTCGCTTGATAGAAATGAGTCAAAACTCGACTTCACTTGGGCTGTTTACGATCACACGTGACGACTAACTGGTCTGCAGAATTCGGATGCGGTTCGAATTATATAGCTACAATTAAAAATAACCCGAACAACCTCGTATTTCATCTCAGTTTTATCAGAAAAACCTCATCTTTGCGTTGACAGTACTTCCACGAAGACATTTGATAGACAATATAGAAGTTTAAATTTTCATTAGTGTCGGCATGTGTGCAAAATGCGGGGCGAGCTAAACAGAACTTTCCAGACAAAAGCGATCCTTCGAAACGGTCTGAGCTACTTGTTACGTGTTAGTGTATTCTAGTTGTATTAGAGTGAATAATTTAATCATAGAACCTTTAACATAATTAAAAGTTTGTACGGCGCGTTTACTCCGCATTCGGTTCTGATGTCTACAAACGGCTTCGTTCTTTCACTTCACGATGACTACATTGCTTTATTGTGACCTCCTGTCTTCTTTGGACTCAAATAAATATTTAGAATCATGGTGCAATGTGAAAAGATTCTTCCGTCGTTAAGTCAAAATCAATTCCGTTCGAATACTCGTAAGATCACGATGGCTACAAAAGGGAAAGCACTAACGGGGGAACTCCCTAAGTATAACTCTCACTTCATGATAAAACTGTGCCAATTCGTAGTACTCGCGAAACCTAGTGTAATGACACTTTCTTTTGGGTGTAGACAGTTAATAGTATACAAAATACTAACAATAATTGGGTTGGCACTCCCAGGAAATTCTTGAGTCTGAACCATTTGAATAACCACGTCTTTTATGCTGTAGAATCGATTATATATGTTTTGATAGCGGGATCAAGTCCCTACCGTATGATATTTTTCTTCAATTTCTAATTAAATAGTACTGGTTACGTTCTATTTGTAAATAATTTAGAATTGTTGGCTTAAAGTAAGTGTGGAAATCTATGGCGATATGTTTAATATCTTGTGAGTAATGGCATTTTTTGTAACTGTTTGCAGACTGCACCAAAAAGTGATTAAAGATACTTCCTTACTAATATTACATTAATTCTGTGAGGATTCGTATGTTGTATAGGAGTATATAAAAAAGCGTAAAATATAAAAATAAAGGATATCACAAATGGCAGGTTGATAATATAATATGGAACATTTAAAATTGTGAAATATCAGCAACAGAGGGTAACTTCAGGAGAGTTAATAATAAATTTGGTTTCGTACTAATTAAAAAAAATTATTTTATATTACAATAACACATTCATATACTACGAAAAACAAAAACAATTTTAAGCTTTACCCATGCAATATCAACCAAAATTTTTAAAAATGACAGGTTGGTAATGTGGGGTCCCTCCCACATCTTGTAGAAGAGATGCCAGGCCAATGGGGTGAGGTATCAATTACACTAATTTTTCACTCCTATATTTTTATCTTTTATATTTTCTCCCCCATAGTTGTTGCAGTGTACGGCATACATTGTGCAAGACTCGTGGAGCCATTTTTGGCATAATGGTGAAAAGTTAGAGGAAGTGTTACCGCCGCGCCGCGTCGGTATGGGGCTTGGGCTAATGCAATAATTCGGAATCTTGGCAATTAATTTTAAGACTTTGAATTTATATTTACCTAAGATTGTTCTTATATTGTGATGTTTTAGCCTGATTATATCATAAAAGAAAATAATTTTATTATCTAGTGTTTTTTTAAGTTTATGAAGTGAAGGTAAATTGGAATACCGCTGTTCCAAATTACCTGCACCTTAACGAAATCGATACTTCCCGTCATTTTGCATTTAGACCAGTTTCAACTACTTTTTGTTTTTTATTATTACTAAGAGTTTGAAATATAACAGTTTATTAGTTTCCCAATGATATTATGCAGTTTTATTTGTTCTCATCCTCTACCGTAATGTTTTATTCGCCTTAAACAAACTGGTATTCCAAATATACTACACTTCCTCTATTATACTTCAGAAATTGAAAGGTTATTGAGAAATGCTAGTCAAGAACAAAAAGATAACTTACAATTAGAGTAGCTCGACTATTTAGTGCGGCTAACAGTCGTGCAGTTACTATGGAAATATCAATAAACTCTTTCCGGAAAAGAGAGCTGCATCCGTTAAATCGAGATGTTTTCCGTAATTATTACTCTCCTAAATTTGAAAATTTTAATCAAAATCCTGCAGATCGTGTTTCTACTCAGGACAATGTTTGTAATACAGATGATATTTCATCACCACAATTAGAACCAACACCTGAGCCAAGTGGGGTGATTTCACCTTCCGTCATAAATCCCTTACCATCTTTACAACCTACAGTTTCTAGACGTCAAGGGTCTGCATGTCTTCTAAAAACATCACCTTATACAAATGCCTTGGAAAAAAGCATCACGAAATCACAGAAATGGAAACAGGAGAAAAAAACCCAAAGGGACTGTAGCAAACAAGTTATTCATTAAAAAAGGAAAGAATAAAAGCAAAAAAGTGGAAAGCACCACGCAAGAATCTGAACTTAAACACGAACTATATACCATTCCATATAAGATATATATGGTATATAAGGTCGATTTGCAACTGATCTGCGCAGCTGTCACTACTGCCTGCGCACGCGGTTGGTCGTAACGCTTTCTCTGCCGTTTTCCTACCAATCAACAGCCCCCTCTGAGTCATCGTTGCGCGGAACGAGTCTACTCTTAAGTGGAATTCAGTATAGACATCTACGACGATAAAAACAATGACGCTGAATGTTTGTACTGTGGCATGTAATGTTTGTTACAGGTGGGGTCATGAAATTTGTGGAACAACGGAAATTAACTTTATTTGTCGAATATGTACATCCGCACATAAAAAAAAACAATGTTTTAAAAATCCTACTTCTATATTTTTGTAATAAAGCATTTCCTTATACTTAATCCTGATCAAAGATTGATAAGAAACATTTATAAAGAGCATGTGAAAATACCTTTAAAAACTCATATGTACATGAATTAATTAATATTTTTTGAAGAGGCGATATTATGTACCCTTTTTCCAACATCTGATTTTTGCATGTATTATGTTTTTGATTCATAATTAAACATTTTTGGTTTCAACGATTCTAACTTATGCCACATGAAATATAAATAATTTTTCTTGAAACAAATTGCATACAAAAATATAATTTATTATTCAATTGACAGCGATTTAACATTTGCTAGGCGATATTAGGTACTGTTCGCGCGTAACCGGGATGAGACTCGACCTATGAGTGTCAACGGGGGTCGTAAATTCCCGTTAGGATTTTTATCAACACCAAGATTGCGCGGATACCCTATACGCGTTAACGCGATAGAGCTGATTAAATTGAACACACAAAGAATAACAGAAACAGTGGTTGAACTATATTTAACATAAAACAAATATTATAAGTGTAGGAACCGGAAAAAAGGAAAAGCCGCGGTGCTGGGACTCAAACCCGGGCGGGCCGCCTGCGTGCCGGCTAGTCGCCTAACTGAATCCCCCTTTTTTTAACATAAGTGTCTATTGATAGTTTGAATTACAGTTTATGATGTTAGATGAGAACCACAAAAACATACGAATAAGGTTCAGTCAATTTTTTAAAATTAGGCTACCTGAATGTTCGGGCGCAGCTGAATCTCTCAGATATGCGCCAGTACGCGCTTTACATTTCCTTGCAATATCCCTTTCTGTAGGAGAACAAAAATGTTGAGGTTATGTGAGTTCTTACCGATATATCTCACAGATATCACAGAAAGAAAAGAACACCTTTATTGCAATACTCGCACTGATAATACAAAAAATAAAAAATAACTTTGGTGATCACACATATGCTTAATACTGCTAGAAAAGAATGGAACGTAAAAGTCACGTGGTCGCTTGAGCAAGTGCACGAGTGGAAGTGAAGCCTCGCCGGAAGGCCACCTATGATGCCGACACATAAAGAACATTCTCGAATATTCGAAACAGGAAACCGGAAGCTCCAAATATTTTCAACAAAAAATACTTATGTATTTAATCAGACGGGGCTCGTCAGAGGAGCGTGTACGTGGAGAAAAAACGCAAACTTGAAACAAAAAACCCTGAAACTGTTGAGATATATTATATTATATCCCTTGTATATATAGTCCACGTTGTACGAATGAATGTTTTTTTTCAGTATTTTGGATGGCCCGCGTGTTTGTGAGGAGCTTGTGGGTTCTGGCATTGTTGCTAAGCGATTTTGAGTGGCGCTGGTGTCTAGCGTGCAGGGGACTTGACTTCGTGGTCTGGTCAGAACGTAGTTGTTTACGACGCAGCAGTGCAGTTTCGTTTATTAAATTAGTTTTCCATTTCAATTAGGCTAGAGGTTTATACGAACATAGCTATTAGGGCGGAGCTATACTATATAGGCGAAAATTTAAATTTGAATTTTCAGTTGGCCTGGGTGCAGGATAGTTGTCTTTTGATTAACCAAACACAACTGTAAACAAATTTGGGGAAAATATTCTTGTCTGTAGGTCCCTTTTTCTCCTAAAAATGATCATATAATCATATAATCATATAATCATATAATCATATAATTATTTTTAGAAGAAAAAGGAACCTGCAGACATGAATATTTTTCAAAAAAAAATTTAAAAGACAACTATCCCGCACCCAGGCCAACTGAAAATTCAAATTTAAATTTTCCGCTCCGCCCTAATAGCTATATATATATTCTACGCAGATTAAACAATTAACAAAAGCAAATGGTGGTGTTTTTATTAATATCCCAATACTTACAAACTAAAGGCGGGCTATTTGCAATGGGACCAGAGTGGGCCGTTACATTTGGGGCCAATCTGACCGCGTATGTTTAAGACTAAAAAATAAACAGATTATAAGGTATAGAATATAAGCCTGTGTGGCTACGTATTATTACCAGCAGTCCTCGTCCTACGCATTCGCAG
Source organism: Andrena cerasifolii (assembly GCF_050908995.1). Taxonomy (NCBI): domain Eukaryota; kingdom Metazoa; phylum Arthropoda; class Insecta; order Hymenoptera; family Andrenidae; genus Andrena; species Andrena cerasifolii. The sequence continues at coordinate 1,158,286 of NC_135121.1, read as the reverse complement.
CTCTGTTAAGTGAGCACAATTATCCGAGAGCCACCAGTATTTATCGTAATTAAGTGTGTGGAAGTCTGTGCTATCACGCCGTGGTAGAGCGACGGAGAACCTGAAGCCGTCCCTGTCCAAGTAGTAGCTGTTGTAATCAAGTGCAATCTTTTTATTTACTTTATTGCGCCTCCAGTGGTATAGCACCAGGGTGTTGGTGTCATTTTGTATGAGCCCTTGCTGGTCGCAGTAGATAAAAGCTTGCGGCACTTTACTTGATACAGAACTAGATGATTGCATTATCTGCGCTACAGGTGTTACTGAAGTATTCCCTTGTGGTTTTAATTATGAATGAATCAATCCTAGAAATTTCTGCTTTGTTATAAAGAGTTTGGTTGTTTATGTAGTATTGCCAGTCCGAGTATTGGGATCTATATAGGATCTCAAGCATGCTCTTATTCATGTCCGCTCTAGGCTTCTCAGCCCCTCCATCACGGTGTGATTACAGTTCCACCAGATCGGCGCTACGTAGACGATGATAGGGCGGATTAGTAGCATGTATATTATGACTTTTGCCTTAGCTGACAAAAATTTGTTATGGAACAATCGGCCATTAGCTTTAAAGGCTCGGAGTGCCTTTTTGTTCGAGAAATAGTTACTGCGCCATCTCCCGAGCCCGAGTTAACTCAGGCGTGGTGACGCAAAATTCTATCCCCCCCCCCCTTGTTCATGTGGAGCATCGATCTTACCTAGAGCACGCGGATTCGAGGAAATCGAGCAAGATTTCCTCGATCTACTTGTCGACGAGCCATCCGAGAGGTAACACTTGTTTAAACGCTTTCGCCTGCTAATTGCTTGCCTTGCTTGAAACGCGCTTTGCTTGCTTCAAGAATTGTGCCGATTCCACGTGCTTCGCGCTGCTTAAGATTAAACTCGCTAACCGTGCCGGGAAGCCAGTACCGCTGCTATTAAATTAGAATTAATAACTGTGTTAATAATTGTGCTCCATAAACTCTTTATTGTACCATAACTGTAAATAGACCTACGTGTAAGATTAAATTTAGTGTTAAACTAAAGGGCTTAAATCAAAGACAGCCTCCAACGCGAGTATCCCGATCCTGCGACGCGCGTGATCCTAAACTTTGCTAACACTTTTCGACCTCCGCGTCGATGTGTTTATTGCCTCGTAAGAGGTCATCGATTTGGACTCCTAAATATTTTATCACCTGTTGGTGGCGGTATGCTTACTGTGGTGTAACGTCCCACGCGGATTCAAACTCGGCGTTACCAACCGTGGGTAAAAGAGAACCATTCTGTACTATCGCACAGACCTTCTGTACAATCTAAGTAAATACTAAAGAAGCAAATATTATAAAAATATTAGAAATAATTAATTATAAGACTAGTGAGGATGTAAGATAAAATATAATGTAATGAGTGAGTAAATTTTAAAACGATTCATTACGTATGCGTCACGTTATCAATTCCCGAGTATAAAAGGAGGAGCACGCAGCACAGCAAGTCAGTCAAGGCTCAGTACAACTAGCGAATGGTCATATCTAGAGGTAGCTAAGTACCAACCAGCAAAGTCCAACCCGCTCCGGAAATTGTAGTGATGGATTTTCAGAGTAGAAAAGATACTGGTGCTCCTCTTGGGACTGAACATTCGAAGGCTATAGAACCTCGCTTCCAAAAAGGCATCGAGCCCGCTCCGGTGACGGTAGCGGCCGAAGCACTTGGTAAAAAGCAAGATTTCGAAGAGCATAGAACAAAACTCTGCCAAGAGTAACAAGCCCGCTCCGGAGACAGTAGCAGCCGTTCTTACAGTAGACGCTGCCAAGAATACGAGCCCGCTCCAGAAACGGTAGCGGCCGCACACTGCAACATATACGTATATCTAGTACATAAAATTGACGTATAAAAGGAAATCCAAAAAGAAAAACATAAAATATATAATCATAGCTGTAAGTAATATTAATTTGTTGCTATTATTATAAACAATAACTAATACTGTAACGAGTTACGTCGGTAGGACGACGATCTTGCCCCCCACCGCGCGCCCGTCCTCAGCGCGTTCGAACCGCGCTGGGCCAACGGTCTTGCCCCCCACCACTCGTTCGCAGTTTCCAGGAACTGGCACGAGAGGGTTACCTAATTAGTAACTCTCTCGCTGCCGAAATTACGCGGGCGAGAACATATAGGCCGGGGGCACAGGCCTATTTGACAGAGACCGCCTAGAGCCACAGTACGCATCGTACGCCTCTCCCAGCGACCTTCTGTACCATTCCACGTTCTCGTGTCGACACCCGTTCTTGGAATACCTAGCGCTCGTGTAAGCACCAGTTTCAGTGCGAGGACAGACTGAGTCACTGCGTCTTTTTGAACACTCCTTCTCCACGGTTCCCAGAAGGACAGCGTGAGCCATCCTCTGGACGCAGACCGAGATCCGCCATCAATCTCCCGAACAGAGTTTTCTCCGTTCTCGAGAGCGTCTTTATAGTCTCCGACTCACCCACGGGCTGTGCCCACCGGGTAACCGGATCAAAGACTTTCCGACCAGGGTCCACCGGCAGGGTTGGCCCGCCAGGACATCGAAGGGTCAAATCGTCCATCCCCTCCCCCTTCGTCGAACCGTTGCGATCGAAACACGCGCCGCGACGTGTACCGCGATCCGCGCCGCCGCTCACACCGGAGCGATCCACGATAGATTAAGCCGCTTACACATTGTGTGCCAGCATAGGACCTGGCCGGGCCACTCTGTACGTAACGTATCTACCGAATAAATTGTCGTACCCTATCTTACCTCAGCGTTCAGTCATTCGATCGGCAGCCCTGGACCACCGTCCTGAGTTGGCGATACGGTACCTCCACCATCCCACCAGTAACCCCGCGTTTCACGGTTACAATACTACTATTAAATAAAATCGCTATTGTTGAGTTTAAGTTTGGATTTCAATCCTTTACTCCCTATCAACGAACCCCCACCTATCCTACACTCGAGGGGACGCCGCACAGTGGGGCTGGAGAGGAAAAATGTCTTAAAATGAAAGTTGTATTTTTGTGGGTCCATCACTGTATCCTGAAAGCCAATCGACCAACGTATCTAACCTATATAACAGATTTGTCATATTCATGTTAATTGCAAAGAAAAATTGACCTGAAGTTGACCTTTCGTATCCTAACGGGAAACGTTTTAATATTCGTACCAGACTGTCGATTTTTTTCTCAATTCCTCTAGATATTTTTATGTTTGTACCTCATGTATTTCGAATGTGTATAGTCTCAGCTTATTTGTGACACAAATGCTTTTCGAAAACTCTTCACCGTAATCCCACTATACAACTTCAAATGAAGCTACCTAGTATTTCAAGTTTTCATTAACTCTTTTGGGTTTATAAAAAAAGCTCCGCCTTCCTCCGGGCTCTAGGTAGTACTAATTGAGAGAAGATACCATTTACTAACAGCCCTCTAAAAATTGGCTGCGTTTATTTGCGACTTTGGCTCTTACTGATACATAATCACAGGAGTGCGCTGTGCATGCGATTTAGCAGAAATTCATCACATCAGCATTTCTCGCTATTTATGCATAGTTTCTATTTTATATTACTTTTTGATAGTTTTAGTTTATATGGATAGTAATATTAACACGATTAAAAAACAATAAAATAACAATAAAAATTATAAAGTATTGTTACCATAATCGATACAGAGAAAACATATTTCATAATTATTTACTAATACTTATATAACATTCCTTTTTCCATTATAAATTAAGATTTTAAGATTTTAAGATTTCAAGATTTCAAGATTTCAAGATTTCAAGATTTCAAGATTTCAAGATTTCAAGATATCAAGATATCAAGATTTCAAGATTTCAAGATTTCAAGATTTCAAGATTTCAAGATTTCAAGATTTCAAGATTTCAAGATTTCAAGATTTCAAGATTTCAAGATTTTAGGATTTTAAGATTTTAAGATTTTGAGGCTTATAACCAGGGTTAGGAACCCTAACCCGTGCCCGGTTCGGTACTCACAAGGGAAGGTCCCGAACCCGAAAATTAAAAAAATTCTGAAACTTTGTGGATATGTAGGGAATTTCCTCCTGATTACAGCGCATTTTTTTGATGCCCAAAATCGTACTGAGGAGGTGAAATTAACCCCTGAAGATTCGGCTATTTTTCGATTTTATTTTCTAATTTGCAATACGGTCATAAACTGCGACCCTGGCGAAATGCTTTGGCCTAGCAGCCTGATTAGAAGACACAGGAAAAAAGGGGGTAACTCGCTGACTGCGCGTAGTTCCCGCCTGCTTCGCCCTCCCTTCAAATTAAAGACAGATCCTTTATCTCTCGAGTATATACACGCGCTCGAATTTCAAAACAAAAGCACGCGTTGACGTATTCCGTGCGAGAGAAGGTGGACTTGAAGTTCGATTGGTGCGAAACTAACCAATCGGGCCTGCTTATCTCTCGTGTGTAACGAATCCCTAGCCACTGCCACAGCCCTTTTGCCGTTTTAATTAAGCGCCAACTTCTAGAGGAATTTTCATATTTCATTGTCGATTCACCCATTAGCATGTAAGTGTGTTTCTGCGTTGAATGGAACTGGTGTGAGAATGAGTGTAGTGATGAGAGGGGGGAAATCGAGCGCATGCGTGATCATCAGTCGATCGGCGGATCGACTAGAGAGCGAATCAAGCGAACAAACGAAAGATTACGCAATCTCGTGCAATGTCCCGAGCGAAACTGCGACGCATGCAGCTACGAATCGATCTAGATCGTGATTAGAGCGCGCTCGAATCTCAAGTTGTTTTAACAAGCACTGTTAAGGGGGTAGACACGGTTAATGCAGCCCGCTCTGGTCATGGTTCGACGAGATTGTGTTGATATCTAATAATATGAGTGTTGAAAGTAGAGCAAAAGTCGACAAAATACACCCGCATGAATCCAAGTATTTTTAGGTCACTAAAAGAGTTTTGTGACTCAAACGTTGCGTTGACCAGAGCGGGCTGCACTGAACCTTCCTTTTTCGAATGAGACCTCAACCAGTGCAAAATCTGCTCATATAAGGACAAACAACGTATGCCCGTGATTGCATTCCCAAATACGATTTCCGCCATATTGGCGATAATACAGAGCAAGTCACGTGACAAATTTAGTTGAGGTAGTGGATACGAGATGGCGCCTACTCGGGAAGACTGACAACGTGGAATCGTAGCAAAACTGAAGCGTTAGCTGGATACATGTGCCACAGTAAAAGCGTGATGCAGTCAATGTATCCATCTTCGTACGATCAGAGGTTAGGTTATATGCATTTTAGGCATACATTGACTACGAACTGCTGGGAACTGTATACATTTACTAAATTACCGCTTTTACAAAAACACATACATTACTTAAAATCGCTGTCGTATTTATGTTATAATTATATGGCCACATTATTGGAAATAAAAAAAGAGAGATTGAAACTTTTTTACTAATACTGGACTATATATTTTCAGAATATGGATTGTTGAGAAGAGAAATTGTCAAACGTTCATACCATCGAGACTAGACAGGGCCATCGGCGTATCGTTGTGTGTAGGTTAAAGGATACGCGTCTGGTTTTCGTCACCTCAAGCGAAGGGCTGTTTTCCAACCGTTTATTATCGAGGTTAGAGTCATAGCCTAAGCCGGAACTAAAGTTCCCAGTGATTAAGGGTTCCACTCGGGTGGCCTCGCGTCGGCTTGTAAACTGTCGCCAATGCACCATCTTTGAGGTCATAAATTAGTTTACCGAAGTTTCTAGATTTTTCCTGAGCAGTTCCGAGATTTGGAAGGTCCCGTCCTCACGCCTCTGAACCATCCTCGCTATGGACACGCCTCCACCAATAGATAATTTATTTTACCACCTCTATGTTCTAACTCCACCAATAGTTTTAGTTTTCCATCTCTGTAGCTGTAAGACTCCACCCCTGTGAGGAATTCTGGAGTCATCGGTCGCGAGCGAATGTGCCATCGAGGGCAGAAGCAAATTGGAGACACACTAAGAGACATCGAGCTCTGCTTGCGAGCAGAAGACGTGCCATAATACCTGTACGTTGTGAACTGAGTTTTATGTTACTGAGTTCTTTTATTCCAAAATATAGACGAAGTATTTTGTTTTAAATTGTGTGCCGTGTTTTCCTCAATCACCCCCATCACCTGCTTCTCATTTTGCTCTTGCACGATATCACAGTGCAGAGAAGTGGTCAGAGAAACGTGAAGCCTTACAAACTTCAACCAAAGCGACGCTCTGCCACAACATGGATATTACAGTATTTTTTTAAATATTGCTCTTACTATTATTCTTTTTTATTCTTCCGACTATTGTATAGAGCATATAATAAGAATAAGTTTCCAAATCAGTCAACATTTGACTCCCTGATCTTTTTTGTAAACCTTTACGGTCCTATGTTCTAAGTTAAATAGTCCTTAGTTAATATTTAAAATGCAAACAGGGTTAAAAAAAATAAAACAATAAAAAATAATAGATGTGACTTATTCTAATTTCACTCAACAAATACCTACAGGGTGTCCGCGGGAAGACTGAACAGCTGGATATCTCCTAATGTATTGGAGATAAAAAAATAAAAAATATATAGCATTGCATGGTTCGAGGGGGCCAATTTATTAGCGCGGACGATTTTTTTTCGATTATTATTTTAAAAGATACGATGGTCAAATTCGGTTTTTTAAATGGAACAATTTTTTTGAAGAGGTGAGTTGATAGTGCGTTTGAAGACAAATTCAATAAGCATTAATGTATATACACTTGATTTCCACTGGTTTTTGAGATATTGTGCTTGCAAATTTACTGATTTTCACTGGAAGAAAACCCGCTGATATAGCAAGGACCGGGGATGGTCTTGTGGGCGCCACGGGTGCCCTTGCCTGTTGAAACAGATACCTACCTGCCAATGGTTTACGCCAGGAATGGCAGGCCCAAAGGCTGGACAATTCTTTTCTGTCAGAAATGCTACTTACTAATGTTAATGTTTCAAAACGTCATAACATTTACTCAATTTCCTCATTCAGACTCAATTTTCAACTTCAATAGTCTTTTATTTCGCACTTGCTTCTGCGCTCGGATGGCCGGTTCTTTTGGGAGGAATGCAAATCCGATTGGTCCTAATACAATCTGCTCCCTATAGTTTAGAAATTTGGTCTAGCAACTTTCACACCTCCTCGCCTAACCAATCGAACTTGAAGTTGAAAATTGAGTCTGAATGAGGAAATTGAGTAAATGTTATGACGTTTTGAAACATTAACATTAGTAAGTAGCATTTTTCGTCGTGTACGCGAGTCTCATTCGGACGTATGGTGATCTCAGTCGCCCTAAAATGATGATGACACCGGACTCTGCTACGTCTGTCTCGCACCGGATCGTGACTACTGGTCCGGCGGTCCATGAGCGCCCTCGTTGCTTGTCGGGTGCCAAGCTCGAAGCGGCTAGAGCCCACTTTAACCGTTTACTTCAGCAGGGAGTCGTGCGTGCGTCGTCCAGGCAGTGGTCGAGCTCGCTGCACATGGTGTCCAAGCAGGAGCTCCCATCTCCCAGGCAGGAGCGCCTATCTTCCAAGACCGAGCCACCCTCCACGGAGCTCGCGGAGGAGTGTGGGGAGACCAGGTTGGGGGCCTGGCGGATCACGAGTGATTTTCGTAGACTCAATGCCTGTACCCAGGCGGACCGTTACCCTCTTCCGTGTGCGGAAGATATTTTTCAGGGTCTGCAGGGAGCGGAGGTGTTTTCGGTTGTCGATTTAAAGCGAGCCTACCATCAAATTCCGATCGCGGCTGAAGACATCGCGAAGACGGCCATTGCAACCCCATTCGGCTTGTTTGAGTTCATTGGCATGCCGCCTGGTCTCAAAACCGCTGCGCAGACGCTCCAGCGACACATGGACAACATACTGCGTAGTCATAACTTTGTGCGTTGCTACCTGGACGACCTAATAGTGGCCTCTCGTTCGCATGATGAGCATATGAGGCATCTCACGATCGTTTTCGACATTTTGCGCAAGTATAACTTAACGATCAATCCGGCCAAGTGTCGTTTTGGGATGGCCGAGATCACGTACCTTGGTTACGTGGTGAACAGGGATGGATACTCGCCTCCGAAGATTCGAGCTCAGGCCATCGCGGCTGTTCCAAAACCATCTACAGTTTCTGAGTTGCGTCGTTTCCTCGGGATGCTTAATTATTATCGGTGCTCTATTCCGAGGGCTGCGGATATCCAGGCACTGCTTACTTCGTACATGAAAGGTGCTAAGAAGCGGGATAGAACTATAATTTCATAGACGTCCATGGCTGAGGAGGCTTTCCAGAAGTGCAAGGACAGCATCACCAGTGCGGTTCGTACCGCCTTCTTATTACCGTCGGCTCAGTTGACGTTAACGACTGATGCCTCTGACGTCGCCATTGGAGCAGTCCTGGAACAGAGTGCAGACGGTGAGCAGGCCCTGTTGGGATTTTTCTCACGTAAGCTGCAGGGCCCTGAAGTGCGCTATAGCACTTACGACCGCGAGTTGCTCAACTATCTACTCCGCGGTGAAATTGTTTAAGCACATTCTTGACGGACGTTCCTTCCCTGTTCGCACGAACCACCTTCCGTTGACTTTCGCTTTCATTCAGCGAGTCGATCGAGCTAGTCCTAGACAGCAACGTCATCTGGATTACGTTTCGCAATTCACCACCGACATCCGTTATATAAAGGGTGAAGATAATGTGGTGGCGGATGCGCTGTCGCGCGTTGGTGCGATAACGATGCCCACACAGCTGAACGCAGCTGTCATCAGGGCGGCCCAGGAGCTGGACGAGGAGCTGTCTTCCGTGTGTGAGGACACGTCGCAGAGTCTTCAGTTGTTGTCCATCGAAGCAGAGGACGTCCGGTGCGGCGTGAAGGATGGCGTTGTTCGGCCGTACCTGCTCCGGAGTCTTCGGTGGACTGCGTTTGATGTTATCCATGGACTATCCCATCCTAGTGGTCGCGTTACGTCTCGATGTCTTAGAAAGAAATTCGTCTGGCCGGCGATCGGTAGTGATGCGCGGCGCTGGTCGCGTGAGTGTGTGCCGTGCCAGAGGGCGAAGGTACATCGGCATAATAAACTCCTTCCGGACACTATCGAAGTGCCGGACAATCGTTTTAACCATATACATTTAGACTTAATTGTTTTACCTCAGATAGGGGATTTAAGATATTGTTTAATTATCGTAGATCGTTTCTCTCGTTGGCCGGCGGCCGTGTCCCTTGCAGACATGCAAGCAGAGACGGTTGCTACAGCGTTTCTGAGTAATTGGGTGTGCCAGTTTGGGACACCGCCCACAATAACAACTGACCAAGGAGCCTAGTTTGAGTCTGCGTTGTTTGCTGCCCTGACGCGGGCCATTGGCGCGAACAAAATTCACACAACGCCGTACCATCCGCAATCTAATGCGATAGTGGAGAGATGGCACCAAGCGTTAAAGGCTGCCCTGATGTGTAATCCAACGGTTCCCTGGCCCCGGTTACTGCCTCTTGTGCTTTTGGATCTCCGCGCGGCTTTTAAACAGGACCTTCAAGCATCCCCTGCGGAAATGCTATTTGGAACTACGCTCCGTGTGCCTGGATAGTTTTTCGTGTCCAGGGACATTCCTGCGAACCCGCAGGGATTTGCTGAGCGGCTCGCTGAGCACATGCGAACTGTGAGGCCTGTGCCGACGAGCAATCATTCTAGAACTGCTCTGTTTACTTTCAGAAGTTTGGCCACGTGTACCCACGTTTTCAGGCGTGTCGATGCGGTGGGCCGCCCGTTGGAGCCGCCGTACGCTGGGCCATACGAGGTGGTTCGGCGTGTCAATTACAAGGTTTTCATCATTCGTGTGAATAGCGAAGAAAAGTCGGTGTCAACGGAGGTGTTGAAGCCAGCACACATCGCGCAGGATGACTCCGAAATGGCGGGCCCGTCATCCTGGTCTGCTCCGCTGCCGTCGCGGCCTGCCCCGCTGCCGTCGCGGCCTGCCCCGCTGCCGTCGCGGCCTGCCCCGCTGCCGTCGCGGCCTGCCCCGCTGCCGTCGCGGCCTGCTCCGCTGCCGCCTCAGCGTGCCCTGCCGCCGTTGCGGCCTGCTCCGCTGCCGCCTCAGCGTGCCCTGCCGCCGTTGCGGCCTGCTCAGCTGCCGTCGTGGCCGGTTTTGCTGCTGCCGCAGTCTGCTCTGCCGCCATCGCAGTCTACTTCTCTGCCGCCACGGCCCACTCGGCCGTCACTGCGGCCCTCTCAACCGTCGTTGCGGGTGGTTCCGCCGACGTCGCTCTCTGATCCAGGGTTGGACGCTGCGCAGGAGATTCCGCCACTGTCATTGCGGCCGGCCGTGCCGCCGAATTTGCGGCCCGCCGTGCCGTCTCCTTCCCTGCCTGTGTTGCTGCCTGTTCCGCAGCCTGTTTCGCTGCCGGCTCCACAGCCCGTTCCTCTGCTGGAACCACAGCCTGTTTCGCTGCCACCTCCGCAGCCCGTTCCTCTGCTGGAACCACAGCCTGTGAGGTTACCTGTCTCTCATTCTACCTCGCGTTTGCGCCCGCAGGCGCTGCCCTTTACGCCAGCACGCAAGCGTCCGGTGATCCTGTCTCGGACGACTCAGAGTCCGAGGGATGGTCGAAAGGTTTCTTTTTCGATTCATTCTCTCTCATCGGGATCCTATGGGGGGGGGGTGGATGTGGCGACTTCGCCATCACGCCGCCAGACTACGAGACGCAGCAGTCGTCATGGACCTTTTGTATCAAGAGATAGCTTTTCCACGCACCACGTGCAATGTGTTGCAATCGTTGTAGCTGATTGGCTAATAATAATAAAGACAACCTCAGCAATTAAGTGTTCCTAGACTAATTCATTCTGTAAAGCCCTATCCAATCACTTCCGATAGTGCATTCCGAATAAATACTGTTCGCTGAATACCTATACCTACTTACATCGTACAAATTAAATTTCGAACCGAGGGACGATTCGATAGAATTTACTAAATACGTGTAACACTCTCTCCTTTTTAATCTTTTATTACTTACAAATTACCATTTGGGATTTTGGTGAAACTTGTATATGTGTAGTCTTTAGTGATATATAAACGTATTTCAAAGGTTTTTCAAAATTTTCACAATTGTGAAAATTGACTTTTTTCATTAAATTATAACTGTTGATCTAAGAGACAGATAAGAATGAGCTTTTGGATGTTTACAGTGGGGAAATAAGAGTACCTAATAACAATTATGATTCTTAAAAAGAAACAAATTTTAGACCATTTATTTTGAAATTGTTCTCAACAAATGCAATTTTATACTACCAGGGAACTATTTAAAATTTTGAAAAATGAGAATATAGGCCTACTTGTGCTCTTTACGGACACGTTTTCAGAAACTTTTTCGGAGACTTTAAAATTGGTCGCATGCAAATTAATTGAATGTGAAGCTACGTCGCTCAGCATCGGCTCGTCTGGCTGAGCCGTGCGTACTACAATATCGAACTATCTATTTCTTTAATTCCTAGCCTTGCGTGGCCTTGAAAGTCATTGTACACCATATGGCTGAATTTGTCGAGCCGGTGCTGGGTGACACAGCGTTACATATCAATTAATTTTCATTTGGCCAATTTTAAAGTGTACGTATTTCTGAAAACGGGTCCGTAAAAGCGACAAATGGGACTGTGCCCTCATTTTTTCAAAATTTTAAATAGTGCCCCGCTATTAAATCATGGCATTTGTTTAGAACAATTGTAAAATAAATTTTAAAAATTTGTTTTTTTTTCGTGAAATAATTTTTATTAGGTACTCTTATGTTTTCATTGTAAGCACCCAAAGGCTCATTTTGACCAATTTGTTAGTCCAGCAGTTATAATTTTTTTAAAAAAGTTAACATTATATTTCAAAGAGCTGTAACATCCACAATTTTTGACATTTCGAAAAATCCTTCAAAATATGCTTATATATCCCTAAAGACTACAAAATATCTAAGTTTTATCTAAATCTGAAACGTTACTCCGAAAAGTGTCCGATTTCGCATGGAATGGCCCACGTATTTCACTGGGCTCAGAAATATCGTTTCAACTATAACAAATGCAGGGTGGAGGAGGTACCCCTTCCATGACGTCGACCGGACTACTGAAAATGCGCAGGCTGAACGCGCGTGATTATTATATGTTTGGCTCCTCAAAGTGACAGAAAATATAACCTATGTATATGCTACTGGCATTTTCTTATTTCCGCTGCGCCATCTGGTGGCGAAAATTAAAGCAGTCTAATCGGGTTAGTTGTCACCTATTATTGTCAGTATTGGGAATTTCGACTGTTTGGTGATCGATTTTGTAGAATTTAACAGACTATTTAATGACAAAAACATTATTGCAATATTTCAATACTTGTGTAACACCAGTCCTGTAAGGCGATTGACCCGATTACAGAGTTTACTTTAGTAGATGCTGCTCTCACAATATTTCCCAATATGACAATAAATGTTTAGTGGCTATTTCGTTCTTTTACGCTACATTTATGAACCTTTTATCATCCTTCCAAAACATTATTATGCCGCAACAGTATCTTTAGGAAATCGGGTATAGCATATAGATTATATTTTCTGTCACTTTGAGGAGCCAACCATATAATAATCACGCGCATCCAGCCTGCGCATTTTCACTAGTCCAATTCAATATCCAACACAATTTTATATATAATGTTTGTTCATAACTGCTTTCTGCATAGGACGTGTAATAAGTGTATTTCATGTTCTGTTTCGGTGCTTTGCTAATAAAAAAATATCTAACCTAACAAACTTCATTTTCTGTGGACATCCCCTCATCTATTTTCCCTTTTCACTTATAATTCCTTACTGCTAACGTAGAATATTGTAGCATAAGCACATTTCAAGTAATTAAAATGTACAATGAATTTTCTACGTTTGCTGTACCAGCCGACTTTTCGTTTAAATTTTTATAAGTACATCGCAACAGCTGAGAATTTCTTTACTTATTCGGAATAGAATACGGAAATAGCAAACAGCTCCCTCTCGCGTGCACCAGGCAGCGGCGTGTCTATGGGTAATACCATTTCAGTGCAGAAAAAACCTGCTGCAATACCGACCTGCCAAATCGACCAGGTCACGTGACGTGTCTACTCCCTTAATGCAGACATAGTAGGCCCTGAATCTGACGTCAATAGGACCCTTTACACGTACGTCCTTGCGCGCAGTTCGGTGCGCCACGCCACATCAAAACAGGCTATTGCAAGTCCAAACAATTTCGAATCTGGAAAAATGAGGGCTAAGTCCGAAATTGTTTAAAAAATACAAATTATCAAAGTTTCCTGGTTTAGATGATTTTTCCGAAACGGCTTCAGAAATAAATTTTAATGACCTAAATTACTGAAGGCATGAACTTGCGTGTTTTTTTTTAATCATGAAGGATAGATCTGTGTCAGGGCTGTACAGTGTGTTTCGGGAAGGCCCCGCCGTCATTGCGCGGGGTTGTTGAGCGCGGAGTTCGCCTTTGCGCTGAGGGGGGGGCAAGCGGATGTATCGCTAGTTTGCTCCCGCGTAAAGTCCCTCCCCTCGTACGCGCGACTCCGCGCCCGAGGAAGACCACCGTGGAGTTTTAGTGGGTGCAAGCCCCACATAACCCCGTCCCTCCCCCGGGGGGCGGGGTATCCGTTAGGGATTTCTCCACGTCAAAAAAAAAAAAAAAAGGGCTGCACAGTGTGCTGTTTTCAGCGCCTAGTAGCGAGCACTTTATTGTGCTAAAAGGGGGCCCTTTCCTCAGTGAATCCGTCAGCAGAGGAGGAACCCTCTCCCTCTTGACGAAGTAGAGGAGGAAAATGCCACATCTGGTTGCCAAAAACGTACCAGGCTGATCGGTTGCTGCGTCTCGCCAGGGTCGCGGTTTATGGCCGTATTGTTCCGCGAGTCGGCGGTAGGCAACGGTTGGGTACGTACGACTCCGAAGTCATCGTACGCACTACCCTTCGACACAGCAATATACGGATTAACTCATTGTCAGAATGAAGAATGCCTAAAATTCTTAAAAACGACACCACGTTCTTGATTGTCGTTTGGAAATGTTGACAAACAGATGTTGCCGAAACGTTCTTGGGAAAATACGACATAACCGATCGTAAACAACGAACGAATTCTCGGTTGGCTATGATCCCGCTTTTGTCCCGACGCACGTGAGAAAGATGCCACCAATATAGAAATTAGAAAGTATTACCCACAATCCATACGTCTCGTGGAGAGACACAGGAAGAAAAGGGGTAGTCCGCTGACGGCGCGTGGTTTTATAATATTGGATAATTTAATAAGTGACCACACTTGTCTTTTAGTATTAGTAAATATATTTGGTTTAGATTAGATGTAAGTTGAATCCCTTTTCTTAATCTCGTTGTACTCTTTGTATCTTACAATCAACCACAATGCGCAAGGGGCAACAACGAAGAAGGAAGTGCGTCACTATCGTTTCGCACCTTGATTACACTCAGAGTTCGCACGCGGCGCCACTATCAATCATACATGACAAACATTCACACACATACAGTCGAATCGCAATAACAAAAGAGATGAACATTATTATATCTATAATACGTGGTTTCGCCTGCGCCGTCCTTCCTTCAAATTGGAGACGGATCCCTTATCTCTCGAGTATAAACACGCGCTCGAATTTCAAAGCAGAATCGCGTGTTGACGTATTCCGTGCGAGGAAAGGTGGGCCTCGGGGAGGAGATATTGCTGTGAAGAGGGCCTCTTCAAGAGAGTGGCCTTTTGGGACGGATGCAGGGTAGATTGGTTAGGTTAGGACCAATCGGACTTCAAGCCTACCTTCTCTCGCACGGAATACGCCAACGCGTGCTTTTGTTTTGAAAATCGAGCGCGTGTATATACTCGAGAGATAAGGGATCCGTCTCCAATTTGAAGGGAAGACGATGCAGGCGAGGTCACGCGCAGTGAGCGGACAACCCGTTTTCTTCCTGGTTCCCCCCGCAAGACATCTTGGCAGCATTGAACAGTAGAAACTCTAGAAAGGTCGTGAAATCGGTAGCATGTTAAAACAAACATAATTCGGGATTTGGGATCAGGGAAGTGACAGGAATAATACGAGATAAGGACTTCGGCGTTTTTCAGGATGACACAGTCGTCATCTATTGACATCAATTGGTGTCGTTACTCGATACTTCACTTATCGTCAGAGGGACTGCAATATATTGTACAATAATATTGAACGTTTAAAGGGCGCGTCAGGGCGTAATTTACTTCAAATGTATTATGGCCATTTGTGTAGGTACATCAATATAACTAGACGGAAAACCATTTCTATAAATTATTTCAGGGTCGGTACAATAATTCTGACTTCGTCAGCTGAGTACCAGATGACCGCGGACCAGGTTCGGGGCAAAGTTTTGCCGTTTGGTACCCTACGCGGTTTTCTGATCCATCGGAACCGCGAACCGGGATAAACTCTAATTTTTCCCTTTCCTTCAGCGAACGACAATTCTCCCTTCACCGCCCACCTTTCTCGGAAATGACTAATCAGAAAGCTCATTTCATCCCTGTTTTTCGGTATGCAAACCAATAGCGTCGTTTTAGTGTCAACTTGCGAAGAAAGCTTGCACGGCAAAATCAGTTCGTAGACAACAGTGACGCAAATACCTTCAGTGCAGTGTACCGTGTACCTATAGTTCATTCGACTCCACAAGTGCAAACAAAAATTGGATATTTTGTCCTAACAATTCGACTTCAATCGTAAGTACTGTGTTCGGGAATCTGCGTTTGCTGCGAAGATTTATCCCGAGCCCAAGATAAAGATACCGGTTCTCGCTAAAGAAAGAGCCCTCCCGAAAAGTCACTTGTTCTACTCCGAATCGCGGAGAAGGATTGCCAGCAACAACGAACGCACTTTAAATTAAACTGTTTATATTTTGAAACACTCGAGAAACGAGATATACCATCGCTACTAAGACAATAGCTCGCTCGTCAGAAATCGGCGGTAATTAGGGGGCCAACGGTCCCCCGCCACCCGGGTTCCCGCGGGACGCGGAGGGCACGCGGCTGCCGATGCTTCAATTCCGCCTTGCGAGCGCTGCTATTGATAACATAAATTGTCTGTACAAACAATATAAGACAATATAAGATAGGATAAGTATAGTACAAAACAGTATAAGTATAGTATAAGTATAGTATAAGTATAGTATAAGTATAGTATAAGTATAGTATAAGTATAGTATAAGTATAGTATAAGTATAGTATAAGTATAGTATAGTATAAGTATAGTATAAGTATAGTATAAGTATAGTATAAGTATAGTATAAGTATAGTACAAGTATAGTACAAGTACAGTATAAGTTAGTATAAGTATAGTATAAGTATAGTATAAGTATAGTATAAGTATAGTATAAGTATAGTATAAGTATAGTATAAGTATAGTATAAGTATAGTATAAGTATAGTATAAGTATAGTATAAGTATAGTATAAGTATAGTATAAGTATAGTACAAGTATAGTACAAGTACAGTATAAGTTAGTATAAGTATAGTGTAAGATAAAGTAAAAGAATAAATACGTAACTAACACAAGGAATCGCACCGTGACGCGAGTCACAGACCCCAAATCCCCCGCTACTATCCGTTTCCGAAACATACTGAAAATTATTAATATTTTTTTTAATGCTACTTCTATGTATCTATATCTGTATCTATTATATGATCATTCCACGCGAAATCGCACACTTTTCGGAGTAAGATTTCGGATGTTGGTGAAACTCGGATACCTCGAAGGATTTTCCAAAATTTTAACAATTGTGGATCATACAGCTCTTTGAAACATAGAGTTGACCTTTCTTCAATAAATTATAACTGTTGAACTAAAAAAGTGATAAAAAATGAGCTTTTGGGAGCTTACAGCGGAGACATAAGAGTACCTAATAAAAATTATTTCATTTTGAAGAAACAAATTTTTGACCATTTATTTTGCAATTGTTCTAAATAAATGCAATTTTCTCAAAATACGTACCTTTTTAAAGATTTGAAAAAAATGAGGATATAGCCCTGTTTGTCTTTGGTTGTTCCGCTGTGCTGCGTGCGCTTCCTTTTGTACTGGAAAATTAGCGGGCTGGCGCGTGCGCAGTGAGTCGTGATTTGTTATTTTTACTTGCTTATTATATTGTGACGTCCCACTATTTTTTGCGCGGTCACAATTAGAGTTTTCCCCATAAATTACTCCACAACTCCGCCACTATCCCTAAAACTCAACTCTTACTCTTTTCCTCCAACCACTGGGCCATCCAGAAGATGTATCTTAGCGGTCCCTATCTCGCGATGGTGAAGTGCGAAATCCCCTTCCCCTCTTCGTCCCACGAGACATGATCTCCTCCCTCGCATCTAAATCTAAACAAGCCTCTCGTCCCAAAAACCCTCCTAAATCAAGAGCACGACTCAGTCGCTACTTATTCTTAAGCAAGTACTTAAGCATGCGGCATCCTCTACCTAGTAGCTAGTAAAGGATGCCGAATGCTTAAGCATTTGCTTAAGAATAAGTAGCGACTGAGAATACTGCCCTCACTCCCCAAAACCCCTCTTATATGGAGACCACGGCTCACCCCCTCTCTACGATCCACCAAATCAAAGCCACTCTCACCCCTCTCCAACCAAAACCCCAAAATCCAGCCAATGGGTTGAGTACCCCCTTTTCGGAGCCGCAAATAAGAACCCCTGATATTCTATAGCCACGCATATTTCGCGCATGAGTCAGGCCGTCTGTCCACGAAGCGTCGCGTCATAGGGTGCCTTCCGTTTCGCGCATTGAGTGCATAGACTGCAGGCAATGACGAGTAGTTCATACGGTGAGTAAATAGACTACATAACCTAATTCGTAGAATTCCCTAGAATCCTCCAACTTCTAGCGCATGATGCGTGCAGCAACTACAATAAATCGAACGAGGAGCAGCCAATGCACATAATGCACGCATGCGTATTTGTCCCTTTACGTGCTCTTCCATATTTCGAATTCGAATACTCCAAATACGTAAGGTAAAGTAGCCGAATATGAGACCCATTTCTTAAAAACATCATAACTCTTGACTGAGAACGCTTTTTTATAAAATGATACACGTTTTAAAAGTAGAATATGTATTCACACATAGCTCTGTATTTGTTGTCATTGTAGTAAAATTATAGGCTGACGTCAGTAACGCTCGATATGTATTACTCGAATGATTCCAATATAGCGCGCGGGTACGTAATTCAAAGTGTACGTAAAGAGACAATACGCAAGCGCGACTAACTATGCAGTCAATGCGCGAAACGGAAGATACCCATAGACGCATACTGCGTAGAGACACATCGTATGCCAGGCATCTTGACAAATGCAGTGCGATTGGTCTCTACGCGTACGCGCCTATGACCCGACGCTTCGTGGGCAGACGGCCTCATGAATACATCCCAATTATATAACGCATATTTCGTACATGAGTCATGGTGCATACCGCGCATACCCCCCCCCCCCCCATACCTGACATTCCGGAGCACCATATAAATACAAGGGACCCGGCGCCCGGAGCTCACTTTTTGTACAGAACCAATCTCTTCTACGGACATCACTTCCGAGTACGCAACTATTGAAAACCTATTCAGTGATTATAAAATCAGTGCTACCTTGTTCGATGGGACTATCAATCGACGGCATCTACTATAAGCGATTAGAATCACGCCTGATTTCCTACTTTCCAAGTCCTACGAAGGTCGCCTTCGTGCCTGAATTTCCTATTCTCCTTGTGCTACGAAGCTTGCCTTCATGCCTAACGTTTCCATACCGCCACCCAGGACGTGACAATATGTTTTGTTTTGCGCTTTTGTCAGTACTTATATTAAATTATTCCTAACATCCCTATAACATTTGTTTCTTTAACATTCGCTTAAATCATAAATTATGTATAAAAATATGTACAGTGTTTATGCGTGGTAATACAGGGTGGTTTCGCGGTTATGCAATACAGTTCTGTTTTACCGACGATTGGTTCTACCGAGTTCGAGTCCGCGTAGGACGTTACACTATTCCCACCAATTCTTAGAACTGGCTTTGTGGAGCGAAACTCTGGTATTACGTATCGAAAATAAATAAACGGAAGCAGTGACTGTCGCTACATCAATAAGTACAGCTACATGGCTCGGTGGCTCAACGCCGCATGGCTCGATGCCGCTTCTTGAGGGTTGTTTTTCACTTGCACACGACAGAGAAGAAACATATACGTGAGATTTCTTGGAACTTTGTTGTCCCTGGTCCCGAGCTGCGCTCACCTGTCGAGACAGCACTGTAATTCGAAGTACTAGATATAATGGCTACATAGGAAAATTTCATGTCATTATTTCAACATACTTCTTTTTTTGACCGTTTTTAAGGTGTTATTCGCTGGTTTTGAATAAAGTTATCATTGTTTTCGATTTTACAAGAACTTTTATTCTTCGAATGGGGTTAAGTACTGTAGTGGCGTGTCGTACGCAAAAGTCTGATCCAAAAAGGGTTCACAAAGTTTGGGAGCCACTGCCATAGGTCGACGGAAGCCAGCTTTCGTCATAAAGGCTAGCCGCAACTTTTCAACACCAACGACGACAACCGAGCCATCAGCGATAGCAACCATGAAATGCACAACCCATGTTGCCGGAAGGATTCATGGTGAAGTCACATATACCTATATACACTAAAAGTGCCTAATACATCTTGTGCACACCATGCAAGGATGAGTAGTAGGGTTGCCATACGTACTGGTTAAATAGCGGCGTGCTGGCCCATATGACGTTGTAGGGTGTAGGTCAGTCCTGAAAAAATTTTCGAGAGCATGGGGAAAGAGCGTTATAAGGGGGTACAGTAAATCCTCGTTATCAGCCCGTTTTTACAATGCGTTAGGAGCCCGGCGACTATCCCCACCATTTCTTGGAATCCTTCGACGCGAGTGAGAAAACCCAACGAGTCAGCGAAAGGAAACGAAAGAGTCGACGGCAACTTCGATAACGAGGATTTACTGTACACGTAAAATTAATGGTTTCTTTTGTGTTGGATTGCGTAGGTACCAAGTAATCGTTATACCCGTAATTTCCACAGTTTATTGTGGACGCGTTTTCGAGTAATTACCAAAAAAAAAATTGTAGGAATGTTCAAATTTGTTGAAGATGGTCCTGCGTAGTGCGAAAATGTGGTCGGTGTAGATACGTAGTATCAGGTGAACCAATCATCTGAAAGCAAAATGCTTTGGGGTTAGTAATTTCTACACCAAAATCTACAACATAGAATTTGACTGGTGAATTGAAACAAAAATTGTGAACGCTACATACGAATCAATTTTCCCCACACTTTTACGGAAGAAAATCGTCTTTAATCGTTTATAAATTTTTTTTTCAAACGTCCAATGTTGATGCGGAAATTCCATGTTATATAGAAAGGAATTCTACACCTCCAATTAAAATTTCAAGTGAAAATATTAATTCGTTCAAAAGTATGATGTACACGATGATGCACGGTGCTTAAAAATGTAGTTTCGAGATAAACGGCTTCAAGGTTAAGTCCTCTACGCCAATACCGCTCTGCAAAGCCGTTACTCGGCGGTGCACACGTTCAGCGCTACAATTTTCGTAATTATTCGAATTTCCTCATGAAGCTTTGTTGTAAACGTTCACAAAGGATCAAACTTTCAGAATTAATAGTAATACAAAAATCGATTTTTCGAGATTTCAATAGTCCTGTACCTCCCCTTAAGCGCTAAACCACGCCTTTTCATGAGCAACAGTGGTGGGGAGTGATTGCGAGTCAGAAGCTTCACCTGTCCCGTCTTCACCCGTCTTATACCAGTTACAAGGCACGCACACTACGTTGTCTAGTGGCCACAGGGTGGGGGAATTGCTCACGGCGTCGCTCTTGGCTTTGCTCGCGAGCAATCGAGAACGCTCTTGCCCGTCCCAGCCAGTGATGCCAGAACGGTGGGTTTTGTCCCACGGCCGCTACCACCACTCCACGACCAAGCGTACCCCCTCCTAGCGTCCGTACCGCACCACACAAGCATACCCGTCCCTCCATCCGTGTGCCGTACGCGCTGCCTGGCCACCGCTCTCCGGCGAGAATTCGTTTTCCCGACATCGAAGCGCTTGGCGCGCAAGCGAAAAATCAAGACTTCAAATCCCGGTGCGGATATTACTTTTTTTTTTTAATTATTCACTAATTTCTCTTTCTATATTCTCAGCAAACTAAAGGCTTAAAAACTATTAATTTACTAAGCATTTTCGAAGCTTGATTTGCGGCTAAAGTGCGATCCTCTTTTGGCTTGTATCGCACCACTCCAAGCGTAAGTACCCTACCTTCTGTCAGTGTGCCGTACGAGCGACAGCTAAAACATCTTGAAACGTTTCCTGTCTGTCGCAATGGAATAGGGCAGTGTCCGATTTGAAAATCGTCAACTGTTTAAGTAAAATATCGTCGTGGGGAAGACGAGCCTTAATTTCATTGCTTACGGTAATATAAAATCGTAAGCAATTTTCGCGGAAGGAGGAAACTTCAACTTCTGTCATTCCCTTGCTTGTCGCATCTTCTAGGAATTCCTCACACTGAGGGCCTAGATCAACTTGAGCCAGGGGAAGTTGATTTTGTTTAAAAGACAAATCTATTAACTTGATATAATTAAAATTCTGTACCAGAAGGGGTTTTAAAAATTATAAATGACATTATTGCGACGGGTACGAGACCAGTCGATATTGTTTTCAAACCTCATTACAGTAATCTGGGGTGCGAGTGGTAAGCCGACCGTAATAGCGGAGCGGGCGGCTCGCTTACCTGAAACGGAAATCACCGATTCTGTAACTGCTCATTGTGACGTGAATTTTAAGGAGTCCATCCTAGAACGGCGCTTATTTTGTAAGTAGCATTTCAAGGAATTATTTCTGTTCATGTATACAAAAGGCAGAAGACCAACATCGTACATTAGCCTGCTGCGAAAATTCTTTGTAAATTAACAGTTTTCAAGTTTTTATTCTACTGAGAATATAGAAAGAGAAGTTAGAAAATAATTAATGAAAAAAGTAGAATCTTCGCATTGAGGTTCAAACCTCGATGAAATGAATTCTCGGCGGAGAGTGGTGCGATACAAGCCAAAAGAGGATCGCACTTTAGCAGCAAATCAAGCTTCGAAAATGCTTAGTAAATTAATAGTTTTTAAGCCTTTAGTCTGCTGAGAATATAGAAAGAGAAATTAGTGAATAATTAAAAAAAAAAAGTAATATCCGCACCGGGATTTCAAGTCTTGATTTTTCGCTTGCGCGCCAAGCGCTTCGATGTCGGGAAAACGAATTCTCGCCGGAGAGCGGTGGCCAGGCAGCGCGTACGGCACACGGATGGAGGGACGGGTATGCTTGTGTGGTGCGGTACGGACGCTAGGAGGGGGTACGCTTCGTCGTGGAGTGGTAGTAGCGGCCGTGGGACAAAACCCACCGTTCTGGCATCGCCTATGTAGCTGTGCAGGCCTGGTATAGAAAAAAGGGAACATTTATATTTGGTTGGTGACGCCTTGACGTCATGCCAAACGCCAAGCCAATCCAAGCCGAGTGACGTTATATAGTTATGCCAGTACGCGTACTGGATTGCGTGGTAGCCCTGATTAGTAGTACTAATATTTCCCTACGTGTTCCCTCTCTACTATTCCCTTTCTACGTCACTGAGCTCCCTCCACGGCCATTTTTTCCCTCCTTCTGGCAACCTTGCCCACAAACACTTTGTCTCGGAAGAATTAGCTAGCCGCTGCAACGTTTAAAAGTACATTTGGCCTAGGACCGGAGTGTGTAGTGGTTTGTGACGCGTCTTGAAATTTCGACTGGTGTATAGAGATTAGAAATCGAAACTCTGAGACGACACGCGTAAATGCTACCGGCGCTACCCGCGACCGCGATCAACTGATGGCTTCGCAAACAATCAAGTACCGAACATTTTCGACATCGGACAAACATAAATACGCCGACCAGCAGCATTTACAAGACAGCAAACAACCATATCTATTAAGAGTAGTCGTTAACCCTCTAGTGCCAAACGTATCATATATGAAACATTCCTTTTGTTTGCCGTTAGCATTCGCAATTCGCTATTTGCAACAATTTAAGTAGTACATGTTTAACGTATTTATATTCACTGCAGAAAGCTGGACTTACCTGAACCCTGTATTTTATGCATTTTAAACACCGAAGAAAAATAAATAAAATTTTTTGTTTATAAAAATATATAAATTCAGGCGATTTTTAACAATAAAACGAAAACGGGATATTTTTCCTTCAGCGAGATCTAGGTACGGATATTAAAGGCTTACAAACTACACTTGTACACTAGCTTAAATTAACGCAAAGGGTTAAGCGTTAATTTAAGCTAATGTACAAGTGTAGTTTGTAAGTTAGTGCAATAAATAGTTCGTAAAAGGCAAGGTACTGGTTTCACCCGGCTAACAAAACCGTACATGCTTATAATAGCAAAACTAACAATAAGCACTATGGGATCAACTTCTTTTATTAGTTTGTTCAGTAGAGCCATTCTGGAAAAAATGCCCCGATTTTTATAAAATCCCTGTATGTATAAGTACAAGGTATATTGTGCAACTAAATTACAAAATTAATCATCTTTTTATCGTTGTCTATAAGAAGTTTTGGTCTTTTAAATTGAAATATGTCCTTCATTCATGTCCATCCTTTATTCCTCTTACTTTCATACCACAAGTGCTGGGAAAGTGATTAAGTTTTGAATGTCCTCCAAAACCATTGTAGGTAATCATGTTAGTTTTTACTTGTCCCTGAAAAAATAATATATATACATATAAAAGGTACAGGATGATTCTAATAGCTTATTTGGACTATAGTTTCTTTCCACGCTAACAGAGAAAATTGGTAGGGGAAAGATTTTTCTTTTAGAAGATGACCTAACCCAGACCTAATACGTCTGCAATGAGTTACTACGCTTACTTTTAAATGGAATAATATCTTTCCTACGTAATAAATTCTACATGTTATTCTACCTATAAAAGATATGGATAATAAAAGTTTAACCAAGATTTATGTAGGGTGTGAATTAATTTTCATCGGGAGAGCCGCACTAATCAATTCGCAATCTTTCCGTAAAGATAGTATGGAAATTATGGAAAGTTAAATTGTTGTCATTGCGTGGTAGTGTCCCCCGGACTCTAACCATCAGGTTGTTACAAGCGTCACAGAAGAAAACAGCACACTCGAAGCGAACGAGCACCTGATCGGGACGCCGCGCCGTTTTGTTTTGGAGGGACAATCGCGCGAGGGCGGCGACGAAAAACCAGTACTTACTGGAACGGCAGAGGAACGACCTGTGCGAACCTCAGTAAGAAAGTAATAAAGACGATTACCAAACGTTCATATTTTTAATAAATGTTCATGAAAGTATTACCAACTAGTTTTTTAGCCTATCTTCGCCAGGCATTACTACATAATAAGACGCCTAAAGTAAACACAATTTTTATTGGAAAACCCCTTAGAAACAATTTTCCCTGCGAAATACAAAATTTTACAACTCTTGGGTACCAGATGGGTACCTGTCTAACTGGTCCCCTGAAGGGCATTTCGAGGGGCCAAAGTTACATACGTGTTCAACCTCACTGCCCGGCGGCATTTGAACCCCCCTAGAATCGAAATAATTCCCGATTTTATTACAATAACTTATGTGTGACAAAGACCCCGAATCAAAGAAATTTATGCAGCATATTCGCTCTTACAACAGTGCTTTTCCGTTTCCCTTGATTGCGCGTTTGTATCCCCACCACATCTTGCATTTCTTCGGTCGAGAGTGAGAGAATCCGGGAGCGAGCGAGTGAGGACGAAAGAGTCGACACGAAGTTACCGTCGGCTACGAAAGAGAGAAAGCATGATATGTAAGTACTTTGTGTTGCTTCGTCTTTCAGATCGAGCTCGAGCTCGACCCGCGTGCCTGCCTATATACAATGTAGTATCCGCTACAGTAGTGGATACTACATTGTACATAATACCTGTCTTAGGCCATTTTTGAATTTTCCAGGTTTTGGATTTTTTACGGCATCTTTGGGTGCCGAAGAAACTTCATGCTGAATCTGAACCTTGTACTTCATCGGGAAGTACGAAAAAAAGCCTCTGGACACATCTTGCTAATAAACGAACATCCACCTTAAGCGTCTTATTATATAGGATGGATTTATTAAGGTTTAACCAATCAAAATGAGTCCAAACACGAAGCAAGTCGGTCCATTTTTAACGTACGTAGTTTGTATTGTAGGTCAGTCACCAAAAGCGTGTTTTTCGCTTTCAATTTTAATCATACTCATAATAAAAAATAGACTGAATTGCTTCGTTTTTCGACTGAACTTCATCGACATACATAATCTCACCAATCCATCGGTAATACTCTCATCAAGGTGTCATGAAAAGTATGAACATTTTAATATTCAATAATGGATAACTATAGTCTCACATATGTATGGCTTAAGGGGATGGACTACTGTGGCGGCCCAAAAAAATTCGTAATCTTCTGATGCAAATTGTAGACAAACTAATCACCCGTTTAAATTACGGTTTAGCACTTGATTTTGGCATATTGTAAAGCATTAAAAACAAATGAAGAAAATTTATATAGATATATGTCACGAGGTGGCTCCAAACTGACGGTCTTTCTTAAACGGTATACCTACTAACTCAAATTTGGATTGTCTAAAACAAAAAGACAAAAGTTGTGTATTAAGTATAATGTTATGCGTAAACATTAACGTTTTATAATATTTTGAAAATTCGCTAAATAACAGCGTGTTGAAGAAAAAGATGCCGATTTTCGACGATATAAGGTGGCACCAAACGACGTCGCTATACTTGACGTTTGAGAATTGAAATCGACGTTCCGACGAATGTAACATTGTAACGACGTAATCTTTTCGACTCGCGATCACAGTATATATATTACCAGAAAAATGCTGGTAATTCCTCTGGTTTCGGTATTATATTGGTTTGGATATAATTTTGGTAACATAGTAGCAGTAACAAAGTAATACAGGTTTTAAATCTCTGCTTACAAATATCTTGAAAATTGTAATAGAATAGGTAGATATACCGGTATTTTCATATTTCGGTTTCTATAAGGGTTACGAAGGTACAACTGAAAAAGACCTGTATTTTACGTACCAGTAGGAGTCCCTGGAAGAAATCGCGTTTGAAGTTACAGAACATATTATCTGTATGTCTTCGCGACGAATTTTTCACTTAATCGTCTGTAACTTCCGTAAACAAAGGAATTTTCAAAAAATGGTGCGTTAATGCTTAGAGAATGTAGCAACAAAGATGTCTGCACAATTTCGGCGCGCAGACATTCGAGTGTGCGTTCGGCTCTGTATCATCAAAACTAAGCTATATTTATATTTCAAACTTTTTACATGTCATTTTAGAGATTTCAAACTAATATTTAAGCGAAAAGAAAAATTAGGATTTTTCGACTGTTTTACACTATTAGGTAGTTTAACCCCTGAACACTGTTGCTTGCCTCGCCGCCGACCGAAGGTCTCTCGCTGGAGCGCTATTTCACTCACTCTTGATTTATCTTGATTTATCTGCTTATCAATTTATTAGGTGCTAACTGTAGTGGTGGTCGGTTAAGTTCATACAAAATCATGGCCACTATCAATTTTTGTTTTTTGGGACGCAGGCACCATCGCAACCGAACGCACGAAGCCCGAAAATAATGGGGCTATTCAAGAAAAGGACAGTACCAGTCATTAGGGGAAAATTGTAAAAAATTACTTTGCACAATTTAAAGCCAACTCAGTTAAAAGTAGTCCGATTTACGCGGTATTTTGTGTCATTTAATCGAAAAAATACCAGGAATCCATTGGTGTCACTTTCATACCGATACGATGAAAGGTAAAAAGTATGGTCTTTTAAAAAATCGGCCGAGCAACCCTGGGCCCATGTGCTACTCGATGCCCGGCGAAGATCAAAAGGCGTCTCGAAGTCAAGCGTATGCCTAGGGTCGTCTCAGGTGATTACTGAAAATCAAATTCTTTATTTTTCATTGCACTGGTTTGGAAATGGATGGATTCACCGATGGATTCGTGACATTGTTCTGATTGAAAGACACTAAGTACGATGTAAGTCGGTCTATTTTTAACGAAGTTGGTTTTAAATTCTGCAAAGTAATGTTTTATGTAATTGCGTTAATTATAGTCCGAATTAAAACACAAGGAATCAATTCATCTCACTTTCGTAAAGATTCGATGACATGCGGAGCTTGCCATTCTTGGCTTCTGAATAACTAAGGTCGAAGCCAGATATATTGGCCGGTGAGTTTCGTGAGGGGTATTCTTCCACCACACCGTTTGCCTGCCTCGGTGCTCCTTTTCTCAACATTTTCTGACTCGCTCTCGTTCCATCTCGCTTTCGCCTTCGCAGAACAAGAGTGAGCCAGAAGTGGTGGGGATAGTGCCAAGCTTCTGGCGTGTAGGCCAAACCGAGCTGTCAGCGTAGAAATACACACATCGGAATGGGTGTGCGTTAGCTCCGAAAAAATTCAGGAGCTTTCTTAGTCAGAACATTGATTCTTTCTCGATAGCTTCATCTCGTATTGGTCTACGTATAGCTTCGTAACGCACACAACTATTAAGCTAAGAATAAATAACAGCAAAACGGCTAGGTTGGTTCAGGCGGAGCCGAGCAGAGTTCCCGTCACCCCACCGAGAGCCTGCGAGAGCTCCGCTACTCCAACTGACAAATCCACGATTGTCAGGTGGTGGTGTTTGATTTCTCCTCGTTTGCTGCTCGCGAAAACGAATTCACCGGCCAATATATCTGGCTTCGACCTTAGTGATATCCTTGTCTTCCCGGTCCCCTATTCTCGAGCACCGAAAACCATAATATTCAGTGAAGCGTGAAATCGGACATGTGAAATTCGCCCGTCATCGCAAATAAGAGATACTCTCTCGACCCTGAAATTATCAGCTTAACCGGGATCCACAATATTTAGGTTGAGTAACTCATAATATATACTCATAATATAAATGAAGTGGCGAACAAATCATACGCTGCAACCTAATATTAACTAGGGGTATACGGGTACACGAAATTACGGGTACCCGAGGCTACAGGTGGGGTCGGGTACCGATCGGGACGCACAGTAAGAGGAAATGATATAATTGTGGACAAAATCGATTCTCACGGCAAATCGAAATGAAAATAAACAAACCTTGCTATACTGGGGTATTTGGTGTCGTTGATTACGAATCTGCTGCAGAAATTTTGATTAAGAAAATGTTGGATCCAACATGGCCGCCAAAACTCGACAAATTCTAGTAAAATATGGATCATACGTACGGCAAACGATGTTTCTTAAAGTCTTAAAGCTATAACTTTATATTTTAGGAGTCAGAGAGTAAGATTATATTGTATATAATGCGAACTATGGAATGATTGCTTAAAAATGACGGATTACAGTAAAAAAACGCTGCAATTGCTGCAAATTCATAATTGAACTAACCATTGCACATCTGTCGAAGATCAAAATAAAGGTTATTGACGTAAAAAAAAATGTTAGAAAAATTGTTTATCAAAAATTTGTTTAAGCAATTTTTTAATCCGATTTTCGATTCGGGACCCAACACTCGATTCAGAACATAATTTTTCCGTCTCGTCTTGTACTTAAACTATTAAATTGTGACTTTGCAGTGTGATCAGATGTAATAATTTTTAAGCAAAAAATCGAGTCTCGAGTCGTAAATCGTGTCCCGAAATAAGGGGTACCCGAATATGTTTATGTCAACAAACTTTCGAGATCCCGACCCGAACCCGAAAACAATTCCCAACCTGACACCCCCAATATTAACATGTCATATAGGTAACTTATGATATATCTTACATTTGTTTTACTTGGTTCCTCCATTCTCGATCTCTTCGTAAGAATCGATGAATTTGTCTTCATAACACGTTTTTGATTAGAATATTGTTTCAAAATTGCGCCTCCTGACTTTACTTGTAGATATGGCGAATCCTTTTCATTTTTCTGAAAACATGTTTAGTAATAAAAAGTAATACATGATATGAAAAAATGAAGTTTTCATCGGACAAGCATATTTTTCAAATCAGTATTGAAGTAAAACAGGGGTAAAAGAAATTGATTTTATGAAGAATTTGACATGTCTGCTAGTTCTCTATGATTAAACAACGCAGGATAATTTATTTTCCTAAAAAAAAGCTGAACTCATCAAATAACAGACTGGAGCTGACGAACTTCGCCGGGAGCCCCACGAACCCCACTCTCAAAAAAAGAGATTCTTAAGCGGTTATACCTAGTCAGGCGGCCGAAAAGAGGTGGATATTTGTGAATTTTTTTTAGTACATTTGGGAATTTGCGGCGAAAACTAACACATTATCCAGTTTGGCCACGAAGAATAGCACGTTTTGGATTATATTACGGACTACAAAAACTATCACGTTTCAGCGCGTGGTCAGTTAAAAAGAATTCAATTGTTGAAAATATTGTTTAATAAATAATAATTCCATCTAATCTCCAAAAATTTTCGCCGTCGAATGAATTCACTTCAAATAAAAAAAAAAAGTATCTTTCGCCGTCGAATAAATTCACGGATATTATTCCGAAAGGGACCGGTGGCCGATCGAGATGAGGTTTGGGGAGAGGGGGTGGACCCTAAATCTAAAATTGTAGCTTCGGGTATTTATTAGTTTCCGAAATATTAATAAAAAATATTGTTAATTTTTTTTAAAGAAATTTTTTTGTACGTTGGTGCAGACCCCCCTACCCGAGAACCCTCCCGTCCCCCAATTTTTTAATTTTGAAATTTTATACCACAGTCTCATTTTTGGCATCGCCAAACTCACATCGGTTCGCTACCATGCTTTAAGCCGCGTATTCACCTGCGCATTCGCCCCGAATGTGCATTCGGCGCGCACCGATTTTTTGCTCGTTCGGAGCTCTGCGCGAGTTCGCCGCGCATTCGGCGCGCGGTCGGGGTTGAGTGAAATTTGCGGCGTCCATTTCATGGTATTGTTCGGACCCGAATGCGCGCTTTGATGGACCGCCAGCAAGCGGATCGGCCCGAATGCGCGCCGAACACCGGACGAGCAATAAATCGGTGCGCGCTGAATGCACATTCGGGGCGAATGCGCAGGTGAATACGCGGCTTTACGCGACCACGAGCGCCCCCCGCACTAATCTAGCCCCAACCAATACTAATACCCGGGACAAGTTGGAAAGTGGAATGCGTTGTGTCAGTATATATAAGTCAACAGAAATATTGTTAAGAGGAGGGACCGTGGTAAAGAGATTAAAAAAAAATCGGTAAGGTCTACCCTTTTATGCACAATTATCCCTGTATCTTTTGAACTCATTAATTGCCGAAGCTAAAATATTATATTTTGAGTCTTTTCACACCCCTCGTAATACCTACCAAGTTTCATCTCGATCGGCCACCGGTCCCTTTCGGAAGTACAGCCGAATTCACTTCCAAGATATTTATTTACTTAATAAACATAAAGTATCTTTTATTTGAGTTTATCCAGATATTATATTAGCCCAATCTATGTTCTCCAGCCGCTTCGCTGTGATTCATTCAAGATTCAAGCGTCTCTGACGTCAAAATAGTGATAGGGGAAATGCGGCAACAGCGGGATACGACTCTCAATACGTATCGGCAACAATGTCTTTCCTACATTTATCGGCTAGCTTGGACGACTTCCGCTGGTTCTGATGCTACATGGCGCGAATATACGTTCAGCGCCGGTGACGGAGAACCTTTGAAGCTTCATTCTGCCATTTCTCGAGTGTGTCTCAGTACACGATTCATAAATTCATTATTATTTCAACGTACCATGCTTATTAGCGGTCAAGCACACCAGTCCACCTTGTATGAATGTCTACTGGAGGCAACTATACCCGCAAAAACTTCCTTTTTGCCGATTCATGGATGAAAGTTGGTTGAAACGGTTTATTTACTACATCGCGTATACGTACACGCTTTTCCTAGCTTGTGTGAGCGTACGCACGCACTTCAAGGCCCAGTGAAACAGCAGCCTTAAAGGTTAATGTATAATTTCTTACTTTCCTGTATATCTTGAAAATTATAGTGGATATAAAAAAAATTGTTACAAAGAAAATTTAATGGTTTTTTATGTTGTATAAAACTATGTAATCGAATTATTTAAAACTTGTGGTGGGGAGCATTATGCTGTTTAAATTACAAATTTTAAACAATTTGATTACACAGTTTTATAGGTCAGAAAAACCCGTTAAGTTTTCATTGTAATAATTTATTTACATCTACTATAGTTTTCTAGGTATACTGGAAAGTAGGAAATCATACATTAAACTTTAAAGGGTGGTTTTACCCTTTAGAATAAAAAATGGGCACAAACGAAAATTGTCTGATACTTCTATTGAGGTTCTCTATAAACCTGTACAGCTTCAAAAAAATCGAAATGTTCGGGTAACTGAACTTCCCTTCTCAACGGAGCAGCCAAGAAGGGGAACGATCCGTATGCGGGTCGCAAACCGCCCTGTCGTCACCGTTGCCACAGACCATGTTTAGTACAGGGGGAGTCCGGGAGACTTGACCATATGGGAGAGTTGAACCGCTTCAAATATCTGTTTTAAATTTCACGATCGGTGGGCGGTTGTCAAGCTATAGCGTGCGAATTCTTTACCGTTACCATGTCATGTAACAAAATGACGATTGGTAGTCCGCTTTAGCTGTGAGTCAGGAAAACGTGTTTCTTCGTGTTCAGAGTGAAATACAAAGTTTTTAATTATTTCATCGTCATCCTTTTATATGTCAAGGTTTGTATAAACATTCTATGTTAATTGCACCATATATTATTGTAGTTTGAGGCAGTCAAAGTGTGTTTATCCTATTATTTTATTTTTTGGGGGGAAACTGCATTAGTCAGGAAGGTACCGCGCGGGAGACTTAAACCACTCGAGATGGGGAGGAATGACCATTGGGTCAACTCTCCCCACTTTTACTCAGAAAGAACACAACGCTTCCACTCTTAACTATTTTTCTTTTTAATTTTTAAGACAAGATGCCATTTCATTACAAGTCGAAGAAGTGTACTAACCGAAGACGTAGATTTAGTCAGCAGGCGTTAAAAAATGCATTGGAAGAAATAGAAAGAGACACATCTATAAGAAAAACTGCGATTAAATATGACATAGACAGAACTACACTGTGCAGGTATAACATGGACAGTCAAAAACGGAAATGATTAAACCATACCCTAAAGCTACGCCGAGGAAACCGACGCGACGAGGTCGTCAGCCTGGAAAAACTACTATATTAACAAAAACACCAGAAAAGAAAGATGATCAAAACCTCGAACCACAAGAGGAGCCAAAGAAAAAAACGAGAGCTCAGAAACTAAACAAAAAACAGGCAAACAAGTCGAAGAAGGAACTGGTTAAGAGAAAAATACTTCGGGCAATTGGTAATGAAACGGAAGATTTTATTTTTTGTTAATTTTGTACGAAAAGCTCAATTAAAGTATATAAGATAATTATTGTAATATCTAAAGTTTGTGGCTACTTATTATAAACTAAAGCAAATTGTTGTTTTTTTCATTTGTCCCCAAGTTACTAAGGTATGGTCAAATCTCCCCACATGGTGGATCATATCTGCTAGCGCTCGGGGAGAGATGAGCCAAATCTCATTTTTTATCAAATTTAATTTAGTGCTTACATTTATTAACTTATTGACATGCTATAACCACTCAAATTATAGTCTGATAACAAGGCTTTACTGTTTCATAAATATAAAATCGATGCATCTCATACCCTAGATTTCATGAACCTTCAAGTAAAAGGTAGTTCAACTCTCCCGGACTCCCCCTAAGCAGCAAATGATTAGGGAAATACATTGAGTCGTTGACTAGATTACTGATGTATTATTAGGAAAATATATGATGGAATGGATTCTGAAAATGCACTGAAGATTCAATCACTGTGTCATGTAAAACACATAAAACAATGAAGAAGTTGTAGCATAATTTTAATTCGTGTTGTTGCATTATGTAATATTACTGTTAATTTTAGTTTAAAAAATTTGTTTGTTTGTTTTATTGTTTTTCCTGTGTTCATATTTATTAAGAAATTAGAAAGCTTCATTCACAAAATTCCCCCTGTGTTACCTCTGTTTCTGCATGGTAGGAATAAAAAATTAATTACTTGGACTACTGAAGCAATAGATCGATCTTTCTCCTTCACAGGGATGTCCCATTTCTCAAGTTCTGTACTATTTATTGCTATTCTTCCAATTTCAGCCTGTTTTGAAGCAGTATTTAAGTTACTATTCAATTTACCCGCTGTTTCAGAAGTAAAAGAGCTTGTTTTTTTCACTAATGGTATGTTTCTTTCACGGTCTTTAAGTTTATTTTCTAAAAACATTTTCTCACTCTCACAAATCAATAAGTCTTCTTCAAGTTTCCTGGAAATAAT
The DNA here is from genome assembly GCF_050908995.1 of Andrena cerasifolii. Taxonomy (NCBI): domain Eukaryota; kingdom Metazoa; phylum Arthropoda; class Insecta; order Hymenoptera; family Andrenidae; genus Andrena; species Andrena cerasifolii. The sequence goes on along the minus strand of NC_135121.1, from coordinate 1,124,801 downwards.
ATGTAATAATAAATATGTTTAATTAATAGCTCATTCAAAGTCTCCGGTTTTATTACAACATATGCATACTTTCTCTTTGTATATTCTTCTGATAAAAACTTCCGTTCCAAAGATACTGTAGTAAGTTCCTGTTGGAGGCTTTTTATTTTAGATCTTAGATCTCTTCTTTTATTCAAACTAATCAACATTTCCCTAAATATAATTCACAATTATTAAAACTGAAATATAAATTTGGTAATATAACAAACAATATTCAATACCTTTTCATCACAGATATGTATGTAATAAGCGTATTTGGATCACATGTTCTTGAAATCACCTCATCTGTATCTTCTGTAGAAGCTTCAAGTAAGGTTTGTATACTTGAAAATAAATATATATACATGTATACACACACTTTTATTCATATGATATTTAATTTACAACAACGGAAATAACAGCATTGGATCTGTTTACAGATCGGCCTACTTTCATTGAGACCCTGATGACGAATGTAAACATAAACATTGTTGCGTTCTTGCAAATAATATGAATTTTATCAATACGCTTTAGCCTTCATTGATCTAACTTTTCTTCGGTACGTTATGAGTATTTAGCATAAGTTCTTCCAATTCTAGAAAAGTTGACATGCAATTAATTTTTAGTGCGTGAGAGGAAGAATGTTAAATGGCTAAATGCGTTTAATATTTATGTTTACACTCTTCATGACGATCTCATTAAAAGTAATCTGAGCAGAGAACAGATAAAGGACTAGTCCGATTTGTCTTAATGTCCCCCACAATATTATGAAAAAAAAAACGATTATATAGTTCCATTTAAAAAGCTCAAGGTGACCTTGGTTTCGTTATGAAAAAGGTAATTATTTTGAAGTTTTCCATCCCCACCGATTTCAATGATTTTTGGATATGTTATCAAGATTAAGATTCTGAAGAACTTTTTCCTATACATGTTACCGCCGCACGACCTTCGTTTTCGAGATATTTGCGAAAAACTTCTGTTGATTTATTCCGACGCAACGCATTCCACTTTCCAACTTGTCCCGGGTATTAGTATTGGTTTGGGCTAGATTAGTGCGGGTGGTGGGGGGCGCGTAAAGCATGATAGCGAACTGATGTGAGTTTAGAGATTTGAACCAGAAACTTGCGGATGCCCGTCAACACCCCGACTCATATCGGTTCGCTATCAGGCTTTACGCACCCGCGAGCGGACGTGCGCCCCCCGCACTGATGTAGTCCCAACCAATACTAATACCCGGGACAAGTTGGAAAGTGGAATCCGTTGCGTCTGAATAAGTCAGAAGAAGTTTTTCGCGAATATCTCGGAAACGAAGGTCGAGCGGCGGTAAGGTGTATAGGAAAAAGTAGTTCTGAATCGTGTCTCCTACAACATATCCAAAAATCATTGAAATCGGTGAGGATGGAAAACTTCTAAATAATTACCGATTTCTTTATCATATTATCCTAAACGGCTAAAAAATGGTGTGGACCTTTCGAGTGAACACCTCATATCTGTGGTTGTAAGGAAAAACACCGCATGTCACATGTTTCCACTTTCGAGATATTGTCGTTTAAACTTCTAAACACCAATTCTTTTTATTCGCAATGTTTCCTTCTTTTCTTTTTACGAGATAAACGCATAGCTCCTTCACTTTGTACAATATTCAATATTTAGATAATTAATGTAAATAATAATAAACAGAATAGTAATAATTTACGGACACTTTAGGCACAACAACGCAAGTCCTCTGGACCTGTGTTATTTTCCTTGATCGTGTCGCAGTAAAGTAGTTTTTGTACGCAAGACGCGAGCATCTCACGCGTCTGAACGATTAGTGCGTTCTCGTTCAATCAATGTGATCTTGCGTCTTATGTGATGAGTGTCTTAAATCAATTTAGTTAAGTTGAATAAACACCTATATTAAAATTCAACTATATTATGTGAAATATATATATGTAAAAAGGATCTCATTGCGCAGTATTCTTCAGATACAGATTTGACGGATACGGATCAATTTTCTGAAGATAGGTAGTATATTATAATTATGCCCATGAAATTAAATAATATAGCTTTACATAGTACATAATCTTAAATCTGTTAAATATAGAGGAAGTGCAGCATATTTGGAATACTGTTGGTAATTTGGAATACCGAAGTTTCTAATAAACTACTAACGGTATTTAATTTGTAACACCGAAGATTATAGCGGCTAATGACCTGTTCACTGATGACACTTGTGGATGAACCGCCAATTTTACATTTTCGACTTAATCTGCAGAGGAAGAAAACGTCAATCTGCAAAACTTTTTCAGCGCGTATTCAATCGTTCCAATCATGGTTAAAATATGTCAAAACTTTAGAGTTAAACACTTAATCTACTCATTTGCATGTTCCTTTTATGGTTCCGTGCCAGTTTTGCGATAATTTCGAGAATACAAAGTGTGACATGAAATTTTAGGTTTGAATGCCATGCTGCTAATCCGGAATACCGAAGGTGAAGGTAATTTGGAATAGGTATTCCAAAGCTTAGCGATGCTTTTGTTTCACACGTAATGTCTACCCGCCGCGGGAATGCGCTTGGGTATGACACAGGAAATTATATCTGTGACTACTGTAAGTAAATTTTAAGATTTTGAATTTATATTTACATAAAATTGTTCCTTCATTGTGATTTCTTAGCCTGATTACGCCATAAAATAAACTAATTTCATTATCTACGTGTTTTCTTTAAGTTTATAAAGTGAAGGTAAATTGGAATACCGGTATTCAAAATTACCTGCACCTTAACGAAATCGATATTTCTTGTCATTTTTCATTCAAATCAAAGTTTCAGTTACTTTTTGTTTTTTATTATTACTGAGACTATGAAATATGAAAGTTTATTAGTTTCCCTATGATATTATGCAGTTTTAAATGTTCTCATCCTCTGCCGTAATTTTGTATTCGTCTTAAACAAACTGGTATTCCAAATATACTGCACTTCCTCTACGTATTTTATCTGCAAAGAAAGAATAAAATGTTTATAGAATTACGCTGTGCATAATTGTATAAGATAGACAATAAAGTAATGTACATATTCTTTTTTTAAGGTGTTGTTGAGGAAATATTTAATGCGAACAATGAGTCACATAAAGAAAGTACTAATATTATTTTTAACGAAACTTGAGCTACCAGAAAACAAAAAAGGAATTCTGGTGTATTATACAATAAATCTTCGGGAAAAACGATTTTGGCAAGAAAAATTACACGATTATCAACGTGTCGAAATTTATTTATGTCGAATTGCACTTAAGACGTAAGATCAGAAAAAAGCTTTTGAATCTTACTGGCATGAAGGATCACATTGTACAATAACACTAGTTTACAGTCATTTCTTGACGTAGACTCCGCTATGAAATTCTTATATAAGGTAGTCCCCTAAACTCAAAAATCGACATGAGACGAAATCCTATGGATACGTTTTTGAGATATCGCCCGATGAATATTTTGGTAATTTTTTAAGAAGACGACTCGACGTTTTCGGTCATATCTCGGGTTAGAGTTGACCGATTTGATCGCGACGACTCTTAAATAAAAGGTAATTAAATTGCATACAACCCTTTCTTATAGTGTTTTGCAATCGCACCAAAAGTTTAGGCGGAATCAAGCGAAACTTAAGAAAAATGTAATGTTTGGAGCCGAAATTGAAATTGAAAATTCACTACATTGCCTGGAAGACAGAAATTATCATGTGACGTCGAGTTCCTTATTTTTTGCGTAGAGTGCGCACCTTTACGAAGAAAACAAGCTCAACCTGAGCAAAATCCATGCACAAATAAGGAAGTTATGGGCGATGGAGCAAGAGTGCCTATTTTCAACTTTTTCCCTATTTTTGCATTTCTTCCTGTTTCTTGGCGAATTACGTATTTGTCTTCAATTAAAACAAATTTAAATTTATTTTATTTTTGAAAAGCAATTCTGGCTCTTTCTGTTTCTTTTGCCGCATTGAGATCTGTTTTTCTTACAAGGAACCAGTCATAGTCACCCATCATTGACTCATTCCAGACTCCTTGATAGCGTCTCTCAATACTTTTCATCTGCTGATGAAATCTCTCGCAATGTTAATCGCTTATAACTCCAAGATTTGATGGGACGAAATCCAAATGCGAGTGGAAGAAATGGACCTTCAAAGACATCTTAACGCCTATATTGAGAGAATGGAGAAGAGAAAAGCATGTTACAGCAGACGATCGATACAAATGAAATTATTACAAACAGGTGATGCATTCATATGTTTGAAGACCATTTTCCTGAAACTTTCCGACGCCAAGATCAAGGAAGTAGGAACAAAATAGGCACTCACGCTCTGTCGCCCATAACTTCCTTATTCGTGCATGGATTTTGCTCAGATTGGGCTTGTTTTCTTCGTAAAGGTGCGCACTCTATGTAAAAATAAGAAACTGGACGTCACATGATAATTTCTATGTCTTCCAGGCAATGTAGTGAACTTTCAAATTCAATTTCGGCCCCAAAACATTACATTTTTCTTAAGTTTCGTTCGATTCCGCCTAAACTATTGGTGCGATTAGAAAACACTGTAGGAAAGAGTTGTATGCAATTTAATTATCTTCAATTTAAGAGTCGTCGCAATCAAATCGATCAACTCTAACGCGAGATATGGCTAAAAACGTCGGGTCGTCTTCTTAAAAAATTACCAAAATATTTATATCTCAAACACATATCCATAGGATTTCGTCTCATGTCAATTTTTAAGTTTAGGAGACCACCTTACATAAGAATTTCATAGTGAAGTCTCTATCAAAAATAATTTTCTGGATTTTGTAAACTAGTGTAATTAGTTATTTCAGTACCTAGATTAATAAAAATAGAAAATAAAAAAGTGATTATAAAAGAAAGATACGAGTAATCTTCATATTCTCCAAATTTTGTGGACTTACGTTGTTTTGCCAAATACGTATGAACTGAATGCTGGACTTCGGTTAAATTGCATTATTCTTTTGAATATATAAAATTTGTTTTCATGCATTTTTTCTGATAAATAATGCATAAACTCAAATTTTTTGAAACTGTGACATAGGTCGTTTTTCCTTACAAACACAGATATATACTATACTAATAATAAGTACTATGGAAATTATTATACAAAAAATTAGTATACAAGGATTAAAAAACTTCAGAAGAACATAGCGAAGTCAAAGAAGATAGATAAAGGTGTTAAGAACACTGTGAAGTCACTCATGTTTTATCAATGGAATCATATGGTTTGATTACCATATTCTTGTAATCGATCAGAAAACAACTTGAGAATGACTTAATCCATTGTAATCCAAATGCTAATATGTTATACATAAATCAACTTGTCTTCTCCAGAATCGCAAGAATATGATAATAAAAGTATACAAATCTATTTAAAAACCCGCATGTGACATGCAATGTGCTTATTACTTCTATCTAGTTGCGAAAATATGAAGACTCTTTGAGTTTTCGCTATAATTTTTTAAAGAACTTTAATAAAGATTTTAAGATATTTCATAAATTTTGTTTGATTCTTAAAACACTGTACTTTCACATAAAAATTACAAAGTTAAAAAAAAAAATTCTGAAACCGTGGTTTTTTTACGTTTCAATTTTGGGTATTTTTGACTCGGTAGCGACAACCTGTATTACAATATGGGGTGCGCCTCCCGCCGGGTTAACATCCCAATCTCTAGTCCCCCTTGAAGTACTTCAGTCTATGTTTAGTGATATTAACATATAATTGTACTTTCAACAGTAAATCTATTTACAGGTTGAAATAAGATGCACTGTAAACACTAAATTGAAGACCTTGTAGCAAGAGGGGTGTAACTCCATCTTGACCAGTTTCGAGTAAACTGAAAAAAACTATTCGTAGACATAAAAGAATATCATTATTTTAACACCTGCTCGTCATCATTATCTGTGGAAAAATCCTAATCCACAGTCAACATACATTTGAAAGCCTCCTAAAAAGGCTGTTTATAAGGTGGGACGTAGTTGCGCGTTTGTATTCCACAAAAGAGTAAGGTAAAGGCACCAGTAGTTGACCATGTATCAGTAGTTGACCACTTTTCAGAAGACCGTGAAAAATAAGGATTTTAGAAGTGACGATCTTTTGAAAAAAGTGCAGTTGACGTGCCAAGATATCTACCAACTAAGATCTAAAATACTCAAGAAGCACATTATGAATAGTATTGCCGAACGTTTATTTACATCAAAGTGAGTACTGTGTTCCTATATGGTTATTTCCTTAATGATTTTGTTAAGAACAGGTGTATGGTTCAGGTAAAAAAAACTCTTAGGTCCGGGTTGACTAACTGGTGGCTCGCGAGCTACCGGGAGCTAATCCGCTTTGCTGCTACGCTGAAGTGCCTCCATACCTACCAGACTCTGACGACCGCAGTCGATTCCTCCTTTCCTTCTCTTTTTGACTGCCACCAGTTAGTCAACCCTGTCTTAGGTTATTAACTCTTTATGACTGAACTCTTCACTTGTTAAACTCTCACAGTGTTCTATATTTGGTAAATGCACCGTTTTTGTTATACTAACCTCAGAAACACATAGTTTGTGGAGTGGTCAATAGGGCGGAGCGATACTATATCCGCGAAAATTAAAATTTGAATTTTCAGTTGGCCTGTGTGCGGGATAGTTGTCTTTTGATTAACCAAACACAACTGTAAAAAAATTTTGGAAAAATATTCATGTCTGCAGATTCCTTTCTCTCCTAAATAATCATATAATCATTTTTCAATAAAATATGTATGGCTACAGGTACATTTTTTAATTGTACAATTAGTTTCTAGTGGACATTACATAAATATATGATACAGTACGCATGGGATGCTTGTAAGCTAACAGACACTAGAAACATTTTTCTAAATGTAAATCAGGTGCAATTTCCACTTGAAATTAGAACAAAAAAATGTACCTGTGGCAATACAGCTTTTATTAGATGTGCATGGTGTCCTGAATTTTATTGTTTCATTTGTTTTTACGATAAATGTCATATTTTAGAATGTAAAAAATAGTACTTTATCTTTTGAGGAATAAAACAATACAAAATACATTTATAGAAACAAATGATCCCAGTGAGAATCAAACCCCGGTGAAAGTTTCGGTGCGAGACCTACCCTTTACACGCGCCGCTATTCATCATTACAATAAACTTCGCTATCGCTTGTGTTCGTCAACGCATAAACATCTTTTTTTATTAATATTTCGGAAACTCTGGGGTAGTGGACCCAACATATGAGACATATTGGTCTACTACACCTACACTACAACATATATGAGATTCATCAAAATCCGTGTCCCAAATGTCGCGGCCTCCCCTTGTAAGTCACTATAGCTCGTATAGGCACTATATTTTCATTTTCAACGATGTTTAACTTCTGAAGCAGTTACTGAACTTTGAAAAATGGTTCTAAAATTTTTATAAAAAATCGTTCTCATTACATAATTTAGAAAGCTTAAATACTATCCATATGCAGCGACTGTCACTATTTAATGACAGAGCAAGTAGTTACTATTGTTTACGTGAAGGATTTATCTTAACTGGTCAACTACCGGTGCCTTTAACTTAAATGGGTGCAGATTGAAAATGTGCAATAAATCGCTCATTTGTTATCGGATTTGCATCAAACTTGCGCCAAACGATGTAGATATTTTTTTACGTATATTACACGTCATAACTTAAAAATTGTCAAAAGTGGAGTTGCAACCCCTATTGCTGCAAGGTCTTCAATTTGATATTTATAATCAATATCAGCGGCGGATTTAACAGGGCGGCTGATGAGCAGTTGCCGCCTAGGCCCCTGCACAGAAGGCCCCTGCAGGGCCCCATGACCAAAAAAAATTATGATTAGGTATAGGTAGGGTAAATGTGCCTTATTTCGGCCCCTACCCAATAGTCAGCCTTTTCGGAAATAAATTGCTTAGAAATAAGTAATTAGGAATAAAATCTTATTTATTTAAACGAAACAATGTTCACTATACTCTCTCCTTCGAATGTGGGAAGTTTCATGCCTTCAGCGGTAAAAATATGAACTGCAGAAAGCTTTATTGTGGTGGCGTTTGAATGGTTGACGACTGGTGAGTCAATTTGAATTAGTTTAGTACTATAGACCAGGCTTGGGAATTAAGTGAACGCGGCCGGCCGATTTTCAGAAGCAACGCCTCCTTTCTCCCGCCGCGCGTCTTGGCCTCCGCGGCGGCCTAGGTGCTTGGAGCGCCTCAGGCCCGTACCATATGAACCGCGCGTGGCGCATTGGGGCGACATTGTAAATAGGTTTCCACATCGTCCCAGAGAGCACGATTTTCGATGCGTTTTTGTTATGTGCCACGCGCGGTTCACGTGGTACGGGCCTGAGGCGCCCCAAGCACCCACGCTGCCCCGGGGGCCAAGACGCGCAGCAGGAGAAAGGAGCAGGGGGGCCAAGCCGTCTTTGTTTGGCTGAAGTTTTCCCGTTTAGTTAGCACCGCATTGGTAGGAGGCGCTAGGTATATCACACACACATACCTACGTGTATCAGTGAGCACGACACACAACCTTTCGACGTTGGTGAAATGTTACCATGACGACCGTCGTCATTTAGAAATGTTTGGCGCAGACACGAGGAAGTGTCCTCACTTTCCCTGGTTTACCCTTTCTAATGCCGTCTGACCATGGATTGTCGCGTCAGTGACGCGTATGCAGCAGATAGAAGGATATACAAAGAAATTGAATATTTCTTCTTTTCTTAGGAAAAGAAAATATATTCAATTTCAATGTTTATCCTTCTATCTGCTGCATACGTGTCGCTGGCGCGACGATCCGTGGACAGGTTTTAAAGTAAACGGTGCATTACACGTATACACATACACATACGTCCCAATTCACACATTCACAGTTTAGTACGCACCTCATTGGTAGGAGGCACTACAAACTCTGCTTCAACTTTCGTAAGAGGAAAGCTTGGCCCCCCTGGAAAGGAGGCGTTGCTTCTGAAAATCGGCCGCCGCGTTCACTTAATTCCCAAGCCTGCTATAGACGACACTTAGAAATAGTGTATGCTAACACTAATACGAAGTTTTTTATGCTCAAAATTTGAATACGCGGTTAATAACATTCGAATGAACTTTTCATGAAATTATAATTGCATTTAAACTTAGGTTAGTAAGTATTTTTGAAGTCGTCGACTATTCAAAATATAAAGAAAACCAATAGTCAGCCGCCCCGACTGGCTACTGCATATTGTTAAGAAATCGCCAATTTGAAACGTATTTACCAAACAAACAAAGCTCACATTCCTGAATCATCCGTTTTTATTGTTTTCCGCCAAAATTAATGTAAAACCAGTGGTCGGTCGTCTAAAACACAAAACGGCTGACGACTAGAAGATTGGTCTTGTAGTCGGCTGTTATAATATAAATAAGTAGAATTTCCAGAATTTTTTTTTTTAAATTTTCAGTACACACATTATCAATTTTGAACCACTTAACATTCTGACGATTAACAATAACTATACTATAGGGGGGTAGGTACATGTACAGGGTGTCCGCGGGAAGACTGAACAGCTGGATATCTCCTAATGTATTGGAGATAAAAAAGTAAAAAAAATATGGCGTTGCATGGTTCGAGGGGGGCCAATTTATTAGGGCAGGCGAATTTTTTTTCGATTATTATTTTAAAAGATACGATGGTTAAGTTCAATTTTTAAATGGAACTATTTTTTTTTTTTGAAGAGGTGAGTTGATAGTGCGTTCCAAGACAAATTCAATAAGCATTAATTTATACACTTGATTTCCACTGGTTTTTGAGATATTGCGCTTGCAAATTTACTGATTTTCACTGGAAGAAAACCTACTGAAATAGCAAGGACCGGGAACGGTCCCGCTGGCGTCACGGGTGGCCTTGCCTGTTGAAACAGATACCTACCTGCCAAAGGTCTGGGTTAGGAATGGCACGCCCAAAGGCTGGACAATTCTTTTCCGTCAGAGATGCTACTTACTAATGTTAATGTTTCAAAACGTCATAACATTTACTCAATTTCCTCATTCAGACTCAATTTTCAACTTCAATAGTCTTTTATTTCGCACTTGCTTCTACGCTCGGATGGCCGGTTCTTTTGGGAGGGATGCAAATCCGATTGGTCCTAATACAATTTGCTCCCTATAGTTTTGAAATTTGGTCTAGCAACTTTCACACCTCCTAACCTAACCAATCGAGCTTGCATCCCTCCCAAAAGAACCGGCCATCCGAGCGTAGAAGCAAGTGCAAAATAAAAGTAACGGTGCGCTTCTTGATACCGCAGATGTACCTACCTAAATAGCATTTCTGGCGGAAAAGAATTGTCCAGCCTTTGGTCCTGCCATTCCTGGCGTAAACCATTGGCAGGTAGGTATCTGTTTCAACAGGCAAGGACATCCGTGGCGCTAGCGGGACCGTTCCCGGTCCTTGCTATTTCAGTGTGTTTTCTTCCAGTGAAAATCAGCAAATTTGCAAGCACAATATCTCAAAAAACCAGTGGAAATCAAGTGTATACATTAATGCTTATTGAATTTGTCTTGAAACGCACTATCAACTCACCTCTACAAAAAAAAAATAGTTCCATTTAAAAATCGAACTTAACCATCGTATCTTTTAAAATAATAATCGAAAAAAAATTTGCCTGCCCTAATAGATTGGCCCCCCTCGAACCATGCAACGCCATATTTTTTTTATTTTTTTATCTCCAATACATTAGGAGATATCGAGCTGTTCAGTCTTCCCCTGGACACCCTGTATAACCTGATAGAAGAACCTGGCTGACTATTGGCATATGAAAGGCTGGAGTTAGGATTTTACTGACTGACTATTGATAAAAAGGATGTTTCTGGGTATTTTAGATATTTTAAATAAAAATTGTTATACTATTAAAAAAATCATCCACACATTTGAAAAATAGATACTTTAAAAAATTTAACTGTCAATAACGCATTTAAAAAATAGTATATTAATAATTACAACGCATAACATAAATTTCCGTTTTCCCTTAAATGGCCGACTATTGGCATAGTTACCCTATCCAAACAATACATTTTTTCGTCCTACTACACATGGCCAGTTTTTAGTAAACTACTTTATTTTCCCCCCAAAATGGGCCCACTCAGAACGTTTGTCACCTGGGCCTGTTTTTTTAAATCCGCCACTAATCTATATATTTTCACATACTTTTTATAATTATCTATTTTCTTTCGCAACTGCTCAATTTCTTGCTTCATGGTCTCTGTTTCTAAATTTTGTTCTTTTAAATATTTAATCTGTTCCTTAAATGCATAAATGATATTATTTTTTTTGTTTAATTCACTTTCCACCTTGAAAACCTCTTTTCTTAGCTCCGCCGTTTGCTTATCTAATGTTTCACACTTCTGAGAATACTGTTTAACATCTTTCGATGCCAAAAGCAGCTGAAAATTTAATTTATCAATCTTATCCTGCAAAGAGCATGTATCTTCCTTGAGAGAATCGTTGTTGGAAAAGTTAAAATATATTCTGTGAATTTTATGCGATGTGGCTTTCTCCCTACATTGTGGGCAAGATTTGGATCTGTACAGAGGAAAACAAATAAATTTATACTATTAAAAATAATTAACTAATTATTTGTAATTAATTTCATACATCAAGTCACGCAATAAAATAAGTTTACAAAAGAGAAAAAAAAGTTGAAACTATCATTAATGTAATACAAATATATTCGTGCATTTTGTTATATTTAAAATCTGTACAATTGTTCAAATAAATTAAATGAAAAATAATATTATAAATCACTTACCTCTCTAACCATTGAGTCAAACAGACAAAATGAAAGATATGTCCGCACGGAGTATAAAAAACATCATCAGATGGTACTAATAAGTCACTGCATATTATACAAACAATATTCATCTTATACGAATGCAATGTAAAATTTATTACGTAAATGTTCAACTACTTCACAACACACTAACTCGATATAAATTTGTCACGAATTCTTTCGGTATATTAATGTATCATTCACATTTCATAATATGCAAACTTCAACTGACGTACTTTAAAGTCAGAAATTACAGCCACAAGTCAATTTAACATAAACGAATTCAATATGAATTTTCAATCATAGAAATTATACACAGTAAGAAATTGAAATAGGTTATCTTGTAAACACAGTATGTATGTATAATGAGCCATAGTCCGACATTCGATGCATTTTTTTGTTATCGCGGATAGCACCCTCTAGTTGTGTGGGGTAGAAAACAATTACTATAGCCGGCAAATTTGAAACATGTTTTAAACCATGACGTAAGGATATAAGATCATGAGTTAAACAACATACAACCCTGGCAGATAGTAAAGGATGCCGAATGCTTAAGCATTTGCTTAAGAATAAGTAGCGACTAAGAATACCGCCTATAGTGTCGGTTTGTTTTAGTGATCGGAACAACGTGTATCGTCGCTGATTGGTTGCCGCGATTTGGAGCAAAAGCGGAAGTAGACAGAGAAAGAAACTGTAAAAAAGAAAGAGACAGAAATACTGAGAGAAAGAGACAGAAATACTGACAGAAACAGAGAGAGAGAGAGAGAGAGAGAGAGAGAGAGAGAGAGAAATACTGATAGAAAGAGATAGATATGGTTTAGGTTATGTTATTTCCGGTTTTCCTCCAAAATAGCTGCGGTTATACCGATCACTCCCTAGAGGATCACTAGTTTGTTTAAGGTGTTGCGAGTTGCGATTCTCGCTCTAGCGGCGTTTAGCGCAAGCTCTTGGAGCGTGAAGTTCGAACTTTAAAGAGTTAAGGGGGTAGACACGTCACGTGACCTGGCCGATTCGGCAGGTCGGTATTACAGCATTTTTTTCTGCACAGAAATGGTAATACCGATAGATCCACGATTACCCGGTGAACGCGAGAGGGAGCTGTTTGCTATTTCTGTATTCTATTCTGAATAAGGAAAGAAATTCTCAGCTGTTCCGTTATACTTATAAAAATTTAAACGGAAAGTCGGCTGGTACTGTAAACGTAGAAAATTCATTGTACATTTTAATTACTTGAAATGTGCTTATGCTACAATATTCTACGTTACCAGTAAGGAATTCTAAGTGAAAAGGGAAAATAGATGAGGGAATGTCCCCAGAAAATGAAACTTGTTAGGTTAGACATTTTTTTATCAGCAAAGCACCGAAACAGAACATGAAATACACTTATTACACGTCCTCTGCAGAAAGCAGTTATCAACAAACATTATATATACAAAATTGTATTGAATGTTGAATTGGGCTAGTGAAAATGCGCAGACTGGATGCGCGTGATTATTATGTGGTCGGCTCCTCGAAGTGACAGAAAATATAACCTAAATATATGCTATATGACAACAAATGTTTAGTGGCTATTTCGTTCTTTTACGAAACATTTGTGAACTTTTTAGCATCCTTTCAAAACATTATTATTACGCTCCAACAGTATCTGTAGGAAATCGGGTATAGCATATAGGTTATATTTTCTGTCACTTCGATGACAGAAAATCCGTTCATGAAATCCGCTACTGAAAATGCGCAGGCTGGATGCGCGTGATTATTATGTGGTCGGCTCCTCGAAGTGACAGAAAATATAACCTAATTGCTATACCCGATTTCCTAAAGATACTGTTGTGACGTAATAATAATATTTTGAAAGGATGATAAAAAGTTCACAAATGTTTCGTAAAAGAACGAAATGGCCACTAAACATTTGTTGTCATATACCATATACTTAGGTTATATTTTCTGTCACTTCGAGGAGCCGACCACATAATAATCACGCGCATCCAGCTTGCGCATTTTCAGTAGCGGATTTCATGAACGAATTCTGAACTGGAATAATTATGAAACACAATGTTTACGGGGTTTATTACAATTTTATGATGCTTCAATTCCTTTAATGTTCCTGTCCATATAACCGTTGGCTATTAACAAATAATATAAAAAAGGTACTCAAAAATATTGGGATGGCTTAGTGTACACATATTGTATGTCTACTTTTTATGAAATTTGAGTTTTTATATGCAAGAAATAGTGCTTGACTGTTTATGCTGCATAAAAATTACATTTTTATCTTTTTTATAAATTCATCAAAAATTATATTTCTGTTTTCTGTATGTTCCTGAATTTATTACCCACACAGCACACGGCGCATTTAAGGCGCCTGTTTTCGGCCTGTTTTCAGTCTGAGCGCCTGAGCGTCCGGATTGGTAACAAGGCGCCGGAAAGGCGCCTTTGGGACGCCGGGTAACTACAGTGGAGCCATCTATACAAAGTTTCACAGGCGCCGAAAAGGCGCCTTTTGAAGGACTGTCGACGGTCTCATAGGCGACTGTAAGGCGCCTTTTGGGCGGCGTCAGTCGTGTAACTTCACCAACGCCATCTATACAACGTCGTCTATACTATAAGGTGCATTTCAGTCTCAAAGGGTATTTCAGCAAAAGTGTATTACCGACTCCTAATTTGAAGACTGGACGTAGCGTCCTCTACTTATGGACAGCGTCCAATTCAAGAACGACTCTAAAATGTATTGAAATGTTGAATGAGATGTCTGAAGCGAGAGTTTGAAACAGACGGCGGGTGCGTTAGAGTTGTACGAATTTCTTTCCGAAAATCTATGCGGGGAGTGAGGAGTGAGTCATATGGACCCGAATATGGTACATCTTGAGAGTTTGTATTTTATCGTGTCTAAATTAAGCTAAATGCATTGGGACGGTGTTGAAGACAGTTATCGATACGATTAAAATAAAATCAAATTTGATAAAAATGTATTTCCATTTATTTCATTACAATACACTACAAATTATATCATTCACTGCATTACACTGTGTGTGTGTTTACAAATATTGAAAAACTACAATACTACAATATTATTATTCTATTTGTTACCCCATAAACATGACTCACGTATGAAAGAAGCTAATTCCCTTTAATTCACGAAAAAAGTTCTCACGCAAAGATTGTGAAATCATCTTTGCTAATTCCAATTATTGTACCTTTAACTCTTTAATTCACGAAAAAAGTTCTCACGCAAAGATTGTGAAATCATCTTTGCTAATTCCAATTGTACCTTTAATTCACGAAAAACATTAAAAACATTCTCAGGCAAAGATTGTGAAATCAACTTTGCTAATTCCAATTGTATTCTCGTTCTCCGTTCGAACACTGATTCCTCTGTCACTTTTTATACTTGACATTCCTTTATTGGCCACAAATCAATTCAGTGCTCTGATTTTCAACTTCGGTTTTAAGGAATTACCGGGCGAGGCCTGTAGTTGACACAAAAACTTTTATAAGAGGGACATCTTCTGTTAAAAATGTCATATGAAAATCGTTTTACGATGGAAAATAATAAAAACTTGGTAGAGACTAATTTAAACGAATCAAAGTCGGTAATAGATTAATAGCACATTCGCCAGCCTGCACTAGTGATATGAAACATTTTGTTTTATGTCGACTTCATAGTTTTTTCTTATACAACGCCCGCTAATTCCTTAAAACCGAAGCTGAAAATCTCAGCACTGAATTGATTTGTGGCCAATAAAGGAATGTGAAGTATAAAAAGTGACAGAGGAATCAGTGTTCGAACGGAGAACGAGAATACAATTGAAATTAGCAAAGTTGATTTCACAATCTTTGCCTGAGAATGTTTTTAATGTTTTTCGTGAATTAAAGGTACAATTGGAATTAGCAAAGATGATTTCACAATCTTTGCGTGAGAACTTTTTTTGTGAATTAAAGGGAATTAGCTTCTTTCATACATGAATCATGTTTATGGGGGGGGGGGATATAAGTTTCATCGAAACACGTCGTCGAAGCACGCAAGTATATGATTTCGATTTCATTTCCGTACCCCAGGAAATAATGTCGTTCTCACGATGAGACATTTTGCATTGTGCTTTTAAGGCTTCAAATTATTGTGTAAGCAAAAAAAAAATTTTTGTATTTTTGAAATTTTTACTCGGGTCTAACTCCTTAAGAAGTCATTCTGGTTAGCACGCCGATAAATTCAGCGATTTTCAGGAATTTATTGCGAAGACAGGAATTATAGTAATGGAATAAAACTTTTTTCTATTGATTAAACTACATTTCTACAGCAAATAAAAAGTGTAAAAGTAATCAAATTATTGCTTTTCAAATAGTTTTGAAGGCGATTTTTATGACTAGTTTAAAAATTCTTGCCTCCCTCATGCAGGTGATTTCAGCAGTTGGACTTATCTGAAACCAAAAATACAAACAGATTCTTGATCGGTACGACTGTCGCTATGGCCCGAACTAGAATAAATGATTTTTCCTTAAAATTAACAAAATGGCGGGCCAAATAGAAGAATCAATGTATTTCGGCTGTGTTTTCTGTGCTATTTTCGATTTTAAAAGTAGGTTAGACTCAACAGAAATACTTGGTTGTAGTCCCGACCAGAGGCATAGGTGTGCAGAATAAGCAGTTCAATTTATAAAACAATCGGTTCGATAGATTTTGAGATTTTACCTGCATCATGTGAAAAACTCACATTCTGAGAAAATACTTTGTTGATCGTAGCAGAATGTTGTTCCAGCTTTGATGT
This sequence comes from Andrena cerasifolii, assembly GCF_050908995.1. Lineage (NCBI taxonomy): Eukaryota > Metazoa > Arthropoda > Insecta > Hymenoptera > Andrenidae > Andrena > Andrena cerasifolii. The sequence continues at coordinate 1,108,210 of NC_135121.1, read as the reverse complement.
CTGGGGGAGGTAGCGACTCCTCTATCAATGTTGTGCTTCTTCCAGGCTCGCGAACGGTGCTTTACTGTGGGATGATTACCGGCACTACATCGACAGTCAGCCTCCACTGCTACTTTTTCTTTTTTTTTTTTTTTTTTTACGTGGGGGAAATGCATTACGCACACCCGGCGAGATGTTGTGTGCCGGGTAGTGTGGGACTCCTTTCGGACCCCCAAGTTTACCCACTAAAAACCACCACGACGCCCCTTTAAGGTCTGCGCACACATATCCGTCCCGTGACGGTTCCGTTCCGGCATGCCGGAACGGGACTGACACGGAACTAAATTTTGGGATGATATGAAAGATTGAACCAACAAGAAAACCTCGAAATCTGAATGTTGTTGTCATCATAAAGACATCATAAAGACATACTGTACATATACTAGAAACATTGGACAAGTATTTTAATTGCATTTCGGAAGAGTGGAGTGAAGGAGGGGGAAAATTTGAACGTTATCTGAAGTTTCTAATTTTACACATTTATACGCTATTTCTGCTACATTGAAAATTTGACGAGGACCTAAGTTGTTATTGGATGGCGTTTGAAAAATTCCTAACTCGGTAGAATTACACGGATTGTCATAAAAATCTAGCAATTGTAAAAATTTTCTGCCTATTATTTTTTGTTCGTTTTCGGATACGATAATGTTTTCTATAATAATAATGCTGCCATCGTTGAGACGGCAGCAATTGTTAGGATGCCGGATTTGTAAAATAAAATTACTGAAACTAATACGTTTAAATTGCTTTGCATTATTAATACCTTCTATTAATGGACCACGAGAATGTTCCGTTTGGAAAATCGGATATACAGACGGACTATGTACTGCTTCTATACTAAAACGCGATTTTTCTAGTTGCCGTTTCACTATCTGTTGCAAAGGTTCTTCACTCTTCCTAATACATTTTTTAATACTTTGTAAAAAGTTTTCAAACGGAAAGCAACTAAACTCATCAACTGGTCCGTGATTTCTGACGTCATCTACCAAGTGTAAAAGGTTGTGAACGTTGTGTGAGACGTGTTTTGGGTCATATAACAATTCGAAGCTTTCAACAAAATACTCTAATAATTTTACTGCATAATCGAGTTGACTAAAATATTTTCGGTGAGTTAAAATGACAAATGCGGCGTGAAGGGCAAGAAAATTTAAATACCTATCGTCACTTATATTTTTTAGTAAAACAACTGGTCCCGTGTACAATAAAAATTGACGGAATTCAGTTGCTTTCCACCGTTTTAAAATATCCAAACTTCGAGGTTTTCTCATAAATTCTTTGGGCATGCTGCCAGATAGGTTTATAAGTGAAAGGGATATTTTGCATTGTGATTTTAGTGAGATTTTGGTTCTGGGTTTGCCACAACACCACAGAGAAAGTAATTTTTTCACTACGCCTAGACAAATTAAATGCATGTAATCTAGCGGAAATGAATTGATCATATGGATGCCAGAAATTTTTTCTATAATTGAAGTTCCATTATGGTGTTCTTTGTCAGTTTTTGATCTAAAATCAACATCTGTCCTTAAGGGGGCCGTCTCCTTTTTGTTATGGTCCGAATCGATCGAAGCGCCCTTGTAAACAGACGGACCCTAATGAAACTACTGCGGTCGGTAAAAAGAAGTTGTACAATGGTGACATCTACCGATACTCTACGTAGACGAATTTTTGACAGCATAGTTGCCGCATGTTCTGTTGTCTCCGTCTCTGCCGCGCTGTTGCCACAGCTCCTTCTATTGAGAAGCTTGGAGGAATACGGCACGAGAGCTGCGTCTAGGCAGCGATCGCCGGGCTCCATGTACCGCTGATGGAGGGGGGAACATCGACAGGAGCGGTGGTTATGTGTGGGGAACTGCGGTGCGTCAGTCACGCACACATAACCACCGCTGTAGGTGTTTCCTCGTGCATCAGCTGTAGCTGGAGCCCGCCAATTCCTGCGTCTAGCATCAGAGCCTCGCTGAACGTAAAGGAGGATAGCACTATTGAAAGATAGAGAGGTTGAGTAGTGAAGTTAGGAAACATGTCAATGAAACAATACTAATTTAGTATTTATTTATACATAGAACGATGCAATACTTTGTATAATCAATGTGCAAATTCAAAGCATACAATTTGAATAAGGTACATCACCGAAGTGTAACATGCCGATCGTAATGAAATTTATGAATGCTGTAATTCTTCTAAAAACATATGCCGCTTTTTTTTCATCTAACTATACATCAAAGTATCTTTTATATCAACAAGAATTGTCTGTTTCAATAATAGTTTTGTACATGGTTTTCTTCGGAATTGTTATTCCACGGTTGTAAAAATTTATCAATATAAACCAGAGTTCAGTACTAACAATACTGATATTTGGGAATGTCCCATTAAACGATTTTATTTAGCTACGATCCTCTGTTTGTTTGTTTGTTTGATTCAAATCTGGAAACTCAATTTTAAACCACTTCCAACCATCCAATTCCCTCGAAACTTTGCAGAGGTGCGTAGTTTGGTTGACAATACAAAATTATGAAAAAACTCCGAGTGGGTGAAAAAATTACCTAGTCACCAAGAAATAATAACCCATAATAATAAATCAACCATTCTTCAAGCAAACTGTTAAACTACATACAGCAATAAGAGTAATGTAAATCCACAAACACTAAAAACTAGAAAAAGTATATTAAACAATTTATAATAAACGATTTTATGAAAAATGCATTAAAAACTAAAAAATATTTATTTTCTTATACTATAATTTCGATGGTGTATTTTCACATAAAATCGTGGAGCAATATATCTCGCAACAAATTCATTTCGACACTTGAGGCTATACTAAATTGATTCATATTCTGTTATGAAATATCCTGAACCACGTTTTTATTTAAAGTTGAAAAACACCATCGAAATTGTAGCACAACAGTAGAAGTATTTTTTAGTTGTTAGTGCCTTTTTGACAAAATCGTTTAACACAACATTTTTTTATATTTTTTTTGTTTCTAATCAAGTTATAGTCATTACAATAAATCAATCCAACTTCATTGGAGAATTGAAATTCGACATTCAAGCTTTCGCCCCTTTGAAATGGACAGATAAAAATGGTGTATTTCCTCTTCTTCTTTGACGGTCTTCCTACAATTTTCTTAGGTCGCTCGTACCGAAAGATGACATAGGCAGTGTGGATCTGTAACACATTATGAAGTTCATTAGGAAATACTTAATTGTAGTTTTGTAAACGTACAAAATTTTACTGCAGATGTATAAGCTGTTAAACTTTACCTGAAATATGGTACTTATCATTCCATTTGTCCTGACATTACTGTCCCATAAACCATATTTGCAGTAATTTGGTAAAGAATCCGCCTGTAACAAATGATCGCAGACATTTCTGTAAGTTTTATATAAAAGTAAAAATTTGTTTCAATAATTCGTCGAACATCATGTATACCTGCGAGGCCCGTGTGAATCAACCTGGCGCATTTGATCGAGCCCGATTCCGTCTGTCTGCTCCTGTGAACTAGAGCTGTTACTTTTTTACCCGTCGGGTACTCGGCTACCCGAAACAACTTCAAGGAATTGAATGCTTTATTGTCTATGGTATTGTTTGATATTAGGTAAAAATGATCGAACAATACCACATTCAATGGCTTGAAGTTATTCCGGGTAGCCGGTTACCCGACGGGTCAAAAAGTAACAGCTCCGCTGTGAACTTAGAAATGTGTCTGAAAAAATTAAAGGGTGAATTAAATTTATTATTTTCTTCTTCACTTCTTCGGGGAAGTGACGGCGGCGTCGATCGACTCGCGTGATCATATGATCCGCGAGTAAAAGTGCCATCGCTGGCACTTGTCACCACTGACGATAGTCAGCGGTGCGACGCCGGATCGATCATATTTATTATTTTCTTCGTCACTTCTTTGGGGAAGTGACGGCGGCGTCGATCGACTCGCGTGATCATATGATCCGCGAGTAAAAGTGCCATCGCTGGCACTTGTCACCACTGACGGGGTCAGTGGTGCCGCGCTTTACAACGCGGTGCGACGCCGGGCCGTTATAATAGTTTAATTATTTCTGGAGAGAGACCTTTTTCGCTTTTTCAAGCTTTTCGGTTTTTCTTTCGCTCTCTCTGCTAGAATAAATTGTGGCTCCCGAATAGCCATGCACCTATTGTGCCGACTATCTATTAATTCGGGTAGCATGCATTCTAAATAAAATTGAACAAGTTTTGGCTCCATTTCTCTTTTCCAAAACGCATCATCTCTCTGTACTTTTATAGATTTCAACCCTTTCGGGGTCCAAAGGCAAAATATACAGTACTTTCTGTCAGTAATGTGTAACTGGCCTTGTATTTGATAAAAATAGTGATGCGTTTTACTTATTGAAATACCTGCGTTACGCGTGAACATGCGCCGGACAGCGGGAACTTGTTCAATAGCTTCTTCAGGCGTAAAGTTCTCCGCTGATTTGGGGCATTTGATTTCCAAAATACCCTCTTGACCGATGATTCCATCCGGTGAAGCTCCTAAGAAGGCGATGCAGCTGTCGATGAAAAATCCACATTCCGCAATATCTGTATATTGCTTCTTCAATTCTTCGCGAGCAATATTCTCGCATTCTTTCCCGTATTCCACCGCGGGTGCACTAATTATCTTCGGATAAAGAATTGATTTTACTGTATTTGCGCAAAGCGTGTCAGGTCGGCGACGGCACACTTGTCCAAAATTGGATGCTGTCAACAATTTGGACCTGTACTGCAACCATTTGCGGTTCTTTGCTTGTCCGATTGTTTCATCTTCAATGGCATGTCTTTTCTCTTGCCAGTCACTGAGCATTTGCATATGCTATTCCCGCTCCAGTTCGTACATTTCGGATGGCATGTCTGGCTTCTGTGCATTTTGTCCATAATCACAATCTTTCTGCGAGGGCAAATGCTTGCGTACATATCGCGCAGCCTTCGTTTCCTTCTGTTTTGCAGCTTTCTTTTTCTTTTCTTCCATTTGGTGCACAACCTCGGGCGTTTTCTTCTTCATAACCGCATCCAATCGCGAGTGCACTTGGTTACTGTTGTACTCCACGACAGCAGCAGCACATCTCCCTGTATAAGATCCTCTTTCGGCGAAATTTAATCTTTTTCCGCCAGTGTACTTGGCAATTAGTCCGTTCAAACTTTCCACAGCGTTATTAGTAGTATTATAGAGTAAGCTCTCCGCATGAGCTAATAGTGGACGAAGTATTTCTTTCACGTCCTGGTACACTCCAATTTTCATCAAGTCTGGAACGATGTTTTTCTCATTCTCTTTATTCTTTCCATCGCAGAAATATTCTAGTCTTGCACACTCTGCGTGTTCACCAAACACGTGGCTTGGAACATTCTGTATGTCGCCATACAAATTCTTCGTTCTCTCGTCGATTGATACATTCTGATTGTATCTAAACTTTGCGGCTTTCACGATGTCCGTGCGCATCCGGCGAATGCTACTTTCCACAGTTTGTCTCAATGGTCCAGATGTGGTCTTTTTTACAATCGCTTTCATTTTTGTGCAAAAGTTTCGCAACAAATGATTCGTGCATTCAATCTTTTTTACACGAATCTGTCTCTTATATGGGTCCGCATCAATAATCTTCTTATACACGCTACTGTCCCCATCAGCAATCAGTGTAGAATAAACGAGCCCACGTTTTTCTACGCTAGTGTTGAATCCTTCTACTATAGCATCGCTTTCCATAGCAGTCGATGCTCGAGATGTTTTCCAGTTTTTGAAACATGTGTGCTTTCGGGGTTCTTTCTCGTTTTTCGCAGCAATCCGACAAATTCTGCAAACTTTGTTCCGAACGCCGTAAAATAATACTTTTTTCGTGTGATAGCCAACTATCACGCCGACTCCAGACGCAGAATCGTAACATCCACTGCGGTAGGATCTCTTCATCCAGCTTCCGTCGGCCACAACGGGGATGTGAGGGGTCCCTGACCCGGGAAGAACGTCGCCTCTCTCAATCGCCAAACGTTTTTCTTCTTCAGCCGCTGCTAACATCTCTTCTTCTGCAGCGGCAATTGCGGACTTGACGAATTCATCTTGATTCTTCACGAATTCTTTCTTCGACATGCAACGTATGTTCACTCCTGCAAAAGTGTGTTCCAACTGAGCATAACTGCCTCCACATAAGATTGTTGCATTAACGGCGCCCTGATTGCTATCCACTTCTTCGGCTTCGTTCGATTGATTGTGGATTTCAGCTTTGTAATGGCATAAAGTGCACATTACGCTGAAGATGCTCTTCAAGCCACACCGTTTCACACCAGTTATTCGTAGGTGTTCAATGCCGCAGTCTTCTCTATGTTTTGCATGTTTACCTATTTTCTGCAATTGAGCAAGCACATTTTGAAAATTCATGACATCGTTGCTATTTAGGAGACGCGATTGCTCTTGCGACTCGTTCATCGCAACTTTTTCTATAACGAAGTTTTCTTCTTCGTTACTTTCAACATCAAATTCTTGAAGCGCCTCTTCAGTTTCTCCCAAACTGGCCGTATCAGTGTCTTCATCGGATGGCGAGTGCATTATCTCTTGGTACGTATGATTTTGTCCATCGGATGTTGATGGTTCCTCTACCATACGTTCCTCGGCCACTTCTTCTGAATGTCCTACGGCAGTGTCGTCTGCCGTTTTTTCGTTTTCTTGTTTCTTCTGAAGGGCTGAAGATCTTCTCTTTTGGCGATGTACTTTCCGTTTCGAAAATCTCCTTGCGGACGGACGTAATTTTCGTGGACGAAACGGAGAATTATTGTCCATATCTTCTTCCACATCCTGCATATTCGCATTTAGAGTGTCACTCATTCCACACTAAACCAACAAACACAACACAAACACAAACACAACGCAACACAACTCAAAATCCTACTGCCCGTTACAAAAAACGTAAACGCGAACCGTGAACGTGAAACGTGAATCCGAAGGAGTTGGTTAGAGGGTCTCTCCACCTCCCGCCCAACCCCTCAAAATTTCAGTTCATTCCGTTGGTTGGGTCATACCGTAGTATATCCGCGGATTCTCTCACTCTGGAATAAAGAATTCTAAGAAATTGTGAAGATAGTCGCCGGGCTGCTAAATAACCAGGGATCGGGTGGTCGAGGTGCCACTGATGGAGGGGAACACCTACAGGAACGGTGGTTGTGTTGCGTAAACTGCGCACGCATCAGTCACGCACACGTAACCAAGGCTCCTGTAGGTGTTTCCTCCTCCACAAATAAGTCTGCCCAAGGACTTGTTGCGTGGCAAGCTACAGTTGGCTCACGAACTCTACATAGAGCAGTAGAAGCTATGGAGGATTCACAAAATGTAAGTATTATATTGTATACTATTATACAGAGTGACTCTCTGGCTAGAGTATTCAAACGCGATGCCGCCAATAAGCCGCGCCTCGCTGAGTTTCGTGGACGTCAAAGCTCGCGACGAGATTCATTACGGTGTATTAAAAAATTCTTTATTCTTCATTGCATCGATATTGCAGTGATACCAATGCATTCCTGGCATTCTCCCGATTAAAATCATGTCGTGTAATTCGGACTATTTTTAACGAAGTTAGCGTGGTACCATTTTCATCGGCACGACATCGATTGACGCCATTTTCGCAAAGATCTGTTGAGAAATGCAGAACGTGGAATTCGTCACTTCCACGTAACTCAGCGAGGCACGGTTTATTGGTGGCATTGTAGATCGAGAGCTGGCTATATAGGGGTCAACGTGACTCGATGCAGTCACAGTTCTTATTGTTGGATTAGTGTTGCCGAATGCGAAATCCCCATCTGCCGAGTCAGTCCGGAGAACTAACGCGGGGGTGGGCGGTCAAACAGGTAAAATTTTGCAGCATAATAACGTCATTCTTGCTGTTCTGAAATTTCATATACTTATTGTTTACGCATTTAATGAACGATATGCAAAATGGCAGACCACCAAGTGGGGGATAAGACGTTGGCAGATGTAAGAAGATCCTAAAGTTGAGGGTATTAACTCGCTTTCTAAATTATTCGTTATAGTTTTATTTCTTCCGTTGTTAAAAGTCGGTAGAGTCGAGAAGGTTTTTCTCGAGTCCCGGTCTGTAATCGACTGACTTTCCGTCCCGTGGAAAGTCCCCTCTTGTCCTTTTGGGAAAACTCCTAAGGACCCCGATGCCAATTTATGATGTTTATGGCGTCGCACTGGTCGGGCCCATCGTCGCTGTAGGCGTCACGCTGGCCGCATCTGCGTAAGCTCAACCTTGCAGCCCCTTTTACACGGTGGTGCTTCAATATTGCTAACACAGGCGTCGATGAAAAGCGCGATACGTGGCTTGCGCGCTAGTGCAAGGGAGAAATATACATTTGTTTCTCCTTTGCCCTAGTGGGACCGCCGTCGGCCGCATATTGGAACGGCAACCGCCTTTAGGGCGCACTTGGTGGTCTGCCATTTTGCATATCGTTCATTAAATGCGTAAACAATAAGTATATGAAATTTCAGAACAGCAAGAATGACGTTATTATGCTGCAAATTTTACCTGTTTGACCGCCCACCCCCGCGTTAGTTCTCCAGACTGACTCGGCAGATGGGGATTTCGCATTCGGCAACACTAATCCAACAATAAGAACTGTGACTGCATCGAGTCACGTTGACCCCTATATAGCCAGCTCTTAGACTATTGTCTTTGAGGACTCTAGCGAGAGAATCACGCTGTACCATCTTACTATTTGCCAAAAATAATACATTCAACATTTCATTTCCAGATGAAAGATACGGTCCCGACCCCGTCGGGGGGAAGTGGAGGGGGGGAGAAGGAGAAGAAGGAGGAGAAGAATGAGAGTAGGGAGGACAAATTAGAGAAGGCTCTAGCAAAAGTAAGTTATGTTGAAATTATGTGTGTGTACAGTATTATCTCCGTAAGTGTTCGCTGGTCGGGCCGGCGTTGAGCTCCTGTCGTGAACAGATCTCTAATTCCGAGTGTTCGTGTCTCGCTTCTTCCTGGCCGAAGGGGGGAGCGAGATGGAACGCTTTGCCTGCGCGACGGCCGCGAACGCAAAAGACGGAGTGTCAGGCGTCCGAAAGACGGAGCGAGATAAAACATCATCCCGTCGTCTCGCTCGCTTTCAGTGGCTCTCGCTCGCTCTCGTTCCATCTCGCTCTCGCCTTCGCCGGGCAAGAGTGACACAGAAGTGGTGGAGATACATAGCAACAAACCCGGATCGTGTGCACCAAACCGAACACTTACGGAGACAATACTGTATTATTATTGAAAGTGGTATAAGTCGATCTGTAGCTAAAAAATCGTTTGTTTTCTTTAACATTTTTATTGATTATTATTCCATAATAAAATTACACAAGTTTATAGTTTTAAAAACATTACCCGATTTGATTTACGGATGCGAATATTTTGTTGATTCAAAAGCATACCCTTAAATATCCCAATGTATGAATAAATGGACTTATACCAGTTTAAGAAATAACGGCTCATATGTAGGCGTAGAACTAGAAGATGTAATTTTTATGGTACTGTTTCAGTTGAAGAAGGAGCTGAAAATGTTAAAGTACGGCCGTGGAGGCCGCCGAGGAGGCCGCCGAGGGGGCGGCGGCGGCAACCCCATTATTATTAATAATTTTTAAATTTATCTTCATTATTAAATATTTAAAAATATATTATTTCTAATTGATCAATGATTGTTCATTTTCTTTGTTTCAATGGAATGTAAAATTTTCTCATTTTCTATTGTATCGACATGAACGTTTCAGTAACATACTGCTGAGATTTTCCAGACGAAAATGAATTTAAACACGGTATAAATCGGATTATTTTTAGCATTATTAGATTAGAAATGTTTCGCATTTATATTTAATTATCTAGTACAGTTCTAGAAATAATCCGATTTATACCGCATTTGAATTCATTTTAATGTGGAAAATCTCAGCAGTATGTTACTGAATATTGAAAACGTGACATTTTACATTTTATCAACATTGTACGCCTCTCCAACCGAGATTACAAGTTGCCGCAGAGTGGGGCATTTCGGGTCGAAACACAGCACAAAACATTTTCTCACCCAAATCATATATTTATCGTTAATTTTTCCATTTCATTCAGTTAGGACGTATGCTTGTGATCCTATTGGTACAGAAAAATTAATGAAATTTGTTTATTTAATGGGTCATAGTACTTTTTTACAAATTGCCGACAATATCGTGCACACTGTACATAGGAAAAAGTTCCGCATCTTTCACATGTAAAAAGACTTCAGTTACTTTGAATTTCAATGGCAGGAAAGGCATTTTTGTAAAAAAAAGCGTCATAGACCCCTTCTCGTCCCTCTAACTACCTCGTTTGAACTCCCGTTAAAAATAAACAATGAAAATTGGGACATTCAGTAAGATATAATTCCAAAAATATCAGGGATATCAAAATCAAATTTGGTACACTTCAAATACATACCTCAACACTTAATTCCACCAAAAATTAGTTGAATTAAGCAAACAATAATACTATAAACAACAATACAAATTCTGAAGAGTTTCGTGGTTCTCTTCTTCGAAACCGTGTAGTCGCGTTAAAAATTAATGAATATGAAAAACAATCATAATACCTGCAATCAACTACCTGTAAAAGAAAATTTGCAGTTTAGCGATATTTTTGTAAAAGGACTTAGTGCCGTGTTTCGACCCCAAATGCCCCACTGTGCGCCGCCGAACAGCCCAAATCCTCGCTGGTCGGGACCGGCGCGGCGTTGAGCTCGTATCGCGAGCAGAGCCCTAATTCTCAGTGTTCGTTTCTCGCTTCTTTTTAGCTGATAGGGGGAGCGAGATGGAACGAGTGTCAGGCGTCCGAAAGACGGAGCGAGACAAACAACATCTCGTCGTCTATCTCGCACCACCCTCGCTCGCTTTCAGTGCCTCTTGCTCGCTCTCGTTTCATGAGACAATACTGTAGTATCTTTTATTTGACTTTATCCAGATATTATCTTTGCCCATCTCTGTTCTCCAACTGCTTCGCCGTGATTCATTCAAGCCTCCTTGATGGAAAAATATTGATAGGGGAAATGCGGCAACAGCGCGATTCGACTCTCGATACGTCTCGACAACTATGTCTTTCCTACATTTATCGGCTAGATTGGACTTCCACCGGTTTTGATGGTACAAGGCACGAATATACCATCAACGCCGGTGACGGAGAAACCTTGAAGCTTCATTCTGTCATTTTTCGGGCTGTCCTGAGTACACGATTCGTAAATTCATTATTATTTCAACGTACGGTGCTTATTAGCGTTCAAACGGACCAGACCACCCTGCACGAAAGTCTACCGAAGGCAACTAAACCCGCAAAAACGTCCACCGTGCCGATTCCAGGACGAAAGTTGTAATTTACGGTTTGCTTACTACATCGCGTATACGCAGGCCCGGCGGAACCATGCGCCGCACAAGGGCGCCAGCCGAATGGGACGCTAAAAATACTAGATCGTACGCTTAATAATAAAGGAATCTAACACCTCACATAAACTAAATATAAATGTAATTCTTTTAAACATATTAAATAGAAAACAAGTGCAAAAAATTGGGGACAACAAAAATTTGTTTGCACAAGGGCGCCAGCTAACCTCGCGTCGGCCCTGCCTACACGTCACGCTGGTGCTACATGGCTGCAGTGCACCATTAGCGCCACCAACGGAGAAGCCTTGAAGCTTCATTCGGACAGTTTTCGAGTCATAAATTCATTATTATTTCAAAGTTGGGTGCTTATTAGCGTTCAGACGCACCAGACCACCCTGCACAGATGTCTACTGAAGGCAACTGTACCCGCAAAAACTTCCTTCGGGCCGATTCCAGGACGAAAGTTGTAATTTACGATTTGCTTACTACACGCGTATACGTGCACGCTTTTCCTAGCTTGTGTGAGCGTACTCACACATTCAAAGGCCCGCGGAGACGGCCCCCTTAACTGCAGTACTTATTGGCAATACCGAAGATTCTAGGGCCTAGAATATTAGCTTCGTATCGCAATGTTCTTAAGCCGAGTTTCGTATCAATTAATTGAAAAATAAATGGTTTGGCCAACTAATAAGTAGTTATAATTAATGAATTGATTGTAATGACGTCTGATTTAATTGGAATAAAAAACTGAATAACTAAGTGTATTTAAAATAATACTTTTCGACGTGTAACACGAATTTCATGGCCAGGCATGATAGGATCGAATGAGATTGGTTGCGTAATTGTAGGCTCGGATGCAATAAGGGGACTAACGTTCGAAAATGGAAAAAATTATGGTCGAAACGCTAATAAATATTGGAAAATTAAAATTTGGTAAACTGTATTTTAAAAAATATAGGGTTGTAAAGATCGTCACGACACATATATGCTGAGTGCACAAATGTTGTGTGTCCATGCCAGAGGATGAAAATAGCCCAATTTTGTGCATTCTGAAAATTTTCGCCAGATTTTGGCCAATATATCAGGAGAACATCAAGTGGAAAGAGGTATACTAAATTTCAGCTTCAAAGGCATCGCAAAGCAAAGTAGTATAGGTGAACAATAGGACGAAATCAACGATAAGGGCGGAATCAATTTAAGGAAAATATAATGATAGGCTTGTAAGAGAAATTGAATGTCGCGAAAAATGCGAGAAGGCACTTCTCGCACCGGTCCGGCGTTCAAAGCTGCTAGCGAGCGCTGGACAGCGGTGATGCCCGAGCTTCGAGAATTTTAATATGGTCGCTTTCAAATTAACGTCGCAAAGAGCTATTCGAAATTTCCCGACTCAGGTAAGCGAGCCGAGCGCTCCGCTTTTATGGCCGGTTTACCACTCGCACCCCAGGTTACTGTAACGAGGTTTGAAAACAATGTGTCGACTGGTCTCGTACCCGTCTCAATTTCAATAATTTTAGCTACGATAGGGTTGACTTGATTTTTCGCCACATGCGTATCAAAGCACACAAAAGTGGCGTGTCGTTTCAAAAGATGATATTAACGTATGTCACCCCATAGTGGCGCACACCAGGCTCAAGAATATGGTTCCAAGTTGGAATACGTTATTGCTACTACCTCAATTTCGAAAAGAATGTGGGTTAGTCCGTTGTTTGCTCCCACTGTCTCAATTAACGATATTACGCATAAAATTAGTTTGCAGGATTGACAACCCGTTTCGTTAAAAGTAGTCCGATTTAATTTTTTTTGCCAATTTAATCGGAAGAATACAAGGAATCCATTGCTGTCACTTGAATGACAGAATGATGAATTTTAAAAAAAGCATTATATAAAGTATTTAAATAAACAGTTTGCAAAGGCTTGTCGCAACAATTATGGTTAAATAATTGAAAAAAGAAAAATTAAGTAACCGTAAAATTTGGTAAAATTTCCATCATTAGAAGGTGATAATTTGTCCCCATTTTATGGTGCAAATTGCATTCCGATATCTTTTGTAGTTCAAAAGTTATGCGAAAAATGCACCAAATTCATTAACCCGGGCCAGTAACGCGTCAGCGAGGTCTAATACCGCTGCTGAACCATTGAATACGTAGATAACGGGATCGGCGCAGTTGCACTCTTAAAATGGCTACCGTTTTTTTACCCGTCTGCTACATCACATTTAATATTCACTGACGAAAGTCAAAAGTACCCTCTACTGGCACCTAAAAGAAACTACACTTTCATCATTGGCTCATAGATGGCGGAAGTATTGGCGCATGGTTGTAGTGGAATGCGTCCGTGAGGCGGTGTTGCCATTTTACAAGTTCGCGCGCGCGCGGGTTGCAGCTTATAACGTTGACCCTGTACGTAGGTTATACATTCTGTCACTTCGAGAAGGGGACCACATAATAGGCAAAAATAAGGTATAACAAGAGGCGACACTCCGAGCGGTATCTTTGAAGTTCTTCGTTGGCTTGTCCCTTTAAATTGGTTGTATAGTCAAGCGGGAAATTTGAATCAACTAAATGTTATCTAAAGTAGTTATGATATCGACCGTATTTGTAGAATAAACAAAGAGTGATCCATTGAAAGAGTAATTCTTCCAATGGAAATTCTGCTTTGATTTAATGATCAAATCATCGATACATAATACAACAACATTATGTAAATGTATTTTCATATATCCAGGAGTGTTTTGGGCTCAGGGGGACCAAGTTGTCTTTGTTTGGCTGAAGTTTTCCCGTTTAGTTAGCACCGCATTGGTAGGAGGCGCTAGGTACATCACACACACATACCTACGTGTATCAGTGAGCACGACACACAACCTTTCGACGTTGGTGAAATGTTACCATGACGACCGTCGTCATTTAGAAATGTTTGGCGCAGACACGAGGAAGTGTCCTCACTTTCCCTGGTTTACCCTTTCTAAGGCCGTCTGACCATGGATTGTCGCGTCAGTGACGCGTATGCAGCAGATAGAAGGATAAACATTGAAATTGAATATTTCTTCTTTTCTTAGGAAAAGAAAATATATTCAATTTTTTTGTATATCCTTCTATCTGCTGCATACGTGTCGCTGGCGCGACAATCCGTGGACAGGTTTAAAGTAAACGGTGCATTACACGTATACACATACACATACGTCCCGATTCACACCAATTCACACATTCACAGTTTAGTACGCACCTCATTGGTAGGAGGCGCTACAAACTCTGCTTCAACTTTCGTAAGAGGGAAGCTTGGCCCCCCTGTTTGGGCTTTTACCACATGAATACAACCAGTGGTATTTTTTACAGTGTGTTGCGAGGTTTAAAATGTCGTTTTCCGTCAATAATTTTTAAATCTATTTTCAATATTCAACGGTCTTGCACTTGACTTTGTTCTAGCCACAGTTTGTTTCACCTTTAAAAGGCCCCCATGGTATACTGTTTACTTCAGTCACGTTCTAACCGATTCGTGTGTTACGCGTCATAGAAAACGTGTGACTTACTTTAAAGCAAACGCAGTATTCTTTATACTTTCCTTGAAAATTGTCTAAACTACAGATCGAAACGTCGGAATTTATAATTTTTAAAATTGCAAATTAGCTTTTTAATCTGTTTTAACTGACCGAACTAGTGCGCCGAAACCACTCTTTGTTTAAACTAAATTTTATGTTTATTTCACCACGACTTCTGATAATTGAAAATCTATTTGTGTCATACATTTCCTGCATTATTAGCAATATTGACTTTGTAAGTATTTACATCGAGCTTACAAGATGAAAAAGTTTAAAAGGAAAGTTATTACTTTATAATAGAGTGATATCTGTAAAAAATATATTTCCGAAGTACACATTACGAATAAATTACAAATAAATAACAAGTAACTATGTTACAAAAACATCCTAATGTTACAAGTAAATGACATATTTATTACAAATAAATTACAAGCAAATATGTTACAAGTGAATTGCCACAGTATACGTATATTAGAATTATAAATATATATAACATAAATTTATTTATAATAAGTGTTATAATATTTATATAAGTATAAGGAAGCCAAAGACGAAGGAAGAAGACAAAACGGAAATACAATTTTGAGTTAACCTACCCAGAGAAATTTACACACATAAGACATGTAACGCCAGTTTGATAAATATACACTTTACAGATTCATAGTGATAAAAAGTTTCCTATTTTTCTTTGTACAATTTTTAAAATTTCTATTACTGTATTTTAAAACATAATAAATCCTTAAACGGATAAATAATTTTAATAAATATTCTAGGGGGAAATTTTCACATGGATGTGTAAAACCTATAATAGTTTTACACAATTCAAATAAACTTTTTCCGATGTTTTTATTTGGTAAAAGGGATTCGACCTTTGAGAAAAATATTGTTTCTAGAGAAAATAAGAAGTTATAAAAACTTTCATGGGGACTTTTTAATGCACCATATAAATTGTATTCTGTATTGTATGCTTTGAAATGTATAAATAAATTACTTTCGTCTATTGCTTCGTTGTCTGTAGAAAATGTGTTACATATTTGGCAAGAATGAATTTTTAAACATTTATGTATTAAATATCCTGCAATGTATTTGAATGCATTTTGCTCTGGTAATGTTTGCTGATGGTAATCAGAATTTTCAACATTAAAAGATTCACGAACAACTGGAACAATTAATATAGACATTGCTTGTTCTGATAATCGAGACGAATTTGTTAATATATTATCAAAGTCATCCATGCAATTCATAAATTTGGAGTGGAAATAATCAGCTAAGAATAATTTCTTAAATGCCCTGGCAAATTGGATCAGTGTTGGGTTTACACAATTTCCACTCTGTTGTCTGATACTGCCGAAAAAGTTCTCTAAACAATCCTGGTCCAGACGTCTTGTAAGTACAAAAGAAAAATTTTCATTCTTTAAAGGCGTCCAAATATTCATTATAGATCTGATAGTAATTTTCCAACCTTTAATACATTTTACATACGTTGTCATATTTTTACCCTTATCTCCAATTACTACTAATTGATTTAAAAATTCTAAAGTACTATTAAGGAAGTCTATATAATTTTTTTGGCTGCTAAATGCTCTATTATACACTTTTGATGACGTTAAGTTCAATGGATTTACTATGTCAAATAGTTTGTGGAATAAAGCAATCATTTCAATCGTTTCAATTGCTTCTGTAGGTAAGTATCCCAATGTTTAATACGTCTCTAAGCCTGCTGAAACTGTTGCGCTAATAACTTGTGTTGCATACTTGACTCTCATTTTTTCAAAATTTGTAGGATATATATGACTATTGATTAATTTTGGAGCTAACCGATTATTTAATTCCTTGTCTTTATTATAGAATTGCTGTATGTATGCCCGTGAAGTTTTCTTATTTTTCCAGTGAAATGAATATTTAATCATATTATTGCGAATAGCTTTTATCAGGTGTGGTGGATCAAATATATAATATAATTCTAATCCCCCTAATAATATTTTAGAATTATTTTCTGTAACACCCAAAATGCTAGCCAGTTGCGTAAAATTCGACCCCATATCTGTAACCAGACTAATAACTATTAAACCTATTTCACGTAATTTGATAATAAAATTATCTAAATGTGTTTTTATAAGTTCGGCGTTGACTCCTGTTGAATTAAATATGTAGCCTAAAGGCTGTTTCCAGCTTTCTTTTATACCTCTTGCCATTATTACAGTGGCATAGTTTGCCAGATTATTTTTTTTTGTGACACCATCATCTTCAAATCCAGTTATCTCATCATAACCATAATCGTAATATAAGTTACATTTTATTGCGATTTCATCCACACAAATTGTACAATATTTATCTAGGTCACTCATATTTTCCACTTTTAATTTTAAAATTGTAAATAATTTATTATTTATTCCTGCCAAAAATCGTAGTCTTTCCAAATACCTTTCTAATACCCGTGTTGAAGGAAGTGCAAATGTTTTTTGCAATTGGCGATAGCATTTTGGGCCAACAAAATATAGTGATAATGAAATTTTTTTAAAATGTTCGGTGTAACGTCTTCCATGAATATTTCTATTTTTCTGTATAACTTGCATATTTACAAAATTTGCTACTTCTGGCATTAGAAATTTTTTACAGAGACTCTGGTGTTACGTGCCGCGGCCTTTGGTGTTCGAGCGGCGCGTTTTAAACAGCCAAATTCTGATTAGGGATATCCCACAGTCGTTAGACTATCAGAATTTCCTATCGTTACGTATAGAATGGCAAGGAGGCTCGCCACACTGGTAACAGTCAATTATTTAAATTTTAAATGTCTAAGTACCTTATCAGATGGATAAGGGGTAGATTTTGGGATCGTTGGTGCTCTAGTCCCGTACGGGTCTTTTCAATGGAATCAGATAGGTAATTGATGAGTAGAATTTAATAGTAAATAAAGTTTTAATGATTAAATAATGAATGGATGTAAAACATTTAACAGAACTGAATATGAACAAAACAATCAATAATTTACAAAGAATAGGCGTTCGTGAAATCGGTATAATTCCTGACTAGAGGAATCCCACAGTCGTTTGATTGTCAGAAATTATCGTTAGGCACGAATTAATTATAACGGTGTATTTTCGTGTAGTACAAAAAGAGATAAGATATGCAACTCACCAGACAGTCACAATAATCTAATTGACAATATGCTTTAAATTTCCTTTTTGAGATTCAAATAATTTCTTGTCGCTGATAAACCTTGAAGCTTGTGTAGTTCTGAGTCGCTGATAAACCTGAATCAGAAAAGAGGATGAAACGCGAACACGCACACACTTGGTTATCGTTTTGAATAGTCCTGAGTTGAATTATGAAATGAAACTGAATAATAATAATTTTAACTAGTAGATACAATATAAATTTGGATTAAATCGTTAGCAGAATAAATAGTTTCGAAGTTATTAGAATATTTGTTTCGCAAAGTCGAGTCTTTCACGCGGTTACACAGTAGACCGGAGAACTCTAGCTCTAAAACACTTGCGGACCCCAATGACACGCACCTCACGATTTACCGTCACAGAATGTCGCAGCTTCACGCTCTCGGCAGCGACCACAGTGGGTCCGTACCGAAAATGCTTACGCTGCATTTTATCGCTCGGCCGCGTTACCATGGGCCCGTCTACTTAACGAGGCGGTGTGTGTGTGCGTTTTCACGTCCATCCATCAGACTCCCGATTCAAATATATGATCAATCTTTACGGAATATTCGTACTCACAGGAAAACATGACGTCTCATATACAATTTCGCACAGCTAAAGGTCCTCCCTTAATGTTCATGATTTCATATACACAATTTCTGACTAGGGGAATCCCACAGTCGGTTGACTATCAGAAATTGTGTTGGGTATTCAAATTTTAACAACAATTTTTAATTAATTACTAATTCACACATGCGACAAGATCGTGGGAAGGCGCGGTTCCTTGCACCGGATGTAGAGCATACAATTTCGTCAGTCTTCTAAGAAATGATCCAGTCTGCGCATTCCCGCTGTAGCCGTTACTGATTATGTTACAATGTTTAACGCGACGGTCAGAGGTGTGCTCAACGAGGGTTCTCCCACAATGCTGCAAAGCATTGTTGAAACGCACCCCTACCGCTTACATAAAACGGATTCGGCACAGAAGGAGAATCACTGGGTCTTTCCGAACGCGACTTTCTGGTGAGAACGCCGCTGCGTCAGCACCGCCTTATCTGTATCGCGGGACGGCAGTACGTTGAGACGACGACGTTCCAAGAAAAGGGGTTTTTGTTCTATCAAAAATATTATTAATTAATAGGCAGGAGTATGATCAACGAGGGATTTCCTATAACGCTAGGCGTTGTTGATGCATACCCTGACTTAAAAGAAAAATTTTACGTTTCGAACGTAACATCCCTCCCTCCTTGGAACCATCGTCGTCCCCGACGATGTATACTGAAGGTATAAGGTACGGTAGCGCTTATGATCGTATATGTATATGGACGTACAGGCTTAGGTTGCATTGGACTAGGGAATTCCCATAATGTTTGCACATTGACGCAATGCAATCCCGTTACAATTTAAGTGGGTTTAAATAGGGATTCGTATATTAGGTCGTGCATGACGCGCAGATGGTGGTTAGGTTTGTACCGTGTGTATCGCGTAATCGTGGTGCCTCCGACATACAGATGTATTGGCTCCGTCCGTTCACCGAGCGTCACCACCTCGTACGCACAGTCCAGTACGGTTTTACTGACGGTTGGGTAGCTCTCCACATCAATTGTGACTATTTCTGGACACTGTCGTAGCAAGCCACAAATGTCCTCATCAGTGATACCTTGGCTTTCTCTGCAGTGGACCTCTACCAAGCCCTTGAGGAATTGTAGCATCCACCCACTGACAGTCGGATGCATGTAGTTGATATTTAGGATTTTTAGTTTTTCCAATTTCCGGAGTGGTTCCAGAACGAATTCTCCTTTGATGTTTGTGCATCCACTCAGATTTAAAGATGTTACTTCCGCCATGTATAGGCCAATCTCCGAGACAAGGCCAGAAGCAACCCATCCGCAGAAGGTAAGACTCAGGGCTGTTATACTCCGATATTTTGAGGGGAAAGAGACAGCCATCTCTACCGGGCCCAGCTCCAGCTCGGCAAAATCTCCCCTTTAAACTGCCTCGTTGCCTTCCTCCATTTCCATTTCAGGCATGGGCTCCTCGAAACCACAGAAGTGCAACTCCAAGGTTGTTAGGGTCGTCTGCAGGTCTGAGTTGTTAATTAACGCCTGCAAAATACTATGGTCTATTAAATTTTTACATATACTGATCTTTAAATAATTCAGATTCCGCAACCCTTGAAGAGTGGTTGTTAGGTTTGAAGGTTTTAATTGTTCGCATCGGTGGAGAGAAAATGTTTTTAAATTTTTGTTGATTGCTGGAAGGGACTTCCCAGTGATGTCCGTATTCGTAACACAGAAAGACTTTAGAATTCCTGCTAGGGCCAGGACCTTAAAGAGTTCAGGATCCACGGGACCCTCACATTTCCCCAGTTTGAGGCAAGCAAGACGTGGTGCCCCCGACTCCAGGTCTCTCAAGGTCGATGGCCGGATCGTCACAGCAGTTAGATCTATTGCTTGCAGTTCTGGACAACTTCTTATGGCAATGGAGATAACTTGGGGTCTCAAATATTTTGCCAATGGTTCTTCATCTCTCCGTATGCTCTTTAGCTGACTACCTGCTCTCTTCAGGAACCAGTAAAATGACTTAGTGCTCACTATCGTCCCTTCCCATGCATTTGGCCAGCACCAGTCATTCAGGTCGATATGGCGAAGACCGTGATACGAGGCGAGGCTTCCGAGTCGCCACCTTCTAGAGACCATCTATAGACGGCTCCTGTCAGCAAACGGCAAATAGTTGGCAATTTTAGAGATGCATTCTATTGGGAGTGGAATCCGTTCACGCAAATCAAACCCAGGGAATGGGTTCACGTCAGGTCGTGGGGGAATTAACTTGGTGCTGTGCCACGAGTCCGCCATCAGCACCCTTAGCTTCCTCTTATGGCATATTATTCCTACGTCCGCCGCAGCCAAAGCCTTCTTTGCTCCGTCTGTAGACTTAAAGGTCACGAAAGCATTGTTCCCTGATGTCTTCCGCAGCACCACCACATGTTCAACTCCATACGGGTGAAATATCTCCATCAGTTTCTCCTTTTTGGTGTACGGCGCCAAACGGCTGACGAAGAGTCGCCGATCGAGAATCTCTGGCCGGGAGAAACTGGACGATGCCATTTCGCTAGTGTACAGACAGTCACAGAAAGCAAGACCAAAATTATGAAATAACAAAATCATTGTCGAAGAAGGAAAAGAACATAAGAAGAATCGTAACTAACAACAAGTTCTGACATGGGAATTCCCATAGCCCTTGGACTGTCAGGGTTTGTTATTAAGTATACATGTTTCTAGCAGTTTATCATCGCCCTTTGAATAGGTAACGGTGGTCTGTTTTCTGAAATAGACAATTCTTGAATTTCTTCAGTGGATCCCAGAAATAATAGACCATCAATCCTATTATAATCAAGGCCTGTGCCGCTATTGTTCCGTACGTCAATGACAAATGTGATTTTCTTGCTCGGTGATGTTCTGCAATTTCCTCTAGTTGGGCTTCAATTTCATACAAAGAATCGGATGTGCGTTCCAGTTTGTTATTGTCTTGAAACTATATCCGATCAATAGCGATGTATGTAATTTTCCGTTGCGCGCAGTACTCAAAGCCGTGATAAAGCGATGCGTTGCAGTAATGTAATGTTTCAAAGAAATTTCAGCAGATTCTGAATATTGACTCATTGCTAAACTATAGTTCAAAGCGAACTGTTTATCAATTTGCATTTCTAAGTCGGGTCAGCGTCATCTCTCAACCTGAATCAGTCAAATCAATCAGGACTCCAATTTAATTGTAATTTATCGACATGTTTGGTGAGCATTTTACCAGCTTCATCTCTTAACAAAACATTGTTTCCTTCTAGTATCCCAATAATTTTATATGGTCCGTGATAGCGCCGGGCAAATTTCCCTCTTTTTGGTTCTACCAAAACACGTACCGTATCTCCTATTTTTCCTTTGAAGGGACGGGCGTTTCTATCATAATACAACTTTGATCTTTCTTTTGCCTGAACCAAATTTTGTCCTGCTATTACTTGCATCTCCGAAAGTCGCGTTATTAGATCATGTAAATATGAATTGTATGTGACCAAATTCTCGTCGTCCGGGAATGAACTCGGGCAACGCGCAAGTTTGCCAAAAACTAATTCATACGGGGTAAAATTTGTGGCTTCATGGACAGATGTATTATAAGAAAACATAGCAAAGGGTACTAATCTATCCCAATCGTCAAAATCATTCATGTAATGGCTAATGTATTCGGTTAACACTATGTGACTTCTTTCCAATGCACCATTGGTTTGGGGTCTATACCCGGATGTAGTGACATGTTGAATTTTGAAAATTTTTGCTAAATTCCGAATTATCTTATTGATGAAACTAGTCCCTTTATCCGTTAGTATGGCACGTGGTGTTCCATACTGCCATATAAGATTAGTTACCAATGCATGAGCTATTGTTTCAGCTTTTATATCTGGAACAGGGACAGCTATGCAATATTTTGTCAAATTATCTTGCATAGTCAGAATATGTTTGTTTCCGCTGGGAGTAGTGGGTAAAGGACCCACAGTATCCAATGATACTTTGGAAAATGGCTCCAATAGAGTTTTAGCTCGTACTAATTTTTGATTCTGGCAACTATTGCAAGTACGGATATAATTTTGAATATCATTACGCATACCCGGCCAATAAAATCGTTCTCAAATTCTGCAAAATGTTTTTGTTAAACCCTTGTGTCCTCCTACCAAACTTTCATGTAACTCTGAAATGATTTTCAGGCGAAGTTCTTCCGGAGGTACCTGAGTGTTTCCGTAACAAAGGGCTATTTCGATACTGCTGTCCTCAAATGTATTCCTTAATATTTCTATTAACGTACCTTGAGGTAATTCGTCTGTAAAGTCGCCATTCTGTGAGATTCTTAGACCCTTTATATCTAAATCTGAAAGAATTTTCCTTAGGTTCTGTAGCCCAAGTTCCAAATCCCGAGTAGAAATTTTATCAAA
Source organism: Andrena cerasifolii (assembly GCF_050908995.1). Lineage (NCBI taxonomy): Eukaryota > Metazoa > Arthropoda > Insecta > Hymenoptera > Andrenidae > Andrena > Andrena cerasifolii. The sequence goes on along the minus strand of NC_135121.1, from coordinate 1,085,140 downwards.
ATGTTTCCTTTTTACGACTACGCTAAATATTCTATTTTTACCGCGCTTTGTTATTAGTATTTGTCCCACTCTGGGCTTTGCCTATTTCAAGTCGTTCGCATTGATGATGCCTAGGTCGGAGAGCAATATACTCACTGGTGTAACAAGTTCACAATCGGACGAAATGAAATGTACATAGTTTGATCTGTAATACGTTAGATTTTGTCTCGTAGAAGTTACGATGTCTTTACTTTTGTATTGCTTGCTGCGAGATTCGAATTCTAGATCCGGAGGTATGTAATCAGCGTCCGGGATGTATATGGATGATGAATTTGAGATTTGTGGGGAAAGTTGTCTAGGAGTAGATTTTTGAACGATAGGTTGCCTACCTCCCTCCTTGGGAGTTTGATGAGCCGTTGTGTTTGGAAATGGTGTTGAAAGTGCTATAGGGCTTGGATCTATTGTCGGGGTAGGTAAGGTTGAACTGTGCCTAGGCCTATTAACGATCGTGCTATCAGGCACTCCTATTGCAGTTATTTCTAGTTCTGATTCTTCCGGAATATTTTTTAGTTGAGGTGCTTTACTGGCCGTTTCCTCACGCCTTGGATTTGAAATTTGACTATCTTTTTCGGAATCCCTGGCTTGTTGTAATAATTTTTCTATTCGTCTATTTAATTCCTCGTCCCCAGTATCATCGTCATATGGATCCAAATCTTGTAATATTTCCTGTCTATATTCGTCCACAATATCTCCCTCAGAAAGGGCATCCATTAGAACGACTTCCTTCTCAAGTTCCTGTAGTTGAGCGCTTATATCTAATAATGATTTTTCAAATCTATCGAAAGACTCTTGTAACTCTTCTAAATCTATAAATGTGGATGCCGGTTTGTTCTGATCATCTGTATCACTATCGCGAACTTCGGGTAAATTAATGGCAATAGTTTTCTCTACTTCGGACTCGCTCCCTTTTTCCCGCAATTCCGTACCGGCCACTGCACCCTGTGAATCTTGGATTTTAGGATTCTCCACCATCTGTTTAGGATGAAATCCCAGATTCGGCAGTGTACTCCTACGTTGACGGAATATGGGCGGATCTGACTGTTCGTCATCGGAATCGACGTCCTCTACTAGAGAAAGTTCTTTTGATCTACATAATTCTTGTGTTTTTGATGGTCCCGGAGCTTCAGTAGTTTGAAACTTTGCTCGCGTTCTAGTGGCTATTGCACTGGTAACTAAAGGTATAGGATTCTTTGGTTTTGACATTGAACTTACTGGTTTCCCTATTTTTGATTTTTCCGGTAAACTAGCTACTTTTTTCTTAGGTTTGGAAACATCTGATCCCGAAGATGTCGGTGTTCGTTTGCACGTTGTTGAGGGTTTATTTATTGGTAATAATTTTGGGCAATCAGGTGGTAACTCTGATTTTGCGTCATCAGAGGAATCCGATAAACTGAAATCATCAGACGAACATAGTTCGTTTACTATGACCGGATTCCTTGATAAGGCATCAGCATTTGTGTTTAATTAATTCATTAACTGATTTAAATGTTTTTCCATACATGCTATCGCGGGCTGGACCCTTCAATTTCCCTAATATTGATTTTAGAAATGATCCCTCTAACGCAGGAGGCACTAGACTTGCGCTATTTTGCACATCCTGTACAAAATCCTTCAGAGGAACGCCCTTCCCATCAAAATAAGGAATATTTAACGTACTATTCTGAATAGTCAAGCACTCCGCCATGGAGGTCATCATTGCACTTGCGTCCAGAGCCATGGTTGAATATTTGTAATAAAATATATAGCCAGAACTAGTCAATAAATATAGATAATAGACCCAGCGCTACCACGACCACACTGATAATATATACCAAAATGGAAAATTTTCATAAATTCTATCTGATTTCAATGAATATGAGCACCCAGGAATTTTCTTGTAAAAAAATTCCTGGTATCCCACCGCTGCCACCAGATCTGTTACGTGCCGCGGCCTTTGGTGTTCGAGCGGCGCGTTTTAAACAGCCAAATTCTGATTAGGGATATCCCACAGTCAAAATTTCCTATCGTTACGTATAGAATGGCAAGGAGGCTCGCCGCACTGGTAACAGTCAATTATTTAAATTTTAAATGTCTAAGTACCTTATCAGCTGGATAAGGGGTAGATTTTGGGATCGTTGGTGCTCTAGTCCCGTACGGGTCTTTTCAATGGAATCAGATAGGTAATTGATGAGTAGAATTTAATAGTAAATAAAGTTTTAATGATTAAATAATGAATGAATGTAAACCATTTAACAGAACTGAATATGAACAAATCAATCAATAATTTACAAAGAATAGACGTTCGTGAAATCGGTATAATTCCTGACTAGGGGAATCCCACAGTCGGTTGACTATCAGAAATTGTGTTGGGTATTCAAATTTTAACAACAATTTTTAATTAATTACTAATTCACACATGCGACAAGATCGTGGGAAGGCGCGGTTCCCTGCACCGGATGTAGAGCATACAATTTCGTCAGTCTTCTAAGAAATGATCCAGTCTGCGCATTCCCGCTGTAGCCGTTACTGATTATGTTACAATGTTTAACGCCACGATCAGAGGTGTGCTCAACGAGAGTTCTCCCACAATGCTGCAAAGTATTGTTGAAACGCATCCCTGCCGCTTACATAAAACGGATTCGGCACAGAAGGAGAATCACTGCGTCTTTCCGAACGCGACTCTCTGGTGAGAACGCCGCTGCGTCAGCACCGCCTTAAGGTCGGTTTATACAGCGACCGAGCCGAGCCTTCCGAGCCTTCCGAGCCTCTATAGTATGTGTTGCGCGATTCCGTGGTCCCTTCTTAATAGGCGGCTGGTCCGTGCCCGTGGAGCGCTGAAGCACTCAGCTCACGGGTAGCGCGGGAATTTCAATGAATGAAGGAATGAAATGAAATGAAACACTTTCTGGATAATTGGATTTTTATGGATATCTCGATGTTGGCTGTATTGCTAACAAGTTCTATCTAAAGTTTTTACAAAATCACTCCTCCCTTGTAACCTCTGAGCGCCCTACTCCTCCAATTTCGGCGTGTTCCTCTGTCTCCTTCCCTGGATCCTTTCGTCCAATCAAGGTGGTGTTGTCCCTCAAACTTCGTCAGGGGGTTGTCCTTCAGCCATCTCTCCATCCTTGGCCCTTCCTTTGCGCTTCCCTCCATTCTTGGCTGGTGGTCGAGGTACGCTTTCCGTTTACATAGTCTATTTACATTACATACATATCTAGCAGGTAGGTAAGCGCAACCCTTAGGGTCAAGATGACGTCGCCGGCGCAAAGTTTATGACTTTATGACTTTTCCGAGCTGAGTTTTTACCCTAACAGGACATCGGCAATTATTGAAAGCGAGGACAGAATTTTAAGTCGTTTTACGAGACGAGCAGCTGCTCGCTCGTCGAAATTTGGCACGCAGATGTGAAAGGAAAAGTTAAGCTATTTATTATCCTCGCTTGGCCTAACTGTAGTTTTGAAAATTACTGAATGCTATCGCAGATTCTCGTACGCCTTCTGAGTTCAGGTATCCTACTAATATTGTATGAGCACGTTCGAAAAACTGGCATGGAAAAACCCTCGAGAAGCACAACGCGCTCTACGTGTTTACGAGTCCTGGCAATAAACTCTTCCTCGTCCTCCGTTTCAATCTCGTTTAAAACCTTCCAGATGTGTTGTTCGTTTCGAACCCACATGTCTATAATAAATCTTTTCGCTACAAAGGATTTTGAATTTCGCTCTACATCTAGTTTCGATATCTCTATGTCATATAGCTAACTTCACGCAATCACACATATTTAACCAGCGGAAACCGCAACATATGCTTATGGACGGCGCCGGCAAGTTTCCGCCGAGCTCGGTGGAAGCTCGGAGGCTCCCCGCTGGGCCCGAGCTCGGAGGCCACTCGTTGAGACGACTAGACGGACGGACCGAGTCCGTGCCCTGTGAAGAAGTGCAACGCTGCTGGATTTTATGCTCCCAACACGTAGGGTAAATGCGAGAGACGCGGTCGATCTACCTACTGGCGATTAGTAAGGCAAATAAATACAAAAGTGAATAAATAAACTAAATAAAAAAAAAAATAATAAAAAATATAAAAAAAAATCCTAACTTAACCATCTCACCTTTCTGCAGCGACAGATGCTCTTCTCGTTAGCTTTCAGAGGAAGATTTAATATGGCCAAATACTGCATTGTCCCTCAATATCTCTACTATCTTATTATCCCAAATATTAAACGAAAATAAACTTAGACGTATATTTTAAAATACGATTCTGTACACCACTGGTTGAGAAAAGAGGTTAAATGTAACCTCAATTTATCTTTTATAGCCTATAAATAAAAAAAATCACAGAAGGAAGCGAAATGACGCTATTCATTCAACTGTTTGGCTTCTGGAGAAGTAATTCAAAAACCGCACTTTAGGCAGTGCTAATACATACCAGTTATTAAAGTACATGTTTGTCATTGCGAAGAGATTGGATAACAATGTCGGTGCATACGTTCCAACTATATAGATACAAAGTTTTGAAACTTCGTTTCCTGCGCTTCATCTTGATAAAACAGTCCCATAATGGATGAAAAAATATTGAGTCCTAGATGAAAAAAGCAGAAACTTCAAGCATTGAAATGCTTTTTTTAAATATTTTTTGCGAACATTTTCCGCGCAGATACAGTCATTTTAAAGTAAACTCGAAGAGGTTTTAAACTTTATATCGATTTCTTCAGATCCAGTACTAAATATAGTATTTTCTCCCTGTGGGTTCGGTTTGGTGCACACGATGTGGGCTTTTCGCTATCACTTCTGTCTCACTTTTGTCCGGCGAAAGCGAGAGCGAAATGCAACGAAAGCGAGCGAAGGCGATACGAGACATACGCGTTGATGTTTTGTCTCGCTCCGTCTCTCGGACGCCGTGACACACCGTCCTTTACGTGCGCGACACGCAAAGCATTCCATCTCGCTCCCCCCTTCGGCCAGAAAGAAGCTAGAAACGAACACTCGGAATTAGGGCTCTGATGGTATGTTTAATTTTTTCGCTACTTTTTGGGATTGAGACCCACTAGGCTCGGGACACTAGCGGACACTAGGTACTATCCAACATCAATACGCCTCGCGGAGAGACAAAGGAAGCCTAATATTCCATAGGCAGGTGATTGCAGATATTACAGCGTACACTTTATGATAGACCCTCGCGGTCCGTTAAGATTTCGCGCCGTGCTGCGAGTGTCGAGCCTAAATTACTTTACGATCTCTTCCAAAGGTGGCAGTAGGTCACCAACTTTATAACTCACCTTTTCGAACGACCGGAATTCCTCATCGTGAGTCACGCCAAGGGGATTCCGCAAAGGCGCCCCTACTTCAACATACAAATATGTACACCACTTTTGCGAGTATATGTAATTGAGGGCTCGGATGCAATAAGGGGATTAGCGCTCGAAAATGGAAAAACTTATTGTCCAAACGTTAAGAAATATTGGAAAATTAAATGTTGTTAAACTGTATTTTAAAAAATATAGTGTTGTAAAGCTCGCCACGACACACCATTTTTCTATTTACAGCTTGTTTATCCAATCATTAGTATTCGAGATAAAAATTATAAACAACAATTTCTTCGACCAAAATTATTATTTCTTTAAACATAAATTGCGATAACTTGAGTAAATATTAACGGATCGTTATGACATTTGAAACATAAAACTCAGAAAACTCTAGCGAAACCGTGAAATGTATGCACAAAACCCTTATGTTAAAAAATGTAATAATATTTAATTTAAAAGTAACACTGGACATAACCCATGTCTTTCAACGTTCGCCGTTAAAAAGTATCGAGGGAATTTTGAGGTACATATAACTTGCAGCGACAAAGTTTTTCCTTAATATACAAGGAAGATTTTCACCAATTTTCACACTGATTAATAAATAATTATAGAAGATATGACTATATATATAAATCCCGCGCGGCACCAACAGTCAGCAACTGCGTACAATCGCGTCACACTGCAAAGACATGACGTTCTCACTATTATATGATTATATATTACAAAAAAATATTGCGATATTATTTTGAAAAAAAAATCAAAAACAAATTGTATAAAGAAAAAAAGATAAGCAAGAAGAAAATGAAAAATGAAAGATAGGAAAAAGGAGAAAAAGAAAAATTTATAAAAGAACAGAATATTGTAAACAAAACAGTATAAATATTGTAAATATTGAATGTAAATACTATAATAAAAATGTTACTAAATATTTAGAAAATAATATCGCAATATTTTTCTGTAATATATAATCATATAATAGTGAGAACGTCATGTCTTTGCAGTGTGACGCGATTGTACGCAGTTGCTGACTGTTGGTGCCGCGCGGGATTTATATATATCGTCATATCTTCTATAATTATTTATTAATCAGTGTGAAAATTGGTGAAAAACTTCCTTGTATATTAAGAAAAAACTTTGTCGCTGCAAGTTATATGTACCTCAAAATTCCCTCGATACTTTTTAACGGCGAACGTTGAAAGACATGGGTTATGTCCAGTGTTACTTTTAAATTAAATATTATTACATTTTTTAACATAAGGGTTTTGTGCATACATTTCACGGTTTCGCTAGAGTTTTCTGAGTTTTATGTTTCAAATGTCATAACGATCCGTTAATATTTACTCAAGTTATCGCAATTTATGTTTAAAGAAATAATAATTTTGGTCGAAGAAATTTTTTTTGTTTATAATTTTTATCTCGAATACTAATGATTGGATAAACAAGCTGTAAATAGAAAAATGGTGTGTCGTGGCGAGCTTTACAACACTATATTTTTTAAAATACAGTTTAACAACATTTAATTTTCCAATATTTCTTAGCGTTTGGACAATACTTTTTCGCATTTTCGAGCGCTTGTCCCCTTATTGCATCCGAGCCCTCAATTATACCTGTACAAAATATTAAACCATTTCGTTAATGTTAATGAGGCAACATTTTCACCTGAATTTAAAAGAAAGCGGGGTAATTCCAGCCAGCGGGTGATTCAGGCCCGCTTATTGTTCATAAAATAATAAACAAACTGTATTAATCTATCCTTCTTTTACGATATTATATTTATATTTGATTATTTTCCGTAATTCTCATGTTATCTAGTAAAATATTCTCTCTTATATGTATAATATATATTTTTGTTATATTTTATTTGCAATAGTTATACCTAAAACTATAGATTAACTACAAAGTTATAGATTTTAGCATAAATTAATACATTTTAAATCATAAAAATAAAGATTTTGTATGTTTACACGGTTTTCGAGTGGATGTTCCGGAAAAAAAATTAAAGAATTACTAAAATTTTTTTTCTTTTATTGATGTTTCTGCAAAAGCGAGGCGAATTGTATAATTTCATCCCAAGTAGAAACAATCGATATCACTGAGAGAACGCTTGGTAATCTGTCACAGGTACATAAATAAAAGTTTCTCGGGAGAATGTTACATTTCCAAAAATTAATAAGCAATGATATGAGAAAACGTATACAAACACATATAATACATATAAATGTACAAATTACACTTAAAGACAAAATGCAAACATTCAATACATGCAAACATAAGAGTAACTATACAAGCCGTAACCAATATTTTGAGAAATATTCACAGGGTACGCAGAGAGGTTTAATAAATGAGCCAAAATGTTGTATGGTCGATCTGACCCATTTGCAATAATAATGGCTTAAAGTTAATCGTGCGACTTTGGGACTATCCTATCTTCGTTTTTATGGCTATATCTTCCGAAGGTGCTCGTCGTCCCCCGCCCCGACCCGAAGAAGCGCGTCGAATGAGTAAAACAAGGGGGGTTTCGAAATCGGCAACCGTGATTGGTTCTTTCCATTCAGCTAAATGACCAATTAGAAGTACCATAGGAAAATGGAAGCTTACGAGGTCGGGTGACTTGGAGCACCAAGTCAGTCTACTTCCGAGTTATAAAGTGTGTCAACCGGTTGCATTTAACGGAAGTGTGAGCACAATGTTCGACGAAAAATTGATTGCGCTCGTGAGGCAGTACACAGTGTTGTATGACATGTCGGATCCACGCTATATTGACCACAAACATAAAATGAAAGTGTGGAAACAAATTGGGATAACCTTGGACACGCTAGGTATGTGTGAATTACTTACATATATACTTAATTAACTTAATATTAAATATATATACATATATATACAGTGGGCTTGTTTTAACTATAAACGCTGGATGTCTCGTACATCCCGTAGGACGTTAAAGGTATAGGATTTTGTATGGTGTAAGTAGTTTGTTTGTGCATGAAATTGTAGGGACGATTTGAAGGTCAAGTTTATTTGTTCAATGCAATATTATACATCTTTATTCATATGATGGTGTTTGTTAAGACGAGTGCAACGGTGTGCCACATAAAGTCATTACATGTAGTACAAGGTCATAGTACATATGTAGAGTACATAGCACGGTCACGTAGGGTTTTACCTACGCGACGATCCACGATTTGCGTTGCCCTGTCTCCATAGGATGTCATTAATGTATAACCTTGTACTACACTGAATTACCTTATGCGACACAACGTTGCGCACGTTCTTAACAAACACCATCATATTATGAGTAAATATGTATGATATTTCATTTAAACAAATGAACTTGACCTTCAAACCTCCCCTACAATTTCATGCACAAAAAAGCTATTTACACCACCCAATGCCACTCGCATAAATCACTTAGGATGTAATTAAGTAACTTGCAAACGCATCTCTAATTTTAAAAGGTTGCAGATGCGCTGCATTTCCTTCTTCTAACGCGATCACTCTCGGGTGTACAGTATTTGATGCTGGTGTTCGATTGGTAGCGGGTGCAACGCATACCTCTTTTTTCGGATATAATTGTGTAAGATACACGTCGCCATCACAATGTAGTCGACGTGGTCGGGGGTCGATTGAATTCGTCTATTGAATATTCTAAATTTTTGAGACAAAATGCCAAATGCATTTTCAACATAACGCCTGGCTATAGTCAACCGATAGTTGAAGTTACTTTTTTCGTCTGTAGTTAATTGGGGTCCCGGAAATGGCCTCATAAGATATCTTTTTAGGGGAAATGCCTCATCCCCTACAATAACGTACGGTGCTGATACCGAAGTGCCCGGCAGAGGCTCATCGGGGGGTAAACGGAATGTGCCGTTTTCCAATGCCTCCCCTAAATTGGAGTGAGTTAGTATGCCACCGTCACTATTTTTCCCGTAACCAGGATTGTATTTGGATATGTTTCCCATCTATTGCTCCTATACAATTTGGGAACCCCGTACGTTGGAAAAACTCTGCACTGATTGCTTTCCATTTTTCTTCGGTTGGAAGAGGCATTGCTTCATGCATTAGTGTTTGAACTGTTGAAGATAACCGTTTATGTAGGTTCAAATCTCACCATTCTATTGTAGTGGTATTGCGTTATAGCTAATAAGAGTGGGGAGAGATTTTTGTTTTGTCTCCCTGTTAAGGCACGAGGACGCTCGCCTCGTGCGGAACACAGTTGTAGAGGATTCGCAGTGAGAACAACACCTGTAAACTCTCCCTATCAGTTTACAGATCCAAAGTTTCTTTTTTGTTAAAATATACTTTCATTATTCAATAAAATCTTAACAGGTTATGGGCCCAGTTTAAACAACTGCTGTGTGAATAAAAGTGAATTGTATAAGCTATATTAAAATGGAAGTGACAAACCTGAAAATTGAAAAGCTGCGTGACAAGGACAATTGGCACCAGTGGCGTTTTGTTATGCGCACTGTGCTAGAAGAAGACGAAGACTTGTTGGATGTTTGCGAGGGCAGACTAGACCGACCAGCAGCAACCAGTGAAAGTGGGTATACTGAAAAGTTAAGAAAATTCTAAAAGGCAGACAAAGCTGCGAGGAAGTTGATTGTCACGACAGTTGAAAGGAAACCGTTGGATCTTCTTTTGAGTTGTACGACTGCGAAGGAAATGTGGACAAAACTAAACGCGGTTTACGACATGAAGTCGGATGAGAATCTATCGTTGATTCAGAAACAATTCTTTGACTTCAAGTGGGAAGGCAGTGAGAGTGTTGCACATAACTTGTCGAAGCTTGAGCAGCTGGCGACAAAGATGAAGAGTCTCGGTAGCGAAATTCATGATTCGTTGCTATTGACACGCGTACTCTCCACTCTACCTAGAAAATTCAATCATTTTCATAGCGCGTGGGATTCGGTAGACGATACAAGGAAGAATCTAGAAAATCTCACTACGAGGCTGATGGCCGAAGAAATGAGAATTCAAGAACAAAAGGATCCGGATGAAACGACGGTTGCGCTGTTTACAAACACAGAGTCGCGAGACTCTGTTTCGAAGAACAGAACCGAGCGCAGAACGAGTCAGAACGAGAATACGAAGAAGGGGAAGACTTTTCACTGTTATACTTGTGGAAAGAAAGGTCATAAGAAAAAGGACTGCGCAGGATGTTACACCTGTGGTTTGAAGGGTCATCTCAGTAGAAATTGTCCGAAACGGAGTGGGGGATCAGAGATGCAAGACAGTACGAGGTCAGCGCAGAAGGTTGCGGGGGTCAGGCAGGCGTTTATGGGAGTCAGCGACGCTGCTGATGACGACACTGACGACTTCTGGGTGATTGATTCGGGTGCATCTGATCACATGACTCATCGGAGAGATTGGTTCTACGAATTTGAAGAGTTCAAAATCCCAATGAAAATTAGAGTTGGAAATGGTAACGAAATTCCTGCATACGACAAAGGTAATATAGAAATTGAGACTTTCGTAAACGGTAACTGGATTGCGGGTACTATGTATGATGTTTTGTTTGTACCGCACGTGAAGCGAAATTTGTTTTCTGTGAAAGTCGTTGTCAAAAAAGGCGTGAATTTTTCAATTAACGACTGCGGCAAGCGATGTTTATTTACACGGGGTAAGAATATCATAGCAACGGGCTCTGATAACGGCAATTTATATAAGGTAGACTTGCGCGTAGTAATACCGAAAGAATGTCAAGTTGCTGATAAGGTTGACACCTTACAGTTGTGGCATGAACGCCTCTGTCATCAAGACAAACGGCACGTTAAAAGCTTCTTAAAGGACTTAGGAATAAATGTGTTAACAATTAATGATTTCTGTGATGGCTGTGTATATGGTAAGCATCATAGATTAAGCTTTCATGAAAGGGTCGATCGCGCCACAAAAATTCGTGAGGTTATACATACTGATGTGTGCGGGCCTATGCAACAGGAGTCTCTTGGCAAGAAACGATATTCTCTGATTTTTAAGGATGATTTTTCGGGATTTAGGCAAATATATTTTATGCGGGAAAAGTCGGAAGTATATGAGAAGTTAATGATTTTTTGCACTGAAATTGAAAACCAAAGCGGTGAAAATGTAAAAGAGATTCATAGTGATGGTGGCAAAGAGTACGAAAATAAAAAGGTTAAAAAATTTCTAGAAGTTAAAGGTATAATACACACAGTAAGTGTACACACAGTAAGGTTCAAATCTCACCATTCTATTGTAGTGGTATTGCGTTATAGCTAATAAGAGTGGGGAGAGATTTTTGTTTTATCTCCCTGTTAAGGGGGTAGACACGGGTAATGCAGTGCGCTATATACTGACATAATCTGGCCCGAAACATGGGTTTAGTAGAATACGCTTTTCGTCCTTATATGAGCGAATTTTGGGCCGAGCGAGGTCTTATTCGAAAGAGGAAGGTTCAGTACAGCGCGCTCTGGTCATGGCTCGACGAGATTGTGTTGATATCTAATAATCTGAGTGTTCAAAGTAGTGCAAAAGTCGACAAAATACACCCGCATGAATCCAAGTATTTTTAGGTCACTAAAAGAGTTTTGTGACTCAAACGATGACCAGAGCGCGCTGCACCAAACCTTCCTCTTTCGAAGGAAACCTCACCCAGCTCAAAATCTGCTCATATAAGGACGAAAAGCGTATTCTCGTGTCTGCACTCCCAAATACGAATTCCGCCATATTGGCGATAATACAGAACAAGTCACGTGACAAATTTAGTTCAGCTAGTGGATACGAGATGGCGCCTACTTGGGAGGACTGCTAACGTCGAATCATAGCAAAACTGAAGCGATAGCTGGATATACGAGCCACAATAAAAGCATGATGGAGTCAATGTATGCATTTTCGGACGATTGTAGATTAGGTTATATTCATTTTAGGCATACATTGACGTAGGAACTGCTGGGAATTGTACACATTTATTAAATTAACGCTTTTACCGTTACATATACATCACTTGAAATCGCTGTCGTATTTATGTCATAGTAATTCAGGCAGTTAGAACAACAACGGACTAATCTACTTCAAACAAAAATTTTTCCTATTGTACATCGATGGAATGCACATATATTGTATGTCTCCTTTTAGCGTTTTTCACAGGATCAATCATTCAATGATACTTTATAATTAAACAAATACTTTTTGCATTATTGTATTATCTTATGTGTGCACTAGGCCATCGATATGATTAGTAAAGCCTATTGGAATACGTTATTGCTACTAACTCACTTTCGAAAAAAATGTGGGTGAGTCCGTTGTTGCTCTCACTGCCTCAATTATATGACAAAATACCAGAGATGGACATTACTTTAGTGCGCAGACAATTTTCCCGGCGGAAAACAATTATTTATTGCGTTTAGTTAACTGAAAAATGGTGCCAATACATGCACTTGATTGTTCTTTTTCCCCAAAAAGCCAGTGGAAATATCATTTTCTAAATGTGACGTATACATTACACTCGGCATGTACGGAGTATAATGTGGCTCACTAAATACAAAATTTGATGCATGTGTACTATAATGTATAAGGGATGTTATAAGTATAAATGAATAAAACACGAGTATATCTTTTCTAAACATTTCTAAACGATATACTCGTGTTTTATTCATTTATACTTATAACATCTCTTACAAATGAAAAAAAGTATAGATATTTTTGTTATAGAATTTTTATTTGAAGCACTATGATTGAATTAATTTAATCGTGGTTAATTCAATTATCGGCCATGAATAATTTTCTCGTATTTATTCGTACTTTCTCGACTAAATATATGATTCGCAACTAAAGTACGAATAAATACGAGAAAATTAATCATGGCCGACAGATGTAAGGCTTTCGAATAAAAAAATGACGACTAAATATGTAATTGTTAACTTGATTTATTAATTATAAAAATTATAATTTATGATATTTCCTCCTTCTCGTCCTCCTCTACCTCTTCTTCCTCCCCTACCTCCTCTTCCTCCACTCCCTCCTCTTCCTCGACTTCCTTCTCTTCCTCCTCTCCCTCCTCGCCCCCCTCTTCCACCTCTTCCGCCTCCATAAATTTCTTTCCGCAGATTTTTTTTTAGCTGGCTGTACTGTAATATGAACAATAAACATAAATCTTATGTTAATTACTGCAATAATGACTAGACGCTTTCACACTTTCATGAAAATGTAAGAAATGGTTATCTACATACATTCTGCCTGTATTCCACCGTTCTCTCCATCGATAGAGTCGTCGAAGATGGCGTCGGCGGACTCCGTCTCGAGGACGGAGTGCTTTCCTTTCGCGGACTCCGTCGCGAGGACGGTGTCTGTTCTTTTCGCGGGCTCCGTCGCGAGGACGGAGTCCCCTCCTTGCGCGGACTCCGTTGTGGGGACCGCAGCTCCCAGGTGGGTGGACTCCGGCCTCGAGACGCAGTCCCTTCCTCTTCTACATTTTGAAGAGTTCTTTTCTCAGACATCTAAAAACGAGTCGAAGAAACATTGAAATTATTGAACGTAAGAAAATGCAATAGATGAATCAGAGTTGGGCAAAAAGTAAACTAATTACAAATTTCAAGACTTCCCAATTATCGAAGGAATTGTGGAACAAGTACATTTCGATACGGACGCGGAAGAAATTTTAAAAGAAATACATTTCAACGCGGACGAAGAGGAAATTGTACAAGAAATAAATTTGGACACAGACAAGGATGAGATACATTCCGTAAGAGACATCAACGAAGAAACGACTCAAGATGTTGGAAGCGATGCCGATTACTGGGTGCTGGAAAATGCAAAACCAGAACAGCCGGAAAATCCAATTTCAGAAGGAATAGACTTCGTTGATTTTCCGTATGTTTTCGAACAAATTAAAAATCTTGGAGAACATTCCACTATTGGCTGTGGCATCGAACATTTTGAAATAATTAGATGTCAACGGAATGGACTAGAAAATGTGTATTATGTAGAGTGCAAAATGTGCAAATACACAGAGCACATATCCTGTCTTCGGAAGAGTGATGCCACTATGGATATCAACCGCGCCGCTGTTTCCGCAACAATGATGACGGGCGGCGGATATAATCAACTGGAGGACATACTGACTGCCGTGAACGTATCCTGTATGACGAAAAGGATCTACGAGAAATGTCAGAATGACCTAATCGATGCCCTCGAAGTGGCCGCACAACGCGAAATGCAAGATGCAGGAAAAGAGGAGAAAGAATTAGCTATATCAACAGGCGACGTACATGCAGAATCCAATCTACCGTTTATCCCAGTTGTCGCGGATGGCAGCTGGATGAAAAGGTCCTACCGCGGAGGAGATTACAATTCTCTCTCTGGCGTAGGAGCCATCGTGGGATACCACACGAAGAAAGTGCTGTACATCAGCGTGAAGAATAAATTCTGCATGACTTGCCAAATAGCAGGTACGACGAAGGAAGAACCGCGCGAGCATCGTTGCTTCAAGAACTGGGGCCGCAATCAGAGTTCAACTGGCATGGAGAGTGTTGCTATTGTCGAAGGCTTCAATTGCAGCATAGATATGCACGGCCTAATATACAGTATATTAGTTGCTGATGGCGATAGCAGTGTGTACAAAAAGATATTGGACAGTGATCATATAGCATATACATAGGTTATATTTCCTGTCACTTCGAGGAGGGACCACATAATAATCACGCGTTGGATTCAACGCCAAACACAATTTTATATATGTTTGTTCATAACTGCTTTCTGCATAGGATGTGTATTTTATGTTCTGTTTCAGTATTTTGCTAATTAAAAAATGTCTATCCTAACAAACTTCATTTTCTGGGGACATGCCCTCGTGTATTTTTCCTTTTCACTTATAATTCCTTACTGCCATCGTAAAATATTCTAGCATAAGCACATTTCAAGTAAATGTACAATGAATTTTCTACGTTTGCAGTACCAGCAGACTTTCTGTTTAAATTTTTACAAGTTCAACGCAACTGCTGACAATTTCTTTCCACATTCAAAATAAAATATGGAAATAGCAAACAGCTCCCTCTCGCGTGCACAGGCAGCCGCGTGTCTATGGGTATTACCATTTCTGTGCACAAAAAACCTGCTGTAATACCGACATGCCGAATCGGCCAGGTCACGTGACGTGTCTACCCCCTTAAGGGGGCCGTCTCCGCGGGCCTTTGAATGTGTGAGTACGCTCACACAAGCTAGGAAAAGCGTGCACGTATACGCGTGTAGTAAGCAAATCGTAAATTACAACTTTCGTCCTGGAATCGGCCCGAAGGAAGTTTTTGCGGGTACAGTTGCCTTCACTAGACATCTGTGCAGGGTGGTCTGGTGCGTTTGAACGCTAATAAGCACCAACTTTGAAATAATAATGAATTTATGACTCGAAAACTGTCCGAATGAAGCTTCAAGGCTTCTCCGTTGGTGGCGCTAATGGTGCACTGCAGCAATGTAGCACCAGCGTGACGTATAGGCAGGGCCGACGCGAGGTTAGCTGGCGCCCTTGTGCAAAAAAATTTTTGTTGTCTCCAATTTTTTGCACTTGTTTTCTATTTAATATGTTTAAAAGAATTACATTTATATTTAGTTTATGTGAGGTGTTAGATTCCTTTATTATTAAGCGTACGATCTAGTTTTTTTAGCGTCCCATTCGGCTGGCGCCCTTGTGCGGCGCATGGTTCCGCCGGGCCTGCGTATACGCGATGTAGTAAGCAAACCGTAAATTACAACTTTCGTCCTGGAATCGGCACGGTGGACGTTTTTGCGGGTTTAGTTGCCTTCGGTAGACTTTCGTGCAGGGTGGTCTGGTCCGTTTGAACGCTAATAAGCACCGTACGTTGAAATAATAATGAATTTACGAATCGTGTACTCAGGACAGCCCGAAAAATGACAGAATGAAGCTTCAAGGTTTCTCCGTCACCGGCGTTGATGGTATATTCGTGCCTTGTACCATCAAAACCGGTGGAAGTCCAATCTAGCCGATAAATGTAAGAAAGACATAGTTGCCGAGACGTATCGAGAGTCGAATCGCGCTGTTGCCGCATTTCCCCTATCAATATTTTTCCATCAAGGAGGCTTGAATGAATCACGGCGAAGCAGTTGGAGAACAGAGATGGGCAAAGATAATATCTGGATAAAGTCAAATAAAAGATACTACAGTATTGTCTCATGAAACGAGAGCGAGCAAGAGGCACTGAAAGCGAGCGAGGGTGGTGCGAGATAGACGACGAGATGTTGTTTGTCTCGCTCCGTCTTTCGGACGCCTGACACTCGTTCCATCTCGCTCCCCCTATCAGCTAAAAAGAAGCGAGAAACGAACACTGAGAATTAGGGCTCTGCTCGCGATACGAGCTCAACGCCGCGCCGGTCCCGACCAGCGAGGATTTGGGCTGTTCGGCGGCGCACAGTGGGGCATTTGGGGTCGAAACACGGCACTAAGTCCTTTTACAAAAATATCGCTAAACTGCAAATGTTCTTTTACAGGTAGTTGATTGCAGGTATTATGATTGTTTTTCATATTCATTAATTTTTAACGCGACTACACGGTTTCGAAGAAGAGAACCACGAAACTCTTCAGAATTTGTATTGTTGTTTATAGTATTATTGTTTGCTTAATTCAACTAATTTTTGGTGGAATTAAGTGTTGAGGTATGTGTTTGAAGTGTACCAAATTTGATTTTGATATCCCTGATATTTTTGGAATTATATCTTACTGAATGTCCCAATTTTCATTGTTTATTTTTAACGGGAGTTCAAACGAGGTAGTTAGAGGGACGAGAAGGGGTCTATGACGCTTTTTTTTACAAAAATGCCTTTCCTGCCATTGAAATTCAAAGTAACTGAAGTCTTTTTACATGTGAAAGATGCGGAACTTTTTCCTATGTACAGTGTGCACGATATTGTCGGCAATTTGTAAAAAAGTACTATGACCCATTAAATAAACAAATTTCATTAATTTTTCTGTACCAATAGGATCACAAGTATACGTCCTAACTGAATGAAATGGAAAAATTAACGATAAATATATGATTTGGGTGAGAAAATGTTTTGTGCCGTGTTTCGACCCGAAATGCCCCACTGTGCGGCAATTTGTAATCTCGGTTGGAGAGGCGTACAATGTTGATAAAATGTAAAATGTCACGTTTTCAATATTCAGTAACATACTGCTGAGATTTTCCACATTAAAATGAATTCAAATGCGGTATAAATCGGATTATTTCTAGAACTGTACTAGATAATTAAATATAAATGCGAAACATTTCTAATCTAATAATGCTAAAAATAATCCGATTTATACCGTGTTTAAATTCATTTTCGTCTGGAAAATCTCAGCAGTATGTTACTGAAACGTTCATGTCGATACAATAGAAAATGAGAAAATTTTACATTCCATTGAAACAAAGAAAATGAACAATCATTGATCAATTAGAAATAATATATATTTAAATATTTAATAATGAAGATAAATTTAAAAATTATTAATAATAATGGGGTTGCCGCCGCCGCCCCCTCGGCGGCCTCCTCGGCGGCCTCCACGGCCGTACTTTAACATTTTCAGCTCCTTCTTCAACTGAAACAGTACCATAAAAATTACATCTTCTAGTTCTACGCCTACATATGAGCCGTTATTTCTTAAACTGGTATAAGTCCATTTATTCATACATTGGGATATTTAAGGGTATGCTTTTGAATCAACAAAATATTCGCATCCGTAAATCAAATCGGGTAATGTTTTTAAAACTATAAACTTGTGTAATTTTATTATGGAATAATAATCAATAAAAATGTTAAAGAAAACAAACGATTTTTTAGCTACAGATCGACTTATACCACTTTCAATAATAATACAGTATTGTCTCCGTATGTGTTCGGTTTGGTGCACACGATACGGGTTTGTTGCTATGTATCTCCACCACTTCTGTGTCACTCTTGCCCGGCGAAGGCGAGAGCGAGATGGAACGAGAGCGAGCGAGAGCCACTGAAAGCGAGCGAGACGACGGGATGATGTTTTATCTCGCTCCGTCTTTCGGACGCCTGACACTCCGTCTTTTGCGTTCGCGGCCGTCGCGCAGGCAAAGCGTTCCATCTCGCTCCCCCCTTCGGCCAGGAAGAAGCGAGAAACGAACACTCGGAATTAGAGATCTGTTCACGACAGGAGCTCAACGCCGGCCCGACCAGCGAACACTTACGGAGATAATACTGTACACACACATAATTTCAACATAACTTACTTTTGCTAGAGCTTTCTCTAATTTGTCCTCCCTGTTTTTATTCTTCTCCTCCTTCTTCTCCTCCTTCTCTCTTTCCCGTCCGCGATTTTCATCCTCCCCCCCTCCACTTACCCCCGACGGGGTCGGGACCGTATCTTTCATCTGGAAATGAAATGTTGAATGTATTATTTTTGGCAAATAGTAAGATGGTACAGCGTGATTCTCTCGCTAGAGTCCTCAAAGACAATAGTCTAAGAGCTGGCTATATAGGGGTCAACGTGACTCGATGCAGTCACAGTTCTTATTGTTGGATTAGTGTTGCCGAATGCGAAATCCCCATCTGCCGAGTCAGTCTGGAGAACTAACGCGGGGGTGGGCGGTCAAACAGGTAAAATTTGCAGCATAATAACGTCATTCTTGCTGTTCTGAAATTTCATATACTTATTGTTTACGCATTTAATGAACGATATGCAAAATGGCAGACCACCAAGTGCGCCCTAAAGGCGGTTGCCGTTCCAATATGCGGCCGACGGCGGTCCCACTAGGGCAAAGGAGAAACAAATGTATATTTCTCCCTTGCACTAGCGCGCAAGCCACGTATCGCGCTTTTCATCGACGCCTGTGTTAGCAATATTGAAGCACCACCGTGTAAAAGGGGCTGCAAGGTTGAGCTTACGCAGATGCGGCCAGCGTGACGCCTACAGCGACGATGGGCCCGACCAGTGCGACGCCATAAACATCATAAATTGGCATCGGGGTCCTTAGGAGTTTTCCCAAAAGGACAAGAGGGGACTTTCCACGGGACGGAAAGTCAGTCGATTACAGACCGGGACTCGAGAAAAACCTTCTCGACTCTACCGACTTTTAACAACGGAATAAATAAAACTATAACGAATAATTTAGAAAGCGAGTTAATACCCTCAACTTTAGGATCTTCTTACATCTGCCAACGTCTTATCCCCCACTTGGTGGTCTGCCATTTTGCATATCGTTTATTAAATGCGTAAACAATAAGTATATGAAATTTCAGAACAGCAAGAATGACGTTATTATGCTGCAAAATTTTACCTGTTTGACCGCCCACCCCCGCGTTAGTTCTCCGGACTGACTCGGCAGATGGGGATTTCGCATTCGGCAACACTAATCCAACAATAAGAACTGTGACTGCATCGAGTCACGTTGACCCCTATATAGCCAGCTCTCGATCTACAATGCCACCAATAAACCGTGCCTCGCTGAGTTACGTGGAAGTGACGAATTCCACGTTCTGCATTTCTCAACAGATCTCTGCGAAAATGGCGTCAATCGATGTCGTGCCGATGAAAATGGTACCACGCTAACTTCGTTAAAAATAGTCCGAATTACACGACATGATTTTAATCGGGAGAATGCCAGGAATGCATTGGTATCACTGCAATATCGATGCAATGAAGAATAAAGAATTTTTTAATACACCGTAATGAATCTCGTCGCGAGCTTTGACGTCCACGAAACTCAGCGAGGCGCGGCTTATTGGCGGCATCGCGTTTGAATACTCTAGCCAGAGAGTCACTCTGTATAATAGTATACAATATAATACTTACATTTTGTGAATCCTCCATAGCTTCTACCGCTCTAGAGTTCGTGAGCCAACTGTAGCTTGCCACGCAACAAGTCCTTGGGCAGACTTATTTGTGGAGGAGGAAACACCTACAGGAGCCTTGGTTACGTGTGCGTGACTGATGCGTGCGCAGTTTACGCAACACAACCACCGCTCCTGTAGGTGTTCCCCTCCATCAGTGGCACCTCGACCACCCGATCCCTGGTTATTTAGCAGCCCGGCGACTATCTTCACAATTTCTTAGAATTCTTTATTCCAGAGTGAGAGAATCCGCGGATATACTACGGTATGACCCAACCAACGGAATGAACTGAAATTTTGAGGGGTTGGGCGGGAGGTGGAGAGACCCTCTAATATAAAATTTCAGCTGCGGATATTTCTTAGTTTCTGAGATATTAATAAAAAAATTTCGGCATAATACATTGAAATCTACCTATGTACACAGACGTTACTAACACAACCATCTTCTTCGTTTCACAGTCGACGATACAATGTACGATATTGACCTCATCGCGCGATGCTTGTAACTGCATCAGTTTTTATTCCCAATACAGTACAGTAATACCAGAGTATTTCCAAAGTCACATCGGTTCGCTGTCGTGCTTTCCGCGCCCTACGCACTGGTCTAGCTCCAACCGGTGGCCGATCGAGACGAAACTTGCCGAGTATTACGAGGGGTATTACAAAATTTCAAAAGTGGAAAATGGCGAGGGGGGGGGGGCAGAAGGGCTCACGGGTAGGGAGGCCACCACCAACGTAAATAAATTTCCAAAATAAATTAACAATTTTTTATTAATATTTCGGAAACGAAATATTAAAGAATACCCGAAGCTACAATTTTAGATTTAGGGGTCACACCCCCTCCCCACCCCACACCCAAACCTCATCTCGATCGGCCACTGGTGCCATTCGGAAGTATATTCTTTATTCGTTGCATTTATTCGAATAAAACTTTCGAATTAAAAAAAAAGGTAATTATGCAGAACTGGTGTTTCCTCATCGATTTCAATTATTTTTGGATATGTTGCCGGGGATATGATTCTGAACAACTTTTTCCTATACATGTTACCGCCGCTCGACCTTCTTTGCCGAGATATTTGCCAGAAACTATCGGTATAATCCGACCATTGTTATATAGTCTGTTGAAAACCTTAGTGTTAACTTAGTTTAGTAAGCGCTAGTAACTGTAAGCCCTTTGTTCATATAGTTCTTCTGTAACTATGGGATTTTCTGTCCCGGATAATAAAATAATATAATAATAATACCGATAGTTTCTGGCAAATATCTCGGCAACGAAGGTCGAGCGGTGGTAACATGTATAGGAAAAAGTTGTTCAGAATCATGTCCCCGGCAACATATCCAAAAATAATTGAAATCGATGAGGAAACACCAGTTCTGCATAATTACCTTTTTTCTTTTATTCGGAAGTTTTATTCGAAAGTTTTATCTCTCACTTTCGAACAAAGAATTCTAAGAAATTGTGGAGATAGTCGCCGGGCTCCTTAATAACCAGGGATCGGCGGAGCTCGAGGTACCACTGATGGAGGGGAACATCTACAGGAACGGTGGTTGTGTTGCGTAAACTGCGCATGCATCAGTCACGCGCACGTAACCAACTCCTTCGGATTCACGTTTCACGTTCACGGTTCGCGTTTACGTTTTTTGTAACGGGCAGTAGGATTTTGAGTTGTGTTGAGTTGTGTTGCGTTGTGTTTGTGTTTGTGTTGTGTTTGTTGGTTTAGTGTGGAATGAGTGACACTCTAAATGTGAATATGCAGGATGTGGAAGAAGATATGGACAATAATTCTCCGTTTCGTCCACGAAAATTACGTCCGTCCGCAAGGAGATTTTCGAAACGGAAAGTACATCGCCAAAAGAGAAGATCTTCAGCCCTTCAGAAGAAACAAGAAAACGAAAAAACGGCAGACGACACTGCCGTAGGACATTCAGAAGAAGTGGCCGAGGAACGTATGGTAGAGGAACCATCAACATCCGATGGACAAAATCATAGGTACCAAGAGATAATGCACTCGCCATCCGATGAAGACACTGATACGGCCAGCTTGGGAGAAACTGAAGAGGCGCTTCAAGAATTTGATGTTGAAAGTAACGAAGAAGAAAATTTCGTTATAGAAAAAGTTGCGAAGAAAGAGTCGCAAGAGCAATCGCGTCTCCTAAATAGCAACGATGTAATGAATTTTCAAAATGTGCTTGCTCAATTGCAGAAAATAGGTAAACATGCAAAACATAGAGAAGACTGCGGCATTGAACACCTACGAATAACTGGTGTGAAACGGTGTGGCTTCAAGAGCATCTTCAGTGTAATGTGCACTTTATGCCATTACAAAGCTGAAATCCACAATCAATCGAACGAAGCCGAAGAAGTGGATAGCAATCAGGGCGCCGTTAATGCAACAATTTTATGTGGAGGCAGTTATGCTCAGTTGGAACACACTTTTGCAGGAGTGAACATACGTTGCATGTCGAAGAAAGAATTCGTGAAGAATCAAGATGAATTCGTCAAGTCCGCAATTGCCGCTGCAGAAAAAGAGATGTTAGCAGCGGCTGAAGAAGAAAAACGTTTGGCGATTGAAAGAGGCGACGTTCTTCCCGGGTCAGGGACCCCTCACATCCCCGTTGTGGCCGACGGAAGCTGGATGAAGAGATCCTACCGCAGTGGATGTTACGATTCTGCGTCTGGAGTCGGCGTGATAGTTGGCTATCACACGAAAAAAAGTATTATTTTACGGCGTTCGGAACAAAGTTTGCAGAATGTCGGATTGCTGCGAAAAACGAGAAAGAACCCCGAAAGCACACATGTTTCAAAAACTGGAAAACATCTCGAGCATCGACTGCTATGGAAAGCGATGCTATAGTAGAAGGATTCAACACTAGCGTAGAAAAACGTGGGCTCGTTTATTCTACACTGATTGCTGATGGGGACAGTAGCGTGTATAAGAAGATTATTGATGCGGACCCATATAAGAGACAGATTCGTGTAAAAAAGATTGAATGCACGAATCATTTGTTGCGAAACTTTTGCACAAAAATGAAAGCGATTGTAAAAAAGACAACATCTGGACCATTGAGACAAACTGTGGAAAGTAGCATTCGCCGGATGCGCACGGACATCGTGAAAGCCGCAAAGTTTAGATACAATCAGAATGTATCAATCGACGAGAGAACGAAGAATTTGTATGGCGACATACAGAATGTTCCAAGCCACGTGTTTGGTGAACACGCAGAGTGTGCAAGACTAGAATATTTCTGCGATGGAAAGAATAAAGAGAATGAGAAAAACATCGTTCCAGACTTGATGAAAATTGGAGTGTACCAGGACGTGAAAAAAATACTTCGTCCACTATTAGCTCATGCGGAGAGCTTACTCTATAATACTACTAATAACGCTGTGGAAAGTTTGAACGGACTAATTGCCAAGTACACTGGCGGAAAAAGATTAAATTTCGTCGAAAGAGGATCTTATACAGGGAGATGTGCTGCTGCTGTCGTGGAGTACAACAGTAACCAAGTGCACTCGCGATTGGATGCGGTTATGAAGAAGAAAACGCCCGAGGTTGTGCACCAAATGGAAGAAAAGAAAAAGAAAGCTGCAAAACAGAAGGAAACGAAGGCTGCGCGATATGTACGCAAGCATTTGCCCTCGCAGAAAGATTGTGATTATGGACAAAATGCACAGAAGCCAGACATGCCATCCGAAATGTATGAACTGGAGCGGAAAAAGCATATGCAAATGCTCTGTGACTGGCAAGAGAAAAGACATGCCATTGAAGATGAAACAATCGGACAAGCAAAGAACCGCAAATGGTTGCAGTACAGGTCCAAATTGTTGACAGCATCCAATTTTGGACAAGTGTGCCGTCGCCGACCTGACACGCTTTGCGCAAATACAGTAAAATCAATTCTTTATCCGAAGATAATTAGTGCACCCGCGGTGGAATACGGGAAAGAATGCGAGAATATTGCTCGCGAAGAATTGAAGAAGCAATATACAGATATTGCGGAATGTGGATTTTTCATCGACACCTGCATCGCCTTCTTAGGAGCTTCACCGGATGGAATCATCGGTCAAGAGGGTATTTTGGAAATCAAATGCCCCAAATCAGCGGAGAACTTTACGCCTGAAGAAGCTATTGAACAAGTTCCCGCTGTCCGGCGCATGTTCACGCGTAACGCAGGTATTTCAATAAGTAAAACGCATCACTATTTTTATCAAATACAAGGCCAGTTACACATTACTGACAGAAAGTACTGTATATTTTGCCTTTGGACCCCGAAAGGGTTGAAATCTATAAAAGTACAGAGAGATGATGCGTTTTGGAAAAGAGAAATGGAGCCAAAACTTGTTCAATTTTATTTAGAATGCATGCTACCCGAATTAATAGATAGTCGGCACAATAGGTGCATGACTATTCGGGAGCCACAATTTATTCTAGCAGAGAGAGCGAAAGAAAAACCGAAAAGCTTGAAAAAGCGAAAAAGGTCTCCCTCCAGAAATAATGAAACTATTATAACGGCCCGGCGTCGCACCGCGTTGTAAAGCGCGGTACCACTGACCCCGTCAGTGGTGACAAGTGCCAGCGATGGCACTTTTACTCGCGGATCATATGATCACGCGAGTCGATCGACGCCGCCGTCACTTCCCCAAAGAAGTGAAGAAGAAAATAATAAATTTAATTCACCCTTTAATTTTTTCAGACACATTTCTAAGTTCACAGCGGAGCTGTTACTTTTTGACCCGTCGGGTAACCGGCTACCCGGAACAACTTCAAGCCATTGAATGTGGTATTGTTCGATCATTTTTACCTAATATCAAACAATACCATAGACAATAAAGCATTCAATTCCCTGAAGTTGTTTCGGGTAGCCGAGTACCCGACGGGTAAAAAAGTAACAGCTCTAGTTCACAGGAGCAGACAGACGGAATCGGGCTCGATCAAATGCGCCAGGTTGATTCACACGGGCCTCGCAGGTATATATGATGTTCGACGAATTATTGAAACAAATTTTTACTTTTATATAAAACTTACAGAAATGTCTGCGATCATTTGTTACAGGCGGATTCTTTACCAAATTACTGCAAACATGGTTTATGGGACAGTAATGTCAGGACAAATGGAATGATAAGTACCATATTTCAGGTAAAGTTTAACAGCTTATACATCTGCAGTAAAATTTTGTACGTTTACAAAACTACAATTAAGTATTTCCTAATGAACTTCATAATGTGTTACAGATCCACACTGCCTATGTCATCTTTCGGTACGAGCGACCTAAGAAAATTGTAGGAAGACCGTCAAAGAAGAAGAGGAATTACACCAAATGAGAAGATAATATTATTACAGCATTGTCTCGTTAGCGGATCGCTGATCCGGATCGGTGTTGAACAGTCAGTGTGAACAGAGGCCTAATTCCGAGTATTCGTTTCTCGCTTCTTTCTGGCCGAAGTGGGGAGCGAGATGGGACGCTTTGCGTGCGCGACAGGCGCGAACGTAAAGGACGGAGTGTCACGGCGTCCGAAAGACGGAGCAAGAAAAACATCAACGCGTCGCGTCTGCTCGCGCCCGTTCTCGCTCGGTTTCAGTCGTGGGCATAGCGAAAAGTCCACATCGTGTACACCTAAGATGGGCATTATCTAGATAATCAATTATTTAAATAACGTGCCGAATAAAAGATACTTCATCTTTATTCGTTATTCGAATCGTCGAATAACACGGTTTAGGTTTATTCATTATTCGCAGCTTCGAATAACATGATTTAACTTTATTCGAAACATCACGGATAAATAAATTTATTCGAAGCGAATTTATTCGGCAGCGGAAGATAATTTTTTTATTCAAGGAACTTTTATTCGAACCGTCGAATAAGGTTTTCATCTTCAGCGCGAAGGCTTCGAATAAATGTCGAATAAACTACGGATAAAGATGAAAACCTTATTCGACGGTTCGAATGAAAGTTCCGCGAATAAAAAAATTATCTTCCGCTGCCGAATAAATTCACTTCGAATAAATTTATTTATCCGCGATGTTTCGAATAAAGATAAATCGTGTTATTCGAAGTTGCGAATAACGAATCAACGTAAAGTATCTTTTATTCGAGTTTATCTATATATTATCTTTGCCCATCTCTGGTGTACACCAAACCGAGCCGCTAACGAGACAATACTGTATTCTTTAAAAAATATATACTTTTTTATCTGTAATTGTCCATTTCAAAGGGGCGAAAGCTTGAATGTCGAATTTCAATTCTCCAATGAAGTTGGATTGATTTATTGTAATGACTATAACTTGATTAGAAACAAAAAATGTATAAAAAAATGTTCTGTTAAACGATTTTGTCAAAAAGGCACTAACAAGTAAAAAATACTTCTAGTGTTGTGCTACAATTTCGATGGTGTTTTTCAACTTTAAATAAAAACGTGGTTCAGGATATTTCATAACAGAATATGAATCAATTTAGTATAGCCTCAAGTGTCGAAATGAATTTGTTGCGAGATATCCTGCTCCACGATTTTATGTGAAAATACACCATCGAAATTGTAGTATAAGAAAATAATTATTTTTTACTTTTTAATGCATTTTTCATATAATCGTTTATTATAAATTTTTTAATATACTTTTTCTAGTTTTTAGTGTTTGTGGATTTACATTACTCTTATTGCTGTATTCAGTTTAACAGTTTGCTTGAAGAATGGTTGATTTATTGTTATGGGTTATTATTTATTGGTGACTAGGTAATTTTTTCACCCACTCGGAGTTTTTTCATAATTTTGTATTGTCAACCAAACTACGCACCTCTGCAAAGTTTCGAGGGAATTGGATGGTTGGAAGTGGTTTAAAATTGAGTTTCCACATTTGAATCAAACAAACAAACAAACAGAGGATCGTAGCTAAATAAAATTTATCAATATAAACCAGAGTTCAGTATTGTTAGTACTGAACTCTGGTTTATATTGATAAATTTTTACAACCGTGGAATAACAATTCTGAAGAAAACCATGTACAAAACTATTATTGAAACAGACAATTCTTGTTGATATAAAAGATAATTTGATGTATAGTTAGATGATAAAAAAGCGGCATATGTTTTTAGAAGAATTACAGCATTCATAAATTTCATTACGATCGGCATGTTACACTTCGGTGATGTACCTTATTCAAATTGTATGCTTTGAATTTGCACATTGATTATACAAAGTATTGCATCGTTCTATGTATAAATAAATACTAAATTAGTATTGTTTCATTGACATGTTTCCTAACTTCACTACTCAACCTCTCTATCTTTCAATAGTGCTATCCTCCTTTACGTTCAGCGAGGCACGAGGAAACACCTACAGCGGTGGTTATGTGTGCGTGACTGACGCACCGCAGTTCCCCACACATAATCACCGCTCCTGTCGATGTTTCCTCCTCCATCAGCGGTACATGGAGCCCGGCGATCGCTGCCTAGACGCAGCTCTCGTGCCGTATTCCTCCAAGCTTCTCAATAGAAGGAGCTGTGGCAACAGCGCGGCAGAGACGGAGACAACAGAACATGCGGCAACTTGCTGTCAAAAATTCGTCTATGTAGAGTACCGGTAGATGTCACCATTGTACAACTTCTTTTTACCGACCGCAGTAGTTTCATTAGGGTCCGTCTGTTTACAAGGGCGCTTCGATCGATTCGGACCATAACAAAAAGGAGACGGCCCCCTTAAGGTCGAGGACGCTCGCCTCGTGCGGAACACAGTTGTAGAGGATTCGCAGTGAGAACAACACCTGTAAACTCTCCCTATCAGTTTACAGATCCAAAGTTTCTTTTTTGTTAAAATATACTTTCATTATTCAATAAAATCTTAACAATTGCCTTGCACGTTTCATGTGTAATCACCGATGCGGTGGTGTGCCCAATTCGGAAATTATAAGAAATTGATTTAAACGAATCTCCTGTAGTAAGATACCTGAATCAGAAATTAAAAATCATATTTAATTTACGACGTAAAATCGCGATTTTAAACTTTGACATCGATTACTGTCAAGTTTATTAACAATAAACAAAATATTATAAATGCGGGTTGAGAAAGCATTCATTCAGCTTTAAAATGAGCCCATGACGGAGACATTATCTTTAAAAATAACCGAGATATTAGAGTTTAAGTGATGACGCGGCAGCTGATTTTGTTCCAATTTTTAAGACTTTTAGATTAAATATTTCGAAAACTATTTGACATACGCCTTTAAAATTCAGTATACTTTGTTTTTGCAAGGTTATTGACAAGTGCTGTAATTTTGAAGAGAATGGGTGAAACTAAATTTTCCCTCTATCCGTTTTGACGTGGAATAGCTCGAGTGCCGAGTGGCCGGGTGTTACCCATGCATTTGCCGCTACTCAAATGCCTAGAACTTCGGGAATTTTACGAATTTCAACAAATCCTTTTAATTCAATTGTATCGAAAGAAATTGTTCCTTAATTGTTTCACAATTCACATACAATCACCATCCTTTGGCTTGTACTATTTCTTATAAGACACTCTGTACAGTATTATACTTCCTACTTCCTATTCTGTAATTAATGTATAATTGAAATTATTATTACTGTCTTTTTAGCATTGGAATGCAAGAATAGATGGACAAACATCAGGGACCAATTCTGCCGGAATTTGACAAAAATGCCAAAAAGTGGGCAAGCCGCGGAAAAGCTAAAGCCATATAAATATGGTAATGTTTTAGAATTTCTATTGCCCCACCTGAGCGAGAGGGACACCATGTTAAGCATACCCACATGGCAGGTTCCACGTATCATAAGTTCCGTGATAGTGGACAAAAATAATATACCCGTCGTCCGCGTGGAATCAGAAACTGCGGATAACCGACAAAGTCAGGAGCCTGTGGCCGAGCCACAAGAACACATACATTTAGCGACGAGAAAACGAAATAGATCCGTTTGCGAGAATGAATCAACACCGGCAACAGTACTGATGGAGTACATTTTAAGAAATAACGATGAACGCAACATGCCCGAGCATCCGATGATGTCTTTTTTAAAAAGTATGGGACAGATTCTAATAACTTTGTCGCCACGTGCCCAACATGCAGCCAGGGGGCAGATTTTTAACATCGTCCAGGAGCTGGAATATGAAAGTTTGAATGTATCAGCCAGGGAGCAACAGCCATTGTCAAGTTGGGTGCCACCTCATACGCACGTTTATGATGGTCCCTCCACGTCCCAGGGATTTTCATCAGCTCCCATACACCCCGAAGAAGAAGAATATGAAAATCAAGACTACGAGGCAGACAATCCCCAATAGTTGTGAATAAGGTTAGGTTGGATATTAGCACAAATTTATTAGACCAGACAAATTTTTTCTTACATTATTATTTAAACAGATACGATGGTAAAGTTTGATTTTTTTAAATGGAACTATATATTTTTTTACAAATCACTTGATAGTGCGTTTCAAGACAAATTCAATAATCTGTAATGTATACACATTATTTCAAATAGTTTTCGACATTGCGTTTGCAAATTTACTCTTTTTGACTGGAAGAGAACGCGCCCGAATAGGAAGCACCGAGGGTGGTCTTGTTTACGCCACGGGTGGCACGCGCTAAACATTCCTTCTTGAAACAGATACCCACCAATAGTCTATGCCAGAAGTGGCAGCTCCAAACGCTAGACAATAAGAAAAATGCCACCAATATAGCAATTAATAAATATTATCCAACATCACTACGTTTCGTAGAGGGACACGGGTACATTACAGGTTATTGAATCTGTCTTGAAACGCACTATCAATTGATTTCTAAAAACATATATAGTTGTATTTAAAAAAAAACCAAGCTTGACCATCGTATCTTTTAAACTAATAATGTAAGAAAAAATTTGTCGCGGCTAGTAAATTAGCTCCCGTCAACCATGCAATTGCATATAAACATTTCTTTCTATTCTGAATACGTTAGGAAATATCCAGCTGTTTACTGTTCCCGCGGACACCCTGTATATTTGTATTCTGCGGTTTGTGCACGTTTATTATTACTATTTTCTGTTATTTCCTGCAATGTAACTTCTGTACCTACCTCAGACAGATTGCTAAGCGTTCTCTCGGTGATATCGACCGCTTCCAGTTTGTATCGTTTCTGCTTATTGGTAGTTGGATTCTATCCAGTAGGGAATCAAACGTATTTCTGGACATCTTGAAGTAATTGTAAAATTTGTCCTCATGGTCGATTAGCGTATTGTAAATTTGAAATTCTCCTTGCTGGCTTCTATTTTTCCACAGAGGGTGGACACTCCACCTTCTCTGCCTTCTTCTGTTTTCAGGTTCTTCCAATAAAATTGCCTTTAGAGCTAAGTGCTCCAATGGGAAATGAATAAGGCATTACGAATGACAGAACTCAAAGGTCTTCACTGGTCGAAGATTTGTTCAGAACTGATCAGTCGCTCGCTTTCGACCAGCTAAAAAGGCGTAGGCAATAAAGTCATAAAGCTACACCTCGGAACCTTCGCTTATAAGGTATGACTCCTCTAGGGTAAATCCCGGAGACGCGATCGTGCCGGAGAGTTGGTCGAGTCGCCATATTTCAGACTCTATACGGAAAAACACGTTAAAATGCAGTTTTTGAATTACTTCTCCAGAAGCCAAACAGTTGAATGAATAGCGTCATTTCGCTTCCTTCTGTGATTTTTTTTATTTATAGGCTATAAAAGATAAATTGAGGTTACATTTAACCTCTTTTCTCAACCAGTGGTGTACAGAATCGTATTTTAAAATATACGTCTAAGTTTATTTTCGTTTAATATTTGGGATAATAAGATAGTAGAGATATTGAGGGACAATGCAGTATTTGGCCATATTAAATCTTCCTCTGAAAGCTAACGAGAAGAGCATCTGTCGCTGCAGAAAGGTGAGATGGTTAAGTTAGGATTTTTTTTATATTTTTTATTATTTTTTTTATTTAGTTTATTTATTCACTTTTGTATTTATTTGCCTTACTAATCGCCAGTAGGTAGATCGACCGCGTCTCTCGCATTTACCCTACGTGTTGGGAGCATAAAATCCAGCAGCGTTGCACTTCGACAGGGCACGGACTCGGTCCGTCCGTCTAGTCGTCTCAACGAGTGGCCTCCGAGCCCGGGCCCAGCGGGGAGCCTCCGAGCTTCCACCGAGCTCGGCGGAAACTTGCTGGCGCCGTCCATAAGCATACTATAGAGGCTCGGAAGGCTCGGAAGGCTCGGCTCGGTCGCTGTATAAACCGACCTTTATCTGTATCGCGGGACGGCAGTACGTTGAGACGACGACGTTCCAAGAAAAGGGGTTTTTGTTCTATCAAAAATATTATTAATTAATAGGCAGGAGTATGATCAACGAGGGATTTCCCATAACGCTAGGCGTTGTTGATGCATACCCTGACTTAAAAGAAAAATTTTACGTTCCGAACGTAACACTGGAATGTTTCAATATTAGACTGGTTTTCTGTAAACTTGATAATTTATTTCATTTTTCAATTTTACATTCTCCTTCTGCAAATTTGAAATTTGTATTCTTAAGCTTACGTTTCCTGGGTGTACCTGCAGAGATCCATGCAGGAGTTTGTGTGCCAATATTAAAGTCTGATGGTACCAATGATTCCATTGTGGCATCGACAATGTCCCCTTGATGCGATGGTCCTGGAATTGCCAAAAAACAAAAATATATAAGATTAAAAACGTTTACTTTAATTTACTTAATTAATCATTTGGTTTTATGTACTGATAGCAATTTAGCTCTACCTTTTGCATTTTCTACAATACAATTTTTTTTTGCTGGAGGTTCTAAATCCAAAACATTCTTACAGCTGCTTTCCTCTTGGACATTTGTATCTAAGATGAAAATAGGAAATCATCAGTACATAATTGAAACATAATTGTTATACTTTTCTTGCAGGATGAAATATTAGATTAGTATAATTAAATATTAAATAAAATTAATATTTTTATTAATATACATACCTGACTCAATTTTCTTTGGGATAGCTGATGGTAGTAATCTATTTTTTGAAGGCCCCATGTACATATGATCTTCAAAATGCTTACTGCATAGTCTACGGTTTTTGTAATACGGTTGATATTCCGATGCAGGTAGATCTTCTCTACCACAAGCTTGAAGCCAGACCTTACATCTAAATAAAATGATCATATATAAGAACTAAACCATGTTATTGTTCCAAGAAATAAGTCTTATTATGACACTCAATCTTTGATATTATTTGAGACACTTTATGTCTTTATAATACTTACAAATTTTCATCCTTAGGAAATCTAAAAAAATGCGTTCCCTCCTCCCTTCCATTAAACGTATTTTTACAATTTTTGTAAGAGCATGAAACTCCACCAGACTTTTTAATACTCATTTTAGTATTTATAAAACCAACACTTTATATAAAAAAGCACTGCAGAAAAAGGAAAGAAGAGCAGCAGAAAGACAGACAAGAAAAGAAAGTATCGTAGAAAAGTAATAATATAAACAAAGAAGAAACAAAAAGGCACAAAAGGAAATAAAGCGAAAAAGACACTGTAAAAACTATTTATTTTTAAAAAATAAGGCTGTACAAAGGGAAAGAAATGGAAAGACAAAAGAAACGAAAAAAGCACTGTAAAATAAAAGTTATTTTCAGAAAATGAGACTAAGAAAAAATGAAATGGCACAAATGGAAAGAAAATAGGAAATATAAAACAGAAAAAACAGAAAGGTACAAAAGAAAAAGACGGAAACACCAAATAAAAGAAGGAAAAAGCGAACAAATTTAAGAAAATATTCTTAAGAAGCAGACTTTGAGCAGCACAAAATTAAAAATGTACGACACGCACGTCTGTAAGTTTCCAAAAGGAATGACCCATCCATAGCCGAAAGGTACAACTATCCATCCGCGAGACTTACTTGGGAAATTCCCAGTTTATGACATCTCGGGCCCGATGTACCCGAGGGGTCATAAACTCTCGATTGTTAAAAATAAGTTGCGCTGTGTTAAACACGAAACACTGCAAACAGAAACACACAAAACGCGCTCCCAAATATTTCAATTTTACCACAGTTCAACGAGTATTACCGAAGTTAACCGATCATTACCGAATGGCCATTTAAATTGGTTGTGTCATTTCGTCTCTCTCTAAAACTGGTTTCTTCGTCAGAGTGTCGCCTCTTGTTATACCTTCTCTTTGTAATAGGGTTTCCGATCTGAGATCGATTAATCGGAAGATCGATCTTTGCACCATAATTTTCCGATTTTTTTAATCAATTTTTCAGTATAGGTCGATCCTATGGAATCGATTCTTGGGGAACAGAAATCGTGTTCCAATTCTTTATTATTGTTATAGTTTCGGCTCGGCATAGCAGAAGTTTAATGAGAAAGTACAACAGAAGCAACAGAAGATTAACAAGAACAGGGTAACAGATATACAGTGGGTCAAAAAAGTATTGACACACGTACGGTTTAACTATAAGAGTAAGTGTTACTCGCTTTCGTACGCGACAAATTCTGTTCTAGGAACGTAAACATAAACAGAATTCACTGTTGCTTTTCTCAGTTAACACAATCAGTTTGTGTTTACACTTTGAACAAGAATCATGTCTACGAAGAAGAGCGAGTTATCATTGTGCGTGCGAAAGGAAATTCTTTCATTACATAAAAGTGGTGAGAGTTATCGAAAAATCGGTAATTCATTAAATTTAAGTTTCTCGACAGTGAGAAATGTAATAAAAAAATTTAAGGAAACTGGTAGCGTCGAGAACAAACCGCGATCAGGTCGTCCGCAAGTACTTACAACTAGAGAACGAAGAGACATCATCAAAGAAGCAATAAAAAATCCTTTTGTAAGTGCCAAAAGTTTATCTGTTGACATCGCAACATATTCGGGAAAAGAAGTGAATGCCCAAACAGTCCGAAATGTTTTACATTCTGCGGAAATTTATGGTAGAGCAGCGAGAAAAAAACCGTTCATTAATGAGAAGAATAGGGAGAAACGCTTCGGTTTTGCAAAAATATATATAAATAAGACAATGGAATTTTGGAAGACGGTTATTTTCTCGGATGAGAGCAAGTTTGATCTTTTCGGCTCTGATGGAAAAAGATTTGTATGGAGGAAACCGAATACCGAATTAAATCAAAAGAATATTATTCCTACAGTGAAATACGGTGGTGGTCACGTTATGGTATGGGGCTGTATGTCATACCATGGAGTAGGAAATTTGGTTTTTATTGACGGCATAATGAATGCAGACGTCTATATCGACGTGTTGCGAAATAATTTATTAACGAGTGCAACAAAAATGGGCATAAACGAAAAATTTATTTTCCAACAAGACAATGACCCGAAGCACACGGCAAGGAAAACAAGAGAATGGTTACTGTACAATGTACCAAAAGAACTCCCTACACCACCTCAATCGCCGGATATTAATCCGATAGAAAATCTTTGGCATATTTTAGATTTAAAAATCCGTAAAACGAAAATAAAAAATAAAAATGACCTAAAAGCGACACTTTTAGAAGAGTGGTCTAACATTTCACCGGAAATTACGCAAAAACTGGTCGAATCGATACCTAATCGATTACAGGCTGTAATTAAGGCCAAAGGCATGCACACCAAATATTAGGTAAGTTCAATATTGTTCATATTGTTTATTATTGTGCATTCCTCAATAACATCGTATGTGTGCCAATACTTATTTGAATATGGATTTTTCGATTTCTTTACTTTACTTCCTTATACCAAATAACTGAGAATTCTTAGTAAACATACTATTTATGTGTGTCAAAAGACACTAATAAACATAGTTAATATTAATAAATTACTTTATAGTTTAAAGATATTCCAAGAAAACTGGGTGTGCCAATACTTTTTTGACCCACTGTAATCGTTTACAATCACTAACACGCGAGAAATATGTAAGTGTCGTTCAATCCAACGTGCGACTTGTCCTTCCGGGGTATTGAAGGTCAGCAGCCAACGTAGCGCTGCATGGTCCGTCCTTACGATAAACCTTCGTCCGTAAAGGTAGTGATGGAAGTGTTCGATGGATTTCACCACTGCCAGTAGCTCTCTCCGGGTGACGCAGTAGTTCCTCTCAGCTTTCCCCAAAGTCTTGGAGAAGTAGGCGACAACCTTTTCTTGTCTTTCGTGTTCCTGTGAGAGGACGCCGCCTATGGCGAAGCCGGAGGCGTCCATGTCCAAAATGAAGTCCTTTCCTGCCACTGGGTACGCTAGTACCGGGGCTCCAGTGAGTCTCTTCTTCAGCTCCTGGAAAACTTCTTGGCATTCTTTGGTCCAACGGTAATCCTACTTGGTCTCGGTGAGGCGATGCAGGGGTTTGGCGATCCTGGGAAATCGTTCACAAATTTACGGTAATACGTGCACAATCCGAGGAAACTTCTTAAGGGGGTAGACACGTCACGTGACCTGGCCGATTCGGCAGGTCGGTATTACAGCATTTTTTTCTGCACAGAAATGGTAATACCGATAGATCCACGATTACCCGGTGAACGCGAGAGGGAGCTGTTTGCTATTTCTGTATTCTATTCTGAATAAGGAAAGAAATTCTCAGCTGTTCCGTTATACTTATAAAAATTTTAACGGAAAGTCGGCTGGTACTGTAAACGTAGAAAATTCATTGTACATTTTAATTACTTGAAATGTGCTTATGCTACAATATTCTACGTTAGCAGTAAGGAATTCTAAGTGAAAAGGGAAAATAGATGAGGGAATGTCCCCAGAAAATGAAATTTGTTAGGT
Source organism: Andrena cerasifolii (assembly GCF_050908995.1). Classification (NCBI taxonomy): domain Eukaryota; kingdom Metazoa; phylum Arthropoda; class Insecta; order Hymenoptera; family Andrenidae; genus Andrena; species Andrena cerasifolii. Next base: position 1,049,271 of record NC_135121.1, on the reverse strand, counting down.
TAGACATTTTTTTACTAGCAAAGCACCGAAACAGAACATGAAATACACTTATTACACGTCCTCTGCAGAAAGCAGTTATCAACAAACATTATATATACAAAATTGTATTGAATGTTGAATTGGGCTAGTGAAAATGCGCAGGCTGGATGCGCGTGATTATTATGTGGTCGGCTCCTCGAAGTGACAGAAAATATAACCTAATTGTTATACCCGATTTCATAAAGATACTGTTGGAGCGTAATAATAATGTTTTGAAAGGATGCTAAAAAGTTCACAAACGTTTCGTAAAAGAACGAAATTGCCACTAAACATTTGTTGTCAGATAGCATACATTTAGGTTATATTTTCTGTCACTTCGAGGAGCCGACCACATAATAATCACGCGCATCCAGCCTGCGCATTTTCACTAGCGGATTTCATGAACGAATTCTGAACTGGAATAATTATGAAACACAATGTTTACGGAGTTTATTACTATTTTATGATGCTTCAATTCCTTTAATGTTCCTGTCCATATAACCGTTGGCTATTAACAAATAATATAAAAAAAGGAATCAAAAATATTGGGAAACACCGAAGTTATGATTTTTTTCCCGCGAATCCTATGTTACGTGCCCCACTGTCGGACGTTACCATCGCAGGCCACCCCGACGCAAAGGATAGAATAATGATTACACGGGTGTACATACGACTGAACTATATTGTTACATAGAGCAATATCGGTTACAACTATGGCGTTCGGTACAAGATAGTCTTCTGGTCGTCGTCCCGACCGTCGTCTCGAAGGTGGCCGACCTTCTTCTATATTCAGCTACGAGCACCAGCAGGCTATGCACCGGCCTAAACCCGGTGTTCGCAACACTGCTCTTCCCTCTGAAGGAGCGGACGTCTCGGTCGCATTGAATCCTCTTCGGAATCTTCGTACCCCTGCCTGAAGAAGTGGTCGTGCAGTCCCGTGGCTTCTTCAGACATCCGCCTCGGCATTTGCCTTCTCGCTCAGGGGAAAACCACGGAAAAACCCTGAGCAAAGCGTGGGTAAAACGGGACTTCTCGATCTGCCACGACGAAACGCTCAAACTTCTGGTCCCACGATGTCTCTGGAACTCTGCAGCTTTCTGTCCCACGACGTCTCCAGAACTCCGCAGCTACTTGTCCCGCGACGTCCCTGAAACTCCACTCTGGAACGTTCCACGTTGACTCCAACGCTCCGACGCTGCATTCTCCTTCGTGCAGACTCCAGCGCTGCCTCCAGGCAGCCTCCTCCAGAAGGACGTCCGACGACGTCTCCACTGCTTCGGCGACGTTCCCTCCTCCTCGTCGAATCCTTGGTCGCGGTCGACCTCTCCTCCAGGGACTCGTCCTCGATGTCCTTCAGGTGTCCGTGCGAGCTTGGCACTTCAATCTCTTCCCGGCTCCGGATTTCATGCAAAAGGGACGGAGAATTATATTATTATTAATTTACTTTATAATTAACATTTACTTTAATTTGAGAAAATCCGTTGGGGCTGAAAGAACCGGGAAGACGGAAAGGCGATACGGAACCGATAACAGGGGATCACGGCTCATGAGCATGTTATCGGACCGTTTTCCGATCAATCTGCCCAGCATTCCAGCTCGTCTGCGTTGTCTTCTGGACTTCTTGTCCTCTTCTCCCTCTCTCAGGCCTTGGCTTTCAGATGGCCCCTTTCCTCTTCGTGGCTTCTGGTGCTGACCCAGGGGACCGTCCTGTGCGTCCTGTTAACGCTCCCGTCTCCGCGACATCTCCTCCAGCCGATCCAAGCAGTCGCACCGCTTGTCCGACTGGTGGTTGGAGATGCCATTTCCCGGCTGCTGTCCACCCTGTTGAGGCGGACCTCTTGGTTTACACAAACCGGGGAGAAGCCAAGATCCACGCCAACAGGGCTAGAGAAGCGGTTCCACGTATGTCCGCGCTCCACTGCGGACTGCTACTCTGTCGTACCACAGACGGGGAATTCGGGAAAGCGTATCCAGGCCGCGGTGGCAGTCCCCCGACACCTTGTCCCTCGTCGTGGGGTTTCGTGCTCTCTGAAACATTTTAAAGAAACAGAGGGCTGGGCTACGAAGGTAGTCTCCGCAGCCCAGTCCAGTAGATTAGCTTAGACTAATCTTCAGACTCTTCGTTCAGAACTTCAAACTCTCTCCTCGAGCGAGAGACTTCCTGGATCTTTGGTCGGCGAACGACCCATCCTGTCTAAACAACTACACTCTTCGGGGCTCTCTCTCATGGGGAATTAGTGACTTTGGATTGAAATTGCTTATTTCACAGCTCTTCATATGCGCTGGATGCACTCGCCGGTGCACTAGTGACTTTGGATTGCAATTGCTTATTTCACAGCTCTTCATATGCGCTGGATGCACTCGCCGGTGCACTAGTCACTTTGGATTGCAATTGCTTATTCCACAGCTCTTCATATGCGCTGGATGCACTCGCCGGTGCTATCGCGATGTTTTCATCCATCGTTTTATGTACTTTCTTGTGTACACGTAGCTGTTCCTCCTTTTTGTGTGTACGGAGGTTCTCTAATCGGCTGTTGTCGATTGTATCTGCTATCTATAATTTCTGGCAACATGCAGTCCTCATAGAACTTGCTCAGTTTGTCTTCCATTTCTGTTGCCCAGAATCGATCATCTCTCGTTACTGTTGTAACCTTCATTCCTTTCGGCGTCCATAAACAAAAATAGGCCCGTTGCCTTTTCGTTATGTGCAATTGTCCTTGCACTTGATAATAGTAATGATGATTTTGATTCATGTCATTACCCTTGAAAATACGCCGTATATTACCAAGTTGCTTTATTGCTTCAGCAGGTGTTAAATCCTTGGCCGATTCAGGACACTTTACTTCGACGATTTTATCATGGTCCACGAGGCCGTCAGGAGTTGCACCTAAGGGAGGCACAGTGTCATCGATGAAGAGGCCACATGGTAGAATATGGATTCCTAATTCTTCTTCCATTTGTCTCAAGGCGTTTGCCTCGTTTTCCCTTCCGTATTGGAGAGCAGACAAATTTGGAAGTTGCGGGTACATTATACTCTTCACAGTATTTGCCCGTGGTGTAGTGTTTCGTAATCGGCATACCTTGCCGAAATTGGATGCAGTTAGTATTTTTTTTCTATAACTAATCCACTTTTCACTATTCGCCTGATTGCGAGTTTCCTCTTCGATCTCGCATCGCATTCTTTGCCAGTCATGGAGTACTGCCGCGTGCCTTTTACATTCGGAAGAGTATACTGTCTCTTCCATATCTGGTTTTTGTGCGTTAGGGCCGTAATCCTGGTCGCACGATTGTTTTTTATTTCGGAAGGAGGATGCTTTCGCTTCTTTTTTATATTCCCTTGCTTTTTCTGCTGCACGCTTCCGACGTCCTTCCAGCTTTCTTACCATAGTTGACGGCTCTTTATCCATTGCCGTACTTAATCTGCTAAACGCCTCTTTTGTATTATATTGGACGACTGCAGCGGAGACTCTGCCCTGATACGAGCCCCCTCGTCCAAAGTTTATCCTTTTGCCTCCGATGAATTTGGCAATGATATTATTAAAACCTTCAACAGCATTGTTATTTAAACCGTGCAGCAAACTGTCAGCTTTAGGGAAAAGTGGCTGCATCGCTTCTTCGATACTCTGATAAATACCAGCTTCTCTCAACCTTGGTACGTAGTCCTCTCTGTTTGGATCAGAGTATTTCTTACAGAAGTATGCTAACTTCTGACACTCCTTGTGTTCACCGAAAACGTGACTCGGTACATTCCTCAAGTCTTCCTTCAAATTTCTTACTCGTTCCTCGAGTGTTATTTCTTCTTGCAACCGGTATTCTGCAGCTTTCTTTATACCAGTACGCAAGCGGAGAGCATTATTCTTTACGACAGCTCTTAGGTCTTTATCGCGGCCTTTTGTTGCGATTTCGTTTATTTTTTTACTGAAATTGCGTAGCAGGTGATTGGTGCATTCTATTTTTCGTACCTGCACCAGGTAGTTTTTATATGGATCACTGTCCAATATCTTTTTGTACACACTGCTATCGCCATCGGCAACTAATATAGTGTATATTAGGCCGTGCATATCTATGATGCAATTGAAGCCTTCGACAATAGCAACACTCTCTATGCCAGTTGAACTCTGATTACGGCCCCAGTTCTTGAAGCAACGATGCTCGCGCGGTTCTTCCTTCTTCGTACCTGCTATTTGGCAAGTCATGCAGAATTTATTCTTCACGCTGATGTACAGCACTTTCTTCGTGTAGTATCCCACGATGGCTCCTACGCCAGAGAGAGAATTGTAATCTCCTCCGCGGTAGGACCTTTTCATCCAGCTGCCATCCGCGACAACTGGAATAAACGGTAGATTGGATTCTGCATGTACGTCGCCTCTTGATATAGCTAATTCTTTCTCCTCTTTTCCTGCATCTTCCATTTCGCGTTATGCGGCCACTTCGAGGGCATCGATTAGGTCATTCTGACATTTCTCGTAGATCCTTTTCGTCATACAGGATACGTTCACGGCAGTCAGTATGTCCTCCAGTTGATTATATCCGCCGCCCGTCATCATTGTTGCGGAAACAGCGGCGCGGTTGATATCCATAGTGGCATCACTCTTCCGAAGACAGGATATGTGCTCTGTGTATTTGCACATTTTGCACTCTACATAATACACATTTTCTAGTCCATTCCGTTGACATCTAATTATTTCAAAATGTTCGATGCCACAGCCAATAGTGGAATGTTTTCCAAGATTTTGTATTTGTTCGAAAACATAAGGAAAATCAACGAAGTCTACTCCTTCTGAAATTGGATTTTCCGGCTGTTCTGGTTCTGTATTTTCTACCACCCAGTAATCAGCATCGCTTCCAACATCTTGAGTCGTTTCGTCGTTGATGTCTCTTACGGATTGTATCTCATCGCTGTCTCTGTCGAAATCTATGTCTTGCACAATTCTTTCTTCGTTCGACTCGAAATGCACATCTTCTACAATTTCCTCTTCGTCCGCATTGAAATTTATTTCTTCAATAATATCTTCTGCGTCCGTATCGAAATGTACTTCTTCTACAATTCCTTCGATAATTGGAGAATCTTCAAAATTTTCATCCGCAGCAGATGTGCTTGGATGTGTTCCGTATGAGATACCTGCTTCCGCCACGGTATCCTGAATTACAGTGAGGCACGCTGTGTTCTTCAATCGTTGCCTGCACGTAAAGAGTCAATAATCAGTAACACGTGGCACATATATGGAAATAAGAAAAACATACAGCAGAAAAGAAAATCAAGCATAGTAAAAGAAGATATACAGTAAAATCTCGATGTAAGCGAAAGCCTCGGAACGATACCCCTGTACGTGTGAGACAATACTAACGCAATCAAAATTTAAAATTTGTATTTTTGGTTTCATTTTCATGAAACTTCTACCAACATGTTTGTTACAATCTCCTAATTAAAATGATACCAAATACAACATAAATCGGACAACTTTTACTTATCGTGAATACGAATCGTTTATATTTATATAATTATCCAAACCATATCATGTTTGGTGTCATTTTAATCAGAAAGTCCTCACAAATATGTTGGTAAACAATTTATAAAGAGAGCCAAAAATAAAATACTTTTAATTGTGAACCTCGTTTGTATCGGTGTTGTCTCTCACCGATTTTCAATTTCGGATCGGGTTATACGATCGGCCCTCGAGCCATATTACACGCTTCACTGGTTCCAAGAGGGAACACTCCAACTAAGGGTGATATAAATTAACACCAATCATACATAGTCATGATTTTAAACCCTAATCGAGATGTTACTGTGGTTCCTATATTTTTAGAAGTTTGTCGATAGAAGCCTAGAACGTAGGAGAAGAGAGCGAGTGGAAAAAAGGACTGCCGATTGTCTCCAACTTTTTCATTCGCTATACTTCTCTGCGGCCGAAACATATTACCACTAAATATGTGTTATTCAAATTATACCGTGTTTGGTGTCATTTATCATTAGAGAAACATCACAAATGTTACGATACTATGTTCATGAAAATATTGTTATTGCATTACTGTGAATATCATCCTAATTTATCTTCGCGATACGAAGAAGGACGTGATACAAATGTTCTTCTTAGACAACGTGATCCCCTCGCTACGCAAACCGAAGGACATGCACTTTTGGCCCGTTTTCTTTTCACACGCACACATCTGCACAACCGTCTCTGCTACTCGCAAGCGGAGGCAGCCACAAGCAGACATGCTGTGCTGCGATACGCGGCTGTGTGTGTGTGGAGGCACGCGTGCACTTGACCGCGTGTGAAAAAGAATACTTTTCGCATTTCAATCCTGGGTAATTCAACGCAAAATCGGACATTTTTCGGAGTACCATTTGGGATTTTTGTGAAACTTGCATATGTTGTAGTGTTTAGTGATACATAAATGTATTTCAAAGCATATTTTAAATTTTCAACATTGTGGAAATTGACTTTGTTTCCATTCAATTATAACTGTTGAACTAAGAGAAAGGTAAGAATGACCCGATATGAAAGTGTATAACTGTCAAGACAAATTCAACCATATGGTGTGCTATGACTTTCAAGGCCACTGAAGATTATGAATGAAAGAAATAGATAGTTGTATATTGTAGCACGCACGGCTGAGTCTGTCGAGCCGGTGCTGGACGGCGCAGCGTCACATTCAATTAATTTTCATGCCACCAATTCTAAAGTGTTCGCGTTTCTGAAAACGTGACCATAAAGAGCACAAGTACGGCTGTATCCTCATTTTTTTTCAAATTTTTAAATAGTGCCCTGCTAGTATAAAATTGCATTTGTTTAAAACAATTTCAGAAGGAATGGTCTAAAATTTGTTTTTTTTTAAGAGACATCATTTTTATTGGGTACTTTTCCCCAGTGTAAGCACTCAAAAGCACATTCTTACCTGTCTCTTTGTTCAACAGTTATAATTGAAAACAGTCAATTTCCACAATCTTGAAAATTTTTAAACTCGCGTGGAATGACCCTCCTTGAATGTCTAGAATACTGTAGAGAGAGGGAGAGAGAGGGAGAGAGAGGGAGAGAGAGAGAGAGAGAGAGAGAGAGAGAGAGAGAGAGTTGGTAATAATACAATTGAAATGGTACAGCATTGTACATGACACACAGGACCATATTTCTAATAAATTATACCCTGAAGAAATAAAAATATTGCCAAAAAAACATTTTGTCCTTTTGCGCATTCAGACAATACTCCGCAGAGAGGATAGACCGGAAATCCAAATCATTGTCATATTTTTAACGTTGTACCTCAATTCAACGAGGGGCTGCAGGGTGGTCTTTCGTTTTATGGAACGTTGTAAAATAATGAAGAAACGAAGGGTCCGAGAAACACGTGTCGTTTGCCTTTCGCGAAATAAACCCTACTTGACCGCGCCGATGTTGTAGATCCGTCTGGTTCTCGTCCACGAGCACGCTTTCCAGCACATCACCCTGTCTGTTTAGATAGCTTTTCGAAAGCGTGGTACTGACCTCGACTTTCGTTACCCTCGCACAAGGCGAGTCGATGGGGGCGCGCGAAGAATTGTTTTCGATTTTTCGGCAAGGGCTGCCTGCCTGTAGCACAGATGGGCAAAATTTTTGCCTGTACGGCCCTTGGGGTCAGTTTTACAATTGAAGGCACCCTTTTAAAAATTTGAAAAAAATAGGAGGATATAGCCCTGTTTGTCCTCTTTACGGACATGTTTTAAAAAACGTGGACATTTTAAAATTGGCCAAATGAAAATTAATTGAATGTAATGCTGCGTCAAATCGCACCGGCTCGACTGACTGAGCCGTGCGATACTCGCAGCGGCCAAGCGGCTATATCTGCTATTCTTATACAGCGTTCTATAATATGATAAGTATTTGTAAAAAACTGAAGAAGGAAAATTTTCTTCTGTTTTTTATACACAACATAATACGGTCTATCATCTTTTGGTGTTCGCGATATTTTCCGTGAATCGAAGGTGACCTTCCTAATAATTTTTATTAGGTACTCTTATATCTCCAGTGTAAGCACCCAAAGGTCATTTTTATCGGTTTCTTAGTTCAAAAGTTACAATTTTTGGAAAAAAGTAAACACTACATTTCAAAGAGCTGCAACATCCACAATTTTTTAAATTTTCAAAAATTCTTCGAGATATGTTAATAAACTACAACATATCCAAGTTGTACCAAAATCCGAAATGTTACTCCGAAAAGTGTCCGAGTTCACGTGGAATGATCCTATGATGAGAGCAAATATGATATAATGTCGACCATTTTTGGTCGAAACCGATATTACATCGTGTAACGTGTACGAGAAAATCTGTGTGAAAATATCTTGCTACGAAATAGAATTCGCTTTCAGCGTAGTAGTATCCACAAGTGGAGGGTACTTTAGAAGTCATAAACATTGCCCGGACTGGGCCAAAGGTTTCCAGTGAGGCCTGGAGAATGTTTCGAAGAATGCGCTTTTCAATGAAAGAATTTTGCTGAAGATACACATGGACGTATATATTGCGGACAAAATTCAACAAAAGAAAAAGCACTGTGTATTTCGTATTCCACGAGTAACTACATATGCTGAACATCGAATCGCAAATCATTGATGACTGTCGCTAATTTTAAACATTATCTTCTACGTCACATAAATAGAATTTAAAGTGCATGTTTCATCCATTCGAAGCTACGTACAACGATTGAAATAGTCGCAACTGCATTATAAAGGAAGCATACCTAACGAAACGCGGATAGTTTGAAAGTTTTATGCTAATAAAACGCATATAGTTTCTATAACATATATAACGAAATTTAAAATTTCTACATTTCGTCTCATCGGCATGAAAGTTGCAGGAACGTGCTGTTGACAGTTTTTCACATCAAAATGAGTCCAAACACGATATAAATCGGATTATTAATTAATTAAATAATGATGAACATGCGTTGCGGTGCGAATAGCATAGAATATGCGTACGTAAAGCGTGAAAGATAGCTGTGTTGATATACATACATATTTCAAGAATATGAATAATACTATATTATATACAATAAAATACCGTGCTACTACTACTACTACATCTCAAACTATGACTTCATACAAATCTGTACCATAAAACGTAACTTACCTTTCTAGACGTTTTTTATTTTTTCTGGACAAACGCTTTACAGATAGCATAGGGCGCTTCCTTTTTATATCACCCTTCGAATTGCGCTGGTTTCTGGCATCTGCGGCTTCATTCTTTGATTCCATGGCAATGGAATGATCACACACACTTATCAACACTACAGTGACGAACCACGCGGAAATGGAACAATTCACAAATTATGAATATTCCATATATCAATATCCGCGCATCAAATAAAAGCCCGATTGCTTTCTCCGTCTTCACCGTAGTGCAAACGACAAGAAACTGATCAGCTAGCGTTGTCGGTGCATTGGTTACAGATGCTGAGAGGCTAAACAGAAAATGGTGGGAAAGGGACGGATATACGCGTCCTGTTCCTCTCTTTCTCATTAGGATTGGTGGTATGCTGATACATTTACGTAGATTGTATATCTATTTCCGGGAATACTGTCTGGTGCTCAGAAATGTGCACAGGAAAGAATTTTTGATTATCCTGTGCATACTCTTTTGACGTATCACCGACTTTATTAGCGAGGAATTCATATTTCGTTCTACCATTATCCTTTCCCATTTGCCTGACGGTGATGAAGGAACACCCGCAAGTATGCGCGAGCACGCGCCGCGTTTTCAAACCTTTGCGCATTCGAACTTTTACGCGGGCCGATGACGCTCTGCTCGGTCCTTGGTGCGAGTGAAATACAAAATCTTGAGGGAGTGAGAAAGGCAATTCGGGCCCTGTCCACCCTTGAGGGTAGCAAAGGCTCGAGCGTCAGAAAAAAAGCGACTGCCAAGCAGTAAAGATCGTAAGTACCTTCGCGCTTGCTATCCCTGTCTTTTTCACTATATGTGCCGGTTATTCTGAAAGTGGGCCACGTCCAAATTTTTCGTTTGTTACATTTCACTTAATTTTTATGTATTCTATCAACGTGATATATGATAAACGTAAAGTTCAATTTCTTTTCTTTTTCGACCGACGCCACTTTCATAATAACTGACATACTTTTACATTTTATTTCCAAACCAAGACTGTATTTAGACATATTCCGGGTAAAGTTTCCGATTACCGTCATAGTATTGTTGTAATTTTTTGTGCAAAATCTATCGTGTGAACTGTGATTGTTTGAGTGTCCGCGTGTTTCTCAAGCTGCGTATCGCCATTGCGAGGCTGCCTCGCATGGCACACCTCGCGGAGTGGACAGTCTGGAGACTACCTCGACTATGTTTATTTTACGAGGCATCAGCAGTCGATTTTTCGACGTGCTCAAAGGTGCCTCGCAGCCCCATGATCAAAAATCGCATGGCTCGGGCGACGCAAATATCCTGCTGGAGGTAGCGCGAGACTGTCGCACGCGCCTCCCTCGCAAAGTGATCATGATCGAGGTAGTCTCCAGACTCTCCACTCCGCGAAGCGTGCCTCGCGCGGCAGCCTCGCAATGTCGATATGCAGCTTCACGCTCAGAGATTTGTGTATTCATTCTCATGTAGACCAGAGATGGGCAAAAATAATATCTAGATATACTCGAATAAAAGATACTTTACGTTTATTCGTTATTCACAGCTTTGAATAACACGATTTATCTTCATTCGAAACATCACGGATAAACAAATTTCAAGAAGAATCAGAGTTGGGCAAAAAGTAAACTAATTACAAATTACGATTAAAATGTAATTGTGTAATCGTAATTTGTAATTAGTTTACTTTTTGCCCAACTCTGATTCTTCTATTGCATTTTCTTACGTTCAATAATTTCAATGTTTCTTCGACTCGTTTTTAGATGTCTGAGAAAAGAACCGTTCAAAATGTAGAAGAGGAAGGGACTCCGTCTCGTGGACGGAGTCCGCGCAAGGAAAGCACTCCGTCCTCGAGACGGAGTCCGCCGACGCCATCTGCGACAACGCTATGGATGGAGAGAGCGGTGGAATACAGGCAGAAGGTATGTAGATAACCATTTCTTACATTTTCATGAAAGTGTGAAAGCGTCTAGTCATTATTGCAGTAATTAACATAAGATTTATGTTTATTGTTCATATTACAGTACAGCCAGCTGAAAAAAAATCTCCGCAAAGAGATTTATGGAGGCGGAAGAGGTGGAAGAGGAGGGCGAGGAGGGAGAGGATGGAGAGGAGCGAGAGGAGGAAGAGGAGGAAGTCGAGGAAGAGGAGGGAGTGGAGGAAGAGGAGGTAGAGGAGGAAGAGGAGGAAACATAATAAATTATAATTTTTATAATTAATAAATCAAATTAACAATTACATATTTAGTCGTCATTTTTTTATTCGAAAGCCTTACATCTGTCGGCCATGATTAATTTTCTCGTATTTATTCGTACTTTAGTTGCGAATCATATATTTAGTCGAGAAAGTACGAATAAATACGAGAAAAATATTCATGGCCGATAATTGAATTAACCACGATTAAATTAATTCAATCATAGTGCTTCAAATAAAAATTCTATAACAAAAATATCTATACTTTTTTTCATTTGTAAGAGATGTTATAAGTATAAATGAATAAAACACGAGTATATCTTTTCTAAACATTTCTAAACGATATACTCGTGTTTTATTCATTTATACTTATAACATCCCTTATACATTATAGTACACATGCATCAAATTTTGTATTTATTGAGCCACATTATACTCCGTACATGCCCACTGTAACGTATACGTCACATTTAGAAAATGATATTTCCACTGGCTTTTTTGGGAAAAAGAACAATCAAGTACATGTATTGGCACCATTTTTCAGTTAACTAAACGCAATAAATAATTGTTTTCCGCCGGGAAAATTGTCTGCGCACTAAAGTAATGTCCATCTATGGTATTTTGTCATATAATTGAAGCAGTGAGAGCAACAACGGACTCACCCACATTTTTTTTCGAAAGTGAGTTAGTAGCAATAACGTATTCCAATAGGCTTTACTAATCATATCGATGGCCTAGTGCACACATAAATAATACAACAATGCAAAAAGTATTTATTTAATTATAAAGTATCATTGAATGATTGATCCTGTGAAAAACGCTAAAAGGGGACATACAATATGTGTGCATTCCATCGATGTACAATAGGAAAAATTTTTGTTTGAAGTAGGTTAGTCCGTTGTTGTTCTAACTGCCTGAATTACTATGACATAAATACGACAGCGATTTCAAGTGATGTATATGTAACGGTAAAAGCGTTAATTTAGTAAATGTATACAATCCCCAGCAGTTCCTATGTCAATGTATGCCTAAAATGAATATAACCTAACCTACAATCGTCCGAAAATGCATACATTGACTCCTTCATGCTTTTATTGTGGCTCGTATATCCAGCTATCGCTTCAGTTTTGCTATGAATCCACGTTGGCAGTCCTCCCGAGTAGGCGCCATCACGTATCTACTACCTTAACTAAATTTGTCACGTGACTTGCTCTGTATTATCGCCAATATGGCGGAACTCTGATTTGGGAAAACAGTCACGATTTTTCGTTTTTCGTTCTTATATGAGCAGATTTTGGCCTAGGAGAGGTCTCATTCGAAAGAAGAAGATTCAATGCGGAGTGCTCTGCTCACCGTTTGTCACAAAACTCTTTTAGTGACCTAAAAATGCTTGGATTCTGCGGGGATATTTTGTCGACGTTTGCTTTACTTTGGACACTGATATTATTACATATCAACACAATCTCGTTGAACCATGAGCAGAGCGCTCCGCATTGAACCTTTCTCTTTCAAATGAGACCTCGCCCAGCCCCAAATCTGCTCATATAAGGACGAAAAACGAAAAATCCCGAACCCATGTTTCGGGCCAGATTGTGTCGGTATACAGCGCGCTGCATTACCCGTGTCTACCCCCTTAATTCCGTGATATTCTTCGGCTGTGGCCATTCCGATATTGCTCTGATCTTCTCCGGATCCGTCTTGACTCCGCTCTCGGTGACGATGTGGCCCAGATACTTCACTTCTCGGCAGAAGAAGGAGCATTTCTTGGCGCTCATCAATAGTCCGGCTCGACGTAGGCGTGAAAACACTGCTCGAAGGCGTTCGAGCTCCTGCTCGAAGTCATTCCCGTAGATGATGATGTCGTCCAAGTAAACTAAGCAGATCTTCCAGGTCAAATCTTGTAGTACGTCTTCCATCAGGCGTTCGAACGTTGCGGGGGCGTTGCACAATCCAAAGGGCATCACCTTGAACTGCTACAATCCTGTTCCTACAGAAAAAGCAGTTTTCTCTCGATCCTTTTCGTCCATAGAGATCTGCCAGTATCCGCTCTGCAAGTCCACAGTCGAGAACCACGAAGATCGGGCGAGTGCGTCCAGGGTATCCTCGATCCGGGGAAGAGGATACGAGTCCTTCTTCGTAATTTCGTTCAGGTGTCGGAAATCTACGCAGAATCTTATGGTCCCGTCCTTCTTCTTTACGAGGACGATCGGAGAGGACTAGGGACTCCGTGACTCTTCGATCACGCCCCGGGCCTTCATCTTCCGGAGCAGTTCTTCTACCTCTGCTCGACGATGTAGAGGCAGCCTCCGCGGCGCCTGTTTTATGGGTGGGCAGTCTCCAGTGTTAACAGTGTGTTTCACCCGATCACAGTTCCCGATCTGGTTCAAATCCGTGGCAATAACATCCTGAAATTCATAGAGCAGGTCAGCAAACAGCTTCTTCTGGCTTTCTGACAAACCTGGCGAGCAGCGTGTGTACAGCTTCTCCAAATGCTGCGGGACGACCGTTTCCTTCTCTTCTTCCTGCTGCTTCTTCTCGGCGGTCGGCTCGCCCAGGCGTATCTTTGGTTTGCCGGGAAGGCACAGCATATTCCGGGACAGGTCGATGCTGCAACCGTGTTTCTTCAGGAACGCTGCTCCCAGGATGCACTTCTCCACCATGTCTACGATGTAGAAGTCTTCTACGCTCGAAAGTCCTCCGATGTTGACTTCCAAGCTCTTCTTACCGAAGACTTTAATTTTCTCACCCGTAGTGGAACAAATGTCGAGTCTCGTCCGGACGATGCCCTTCGACGGACACAACTCTTTGTCCAGAAGGTTAACGGGGGAACCCGTGTCTAAGATAATTCTACAGGGTTTCCCTCCAATTTTTCCACATACGCATGTTTCCTTGCATGGAATTTCTGGATCTCCAGTCACCTCCCGCATCGCCACACTCTTGACGACCGGGGGACTGTTCCTCAAGGTTCGGCGTCTCCCCCTTACACCGTCCGCTTCCTGTTTCCCGAGTTGGGTCTCCTAGGGGCGCCGTTGGTCTGGCCGTTCTTGGCCTTGAAGCAGTCTCTTTGAACGTGGCCCGTCTTGCCACAGAGCCAGCAGGTAATCCTTGGTGTGTCGTCGATCCGGTGCTCCGGCTTGTCGGTCCTCCTCCTCTTTTCCGGGAACCTTGTAAATTCGGAGGGTTTAACCTTCCGTTTCTCTGAGTACCTTTCTCGTGACTCAACCGGGGGGCCGCAAGACATCGCCTCAACGGCCTCAATTTCCAGTGCTCTGGTCACCGCGGCTCTTAGGGACGTGAACCCGCCGAGCCGCAGCTCCCGCTGCATGGCAAAGCTTGACAATGCCGTCACAAATTGAGGCGCGGCGAGTTTGTCACGGGTTTCCACCGGGCAGTCGGCGAACGCGGACTGCGCTAAACGTTCGATTTTGGTGGCGAGCGAGGAGATGCTTTCATCCCTCCGCTGCCTATGGCTCTGGAAGAGTACGTAGTTCAAATTGGACAGATTTTTCGCCCCGTAGCGGAATTCGAGCGCCGAAACCAATTCCGCGAAACTTTCACATTGGGCAGCGGAGAGCGTCGTGAGGACGCTCCTCGCAGAGCCCCCGAGAGAAGCGATCAAGGCTGTAGCCTTCTTTTGGTCATTCCAACCATTCGCGCGCGCGATCGTCTCAAATTGCACCTTATACTCCTCCCACGGATTTTTCCCACCAAATATTGTCGGTTTCACAGCGTATCCCAAACTGAGAACGTGCGGCTCCGACAAAGAAGCAGCGGCGGGCACACTGACGGGTGCGGGGACAGGCGCCGGGGGAACACAATTTACAACAGGCACATTCTCCCCACTCCGAGGGTTCGCGCCGCTACCAACCGAACTACAGCCGTTTCGTAACGAAGCGGTTACGACCTGAATTCGCTCCTCCATATTCGACATGCGCGCCTCGAAAGCCGCTTGTGTCTGTCCGTCGGCGGCTTCCCTTTCTTCCCTGTGACGGTATTCCCTTTGCCAGCGGGCCTCGTCATCCTTCCGCTGTTCCCGCATCTGTCCCACGATGCTTAACTGGAGGGAGGTGAGAAGCTCCTGTATGGAGGCATCACCCGTCGCTGCAGGAGAAATGTTTGAAGAGGCCGCGGATGCGCGAGTGGGCATCCCACTTCTGACACCAATGTTATGGTTTCGGCTCGGCATAGCAGAAGTTTAATGAGAAAGTCCAACAGAAGCAACAGAACATTAACAAGAACAGGGTAACTGATATAATCGTTTACAATCACTAACGCGCAAGAAATATGTATATGTCGATGCGTCTGCTTGTAATGGCGTCTGGCTATCGAATGACAGCTTGACAGGCGATCGATCCGATCGCCTTCTTCTCGCTGTCCTCTTGTTCTTGTCACGAGCACCAGCAGGCCCTGGATTCCAACCAAAGGGTGCTCGCAACAGTATCATATATGTTATTCCTGGTCTCAAACACACTTTCGCATTTATTATATTAGCAGGATTGTAAAATTCTACGAGTAACTTGTACGAAACTGTGTTTTTTAATCCTTTGAATGTCGCCCGAGTTTCAGAAGTGCTCAAACGTAGTTTTTCGATCTTCACAATTTAATAAATTCAAATATTTTCTCGAACAGAAGCATTTTTTATTTTCTAATACTTTGCCATACTAACAACTTTACCATTTCTGATAATGTATTCCTTACCACTATTTCTTGTTACCACTCTTACACTGTCTAATAGGTACAAATGACAACCTGCCTATTTTTTATATATTCTATTGTTACGTCCACTATATCCATACATTTATCTACACTATATACATACATCTATCTACACTATATACATACATCTATATACACAATATACATATATCTCTTAATATAAAAGTGCATTCCTTCATACAGGTGCCAATGATTTCAATATTTTTCACTAATGACTGCTGCATTTTTATTCTCTCAACGTGCCTTTCTCCCCGTTCCGCCGACCGTTTCTGATGCCTTTCGGCTTTCAATGCCTCCGCGCGATCCATGTACGCAAGACGCCTTCTTTTGATATACTCCTTTTCTTTTCGAATGTCATCCATATAATTCTCCAGTAGTGCTTCTACTCTTCTTTTTTTCACTGGATCTGATGGATAATTTCAATAAACAATATTAAGAAAGAAGAACACATTAAAATTTTCAGATTAATGTATAACAGAACTCAGAAGCCAAATATAATACTTGAATTCAAACCGTATATATTATCATATACAGGGTGTCCCACTAAGGAATGGAGAGCACGATATCTCTTAAAGTATTGTCGATAAAAATATTAAAAAAATAGAGAATTGCATGGTTCGAGGGGGCCCATTTATTAGCGCGAACGAATTTTGTTTTCGATTATTATTTTAAAAGATACGATGGTCAAGTTCGGTTTTTCAAATGGAACTATTTTTTTTGAAGACCTGAGTTGATAGTGCGTTCCAAGACAAATTCAATAAGCTTTAATGTATACGCTTTATTTCCACTGGTTTTTAAGATATTGCGCTTGCAAATTTACTGATTTTCACTGCAAGAAACCCCTCTGGAATGGCAAAAACCGGGGGCGGTCTTACTGGCGCCACGGGTGGCACTGCCTGTTGAAATGGATACTTACCTGCCAAAGGTCTACGCCAGAAATGGCAGGCCCAAAGGCTGGACAATTCTTTTCCGTCAGAAATGCTACTTAGGTAGGTACATCTGCGGTATCGAGAAGCGCATCGTTACTTTTATTTCGCACTTGCTTCTACGCTCGGATGGCCGGTTCTTTTGGGAGGGATGCAATTTGGATTGGTTAGGTTAGGAGGAGTGAAAGTTGCTAGACTAAATTTCAACCATAGGGAGCAGATTGTATCAGAACCAATCCAACTTTATTCTGCTACAAATCAGAGTTGGGCAAAATGTAATGTAATTACAAATTACGATTGAAATGTAATTGTGTAATTCAATAAGATTCTTATCCTTTAATCACTCCCGAACATGCTCAACTCTGCCTTAGACAGGATCATCCAAATTAAAAAAACCAAAGATATTTCTTAATTACACATGTGTGTTTATCGCATTATCTTCGGGCAGTGTTAAGATACAACTGGGCGATGATTGCCAAATGTTTAAACGGTAGGGTCCCCGAAACGTGGGGTTTTCTCATACAAAAATGTTTCTTAAAAACAAATCGACTGTATGAAAATTCGCAATAGGGGATAGCACAGAAGCCAATGTAAGTACGAGTAGAATCCTATTGAGTAAGCGCCCCATTTTCCATGCGTTTATTCGATTAAAACAAAAATTGATTTTTTTTAGATCAATAAACGTATTATTAATTTTAAAAAATCACATTTCTATCTTTTAAACCTGCGTCACAATCCATCTTCAATAAACACCTATTTTTAAAGGCGTCACACTGTTAATCCCTCTGAACTGCATGTAAAATCTTTGCTGTTAGGAATTTCGTTCTAAAATTTTACCTGATCATTCTTGACATGTTGTGGAATGAAACTATTTAAAAAATCGATTTTTTGAACGGGGGGTGCACTTAATAAAAATTTTGCGATACATTTAGGGAAGAATTTACAGCGACAATGAAATATGAATTTAAAGTAAGAATAGGTAAATTTATAAAGAAATGTCACTTTATACAACTAAACTCCTACAAACCTTCATCACGCAATGTGCGATGGACATACGTATGGGAGAGTCCCATTTCTCGAGCAATACTCCTCGTACTGCGGGCAGAGTTATTGTGAATATGTTCAAGGATTTCTTCTTCCCTGTCGATATTCCTTCTTGGTCCTCTTCCTTCGATCCGAGGGGAAAAGGAACCCGTAGTGTGCAATGTTTCACACAAATTCACGATAAACTGCCGAGATGGTTGTCGCTGATGTGGAAACCGTTCCGCGTATAATTGCTTCGCACGTAATGCGCTGCAGCCAGCCTCCCCATACATGACAATCATGTTAAACATTTCGTTGCACGAATACCCCGCATTGGTCTCCATACTTAACAAAATCACTTTCTCACTTTTCCACTTAAAAGGAGTTCGCGAGCACGTGTCGCACGATCAACGATTTCGTACGGATGGCGTCAGCAAAATTTAAACGTCTTGTTAGGTTTCGGAGACCGAGTGTGGTGACTGTTGTGTCTTGACTGAGTTTTCGGCGTTTCCCATGGCAAAAGAAAGAACCAATGTGGAAATTGGTCGCAGAGGCCGTGATTTGCATAGCCAATCAGGGTTGGTGAAGGATTTCGTGTTAACCCTGATTGGCTGTACGGCGGCGGATACCTGCTAGCGGAAGTATATTTTTCTGCCACGCGGAAAACACGGACATCCGGATTGCACGTAAAGGGCTGGTAGTCTTGCGGCCCCCTAGACCCTTCACCGCGAGCGGCAAGAGTCGCGTACCCGACCTTAGAGTCCCTTAAAACGGTCAGGTCTTTATGATCTTATGACATACCTCAATCGAAGCGGATTACAGACCTAACCCAGGCCATGCAATGCAGACGTGCGGACTTCTGAAGTGGTTTACAACGGGGAATGAAATACTGTTATTAATGCATTTCCTGGTTGACGAAAATACTGATTCAGAACTAAACGCAGCGCTGACCAAAATACTTCGAATCAGGGATCCTCTTGTAGTCCGTATGAAATTAGAGTGGCCATAGATGTCTGTCTCCTCCATTTGTGGCGTTGAACTTTTCACCAGTTCGGACAGGAACTCTTGATCTTAGTAGAAAAAATATTCACGCATTAATTTAACAATACACTTACTGTTTTTATAATACAGCTTTAAAATTTAAATTTTACCTTTAGACGCTCTTAACGCCACTTCTTCCGACACCCACAATCGCCACAATTTCCCGCCAACCTCCACACACAATTCAGCATTTCTTGCCATTTCTTTTCAGTGTAGCTGGATGCGTACTACTTGAAGAATACTACTTGACTGATTCGAATGAAGCACGCGGGTATCCGCGCTCCAGAGTTCGGAGGGATGAGAAACGTGTAGGTGTTTCCCCCTCCATCACTGTAGCCGAATCCCTCCAAACTCTGCCGGGACCCGCCTAAGGGAAATGCGCAGACTGGATGCGCGTGATTATGATGTGGTGGGGTTCCCGATTTTTCAAAATATATCGATGAATACTTTCAATACTCGAATCCAGATGAAAGTATTCATCGATTGCTTTTGTTCGAGAAAATATTTGAATTCGTTAAATTGTGAAGATCGAGAAACTACGTTTGAGCACTATTGGAACTTGGGAGACATTCAAAGGATTGTGCACGTGAAAAACACAGTTTCGTACAAGTTACTTGTACAATTTTACAATCCGGCTAATATAATAAATGCGAAAGTGTGTTTGGATGTTTTTTTCTCAATCACGTCGCAACTTTGCAACAGATCTTTCTGAAATTTTGTATACACGTAGAGTCTGAGACCAGGAATAATATATACAGTGAGGGACTAAAGTGTAAATACACAAACATCACGTAAAATGAAAGTAAAGCATTTGAACACAAATGGAAGTACGCAGTTTATTTAGAGTTGAATAATAAACAGTAACGAAAACGAAAACAATTTATTTGGTCGCATAGATAACAGCAAATTCGCCAGAAATGAAAAAATACGCTGGACAAAAGTTTAAATACAATACAAATGATATATCTCTTTTGACTAATTTTAATTAAATTGCAAAATGTAAACTTAAATTAATATTTGGTTGGTCCGCCCCGAGCTTCAATGACTGCCCTTAGACGACGTGGCATAGATAGAACTAAATTTTCTGTTTCGGATATCGTGATTACCGACCAGGCCTTTGTTAAAGCTTCTTTAAGGGATTCTTTGCTTTTTACAGTTGTATAATCAAGTTTTCGAGCCAATAATTGCCAAACGTGCTCTATTTGGATTAAGTCCGGTGATTGGGGAGGACTATACAGCTGACGTGGAGCATAATACAGTAACCACTCCTGCACCAAACGAGCGGTATGCTTGGGGTCGTTGTCTTGTTGGAATATCCAAT
Source organism: Andrena cerasifolii (assembly GCF_050908995.1). Classification (NCBI taxonomy): domain Eukaryota; kingdom Metazoa; phylum Arthropoda; class Insecta; order Hymenoptera; family Andrenidae; genus Andrena; species Andrena cerasifolii. The sequence goes on along the minus strand of NC_135121.1, from coordinate 1,028,918 downwards.
CTCTTCCCATACCCAAGCTATCCACAGAAGGCTGTAAATGTTTCTCCAATATACTTTTATAGAGGTGCCTGTCCATTATACCATCGATAAAAGCTAAATGTCCTACTCCAGCTGCTGCAATCGCTCCCCAAACCATCACACTACCGCCACCATGCTTAAGGGGGCCGTCTCCGCGGGCCTTTGAATGTGTGAGTACGCTCACACAAGCTAGGAAAAGCGTGCACGTATACGCGTGTAGTAAGCAAATCGTAAATTACAACTTTCGTCCTGGAATCGGCCCGAAGGAAGTTTTTGCGGGTACAGTTGCCTTCAGTAGACATCTGTGCAGGGTGGTCTGGTGCGTTTGAACGCTAATAAGCACCAACTTTGAAATAATAATGAATTTATGACTCGAAAACTGTCCGAATGAAGCTTCAAGGCTTCTCCGTTGGTGGCGCTAATGGTGCACTGCAGCAATGTAGCACCAGCGTGACGTATAGGCAGGGCCGACGCGAGGTTAGCTGGCGCCCTTGTGCAAAAAAATTGTTGTTGTCTCCAATTTTTTGCACTTGTTTTCTATTTAATATGTTTAAAAGAATTACATTTATATGTAGTTTATGTGAGGTGTTAGATTCCTTTATTATTAAGCGTACGATCTAGTTTTTTTAGCATCCCATTCGGCTGGCGCCCTTGTGCGGCGCATGGTTCCGCCGGGCCTGCGTATACGCAATGTAGTAAGCAAACCGTAAATTACAACTTTCGTCCTGGAATCGGCACGGTGGACGTGTTTGCGGGTTTAGTTGCCTTCGGTAGACTTTCGTGCAGGGTGGTCTGGTCCGTTTGAACGCTAATAAGCACCGTACGTTGAAATAATAATGAATTTATGAATCGTGTACTCAGGACAGCTCGAAAAATGACAGAATGAAGCTTTAAGGTTTCTCCGTCACCGGCGTTGATGGTATATTCGTGCCTTGTACCATCAAAACCGGTGGAAGTCCAATCTAGCCGATAAATGTAGGAAAGACATAGTTGCCGAGACGTATCGAGAGTCGAATCGCGCTGTTGCCGCATTTCCCCTATCAATATTTTTCCATCAAGGAGGCTTGAATGAATCACGGCGAAGCAGTTGAAGAACAGAGATGGGCAAAGATAATATCTGGATAAAGTCAAATAAAAGATACTACAGTATTGTCTCATGGAACGAGAGCGAGCAAGAGGCACTGAAAGCGAGCGAGGGTGGTGCGAGATAGACGACGAGATGTTGTTTGTCTCGCTCCGTCTTTCGGACGCCTGACACTCGTTCCATCTCGCTCCCCCTATCAGCTAAAAAGAAGCGAGAAACGAACACTGAGAATTAGGGCTCTGCTCGCGATACGAGCTCAACGCCGCGCCGGTCCCGACCAGCGAGGATTTGGGCTGTTCGGCGGCGCACAGTGGGGCATTTGGGGTCGAAACACGGCACTAAGTCCTTTTACAAAAATATCGCTAAACTGCAAATTTTCTTTTACAGGTAGTTGATTGCAGGTATTATGATTGTTTTTCATATTCATTAATTTTTAACGCGACTACACGGTTTCGAAGAAGAGAACCACGAAACTCTTCAGAATTTGTATTGTTGCTTATAGTATTATTGTTTGCTTAATTCAACTAATTTTTGGTGGAATTAAGTGTTGAGGTATGTATTTGAAGTGTACCAAATTTGATTTTGATATCCCTGATATTTTTGGAATTATATCTTACTGAATGTCCCAATTTTCATTGTTTATTTTTAACGGGAGTTCAAACGAGGTAGTTAGAGGGACGAGAAGGGGTCTACGACGCTTTTTTTTTACAAAAATGCCTTTCCTGCCATTGAAATTCAAAGTAACTGAAGTCTTTTTACATGTGAAAGATGCGGAACTTTTTCCTATGTACAGTGTGCACGATATTGTCGGCAATTAGTAAAAAAGTACTATGACCCATTAAATAAACAAATTTCATTAATTTTTCTGTACCAATAGGATCACAAGCATACGTCCTAACTCAATGAAATGGAAAAATTAACGATAAATATATGATTTGGGTGAGAAAATGTTTTGTGCCGTGTTTCGACCCGAAATGCCCCACTCTGCGGCAACTTGTAATCTCGGTTGGAGAGGCGTACAATGTTGATAAAATGTAAAATGTCACGTTTTCAATATTCAGTAACATACTGCTGAGATTTTCCACATTAAAATGAATTCAAATGCGGTATAAATCGGATTATTTCTAGAACTGTATTAGATAATTAAATATAAATGCGAAACATTTCTAATCTAATAATGCTAAAAATAATCCGATTTATACCGTGTTTAAATTCATTTTCATCTGGAAAATCTCAGCAGTATATTACTGAAACGTTCATGTCGATACAATAGAAAATGAGAAAATTTTACATTCCATTGAAACAAAGAAAATGAACAATCATTGATCAATTAGAAATAATATATATTTAAATATTTAATAATAATTATAATTTTAAAAATTATTAATAATAATGGGGTTGCCGCCGCGGCCCCCACGGCGGCCCCCTCGGCGGCCTCCACGGCCGTATTTTAATTTTTTCAGCTCCTTCTTTATCTGAAACAGTACCATAAAAATTACATCTTCTAGTTCTGCGCCTACATATGAGCCGTTATTTCTTAAACTGGTATAAGTCCATTTATTCATACATTGGGATATTTAAGGGTATGCTTTTGAATCAACAAAATATTCGCATCCGTAAATCAAATCGGGTAATGTTTTTAAAACTATAAACTTGTGTAATTTTATTATGGAATAATAATCAATAAAAATGTTAAAGAAAACAAACGATTTTTTAGCTACAGATCGACTTATACCACTTTCAATAATAATACAGTATTGTCTCCGTATGTGTTCGGTTTGGTGCACACGATACGGGTTTGTTGCTATGTATCTCCACCACTTCTGTGTCACTCTTGCCCGGCGAAGGCGAGAGCGAGATGGAACGAGAGCGAGCGAGAGCCACTGAAAGCGAGCGAGGACGGTACGAGATAGACGACGGGATGATGTTTTATCTCGCTCCGTCTTTCGGACGCCTGACACTCCGTCTTTTGCGTTCGCGGCCGTCGCGCAGGCAAAGCGTTCCATCTCGCTCCTACTTTCATTCCTCTCCTCCTTCTTCTCCTCCTCCCCCCCTCCACTTCCCCCCGACGGGGTCGGGACCGTATCTTTCATCTGGAAATGAAATGTTGAATGTATTATTTTTGGCAAATAGTAAGATATTACAGCGTGATTCTCTCGCTAGAGTCCTCAAAGACAATAGTCTAAGAGCTGGCTATATAGGGGTCAACGTGACTCGATGCAGTCACAGTTCTTATTGTTGGATTAGTGTTGCCGAATGCGAAATCCCCATCTGCCGAGTCAGTCCGGAGAACTAACGCGGGGGTGGGCGGTCAAACAGGTAAAATTTGCAGCATAATAACGTCATTCTTGCTGTTCTGAAATTTCATATACTTATTGTTTACGCATTTAATGAACGATATGCAAAATGGCAGACCACCAAGTGGGCCCTAAAGGCGGTTGCCGTTCCAATATGCGGCCGACGGCGGTCCCACTAGGGCAAAGGAGAAACAAATGTATATTTCTCCCTTGCACTAGCGCGCAAGCCACGTATCGCGCTTTTCATCGACGCCTGTGTTAGCAATATTGAAGCACCACCTTGTAAAAGTGGCTGCAAGGTTGAGCTTACGCAGATGCGGCCAGCGTGACGCCTACAGCGACGATGGGCCCGACCAGTGCGACGCCATAAACATCATAAATTGGCATCGGGGTCCTTAGGAGTTTTCCCAAAAGGACAAGAGGGTACTTTCCACGGGACGGAAAGTCAATCGATTACAGACCGGGACTCGAGAAAAACCTTCTCGACTCTACCGACTTTTAACAACGGAATAAATAAAACTATAACGAATAATTTAGAAAGCGAGTTAATACCCTCAACTTTAGGATCTTCTTACATCTGCCAACGTCTTATCCCCCACTTGGTGGTCTGCCATTTTGCATATCGTTCATTAAATGCGTAAACAATAAGTATATGAAATTTCAGAACAGCAAGAATGACGTTATTATGTTGCAAATTTTACCTGTTTGACCGCCCACCCCCGCGTTAGTTCTCCGGACTGACTCGGCAGATGGGGATTTCGCATTCGGCAACACTAATCCAACAATAAGAACTGTGACTACATCGAGTCACGTTGACCCCTATATAGCCAGCTCTCGATCTACAATGCCACCAATAAACCGTGCCTCGCTGAGTTACGTGGAAGTGACGAATTCCACGTTCTGCATTTCTCAACAGATCTTTGCGAAAATGGCGTCAATCGATGTCGTGCCGATGAAAATGGTACCACGCTAACTTCGTTAAAAATAGTCCGAATTACATGACATGATTTTAATCGGTAGAATGCCAGGAATGCATTGGTATCACTGCAATATCGATGCAATGAAGAATAAAGAATTTTTTAATACACCGTAATGAATCTCGTCGCGAGCTTCGACGTCCACGAAACTCAGCGAGGCGCGGCTTATTGGCGGCATCGCGTTTGAATACTCTAGCCAGAGAGTCACTCTGTATAATAGTATACAATATAATACTTACATTTTGTGAAGTCTCCATCGTCTCTATCGCTCTAGAGTTCGTGAGCCAACTGTTGCTTGCCACGCAACAAGTCCTTGGGCAGACTTATTTGTGGAGGGGGAAACACCTACAGGAGCCTTGGTTACGTGTGCGTGACTGATGCGTGCGCAGTTTACGCAACACAACCACCGCTCCTGTAGGTGTTCCCCTCCATCAGTGGCACCTCGACCCCCCGATCCCTGGTTATTTAGCAGCCCGGCGACTATCTTCACAATTTCTTAGAATTCTGTATTCCAGAGTGAGAGAATCCGCGGATATACTACGGTATGACCCAACCAACGGAATGAACTGAAATTTTGGGGGGTTGGGCGGGAGGTGGAGAGACCCTCTAATATAAAATTTCAGCTGCGGATATTTCTTAGTTTCCGAGATATTAATAAAAAAATTTCGGCATAATACATTGAAATCTACCTATGTATACAGACGTTACTAACACAACCATCTTCTTCGTTTCACAGTCGACGATACAATGTACGATATTGACCTCATCGCGCGATGCTTGTAACTGTATCAGTTTTTATTCCCAATACAGTACAGTAATACTAGAGTATTTCCAAAGTCACATCGGTTCGCTGTCGTGCTTTCCGCGCCCCACGCACTGGTCTAGCTCCAACCGGTGGCCGATCGAGACGAAACTTGCTGAGTATTACGAGGGGTATTACAAAATTTCAAAAGTGGAAAATGGCGGGAGGGGGGCAGAAGGGCTCACGGGTAGGGAGGCCTCCACCATCGTAAATAAATTTCCAAAATAAATTAACAATTTTTTATTAATATTTCGGAAACGAAATATTAAAGAATACCCGAAGCTACAATTTTAGATTTAGGGTTCACACCCCCTCCCCAGCCCACACCCAAACCTCATCTCGATCGGCCACTGGTGCCATTCGGAAGTATATCCTTTATTCGTTGCATTTATTCGAATAAAACTTTCGAATTAAAAAAAAGGTAATTATGCAGAACTGGTGTTTCCTCATCGATTTCAATTATTTTTGGATATGTTGCCGGGGATATGATTCTGAACAACTTTTTCCTATACATGTTACCGCCGCTCGACCTTCGTTGCCGAGATATTTGCCAGAAACTATCGGTATAATCCGACCATTGTTATATAGTCTGTTGAAAACCTTAGTGTTAACTTAGTTTAGTAAGCGCTAGTAACTGTAAGCCCTTTGTTCATATAGTTCTTCTGTAACTATGGGATTTTCTGTCCCGGATAATAAAATAATATAATAATAATACCGATAGTTTCTGGCAAATATCTCGGCAACGAAGGTCGAGCGGTGGTAACATGTATAGGAAAAAGTTGTTCAGAATCATGTCCCCGGCAACATATCCAAAAATAATTGAAATCGATGAGGAAACACCAGTTCTGCATAATTACCTTTTTTTTTATTCGAAAGTTTTATTCGAAAGTTTTATCTCTCACTTTCGAACAAAGAATTCTAAGAAATTGTGGAGATAGTCGCTGGGCTCCTCAATAACCAGGGATCGGCGGGGCTCGAGGTACCACTGATGGAGGGGAACATCTACAGGAACGGTGGTTGTGTTGCGTAAACTGCGCATGCATCAGTCCCGCGCACGTAACCAACTCCTTCGGATTCACGTTTCACGTTCACGGTTCGCGTTTACGTTTTTTGTAACGGGCAGTAGGATTTTGAGTTGTGTTGCGTTGTGTTTGTATTTGTGTTGTGTTTGTTGGTTTAGTGTGGAATGAGTGACACTCTAAATGTGAATATGCAGGATGTGGAAGAAGATATGGACAATATTTCTCCGTTTCGTCCACGAAAATTACGTCCGTCCGCAAGGAGATTTTCGAAACGGAAAGTACATCGCCAAAAGAGAAGATCTTCAGCCCTTCAGAAGAAACAAGAAAACGAAAAAACGGCAGACTACACTGCCGTAGGACATTCAGAAGAAGTGGCCGAGGAACGTATGGTAGAGGAACCATCAACATCCGATGGACAAAATCATACGTACCAAGAGATAATGCACTCGCCATCCGATGAAGACACTGATACGGCCAGTTTCGGAGAAACTGAAGAGGCGCTTCAAGAATTTGATGTTGAAAGTAACGAAGAAGAAAACTTCGTTATAGAAAAAGTTGCGAAGAACGAGTCGCAAGAGCAATCGCGTCTCCTAAATAGCAACGATGTCATGAATTTTCAAAATGTGCTTGCTCAATTGCAGAAAATAGGTAAACATGCAAAACATAGAGAAGACTGCGGCATTGAACACCTACGAATAACTGGTGTGAAACGGTGTGGCTTCAAGAGCATCTTCAGCGTAATGTGCACTTTATGCCATTACAAAGCTGAAATCCACAATCAATCGAACGAAGCCGAAGAAGTGGATAGCAATCAGGGCGCCGTTAATGCAACAATCTTATGTGGAGGCAGTTATGCTCAGTTGGAACACACTTTTGCAGGAGTGAACATACGTTGCATGTCGAAGAAAGAATTCGTGAAGAATCAAGATGAATTCGTCAAGTCCGCAATTGCCGCTGCAGAAGAAGAGATGTTAGCAGCGGCTGAAGAAGAAAAACGTTTGGCGATTGGAAGAGGCGACGTTCTTTCCGGGTCAGGGACCCCTCACATCCCCGTTGTGGCCGACGGAAGCTGGATGAAGAGATCCTACCGCAGTGGATGTTACGATTCTGCGTCTGGAGTCGGCGTGATAGTTGGCTATCACACGAAAAAAGTTTTATTTTACGGCGTTCGAAACAAAGTTTGCAGAATTTGTCGGATTGCTGCGAAAAACGAGAAAGAACCCCGAAAGCACACATGTTTAAAAAACTGGAAAACATCTCGAGCATCGACTGCTATGGAAAGCGATGCTATAGTAGAAGGATTCAACACTAGCGTGGAAAAACGTGGGCTCGTTTATTCTACACTGATTGCTGATGGGGACAGTAGCGTGTATAAGAAGATTATTGATGCGGACCCATATAAGAGACAGATTCGTGTAAAAAAGATTGAATGCACGAATCATGTGTTGCGAAACTTTTGCACAAAAATGAAAGCGATTGTAAAAAAGACCACATCTGGACCATTGAGACAAACTGTGGAAAGTAGCATTCGCCGGATGCGCACGGACATCGTGAAAGCCGCAAAGTTTAGATACAATCAGAATGTATCAATCGACGAGAGAACGAAGAATTTGTATGGCGACATACAGAATGTTCCAAGCCACGTGTTTGGTGAACTGTTGAAATATATTGTATTATATTCCTTCGGTAGTATATAGTCCGTGTTGTGCAAATTAATGTTTTTGTTTGTTTGGTATTTTGAATGTCCCGCGTGTGTACGAGGAGCTTGTGTGTTCTAGTTAGTACTATTGCTAAGCACTTTGTATGGTGGCGCTGGTGTCTAACGTGTATGTGTCTCTGGGCTTCCGGGACACTCGATCGGTTGCTTGGCTGCGGTGTTGACGTGTCTGAACGTAAACGGTTATTTTTTATTTTAGCTTTCTCACCACGTGTTAACAGTTTTTCTCTCATTTCTTTTTAAGGTGAGTGTATGTACATGCAGCATTTTGTCTTCTAACAAAGCTTTGGCAAATAGTGAAATATATTAAACATTTTTTGTCTCAAACAAGGCCAGTGGTGCGTTTATTTAGTAACCCAATATGAACACGCAGAGTGTGCAAGACTAGAATATTTCTGCGATGGAAAGAATAAAGAGAATGAGAAAAACATCGTTCCAGACTTGATGAAAATTGGAGTGTACCAGGACGTGAAAGAAATACTTCGTCCACTGTTAGCTCATGCGGAGAGCTTACTCTATAATACCAATAATAACGCTGTGGAAAGTTTAAACGGAATAATTGCCAAGTACATTGGCGGAAAAAGATTAAATTTCGCCGAAAGAGGATCGTATACAGGAAGATGTGCTGCTGCTATCGTAGAATACAACAGTAACCAAGTGCACTCGCGATTGAATGCGGTAATGAATACGAAAACGCCCGAGGTTGTGCGTCAAATAGAAGAAAATAAGAAGACAGAAAAGGAAAAGAGAGCTGCGAAACAAGGAAACGAAGGCTGCGCGATATGTTCGCCAACAATTTCCGTCGCAAAAAGATTCGGATTATGGACAAAATGCACTGAAGCCAGACATGCCTTCCGAAATGTATGAACTGGAGCGGGAAAAGCATATGCAAATGCTCAGTGACTGGCAAGAGAAAAGACATGCCATTGAAGATGAAACAATCGGACAAGCAAAGAACCGCAAATGGTTGCAGTACAGGTCCAAATTGTTGACAGCATCCAATTTTGGACAAGTGTGCCGTCGCCGACCTGACACGCTATGCGCAAATGCAGTGAAATCATTTGTGTATCCAAAGTTAATTAGTGCACCAGCGGTGGAATACGGGAAAGAATGCGAGAAGATTGCTCGCGAAGAATTGAAGAAGCAATACACAGATATTGCAGAATGTGGACTATTCATCGACAGCTGCATCCCCTTCTTAGGAGCTTCACCGGATGGAATCATCGGTCAAGAGGGTATTGTGGAAATCAAATGCCCTAAATCAGCGGAGAACTTTACGCCGGAAGAGGCTATGGAAAAAATTCCCGCTGTCCGACGCATGTTCACATGTAAAACAGGTATTTCAATGAACAAAACGCATCACTATTTTTATCAAGTACAAGGCCAGTTACATATTACTGACCGAAAGTATTGCATATTTTGCATTTGGACGCCGAAGGGGCTGAAATCTATAAAAGTAGAGAGAGATGATGCGTTTTGAAAAAGAGAAATGGAGCCAAAACTGGGTCAATTTTATTTAGAATGCATTCTACCGGAATTAATTGATAGTCGGCACAATAGATGCATGCCTATTCGGGAGCCTCAATTTATACTATTAGAGAGAGCGAGAGAAAAAGCGAAAAGCTCGAAAAAGCGAAAGAGGTCTCCCTCTGAAAATAGCGAAACTCCGATCTTATCGAACCGGCATCGCACCGCACTGTAAAGTGCAGGGCCACTGACTGTGTCAGTGGTCACAAGTGTCAGCAATTGCACTTTTCCTCGCGGATCCTCCGATCACGCGAGTCGATCGACGCCGCCATAACTTTCCCCAGAAAGTGACGAGGGAAATAATAAATTTGATCAATCCGGCGTCGCACCGCACTGTAAAGTGCAGGGCCACTGACTGTGTCAGTGGTCACAAGTGTCAGCAATCGCACTTTTCCTCGTGGATCGTCCGATCACGCGAGTCGATCGACGCCGCCGTAATTTTCCCCAGAAAGTGAAAAAGGAAATAATAAATTTAATTCACACTTTAATTTTTTCAGACACATTTTTAAGTTCACAGGAGCAGGCAGACAGACAGAAGACGGAGGCAAGGTAGCAAAAAGGGTATACGTCACACCCTTGTGCCGAGAAAATTTTTTTCTTTATAATTTTTAGCTCGAATAGTAATGATTGGATAAACAAACTGTAAACAGAAAAATGTGCCCTGACGGGCTTTACAACACTATATTTTTTAAAATTCAGTTTAATAACATTTAATTTTCCAATCTTTCTTAGCGTTTGGACAATAATTTTTCGCATTTTAGAGCGCTAAGTAGTCCCCTTATTGCATCCGAGTCCTCAATTGCACATTGATTATACAAAATATTACATCCTTCTACGTATAAATAAAAAATATTGATTCGCAAATTAGTATTGTTTCATTGACATGTTTCCGAACTTCACTACCCAACCTCTCTATCTTTCGTTATTGCTATCCTCCTTTTACGCTCAGCGAGGCTCTGACGCTAGACGCAGCTCTCGTGCCGTATTCCTTCAAGACTTTTCGATAGAAAGATATGTGGCAACAGCGCGGCAGAGACAGAGAGAACAGAAGATGTGGCAACTATGCGAAAAAAAATTCGTCTACCCAGAGTACCTGGAGATGTCACCTCTGTACAACTTCTTTTTATCGACCGCAGTAGTTTCATTAGGGTCCGTCTGTTTACAAGGGACGCTTCGATCGATTCGGACCATAACAAAAATGAGACGGCAGCCTTAACAGATTACTTCTCTGTCATGCATCATTTGGCTTCTGCCTAAAACCTTCCCGATGTGCCGTTCATTTCGCCTTCACATCCGCTATATATAGTACAATGGGTTTCTACCTATATTTTCCTGTAGGTATATCGATATAAAGCGCAGTGTAAAATCCTTTTGAATGAGAACATATTAAACCGCTGGATCACGCGCTTGGAGCGTTCTCCTGAAACGCGCGCCATATCCGCACGTTTGGAGTAGAGATCCCAGCGTAGAACGTGTATTGAAGATACACGTGTACACGTAGTAAAAATATCCGTGGCAACAAGATGTGGCATTTTCCTCCTCTACTAGCTAATCTCTTTATGTTCGACAGGCAATAGGGCCCTTTACACGGACGGTCTTGCGCGCGGTCCACACGCCGCGCGGCCCGCAAAGTACGTGAGGCCGGATCGTGGCGCTCCTTCGCGCGGGCCAGAAGGTCGTACCCGTCACTACTTAGAGATAGCGAGTTCGGGCTCCCATTTCTACGTCGACTCCACATGCTTTGTACACGATCCACCGCAGTGGTGTATTGTGTTCTACCTGTTCGATGTATATTATCGATCTGCGAAACGATCGACAAGACACGATCGCGATATACGTTCGCGAAAAGTATATAAATTCCTCGATATACCTGGCCTATAAAGGATATCATAAATGCTGTTACTGTAGGGTACACTGAAACATCTGTTTTTACGAAGCTAAATTTGGTTGACCTGAAGGTGCTATAAATTCTAGAAATGGTTTATGACTCAGTTATAACGAGTGTAAAATTTTACAAGGGTACATTAAAAAATGTCCAAATGTTTCCCCGGCAATGCGATGGCAAATGAAATTGCAGTTAACACATTCACTGTTGTGACGATCATAAATATTACTATCAACGGCAATAATTACCATGTCACTGCTTGTTTTAATATAAAAACTAATATTGATAGACAATAAATACATATAGGTATGCAAGTGATGTTATGTCTAAGATAAATGATGAAGAGATGTAATATGCAAGATGTTTTGAAGAAGGGGGTAGTCTGCTGATTGCTCGTGATGCAGGTCAAATTTTTCACCCACGCTCTTGCGTGGCGCGCAGCAAGAAAGCATCACAGTCCTGCCCGCGCGCCAGAAAGCACCACGCTCCTGCCCGCGCGCAAATCTCGAATCCAGAAGAGTTTTCATAAGAGACAGAAAAGGTAGTTAGAAAAGGAAAAAACGATACTTGGAACCAGGCTCGTTGCGCGCCTCAGGATTTCCGACAGTGCGGACGAGTCTGAGGCGCGCGACGAGCCTGGCAGCCGATCCTGGCAGCCAAGACTCCAAACGCAACGCCGTCGATAAGCCGTGCCTCGATGGGTTTCGAGGACTTCGACCCTCGAGACCAGGGGGGCCGTACCATGTTGCCCCCTAAGACGTGGCGAATAAAAAATTCTACATTTCGCACCGGATCTTGGCGAAAGTGACGTGGATCGTTTCCTTATGTTTTCCCGATGAAAATGGTCCAAAAAACGACACAAATCGGATTGTAATTAAGGAATCTTCATAATAAATTGATTTCCATAACTTCGTTAAAAATAGTCCGATTTACATGAAATTTGGTATAATTTTCATTTGAAAAACGTAAAGAATCCATCGGTATCACTTCCATATCGATACGATAAAGAACAAAGTATACAGTTTTTCTGAAACAGGTATGAATCCTTGGCCGATCGCAGCGAATCGAGGTCGGCGACCCACAGTCGAGGGTGAAATATTCATTACAACGTATTAAGAAATTCTTTACTCTTCGTCGTATCGATATGAAAGTAACACTAATGGATTCCTGGCGTTCTCCCAATTAAAATGATCACAAATATCATGCAAATCGGACTACTTTTACACAAACAATACAAATTATAAAAGGAGTAGGCATTCCGTGGTCCGAACGATGACCAGAACGAGCAAAGAACCTAATAAAAAGAAAATAAATATAAGGAAAGTAATCGTAATAAACGTACTAATACTAATGGATTCTGCCTTTTCTCCGTGCATTCACTTAAAACGTAAGCATTGGTTCCTCCCTCCATAGGTCAAATTCCTAGCGGGGGTGGTTATGGCAAAATGTAATTGGTGAAGGCGTGACAAAAGTATATTGCTCCAACGGCGGGTTCCACCGGTGACCATTCTAATTGCCCTACTCCTGGGACTCTCCGCAATGCCGTCACTGATGGGCTTCAGCCCACGACGTCTTTATTGCTGGACTAAACGTTGAGAATCACAGGACAATGGTCAAATAAGGAAATACCTCGCTAAGCTTGCACATCTGGTAACGAAACATAAACTAAAGACGTATTTACAACTCCTGATTTTTATAACACGACCGCCGTTTGGGCAGAAGGACGAAAGCGTTTTGCATTTCCTCCTGGGCTCAAATCAGCCCCTTTTGTCACGCCTTAACCAATTACATTTTGCCATGACCACCCCCGCTAGGAATTTGACCTATGGAGGGAGGAACCAATGCTTACGTTTTAAGAGAATGCACGGAGAAAAGTCAGAATCAAACGAAAAGTCAAAGTGTCAATACGTTCGTATAGTTCTGTTACGTCAGTGATTTGCTTGGTGATTACTGATAAAATTAGGATGGAAGATACAAAGTGGAGTAAGAAGGCAGTAACAGGATTAATTACCTTATACAAAACAATGCCTTCTCTATGGAAAGTGAGGAGTAAGGAGTATAAAAATCGCAATTTAAGAAACGATTGTTACGAAAAATTAATAACATATTGCAAAACGATATTCCCCAATGCGGACAGAGAGTTCGTAAGTAAAAAAATTCAATCTTTGCGTGGGACATATCGCAAAGAATTTCGAAAAGTAGTGGCATCTACACGATCTGGGAACGGGGCCGAAGATGTACACGTGCCATCACTTTGGTACTACGATTTGCTACACTTTACAAAAGATCAGGACATCCCAACGGCGAGTGTCACGAATATCGAGGAGGAGACATCTCTCCCCGACGAGCCGGAAGCGATGCGGGACGAACCCGAAGAAATTGAATGTCAATCTATCGACGTACAGGACATGGACGACACCGAGACGCAGCCTAGCAATCAAGTAAGTTTATTTATGACCTCATTTATTTTATTAATACACTCCTCAAAAAATTCGGTATAGCTGGAACCACGGACGAGTTTCTAATTTGTAAAAAATTAATTCTACACAAGGAAAACAAGCTAAATGTCTAGCAGAAATCGAACATTTTTTTAAAATGCTGTCACTGCAAACTTTTATTCTTAGGGAGCCTCTGTGGCTCCAACTACGTGGAAATATCATTTCAATGTAGTACTGAAGGTAAACAAGAAACTGAATATAATTTTACAATGGACACAGACAGTAAAAAGGAAACATATGGTTGTATTTTTGTGAAATTTTAGTTTATTAGGGTGACTAAGTATGTGGGTATTACAATTGCACAGAGATGTGCAGAATTACAATTGAATTACTTCATGAATTATGATTACAAAATAATTCAATTAAATCGTATTCAAACAATAATAATATTAACGCATGCGCAGATCGACTTAATATACAAGGAGTTCAAAAAGTAATGATCACTGGTTGGGGGGGGGGGGGGAATTCGTTAAAAAAAATTGCTACAAAATTGTTTATAACATTGAAAATGATGATTCCACGATTCGATTATATAGCGTTGCACGTATAGGCATGGGCCCACCCACTACTCTGCCGTTTTGGTAGTATGTACTCGAATGCTGGGGTCTGGCACAGTGGCCCGAACTAGGTCAACCACCTTGCACTACCTTCTGTCCCTTTAAACGTCGGATTGTGTTTGTTTACGTTTAGGGGTGCGCAGTGGACCAGGCCCCACCATTTGGGTAGATGCTGCCAAAGCGGCAGAGTAGTGGTAGGTCCATGCCTATACGTGCAATATACAATGGAATCGTTGAAACATCATTTTCAAAGTTATAAACAATTTTGTAGCACGTTTGTCTTAACAAATCTCCACTTGTCCAGAGGTGCACATTCGCCCCCAAACCATGTGTTACCCGCAAACCCGTTCACCATGTGTTATTTTAATTTTAATAAGTCATAATATATGATACATATAAATAATACAAATAATATATGATAGGTAACCTTCATGTTTTTTGACGGCCCTCCCATAAGTCACAGTGAATCTATGTGCCCCTTGGTCTTAATAAGTCTGTGCATCCCTGTTATACGGTGTACGCAAATGATTATTATTAACATATATATTAATACTATTCAACACATTAAATTAGTTTGTACAACAAATGAGAGAAAGGTAAATAAAAGAAAGGGCATATCGCTAACCGAAGTTTGTTACACGAGTACATATCATAGTCATATACACATGAAAGATAAATATAAATATTTATCGCAATTCCTCAGATGATTACAGTAATTAACAATTCAATTAATTGAAAAGTTTGAATTCAAATGTGGAATGTAATTCAATTACGGCGTTATTTCATTGTCATATAATTAAATTACACTCGAAGACTTTTTTAAATAAACGGTTGTGGATTCGAAAGTATATATTTTAAAGTTCTTGTATTTTTTTGCAATGCAATATATAAATAAATAATGGAATTATAGACGATCTCCCGGTAGCTTTTTTTTATTTAAGCACTTTATGGTGACCGTGACTGTAGCTTTGACCTGGTTCGAACAAATTTAGTTAGTATATTAAATTATCAAGTGCTTAATCGGTCATTATCCCGAAAAATGAATCTAAAATAAAATGGCGACTGTTCATGCCGGGAGATCGTCTATAATTTCATTATTTATAAGGCAGGACCCCTTAAGGGGGTACACCCGTTTGAACCCTCGGGAAATGTGTGTATTTTGTGGATTTTTTTACAATTCAACGGCTTGATACAGATTTTCCGTTTTTTTACTATCTTTACATAGTATTAGGAACTACTCAAAAAAAAAGTTTTTGTTAAAAAACTATTGTTTTTCGGAAGTTATGGATACGTATCCGAAAGTCTCTCCATTTTGGACGGCTAATCGATGGCCCTAAAAACTCGCACTACGTTCAACCAATTCACTTCCAATTTTGCATGCAGAATCATAATAACATTCCACATCGTACAACGAAGGCATTTTTTATTCCGAGTCCCCGTTTATTATTTATAAAGAAAAAAGTTGGATTTTTCTCTTAGAAAAATCTAACTTTACCTTTGATCTCTCACCATTTCTTTATTTTTCAAAATTTTCAAAATCGACTTCGTTGGACGGTAGCTATTGAAATACTTTATAAATTTTTTTTATTGTTTTTGATTTCACACACGACATACAGCTGTTTTCAGGGCCACCGATTAGCCCCCTAAAATGGAAAGACTTTCGGAGGTGTATGCATAACTTGCCAAAAATAATAGTTTCTTAACTGAAACTTTTTTTATGAGTAGTTCATAATACTATGTAAAGATAGTAAAAAATGGCAAATGTGCATTAAACCGTTGACTTGTAAAAAAATCCACAAAATGTATACATTTTCCGAGGGTTCAAACGGATATACCCCCTTCATACATCAAACACTCACGCTCTATACGCATTCAGCATATCTTCCTGCCACGGAACACTTCCTTCTCCTACAAAATACTCTTTATAACGGTCCCTATTTTGCTTGGCAGAGTTATTTAAATTCCCACGATTAAGGGGTTCCAAATTATCCATCTGCACTACATCGTTTTGATAATTCCCCTCCTGCCTACTCCTGTTGTTCGTTATATATGCTGCACTCCGTCTCCGTAAGAAATTATGGAGAACGCAGGTAGCCAATACAACATATGATATATTTTCCACCTTCATATTAATTGCTGTATTCAATACTCGAAATCGCGAGGCTAATATGCCAAATGTATTTTCCACTACGTTCCTAGCTCGGGATAATCTATAATTAAATATTCTTTTATCATGATCCAATTCCCTTTGAGCATAAGGCTTTAAGAAGTTATTAGTTAAAGGAAACGCTTCATCGCCTACAAAGACGAAGTTTAAATTGTTCATTGTTTCATTATTCTCCGGCAAATTTAACTGCCCGTTATTTAAACGCCTCATAAATTCAGTGTGTTCGAGAACACCACCATCTGATACCCTTCCATTTTTGCCGACATCGACAAAAATAAACTCGTAATTTGAATCGACTAACGCCATTAGTACGATGCTGTAATAATTTTTATAATTGTAATACAAGGCCCCGGAATCCGGTGGTGGAACAATTCTGATGTGTTTTCCATCCATAGCACCTCCGCAGTTGGCGAAATCCCATTTGTCATGAAACCCTTCGGCTATTTTTTTCCACTCGTCCTTGTTATGCGGGAACTATGACAAAACAAAAAACAATACAAAAATAAACAAAATTTAATTTCCTTGTTATTTCTTATGTTATTAAATTATATGTGTTTTTTTTGTACGAAGGACGAAGAAGTGGAATCGCAACCGGGTCCAAGCAGCCATAAACGGCCGGCTGGCCAAATTTCTCGCTGCGGCAAAAAAAAAAGAAGCGATGATGCCGTCATGAAAGTTTTAGAAACTTGCGCTGTCGCGCTGAAGAATCCCACTATCAGCCGGATAGAAATATCCGAGTATGAAGCTACGGGAATAAAAATTGCCAAGCAATTACAAAGGATGGACCCGGAGCAGGCAATTTATGCCGACAATATCATAGCAACTGCGTTGAGAAGAGGGTTGTTAAAAACACTAAAACCCCACACAGATGTCTGCGATAACGAATGTAGGCTCTATGCTGGGCCGAGCCGGGAACACCCGAACGAACGTCAGCAACAGTAATTGTAATGATATACAGTGGGGGACAAAATTATGTGGACACCCTTTAAAATCGTATAACTTGTTCAAAATTGGTCCAAACGACTTGAGTTTTTTTTAGAAGCTAGATGGATTAGTTTGCTAAGTAACGTGTTTCGTCGTTTTGAAAAATGTTGCGATTGGTCGGAATTGCAAAAAAAAAATAGGAAAGATCATTTTCAAAACGACGAAACTCGTCACTTAGCAAATTAATCTAGTTTCTCAAAAAAAATCAAGTCGTTCGGACCAATTTTAAACAAGTTATACGTTTTTAAAGGGTGTCCACATAATTTTGTCCCCCACTGTAATAGGAATTATAATAATAATAATATGAGTTTTATAAATACGAGCGCGAATTATCATTTCATTAATAAATTATTACCCTTACCTTTAAGAACTCTGTCCTTAGTGCATAATACAGTGCTTTGCATGTCTCAGGAATTATTTTGCATAACGCTGGAGCTGATATTCCTGTCGTAAATTTCAAATCTTCATAGGAACGCCCAGTTGCCAAAAATCTCAATGTAGCGATAAGGCGTTGTTCTGCGGGGATACTTTTTCTCATAATGGTGTCCATTTTCTTGATTCGGTTTTGAACTAAACCCAGTAGATCATCAAACGCCTTACAATCCATCCTCAAGTAATTCCGATAATCGACCGGATAATTTTCTCGCAGTTCTCGAAGAAGAGGCTGATCATTGCAGTCTCCGCGGTATTTTTTCACCCAAACCTGGCGGTTTCTTCTTCTGCTTCTTCTTCGGTCTGCTACTGTTAACTGGACAACAGCAGCAGCAACAACAACAACAGCCAAGTTCCGGTCATTGTTTACCGCAAACATGACAAAACTTTTGATGCACTTTTTTAAACCGCGTTCTTCACACAGGCTTGCACTTGAAGTGGTTTGGTGTAACGATAATAACCACAATTCAAGGAAGTTAAACCAGAAATAACAATTAACAATAACAATTAACAGTAACAATTAAAAATAACAATTAAAAGTCACAATTAACAGAAACAATTAACAATACCAAGTAACGGTAATAATTAATGGTAACAACTAAAAGTAACAATTAACAGAAGTAATTAAAA
Organism: Andrena cerasifolii; assembly: GCF_050908995.1. Taxonomy (NCBI): domain Eukaryota; kingdom Metazoa; phylum Arthropoda; class Insecta; order Hymenoptera; family Andrenidae; genus Andrena; species Andrena cerasifolii. The sequence goes on along the minus strand of NC_135121.1, from coordinate 1,010,321 downwards.
GTAACAATTAACAGTAATAAATTAACAGTAAATATGGAAAAACAGTAAAAATGCGTGCGCGGTACGTGTTGTCTGATAACCGGTTCGAGACGGTTAGAGATAGTGAATAAAAAAAGATAGAAGAAAGATGAAGTAGGAAAAAGCAGAAAAAACATAGAGAGGGTGAAAAGAAAGCTGTCCCCCGGTTCGCAAAGGCCTGGTCGCCAAATGTTCCTGACGCTGACCAGGCCTGTGCGAACCCTTGATTCCAGGTAGATGGAAGCAGAAACGGAAGGAACGGGTAGGTAGTTATAAAGGAGTAAAAGTGAAAGTTAGAAATAGCTGAAGAGACAGAAAAAATAAATATGGCAAAGACGTAGATTAGTATGAAAGTTGTACTTTTGTGTATCCATCACTCTATTCGGATAGCTAATGGACGAAGTTTGTAACCATGCAAACAAATATGTGGTGTTTATACTCGAGCGATAAGGGATCCGTTTGTAATTTGAAGGAAGGACGGCGCAGGCGGGACCCCGCGTGCGCAAACGTACTGGCGTTTCTGGCGATATCAGGTGTTTCTGAAAATATACTAGCAGTGGCTTGCTGTTGTCGAGGTCAAGAACCGTTTACGGAAACCAAACGCTGCGCAAATAATTTTTTACCCTTTCTTAAGGAGTCACTCTACCTTGACGGCCTGAACAGGAGCGCGAGATTTGGGATTATTTTCAGAGAAACCCACAAATTATATTAATTGAAAACTTTATGCCTATATTTGTACATATTTGGCAGCATTTAAAAAAAATTTAAGCAGAGGCTTGGCTGTTTTTTCCTTTTCGTATAATATTTAAATAGGTACAAAAATTAGTCCATTAGTACGTTTATTACGATTACTTTCCTTATATTTATTTTCTTTTTTATTAGGTTCTTTGCTCGTTCTGGTCATCGTTCGGACCACGGAATGCCTACTCCTTTTATAATTTGTATTGTTTGTGTAAAAGTAGTCCGATTTGCATGATATTTGTGATCATTTTAATTGGGAGAACGCCAGGAATCCATTAGTGTTGCTTTCATATCGATACGACGAAGAGTAAAGAATTTCTCAATACGCTGTAATGAATATTTCACCCTCGACTGTGGGTCGCCGACCTTGATTCGCTGCGGTCGGCCAAGGATTCATACCTGTTTCAGAAAAACTGTATACTTTATTCTTTATCGTATCGATATGGAGGTGATACCGATGGATTCTTTACGTTTCTCAAATGAAAATTATACCAAATTTCATGTAAATCGGACTATTTTTAACGAAGTTATGGAAATCAATTTATTATGAAGATTCCTTAATTACAATCCGATTTGTGTCGTTTTTTGGACCATTTTCATCAGGAAAACATAAGGAAACGATTCACGTCACTTTCGCCAAGATCCGGTGCGAAATGTAGAATTTTTTATTCGCCACGTCTTAGGGGGCAACATGGTACGGCCCCCCTGGTCTCGAGGGTCGAAGTCCTCGAAACCCATCGAGGCACGGCTTATCGACGGCGTTGCGTTTGGAGTCTTGGCTGCCAGGATCGGCTGCCAGGCTCGTCGCGCGCCTCAGACTCGTCCGCACTGTCGGAAATCCTGAGGCGCGCAACGAGCCTGGTTCCAAGTATCGTTTTTCCTTTTCTAACTACCTTTTCTGTCTCTTATGAAAACTCTTCTGGATTCGAGATTTGCGCGCGGGCAGGAGCGTGGTGCTTTCTGGCGCGCGGGCAGGACTGTGATGCTTTCTTGCTGCGCGCCACGCAAGAGCGTGGGTGAAAAATTTGACCTGCATCACGAGCAATCAGCAGACTACCCCCTTCTTCAAAACATCTTGCATATTACATCTCTTCATCATTTATCTTAGACATAACATCACTTGCATACCTATATGTATTTATTGTCTATCAATATTAGTTTTTATATTAAAACAAGCAGTGACATGGTAATTATTGCCGTTGATAGTAATATTTATGATCGTCACAACAGTGAATGTGTTAACTGCAATTTCATTTGCCATCGCATTGCCGGGGAAACATTTGGACATTTTTTAATGTACCCTTGTAAAATTTTACACTCGTTATAACTGAGTCATAAACCATTTCTAGAATTTATAGCACCTTCAGGTCAACCAAATTTAGCTTCGTAAAAACAGATGTTTCAGTGTACCCTACAGTAACAGCATTTATGATATCCTTTATAGGCCAGGTATATCGAGGAATTTGTATACTTTTCGCGAACGTATATCGCGATCGTGTCTTGTCGATCGTTTCGCAGATCGATAATATACATCGAACAGGTAGAACACAATACACCACTGCGGTGGATCGTGTACAAAGCATGTGGAGTCGACGTAGAAATGGGAGCCCGAACTCGCTATCTCTAAGTAGTGACGGGTACGACCTTCTGGCCCGCGCGAAGGAGCGCCACGATCCGGCCTCACGTACTTTGCGGGCCGGACCGCGCGCAAGGCCGTCCGTGTAAAGGGCCCTAATAAACCTTCGGTATAGTATAAATAAATTATAATGATGTTCAGAGCGCTGGCCGTGATGAAAATTAATCTTGTGGTCCCCGCGATGACCAAAAGAAGATGTCCTCATTATTAGGTAGCGGAGAGGGAACATCAGTTTTTATTTATTAAAACGCCGTATCCATCGCGTTTGCGATTACTCCGCGTTCGTGTTTACCCCCACTCGCCCCTAACGTAACTCTGTCTTTCAATATTTTCTACAGCTGTGTACGCGTTTCGGTTTATACCATCTATTGTTTAATATTTTCCAGCATTCCAATATTTTCGACACCTCATTCAAGAATTATTACCTACGACAATTAATCTTAAACTCGTCATAATATTATCATAACCTAAAAACAATGACTAAAGAAACCCATATTAATTAACTCGGGTAAGTAACAAAGAATTTAATACAAATTTATTAGAAATAAAATGTTTTTATTGCCCCAAAATATTACCTTATTGATTTCTTTTCATTAACTGATAAAAATAGTTAAATTAAATAAATATTCAATAATTGTGACTGGGACACGCTATTAGTTTCATTTACTTACTAGGCCATATGAACAGTTTCATGTTTTAATTAATTTAAAAGTTTTCCTTTAACAAATTTAGATTCTTGTTACGTTATTTGAAAGTATAAATTTTACGCTTTCGAATAATTACATTTAGTTAGAATTTTATACTATTTAAATATAAAACAAATTGCAATTATCTCAACTGCTTTCTTAACTGTTTCACCACTGGGCCATTTACCTTACCGAAGCACCGAACAACGGGGTCGTAAACCCGCACCATCGGCAGACACCCACGAATTCGGCGCGGCCAAGTTAATCCTCGACTTTGCATATTTATTACTTTTACCGGCACGCATCATTGTACCAAGGAGTGTCTGATATTGAAATAAACTAAACAGTTTTGTCACTTTCTGAACAAAAACGACACGTTCTGCAGTCACGTCGTCAGAGGAGACTACTCACATGTACACGTGGACACTATGTCATAGGACCTTTTATGTTCCATTGGACTTCCCCTACCACTCCCTTAAATATTGCTACGTATACCGTTTACACCCTGTATAATATTTCCAATTTCCAATTTTTCACATACACGTCACGTTCAAAAGTGTGGCGCGCCATAACTGACGGAAATATTCATGGTGGAGAATACTTGTTACCTAATTGCTATATTGGTGGCATCTTTCGCACGTGCATTAGGGCAAAAGCGTGCTTAGAGCCAAGCGAAAATTCGATGATTTATTACTTTTCCAAGAATGGTTCGACAACATCTGTTTGCCAGATTTCTAAGGGGCAATGAAAAGCATCGGGTGGTGGTACGTACGATGTCTTCGGACCTGCACATACCGTTGTCTACTGCCGACTCACGGGACAGTACAAGCTATAAACCGCGACCCTAGCGAGACGCTCCGGCCGATCAGCCTGCTTAGTAGAGGAGGTAATTACAGATGGTTATTATGGTTGCCCGGTACAAATTTTTCGGATCCTCTGTTTTACCACATACAGCTTAAGGGGAGGTTCTGGTCTAAATGTCGATTTTTTTTTTATTTCATTTTTCGAATGTTCAACCTTTTAGGAAAACGTGTTTAAAAGGATTTGTTGAAATTCGTAAAATTCACGAAGTTATAGGCATTTGAGTAGCGGCAAATGCATGGGTCACGACCGGCCACTCGGCGCTCACGTAAAACTTCAAACGCGTTTTTCTCGAGACAGTGTTCTCAAAACGGTGGGACCTGTATCTTCAAAAGTTATTATCCGATTTGACTGAAACTTTTTTTATTTTGAAGAATATACTTCTGGCTAGGGGGGGGGTTAAAAAAAATTACAAAAAGTTGAAAATTTATAATTTTTAAAGGCGTTGAAATGACGGAAAATACAGTGAAAAGTGATTTCAAGCTTGAAGTGTTGTTATTCTGTCAAAAATGTAATTTTTGTAATTTTTTTTAGTTCCCCCTAGAAAAAAGAATAATCTTCAAAATAAAAAAGGTTTCAGTCGAATCGGATAATAACTTTTGGAGATACAGGTCCCACCGATTTTGAGAACACAGTTTCGGGAAAAAAGCGTTTAAAGTTTTACGTGAAGAAAATAATACAATTTTTTTATTTACCGCTAATCCGCTATTCCGGGACCATACAATAATCCTTCCGTCTCTTCAAAAAGCTGCTGTTGATATTCTGTAGTATCTTTTTTTGCAATTTTGGCCTTTTTATATAAAAGTGAATCTTGGTGTTCAGCGGCGGCTACGCGCCGACGGTCGGCGTCCTCCGCAAACATTTTAGCACGTGGTCCTACATGTAGTCCTAGCACGTTCATTAATTTCAATAATGGTGCATAACCATTATTGAACGTACAAACAGCCAAATATGTTGCTATTTCCACTGCTTGAGCTCCACAATGGAGATGCTTCGGAGCCAAAGTCCACACACATGCGTTGAAGCTTTCGTTGTTGTTTTACGTATTGCCTCCAGTGCAACGTTGTAATAAATTGCTCGAAGATAGATCCTCGTAAACAGGTCGTATAGCTTTCAGAACCATGTCATTGAGGGGCGGGGGATGTTGAAATGAGTCCAGTTCACCCACTGCTGCAGCACGTTGCCACTTACACCAACTTTTCTGACCTTTTAGACAATATTCATGATGTGGATTGGCATCCGTTGAAGACATATGATAATATGTTGCCCACACTGCTTGCTTCATGTCTTCAGCAGAATTAGGATTTCTCCTAATAGCCAGGCCATAATACTGGGTCAATTTATTTATCATTATATTTGTCAATTTGCCTATACCTTTTCCTCCGATACCTGCATGGGCTTTCTTGACGGCTCGTAGTCGAGTCCCCATCCTCTTTTGTACATGCCCCACACATTCCTTCTTGGTAACGATGACATCTTCGTACGGGTTTTTATCCACAATGGCTTTGAAAGTCTTTGTGTCCCCATCGCCGATATAATTAGTATATTTGACACCGTGCAGTTCCTCAGAACGAAGAAACATTTCTAATACAGCGTCAACTTCCATTTTACCTGTACTACCTATGTGGTTAGCTGTGCAGTCTTCAGCGTGGGACTTTTTCCATTCATCATATTCGGGTGTATCTTCCGTATTTTTCCAGTTGGCACAAGATTGGCAAAACGCAGATTTTATAACAACGTCCACAACTTTATTGCTGTATTTTCCCACTAATGATGCCACTCCAAATAATGAAGAAAACCCTCGCTTCTTCCACGATCCATCTCCCGACACACTCAAGTGCAATGGCTCGTTTCCTTCTTCTGTGTTTCTTCTAATTTCTTCTTTACATGCTTCGTCTCGTACTAGTTCGAACACACTTTTTGCACCACAATGTAAAGTCTGAAGCACAGCATAATACGCGGCGTTCGTAAGACCGTGACAAATGTCCATCATGGAACAAAATAAATTCAATCTTTGCAACCCTACTCCTAATAACCTCATTACGAACACAATACGACGATTTATTTCGTAGGCTTTATTTACGAGAGGACTGGACTCAATGTTCTTTGTACCACAATGACATTCAATATTTAATCTGAACCCTAATCCACCGTCATGACTACGTAAAAATTGCACATCACTTTTGCAAGTTTTACATTGCAAATGCTGAGATATGAATGTAAATACAGATATAAAATTTATGATCACGTAGCCATGGGAAAGATCAACAAGTATGTCATCATACATTGAATCCTTCAACTTCTCACTCGACGTACTTGCGAGCAATGTATGCTGTTCCGTATACTGATTACCGTGAAATTTCCTTTTCCGTGGATTAGCTGCACGTTCACAGATACTACGATTACCTTTTTTCAAGCACTTAGGCATTGTAGCACAAGACTGTTCCTTTCGCCAAGACAGCATAAGGAAAACTAACTGGACTGAGTGATTTTGAAGACACACAATTAAATGAGACATTTTACCTGACCCCTAATAACCGAGTTTCCATTGTCACCTTCGACAATCATAAAAATTTACCTATTCTAACCCGCCGAAAAACGACGACAACCTGAGCGCCGAGTGGCCGGGTTTTTCCCATGCATTTGCCGCTACTCAAATGCCTATAACTTCGTGAATTTTACGAATTTCAACAAATCCTTTTAAACACGTATTCCTAAAAGGTTGAACATTCCAAACACGAAATAAAAAAAAAACGATTTTTAGACCGAAACCTCCCCTTAACCTTCCGGTACTCGCGCCTATTTTTGTAACACGAGCACTCGCGTCGTGCACTGAGTGCACGGTCACGTATTATTAACCTGCCGGCAGCCTTTTTAGTTGAAAAAACCAGTAGTGTACCCAGCACCCCTATGTATTCTTCCAGCGGACATTTTTGCATAATGCTACGTACTTGTCACGTTCAAATACAGTTTGGAAGTGTTTCTGATTGAATGAAAACGAAAGTATACCGCGTATCTTGCCAGCGACCGCGCCCGTGTACTCACAAGTACGCCTCCAATTGCTTTGGTTTTTTTATATGTTTTGGAGGGCCGGAAAATAACATATACGTATTTTTTTATTTTGGCCTTTTTGCATGTTTAGGGGTGAAACCACCCCTCAATGGTTTTCCAGTTATCCGCCTCCGATTGCTTTGATTTTTGGATATGTTTTAGAGGGCCGAAAAATAACATATACGTATTTTTTTATTTTGGCCTGTTTGCATGTTTAGGGGGTGAAACCACCCCTCAATGGTTTTCCAGTTCTCCGCCTCCGATTGTACTGGTTTTTGGATATGTTTTATGGAATCGAAAAATAAGATACACGTGTTTCTTTAGAGCGGCCCGTTTTCATATTTAGGGGGTGAAACCACCCCTCAAAATTCATAAGGGGTACAAAATTTTGTTGAGTCAAATTTCATATGGACAAACATATCCAACAACCAAAACAATCGGAGATGATCACCTAAAAATGTTATACCTTGGGGAAGCTTTAACCCCCTAAACATGCAAACAGGCCTAAATAAAAAGATACCTGTTTCTTATTTCTTATTTCCTCTAAAACATACCCAAAAATCAGAGCCATCGTAGACGAACACCTGAAAATCATGTAACTTTGAGGGGTGGTTTCACCCCCTAAACATGGAAACAGGCTAAAATAAAAAACACGTGTATCTTACTTTTCGGTCCTCTAAAACATATCGAAAAATCAAAGCAATCGGAGGCGAATACCTTGAAAACCATTGAGGGGTGGTTTCACCCCCTAAATATGCAAACGAAAAATGATTTGGTTGGGGCAGTAATGCTAAAATTGGGTTCCTATATACATATATCTATATTTAATACATATGTAAATACATTAACAAATATGTTTTTGTAACATAAAACAAATATATAGTCATAAAACAAATTAGTTTCAATCTGACGACGCATCTGCTTCCGCAGTATCCATACATGTAACGCAGGTTACGGTGGATACTGAATGTTTCTTGCAAATAAATTGCATACATTTTCCGCACTTTACAGTAGTACTATTATTTTTACATAATCTACATCGCCCCCGCTTGCTACCAGTTGATGGTTCAGTTTCATTTTCTTCTATACGATAGCATTGTAAGTAAGCGAATAAATCTTTGGGTAATGAATAAATGGTCGAGCGCAATATCAAGTGTTCCTTCATTAGACCCATACATAATTTTTTTAAAAATATTCGGCGGCGCACTTGGTCTACGTTCACATGTTTTGTATAGTATAAAATTTGCGAATTTATGCCTGCTATATTGAGAAGAACAAAAAATAATGCTAACGGCCATCTTTTTGTAATTCTTGATACTGAATAAGCCGCACACATTTTATCTACAGTGTCGACAGCTCCTTTGGTCGCATTATAGTCTAATATAATGTTCGGCTTATTAGTAATAGAGTCAATATCAGCAGCATCATGCATACTTGACAGTAAAATGACAGCTTTTTTCGCACGTGGTACATACGACACAATCGTCATATCTTTTTGAAATCCGAATATACTGGATCCCGTTTCCCTAAATTTATTCGGCAAAAATTCAGGGGGAATTTCACGCTTATTTTTGCGCATCGTTCCTATGAATGTAAACTTTTTAGACAGTAAATAATTAGTTAGTGAATAACTAGTATACCAATTATCGGTTGTCAAATTGCGATTTTTGTTTTCAAGCGGTTGTACAAGTCGTTTGACAACTTCAGCAGGAGAATTTGAAACTTTATATGGGCCGTCCATTTGCTGTCCGCAGTACACTTCTAAATTGCTTGTATAGAAAGTTTTAGAATCGCAACAAGCTAACATTTGTAGGCCATACTTTGCTGGCTTACTTGGTATGTATTGCACAAAACTGCAACGACCTCGAAATGGGTGCAACATTTCATCAATTGTAATGAACGCGCCTACGGTGTAATTCTTTTCACAATTATTTACGAATTGATCTAAGATCGAACGAATAGCCGCTAATTTATCGGTTGCTTTTCTTGCTGGTCTTGTACTGGAATCGTCAAAGCGGAGGCAACGCAATAAAAACAAAAATCTGTTGCCTCCAGTCGACATCCGTGCAGACGGGTCTGGTGCGTTTGAGCACTAATAAACACCGTGGGTTGAAATAATAATGAATTTATGAATCATGTACTGTGACAGATTCGAGTAATGACAGAATGAGGCTTCAAGGATTCTCCGTCACCGGCGTTGATGGTATATTTGCGCCATGTACCATCAGAACCGGTGGAAGTCCAAGCTAGCCGATAAGTGTAGGAAATACATAGTTGCCGATACGTATCGAGAGTCGGATCGCGTTGTTGCCGCATTTCCCCTATTACTATTTTGTCGTCACGAAGGCTTGAATGAACCACGACGAAGCGGCTGCAGAACGGAGATGGGCAAAGATATTATTTTGATAAACTCCAATAAAAGATACTTTATGTTTATCCGTTCGGAACCAAATTGAATTCATTCGACGACGAAAGATAATTTTTTTATTCGATCTTTAACCGTAGTTTATTCGACTTTTATTTGAATGCTTCAAACAACTTACGGCAGCGTGTTTACCCGAACCGGCGCGATCTCTCTTTGAGCCTGAAGACTTGGGCTGTTTGGCGGCAGCTTCTGATTTCGGTTCGAGAGGCATACACTGTTGCTTGCGGTGAATTATGTATTAATAAATTGTAAAACGTGACGTTTACAGTATTTATTAACATACTGCTGAGATTGTCCAGATTAATGAGTTCAAGCACGGTGTAAATCGGATTATTTCTAGAACTGTACTTGGTAATTAAATATAGGGTAACTGTACTCGTTGTTGACAGTGTACCAATAGTTGACACTTTTATTTTTAGTCACAAATAATAAGCTTTTTATTAAAAAAATGTTTTTGACTAATACGCTTTTTGAAAAAGTATTAGTCAAAAGCTTATTATTCGTGACCGAAAATAAAAGTGTCAACTATTGGTACACGGTCAACTACGAGTACAGTTCCCTAAATGTAATCTAAATTCTAATTCAAAAATGCTAAAAATAAACCGATTTATACTGTGTTTAAATTTATTTTCATCTGGAAAATCTCAGGAGTATGTTATTGAAACGTTCATGACGATACAATAGCAAATGTGGAAGTTTTACATTCTATCAAAACAAACAACATAAACAATCACAATTTGTGATTCAATTTGAACTAAATCTCAGACATTGAGTGTTCAAAGTGATCCGCTTGGCATTGAATGAACCGTATATATGATATTTTCCATTCTAACCGAAATGGATTCTAACCCACTTCCAACTATCACGTTCTTTACGAAAAAGACAAAAGCTTCTACGTTCGGGACGTTAATCGCACCGCGATTACCGAAAATACAAAATTTATCGAGAAATGATACTAAAACTTTGCAGCCGTTCGTAGTATATCACCATCGAAATTGCAGTACAAGAAAATGATTATTTTTTATTGACTTTAGCACTATAGCGTTTACTATATACAGCAATAAAAGATATTTCTAAAAAATTCTAAGCTGTGAAATAGAAATCGATAAATACTAAAAACTAGAAAATAAAAAATATATAAAAAATAATTTTTATGATAAACAATTTTATTAAAAATGCACTAACAACTAAAAAATAATTCTTTTCTTGTACTACAATTTTGATGGGGTTAATGTCACTAAATAATTCACTAATGAAATTGTAGAGCACCATGTGCAACCAGAAGTTGAAGTAAGTGATTCATATCCTGTTATGAAATATCGTGCCCCACGATTTTATTGAAAGTGAATTATTTATAGTGATATTAACATCACCCACCCTTTTATTACTTTTTCTAAATAAAACCCATGCCACTAATCAGATTTTTTTTTTATTAATTTCTAGTATGAAATATAAATATTATATCCCCCCCCCTCCCCCGTTTCCGCCGCGCCTACCGCCGTGGCCACCCCGGCGCCATCCTCCACGGCTTCTGCGGCTGCCACGACCGCCACCGCCACGACCGCCACGGTCGTGCTTGTAGCGCAACCTGCGCAGCTCTCTTTTCATCTGAAACAATACAATAAAAATTACAGTTTTTACTTCTACCCGTACATATAGTGAATCCCAAAAATATTCGGACCCAAATGAATTAGCGTTCTGACAATTGCCACGTTTCGTACAAAGTTGTTTGGTATGAAGTAAGCATACACGATGCTTCTGTGGCTAGTGTCTGCAAAGGCGATGCCGCCAATAAGCCGCGCCTCGCTGAGTTTCGTGGATTTCGACGCTTGAGACGAGATTCACTACAATTTGTATACAAATTCTGCTGTAGGATTACATTTCACGTTCGACCACGCGGTGTCGTTTCGTTTTTTCCGGGCTTCGCCTTCGCCGTTCATATCAAACAAACTTCAGAAAAATACACACACATTCAACATAACTTGCCTTTGCCATTTCTTTTTTTAACTTTCGCGTTTCCTCCTCCTTTTTCTTCTCCTCCGCTTCTTTCTTTGTTTTTAAAATCTCCCTCTCTTTTTCCGTTTCCTCTTCCTTTCGGTCTTTCTCCTCTCTCCCATTGTCTCCGTCTCCGTCCTGATTTCCCGGCTGACGCCAGGTCAATGCATCCTTGATCTGGAAATGAAATAATGAATGTGTTATTTTATGGCAAATAGTAAGATTGCACAGCGTGATTCTCTCGCTAGAGTCGTAAAGAAAATGCCGCGAATAAGCCGCGCCTCGCTGAGTTTCGTTGAAGTGATGAATTTCACGTTCTGCATTTCTCATCAGATCTTTGCGAAAATGGCGTCAACCGATTCGTTATGCCGTCACGATGAAAATGGCCCCAAGCTAATTTCGAGCGTCGAAATCCACGAAACTCAGCGAGGCGCGGTTTATTGGCGGCATCGCCTTTGTAGACTCTAGCCAGAGAATCACTTTGTATAACAGTATACAATATAATACTTACATTATGCATACTCTCCATTTTTTTCTTCTGGTTCGTCCACCTGGTTGGCGTTCTTTCAGCAGAATGACGCTCCACGCAGCGGACTGTTTGCGCCGTTGCCTGGTTTGTAGAGCGTCATTTGTTTCAGTTCGCACCACATACGAATTTTTGGATTCACATTTCACGTTCACGGTTCGCGTTTACATTTTTATGTAACGGTTAGAAGGATTTTGAGTCGTGGTGCGTTGTGTTGTATTGTGTTTGTGTTTGTGTTGTGTTTGTTGGTTTAGTGTGAAATGAGTGACACTCTAAATGTGAATATGCAGGATGTGCAAGAAGATATGGACAATAATTCTCCGTTTCGTTCGCGACACTTACGTCCGTCCGCAAGGAGATTTTCGAAACGGAAAGTATATCGCGAAAAGAGAAGGCCTTTGACCCTTCAGAAGAAACAGGAAAAGGCAAAATCAGTAGACGACACTGCCGTAGGACAACATCCAGAAGAAGTAGCCGAGGAGCGTATAGTAGAGGAACCATCAACATCCGATGGACGAAATCATACGCATCAAGAGATAATGTACTTGCCATCTGATGAAGATACTGATACGGCCAGTTCGGGAGAAACTGAAGATGCGCTTGAAAACTTTGATATACAAAGTAACGAAGAAGAAAACTTCGTTATAGAAAAAGTTACGAAGAACGGGCCGCAAGAGCAATCGCGTCTCCAAAATAGCAACGATATAATGAATTTCCCAAATGTGCTTGCTCAATTGCAAAAAATAGGTAAGCATGCAAAAAATAGGGAAGACTGCGGCATTGAACACCTACAAATAACTGGTGCGAAACGGCGTGGCTTCAAGAGCATCTTCAGCGTAATGTGCACTTTATGCCATTACAAAGCTGAAATCCACAATCAATCGAACGAAGTCGAAGAAGTGGATAGCAATCAGGGCGCCGTTAATGCAACAATTTTATGTGGAGGCAGTTATGCTCAGTTGGAACACACTTTTGCAGGAGTGAACATACGTTGCATGTCGAAGAAAGAATTCGTGAAGAATCAAGATGAATTCGTCAAGTCCGCAATTGCCGCTGCAGAAGAAGAGATGTTAGCAGCGGCTGAAGAAGAAAAACGTTTGGCGATTGAAAGAGGCGACGTTCTTCCCGGGTCAGGGACCCCTCACATCCCCGTTGTGGCCGACGGAAGCTGGATGAAGAGATCCTACCGCAGTGGATGTTACGATTCTGCGTCTGGAGTCGGCGTGATAGTTGGCTATCACACGAAAAAAGTTTTATTTTACGGCGTTCGGAACAAAGTTTGCAGAATGTCGAATTGCTGCGAAAAACGAGAAAGAACCCCGAAAGCACACATGTTTCAAAAACTGGAAAACATCTCGAGCATCGACTGCTATGGAAAGCGATGCTATAGAAGAAGGATTCAACACTAGCGTAGAAAAACGTGGGCTCGTTTATTCTACACTGATTGCTGATGGGGACAGTAGCGTGTATAAGAAGATTATTGATGCGGACCCATATAAGAGACAGATTCGTGTAAAAAAGATTGAATGCACGAATCATTTGTTGCGAAACTTTTGCACAAAAATGAAAGCGATTGTAAAAAAGACCACATCTGGACCATTGAGACAAACTGTGGAAAGTAGCATTCGCCGGATGCGCACGGACATCGTGAAAGCCGCAAAGTTTAGATACAATCAGAATGTATCAATCGACGAGAGAACGAAGAATTTGTATGGCGACATACAGAATGTTCCAAGCCACGTGTTTGGTGAACACGCAGAGTGTGCAAGACTAGAATATTTCTGCGATGGAAAGAATAAAGAGAATGAGAAAATCATCGTTCCAGACTTGATGAAAATTGGAGTGTACCAGGACGTGAAAGAAATACTTCGTCCACTATTAGCTCATGCGGAGAGCTTACTCTATAATACTACTAATAACGCTGTGGAAAGTTTGAACGGACTAATTGCCAAGTACACTGGCGGAAAAAGATTAAATTTCGCCGAAAGAGGATCTTATACAGGGAGATGTGCTGCTGCTGTCGTGGAGTACAACAGTAACCAAGTGCACTCGCGATTGGATGCGGTTATGAAGAAGAAAACGCCCGAGGTTGTGCACCAAATGGAAGAAAAGAAAAAGAAAGAAAAGGAAAAGAAAGCTGCAAAACAGAAGGAAACGAAGGCTGCGCGATATGTACGCAAGCATTTGCCCTCGCAGAAAGATTGTGATTATGGACAAAATGCACAGAAGCCAGACATGCCATCCGAAATGTATGAACTGGAGCGGAAAAAGCATATGCAAATGCTCAGTGACTGGCAAGAGAAAAGACATGCCATTGAAGATGAAACAATCGGACAAGCAAAGAACCGCAAATGGTTGCAGTACAGGTCCAAATTGTTGACAGCATCCAATTTTGGACAAGTGTGCCGTCGCCGACCTGACACGCTTTGCGCAAATACAGTAAAATCAATTCTTTATCCGAAGATAATTAGTGCACCCGCGGTGGAATACGGGAAAGAATGCGAGAATATTGCTCGCGAAGAATTGAAGAAGCAATATACAGATATTGCGGAATGTGGATTTTTCATCGACACCTGCATCGCCTTCTTAGGAGCTTCACCGGATGGAATCATCGGTCAAGAGGGTATTTTGGAAATCAAATGCCCCAAATCAGCGGAGAACTTTACGCCTGAAGAAGCTATTGAACAAGTTCCCGCTGTCCGGCGCATGTTCACGCGTAACGCAGGTATTTCAATAAGTAAAACGCATCACTATTTTTATCAAACACAAGGCCAGTTACACATTACTGACAGAAAGTACTGTATATTTTGCCTTTGGACCCCGAAAGGGTTGAAATCTATAAAAGTACAGAGAGATGATGCGTTTTGGAAAAGAGAAATGGAGCCAAAACTTGTTCAATTTTATTTAGAATGCATGCTACCCGAATTAATAGATAGTCGGCACAATAGGTGCATGACTATTCGGGAGCCACAATTTATTCTAGCAGAGAGAGAGCGAAAGAAAAACCGAAAAGCTTGAAAAAGCGAAAAAGGTCTCCCTCCAGAAATAATGAAACTATTATAACGGCCCGGCGTCGCACCGCGTTGTAAAGCGCGGTACCACTGACCCCGTCAGTGGTGACAAGTGCCAGCGATGGCACTTTTACTCGCGGATCATATGATCACGCGAGTCGATCGACGCCGCCGTCACTTCCCCAAAGAAGTGACGAAGAAAATAATAAATTTAATTCACCCTTTAATTTTTTCAGACACATTTCTAAGTTCACAGCGGAGCTGTTACTTTTTGACCCGTCGGGTAACCGGCTACCCGGAACAACTTCAAGCCATTGAATGTGGTATTGTTCGATCATTTTTACCTAATATCAAACAATACCATAGACAATAAAGCATTCAATTCCTTGAAGTTGTTTCGGGTAGCCGAGTACCCGACGGGTAAAAAATTAACAGCTCTAGTTCACAGGAGCAGACAGACGGAATCGGGCTCGATCAAATGCGCCAGGTTGATTCACACGGGCCTCGCAGGTATACATGATGTTCGACGAATTATTGAAACAAATTTTTACTTTTATATAAAACTTACAGAAATGTCTGCGATCATTTGTTACAGGTGGATTCTTTACCAAATTACTGCAAACATGGTTTATGGGACAGTAATGTCAGGACAAATGGAATGATAAGTACCATATTTCAGGTAAAGTTTAACAGCTTATACATCTGCAGTCAAATTTTGTACGTTTACAAAACTACAATTAAGTATTTCCTAATGAACTTCATAATGTGTTACAGATCCACACTGCCTATGTCATCTTTCGGTACGATACACCAAATGAGAGAAGATAATATTATTACAGTATTGTCTCGTTAGCGGAACGCTGATCCGGATCGGTGTTGAACAGTCAGTGTGAACAGAGGCCTAATTCCGAGTATTCGTTTCTCGCTTCTTTCTGGCCGAAGTGGGGAGCGAGATGGGACGCTTTGCGTGCGTGACAGGCGCGAACGTAAAGGACGGAGTGTCACGGCGTCCGAAAGACGGAGCGAGAAAAACATCAACGCGTCGCGTCTGCTCGCGCCCGTTCTCGCTCGGTTTCAGTCGTGGGCATAGCGAAAAGTCCACATCGTGTACACCTAAGATGGGCATTATCTAGATAATCAATTATTTAAATAACGTGCCGAATAAAAGATACTTCATCTTTATTCGTTATTCGAATCGTCGAATAACACGGTTTAGGTTTATTCATTATTCGCAGCTTTGAATAACATGATTTAACTTTATTCGAAACATCACGGATAAATAAATTTATTCGAAGCGAATTTATTCGGCAGCGGAAGATAATTTTTTTATTCAAGGAACTTTTATTCGAACCGTCGAATAAGGTTTTCATCTTCAGCGCGAAGGTTTCGAATAAAAGTCGAATAAACTACGGATAAAGATGAAAACCTTATTCGACGGTTCGAATGAAAGTTCCGCGAATAAAAAAATTATCTTCCGCTGCCGAATAAATTCACTTCGAATAAATTTATTTATCCGCGATGTTTCGAATAAAGATAAATCGTGTTATTCGAAGTTGCGAATAACGAATCAACGTAAAGTATCTTTTATTCGAGTTTATCTATATATTATCTTTGCCCTTCTCTGGTGTACACCAAACCGAGACGCTAACGAGACAATACTGTATTCTTAAAAAAATATATACTTTTTTATCTGTAATTGTCCATTTCAAAGGGGCGAAAGCTTGAATGTCGAATTTCAATTCTCCAATGAAGTTGGATTGATTTATTGTAATGACTATAACTTGATTAGAAACAAAAAATGTATAAAAAAATGTTCTGTTAAACGATTTTGTCAAAAAGGCACTAACAACTAAAAAATACCTCTAGTGTTGTGCTACAATTTCGATGGTGTTTTCAACTTTAAATAAAAACGTGGTTCAGGATATTTCATAACAGAATATGAATCAATTTAGTATAGCCTCAAGTGTCGAAATGAATTTGTTGCGAGATATCCTGCTCCACGATTTTATGTGAAAATACACCATCGAAATTGTAGTATAAGAAAATAATTATTTTTTAGTTTTTAATGCATTTTTCATAAAATCGTTTATTATAAATTTTTTAATATACTTTTTCTAGTTTTTAGTGTTTGTGGATTTACATTACTCTTATTGCTGTATGCAGTTTAACAGTTTGCTTGAAGAATGGTTGATTTATTGTTATGGGTTATTATTTATTGGTGACTAGGTAATTTTTTCACCCACTCGGAGTTTTTTCATAATTTTGTATTGTCAACCAAACTACGCACCTCTGCAAATTTTCGAGGGAATTGGATGGTTGGAAGTGGTTTAAAATTGAGTTTCCAGATTTGAATCAAACAAACAAACAAACAGAGGATCGTAGCTAAATAAAATCGTTTAATGGGACATTCCCAAATATCAGTATTGTTAGTACTGAACTCTGGTTTATATTGATAAATTTTTACAACCGTGGAATAACAATTCCGAAGAAAACCATGTACAAAACTATTATTGAAACAGACAATTCTTGTTGATATAAAAGATAATTTCATGTATAGTTAGATGAAAAAAAGCGGCATATATTTTTAGAAGAATTACAGCATTCATAAATTTCATTACGATCGGCATGTTACACTTCGGTGATGTACCTTATTCAAATTGTATGCTTTGAATTTGCACATTGATTATACAAAGTATTGCATCGTTCTATGTATAAATAAATACTAAATTAGTATTGTTTCATTGACATGTTTCCTAACTTCACTACTCAACCTCTCTATCTTTCAATAGTGCTATCCTCCTTTACGTTCAGCGAGGCTCTGATGCTAGACGCAGGATTTGGCGGGCTCCAGCTACAGCTGATGCACGAGGAAACACCTACAGCGGTGGTTATGTGTGCGTGACTGACGCACCGCAGTTCCTCACACATAACCACCGCTCCTGTCGATGTTCCCCCCTCCATCAGCGGTACATGGAGCCCGGCGATCGCTGCCTAGACGCAGCTCTCGTGCCGTATTCCTCCAAGCTTCTCAATAGAAGGAGCTGTGGCAACAGCGCGGCAGAGACGGAGACAACAGAACATGCGGCAACTATGCTGTCAAAAATTCGTCTACGTAGAGTACCGGTAGATGTCACCATTGTACAACTTCTTTTTACCGACCGCAGTAGTTTCATTAGGGTCCGTCTGTTTACAAGGGCGCTTCGATCGATTCGGACCATAACAAAAAGGACACGGCCCCCTTAAGATTTGGATTTTTGGTTTCATTTTCATGGAACTTCTACCAATATGTTTGTCAGAAACTCCTAATTAAAATGATACCAAATACAACATAAATCGAACAACTTTTACTTATTGTGAATACGAATCGTTTATATTTATATAATTATCCAAACCATATCGTGTTTGGTGTCATTTTAATCAGAAAATCCTCAAAAATATGTTGGTAAACAATTTATAAAAAAAAACAAAAATAAAATACATTTAATTGTGAACCTCATTTGTATCGGTGTTGTCTCTCACCGATTTTCAATTGCGGATCGGGTTATACGATCTGCCCTCGAGCCATATTACACGCTTCACTGGTTCCAAGAGGGAACACTCCAACTAAGGGTGATATAAATTAACACCAATCATAGATAGTCACAATTTTGAACCCTAATCGAGATGTTACTGTGGTTCCTATATTTTTAGAAGTTTGTCGATAGCCTCGAACGTAGGAGAAGAGAGCGAGTGGAAAAAAGGACTGCTGATGGTCTCCAACTTTTTCATTCGCTATACTTCTCTGCGGCCGAAACATATTACCACTAAATATGTGTTATTCAAGTTATACCGTATTTGGTGTCATTTATCATTAGAGAAACATCACAAATGTTACGATGCTATATTCATGAAAATATTGTTATTGCATTACTGTGAAGTGTGAATATCATTCTAATATATCTTCGTGATACGAAGAGGGACGTAGCGTGATACAAATGTTCCTCTTAGACAACGTGATTCCCTCGCTACGCAACCGAAGGACATGCACTTTTGGTCCGTTTTCTTTTTACACGCACACATCTGCACAACCGTCTCCGCTACTCGCAAGCAAAGGCAGTCACAAGCAGCATGTCTACGCTCCAATACACGGCTGTGTTTGTATGCAGGCACGCGTGCACTTGACCGCGTGTGAAAAGGATACTTTTCGCATTTCAATCCTGGGTCATTCCACGCGAAATCGGACACTTTTCGGAATACCATTTGGGATTTTGGTGAAATTTTTATATGTTGTAGTTTTTAGTGATATATAAATGTATTTCAAAGGATTTTTCAAAATTGTCAAGATTGTGGAAATTGACTTTTTTTCATTAAATTATAACTGTTGAACTAAGAGAAAGGTAAGAATGAGCTTTTGGGTGTTTACACTGGAGAAGTAAGAGTATCTAATAAAAATTATGTCACATAAAAAAAAATAATTTTAGACTATTTATTCTGCAATTGTTTTAAATAAATGCCATTTTATACTAGCAGGGCACTATTTAAAATTTTGAAACAAATGAGGATGTAGCCCTACTTCTGATTTTTACGGAAACGTTTTCAGAAACGCGGACACTTTCAAATTAGTCGCATGAAAATTAATTGAATGTGATGCTGTTTCGCCCAATACCGGCTGCACTGGCTAAGCCGTGCGGTACTAGCAGCGGCCAAGCGGCTATATCTGCTATTCTTATACAGTGTCCTCGAATATGGTGAGTATATGAAAAAAACTGAAACAGGAAAACTTTTACTATTTTTTAAACACAATATAATACGGTATGTCAACTTTTGGTGTTCGCGATATTTTCCGCGAACCGAAGGTGATCTGCAGTTTTTTAAATGGAATGCTATATATTTGATTATGCAATATGAATGCGACTGTCAAGACAAATTCAACCATATGATATACTATGACCTTCATGACTACACTTGGTTAGGAATGAAAGAAGATATTCAATCTACTAGATAAAAAGCTAGTTCGATATATTTATTTCATTCCTAACCATGTGTAGCCTTGAAGATCATAGTATATCATATGGTTGAATTTGTCTTGACAGTCGCTTTCATATTGGATAATCGAATATATGTATAGCATTCTTTTTAAAAAAACTGAAGGTCACCTTTGTTTCAAGGAAAATATTACGACCACCAAAATTTGAGTTACCGTATTATGTTGTGTATAAAAAACAGTAAAAGTTTTCCTTCTTCAATTTTTTTTCAAATACTTACCATATTCGAGAACACTGTATAAGAAGAGGAGATATACCCGCTTGGCCGCTGCGAGTACCGCACGGCTCAGCCAGTCGAGCCGGTGTGATTTGACGCAGCTTAAACTTTCGGCAATTTTTACAGGGCCAATTTTAAAATGTCCATATGTTTGACAATTAGACCATGAAGGGGAAGAATATATCTATAGTCTGATGTTTTTTCAGATTTTTAAAATCGCGCCCGATGTTAAAAAACTGCATTCGTTTATAATAATTGCACAAAAACGGTCTAAATTTTATTTTTTTAAAACAGAAATAATTTTTTAAAAACTTCAATAGCTTCTCTAGAAATCACCATAAATCTCATCTCCACCCGTTTACTACTACCATAGTTATAATTTATTGAAAAAAAGGTAGCACTTACCTTCAAACAACTGTAAAATCTACATTTTTCAAAAATTTCAAAAATCCTTCGAGATATGTGTATTAGGGTGGACTTTAGTTACTCTTGTGCAAAATTTTTTTTTTAAATTCATTTGATGCGACCCTTGCAATCTGTTCTACTCGGTAAAAAACTAATTCCCTCCAAATTTCAAGTCGATTGGACAAAGGGAAGACGTGTCGCAACGAGTTTGTTTATGCAAAAAATTTTAATTTTGCGAAAAATGAAAAAGTACACATTTTTTCAATCCCACTGGTCATTAAACACTATTTTAATGTAATATTCTTATTATATCAAAGCAAAAATTAAATTGTTTAATGAATTTGTTTAACCCTCCGGTGGGCGCGCCCGCGGCAATTTGCCGCAAATTTTACATTTCGTATTCTACCACATGTTGTGTTCAAACTGGATCCATGTCCAGTTCAGGATTCTTCCAGCGGACATTTTTGCATCATGCTACGTACTTGTCCGGTTCAAATTCAGTTTGGAAGTGTCTCTAATTGAATGAAAACGAAAGTATACCGCGTATCCGGCCGGTAATCGCCCGTGTACTTACAAGTTTTCCAGGTCTCCACCGCCGATTGCTTTGATTTTTGGATATGTGCTAGACGACAGAAAAATAAGATATGCGTGTTTTTTTATTTTGGCCTGTTTGCATGTTTAGGGGGTGAAACCACCCCTAAAAGGTTTTCAGGAGTTCGTCTCCGATTGTTCTGGTTTTTGGATATGTTTTAGAGAACAGAAAAATAAGGTATGCGTGTTTTTTTATTTTGGCCTGTTTGCATGTCTAGGGGGTGAAACCACCCCTAAAAGGTTTTCAGGAGTTCGTCTCCGATTGTTCTGGTTTTTGGATATGTTTTAGAGAACAGAAAAATAAGATATGCGTGTTTTTTTATTTTGGCCTGTTTGCATGTTTAGGGGGTGAAACCACCCCTAAAAGGTTTTCAGGAGTTCGTCTCCGATTGTTCTGGTTTTTGGATATGTTTTAGAGAACAGAAAAATAAGGTATGCGTGTTTTTTTATTTTGGCCTGTTTGCATGTCTAGGGGGTGAAACCACCCCTAAAAGGTTTTCAGGAGTTCGTCTCCGATTGTTCTGGTTTTTGGATATGTTTTAGAGAACAGAAAAATAAGATATGCGTGTTTTTTTATTTTGGCCTGTTTGCATGTTTAGGGGGTGAAACTACCCCCCAATGGTTTTCAGGTCTTCGTTTCCGATTCCTTTTTATTAGTTTCGTCGCTGTTGCATTAGGTAATTAGGACCTTATGTGTTGGAGAATAATATTACTTTCCACGCTTTTATTTAACTTTGTCTATGCTTTCCTGTGTCTTTCCATTCTCCCCTTCGTCTTTGAGGTATCGAAATACCGAGAATCAATTAATTTTCTTCGACTACGCGGCAGAATGGGTACAGTACCCACTCGTTATAGCCCCGTTTCTACCATGCGTTGAGCCCCGGCGACTATCCCCAACGAGTGCGTATTGTATCGCATATCAAAGAAAAGACCGAAAAAGCCGAACGCCGAATGAAAAAACAACTGCGCACTGTCTCATACCACTTGACCGCTCGAGGAGGAATCAAAGCAAGCCGAATAGGCTACTCATTTGTCAAATTGCGTGCGCCCGGTCCCGAAGCTCGCGACTATAGATAGAGAGACAGAACTGTACGTCTGAACAAGGGAGTGCCATATTTGTCGTGTGCTTGCTGTTATACGCCTTATGATGTAAGTATATTTTTTAAGAATTCTGGATTCCTTCTTAGATAGTTTTTTATTTTTTAGTATCTTATAAACATTGTAACGTAACCAAGTTACGTTTTTCTATGTTCTTTTGGGATTTTTGTTTAGGTCTCGTAAAATTGTGCGTCCTGCGGACGTTGGGAGAGCGTTACAAGAAGTGTCAGAAGAAGAAACTGAATCAGGTGTTAGCGTAACAGAAAGTGAAGAGGAGATTATTGATATAGAAAACCATAGCAGTGCCTCTGAACAATCAGCAGACGAACTAGGTCGCTTTTCTATACCAACCCGAGATGAAGAGAGGCGTCAACATCGAGGTGATTACCATTTTTACATTGGAAAGGATGAGGAAACGATTTGGATAAGTGAACCACCAACTTCTGCCAAAACAAAGGCGAAAAACATTATAAAAGTTTTATCAGGACCAAAAATGGCTGCCACGGATGTTCAGACAGAAGTAGAAGCGTTTTACTTATTTATCACTCAACGAATGATCAACGACATTGTGACTAATACCAACAAATATATCCACAAGAAAAGAACTGAAGTCAACTATTCAAGAGACAGGGATTGTAGAGATACAACAAATGTAGAAATTAAGGCTCTTCTAGGTGCACTGTATTTGATAAGTATAAAAAAGGGTGGTCACACAAACTGCTATGAGCTGTGGAATTCAGATGGCACAGGAATGATTGTTTTACGAGGACTCTTCAGTTATAAGCGCTTCAGATTCTTGCTTCGAGCTCTTAGATTTGACAACTTAGATACACGAAATGCGCGCAAACAAATTGACAAACTTGCACCTATTCGAGATTTCCATCAAGAATTTGTCACTAACTGTATCGCCCACTACAACGTAACTGAGTTTGTGACCATTGATGAGATGCTTCATCCTTTTAGAGGGCGTTGTGGGTTTGTACAATATATCCCTAACAAGCCTGCAAAATATGGCATCAAAATATATGCACTCTGTGATGCCCAAACTTTTTATACTCTAAACTTTGAAGTTTATTGCGGAAAGCAGATGCCAGGACCCTATCTAAAAT
The DNA here is from genome assembly GCF_050908995.1 of Andrena cerasifolii. Lineage (NCBI taxonomy): Eukaryota > Metazoa > Arthropoda > Insecta > Hymenoptera > Andrenidae > Andrena > Andrena cerasifolii. The sequence continues at coordinate 986,927 of NC_135121.1, read as the reverse complement.
CAAACAAGCCTGATGATGTTGTAAAGAGATTGGTCAAACCGATTGAGAAAACAAACAGGAATCTTACCACTGATAACTACTACAGTAGCTACCCTCTGGCCGAGTATCTCTTAGGAAAGGGATTGACATTTCTGGGAACCATGAAAAAGAATAAAAGAGAAATTCCTCCTGAATTTCAAGCAAACAAGACCAGAGAGGTCAAATCATGTATTTTTGGTTTTCAAGATGACTTTTGCATGGTTTCAGCAGTTCCAAAAATGAACAAAGCAGTGATTTTCCTTTCAACAATGCATGACACAGTTGAAATAGATCAGGAAACTAACAAGTCTCGGATCAACCTAGACTATAATGCTACTAAGGGAGGTGTAGACACTGTAGACCAGATGTGTTCATCTTACAGCACTTCCAGAATCACAAGACGATGGCCCCTTGCCCTTTTTTACCGACATCTTGACATTGCCGGAATAAATGCAAATATTATCTACAAATTTATCAATCCTGAAAATAACGACAGACGACGAGTTTTTTTTAAACATCTTGCTTTTAGCCTGATGGAAGAACACTTGAAGGAACGAGCATTACTTGAAACACTTCCCACGGAAACTCGCGTATTTTTGGCCAAGTATAGGAACGACAAAGATCAGGTCCAGGTACCAGAAAAGCCTGGGATTTGTTATGTTTGTGGCAGTCACAAAAATAACAGAACAAAAAAAATGTGTCAAAAATGTTGTAGAAATGTGTGCACGAAGCATAGTCACGTAATTACAAACTGTGTAAACTGTGAAAGCGAGCAGCAGATGGATGTGGACTAATTATCTGTTTGTTATCTTCATCGCCATTAATATTTGATGTTCATTGAATAAAATATTATTAAGCAACAAATGTAATTTCGATTTTCTTCTGTGAGACCTAAAATTGTCTAAATTTAGAGGTAGAACAACGAGAACTGCGATTGCGGTGTAAATGCCGCAGCGCGCCCACTCATGCAAGTCTGAAGAGCGCGCCCACCGAAGGGTTAAGCAAAATTTTTAATATTTATTTTTTAAATATAAAATTTGATCTCACATTAATATAAGGAAAAGTAGAAAAAGACAGTTAAATACTTATAATTAAATATTTTATTTATAGGCCTAATTATAATAAGAGTAAAAATAATTTTTAAAAATCTGTACTTAATGTTGTTTTATCAATTTTTGGGTATTTTTTCCTATAATCGGTTACAATTTGTAATATGAATTGTTTTTCTTCTTCGTTTTTGCATAACGTTAAATTATAATCTTTCATTAATTTTACTGCTCTTTCTGCAACGTCATTCACAACTTCTAATTTTGTTATAATACCTATCGCTTCGATATAATTATTATTAGTTTCCCATAGTGCTGGATCAATTAAAAGAAAATCTGAATTTATATTGAACCGTTTGAAAAAATTATTTGAATCAGATGATACGAAATGTTGTATTTCCAAATTCGCAAGATTTTTAATTTCTATAGTCGTTGTCATATATCTCTTATAATTATTATTATTGTTTACATTTTGTAGTGCTTGCACCATCGATCTTTTTGTTTCTACTGAAACTTTTTTATCAAAAAACGATAGCGCCGCATTCTCCGGTGACAAGTACCATAAATGGTTCACAATTATTTTTAATGCCACATCGCTTATTTCTTCGTTAACATTTTTGTAATGAATTATATTTTTGATGAATTCTAGATCTACACGTGGCGCCATAGCAGCCATTGGGGTCAAAATCCACGGCTCAATATAAATGTTAATTAGAAATACACATGTATCTCTAATGCTACTATACTCTTCCTGGTTGAGAGGAAATTTGTTTCGAAAAATAAATATTTTTAAAGTGTATATTATTTTAGCCATCCACCTCGCATGGTGAAATGCGCCAGGCATTTTGAATGAAAGCCACCGAAAGGAATCCCCCCAAGAAAAATTATTGCTAATTCTAAAAGTTCTTTGTAGTCATCTCTTGGGTGACTCATTTTTGCGTAATTTTTAAAAATTTCGATTTTTTTTTGTATATCATTAATATGTTTCAGAACGTAATCGTCGTGCGTTCCTGGGATGTAATTATTTTTATTAATTTCAGGCCAACTATTTTGAAATTTTTTAAAAAGTTGAATATTCGGGCCTGTTGTTTTCGGCATTTTTAATTCAAAGACCCCACGCAACACAATTTCGTTTATGTGATGGCGACAAGGAAAATACAAAAGATCTCTTTCAATTGTTTATTCTAGCAACACACATGCGCCCTGTAATCGTCCCGTATTTGACGAAGTCGTGTCACAGCATAAAGCTTCTACGTGGTCCGTTAAATTCCATTCTTCTAAGGTTGCAAATATCGCCAAGGCCTGATCGCTTCCACGACTGGAAGGAATCGCAGGTATCCCCAATAATTTTCGTACACCGTTGCACGAAATTACCACTGGAAGTCGCTCCACAGTTTTCTTGTCCAAAGTAGGCAACATCGCGCCATCCCAATGTACAGTTATCCCCCTGAGATTAATTTCTCCGAACATTTCCCGCAGATGTTTGGCGTGATCTGCGCGAAAATTATGGCGAAATCGCCGAAGAGAATTGCGATTAATGTATTTTGTATTTTTTGTTTTCCTGTGTGTTAGAAACACACAGGATGGCGTTTCAAGCATTTCGCTTATATTGCCCAACGAACGATAGTCATTTTTCCTTTTTCCCTCCTCTCTCCTTCGGGTCCCAGCAGCAGCGACGCACCGGGAGACAGGTGATGGTCACCCATCTTTCCCCAGTACGCCGCCCCGTGATGTTTAACTTCGGTGATCTTACGGGAACCGGTGTTTCCATCACGGCCATGGCCGCTGGTACTGCGATTAATAATTAATTCATTTGTATTGTGACCTAAGCTCTCTGCTGTTGCCATAGTAATACGAACAGCATCGTGATCGCTGATTTTGCACGCATCTAAAGCTGCAACTAACTTTGAAGAAAATGCTTGGACTTTCCCTCTTCTCCTTTTTCGGTCACTCGGCCCAGGTATATTCGAATCACCTTCAACTTCTGAGTCACTGGATACCTGCAACCCCTCAGGAACATTCCCAATGCTCGAATCTAACGGAAAATCTCCAATGCCCGAACCTAACGGTACATTCATTGTCATTTCGTCGCTGGATGACGACGAAGATTGTAGCTGCACTGTTTCTGTAATGTAAAAATAAATATACTGAATTTATTTCTAAAACGTTAGAAATATACTTAAAAGAGTTAAATTTTAAAAATATATGTTACCTTTGTGAGTTTATAATTTGTACTAAAAGTATATTTACAGTAACACAAATAGAAAATATAATACAGAAAAGATCTTAGAATTAAAAGGAACTAAAGCTATTATTACAACACTATACGACACGACGCGAGACAGCACACTTGCTTGTCGCAACCACTCTGTCTTTCCGCGCGTCCCCTCGGAAAGCGTTTTCTCCAAAAGGACGCTATCCCCTCCACCACGCACACTTTCTTTATTCGCTCTCATGACCAAATATGGTCATAGGAAAAGCCCTCGAAACCCTAGCGCGTCGCTGGGCCTCGTGCACGCCGTTGGGTTTTTCCCGGCGGGCCTGCAGCACCAGTGCTTCTCAACGTCCATTCATCCCTTAAAACTAAACGGACTATCATTCCGATACTACACTCGGCCATCCTGATAAACATACATCTGACCTCAGATGTGCTCACTCTCACTGTCATCACACAAATCACTGTCCTCATCATTAACCCATAATTTCATGTGATCTGCAGCCGTGGAGGTCGCTTGCGGTCCCTCGTGTTCACCAGACTTTTTCACCAGATAACGGTCATTACGTAGGACCTTCGACACATGATACGGCCCAAGAAACTTTGGATGGAACTTCAACCCCGGTCCCGCCTGCGTCCTCTTGATTGCCACCAAATCTCCTACTTCGTACTGCGTCGCATTCTTTCGCTTCTTGTTGAACGCCCTTCTATTCTGAGCCTGCATCTCAGAGATTGCCCTTCTTGCTTCTTCCCGCACCTGATCGCGCTCTCCTTGGAACATTGTAGCCCACTCGTTCTCGATTAGCTGTCGAACCTGAAAATCCTCCCGTAACTTCACGTGCGTCCCGAACATCAACTGAAACGGAGTATTGCCCGTGCTCCTACTGGGCGTCGCATTCAAAAATTTTTGCGCTATTTCCAGATATTTAAACCACTCGCCCGGCGTAGGCGCCGATAACTTTGTAACCAAAGGTATAAGTGTGCGGTTCACTCGCTCTACTTCACCGTTCGCTCGCGGAATTCCCGTCGTTATCAATACGTGTTCTATACCCTCTTCGTTACAATAGTCCTCGAAAACAGTAGATGTGAACGCCGTACCGCGATCGGAAATAATCCTTTTCGGATTGCCAAAACATACGGACTGCTTCTTCAACCGATTTACCACTTCGGCAGAGCCCGTGGACTTTGTGGCATACAACCACACAAACTTTGTAAATGCGTCAATAACTACAAAAATATGGTGATAACTTTTTTTAGTTGACGGCAACGGACCCAGGTGGTCAATGTGGTAGGTATCAAACGGCAACTCTCCTTTCTCAATGGTGTTCAATAAACCTTCTTGCTTACCCTGCTTCCTTTCTGCAAGAATGCAATTGACGCAACTCCGTACCACCCTTTCGACCTTCTCACGCATCCCCTTGAACCAGTAATCCCTCTTTACTAGTGCCTCCGTCTTGGTGATGCCAAAATGACCGCGCTCGTGCGCCTGCCGCACTACCTGGACTTGCATCGTTTTCGGCACGACTACCAGCGGTACATCGTTGACCCCCCTGTACAGAATTCCGTTCTTCAGTACATATCCATCCGCCTCGTGTTGTCCAATACTCTCGCGGATTCGTCGTAGGTCGTCATCCTGTACTTGTGCTCTCTTCAGCCTAACGATAATTCCCCTCTCACCTTCGTCTATTAACAGAACCATGGGTAACGGGTTCCGACTCAACGCGTCTACGTGCGTCATACTTTTCCCCGGTCTATGCTCCACCTTATAATGAAAATCCTGCAAAAATATTGCCCACCTAGCCACGCGCACACAAAGATCCTTTTTCTGCATGGTTAACACGAACGCTTGACAGTCTGTTACTATTTTGAATGAAATCCCGAGTAAATACACGCGAAATTTCCTTAGAGCCTTCACGATCGCCAGGACTTCGAGCTCGTAGCTGGTGTATTTCTCCTCTGCTGGTGTAGTTTTTCCACTCGCGTAATACACCGGGTGAAAAGCACCGTCCTCACTGTCGCGCTGCAACAAGATTGCGCCATAACCCATACTGCACGCATCAGTATGTAACTGAGTATCCGCGCTCGTCCGATACAATCTCAATACGGGCTTACAACTTAGAGCTAATTTGAGCCTTTCAAAAGCTTCTTTCTCGCACATTTCAAACTTGAACTTGTTGTCTTTTCTTAACAAGTTAGACAACGGTCTCGCAACAATAGAGTATCGATGCACAAACTTTCTAAAATACCCTGTTAAACCTAAAAAACTTTGTACATCTTTGGTACATTGTGGCGTTGGAAAATTTATCACAGCTTTGGTTTTATGCTCTGATGGCTGTATGTTTCCGTTTTCAACGATATGGCCTAAATATTCTACCCTTGTCTGCAAGAAACGGCACTTACCCCAATTTATCAATAACCCATGCTCACTGGCAACACGTAATACCAAACCAAGATTTTCTATGCCACGCGAAAAATCGATCGTAGGTATTATAAGATCGTCCATATACGTTAACACAACTCCCGCTGCAATTAAATCTTTGAAAACCGCATTTATAAATTTTTGGAAAACAGCCGGCGAATTACACAATCCGAAAGGTACCTTTAAAAATTCGTAATGGCCGGTGGGAACTACAAATGCTGTATACTTTCTGCTACTCTCTTCGACAGGAACGTGAAAAAATCCATTCTTGAGATCTAATGTACTAAAAACTTCCGCGCCTTGCAACAAATCCAGTTGATCCTCTATCAACGGCAACGGATACCTATCTTTCACGATCTTCTTGTTCAATTGCCGATAATCTATACAGATTCTAATCAAACCGTTTTTCTTTCTAACTAGCACGATCGGACTTCCATAATCGGAATCAGACGGTCGTATTATTCCATCTTCTAACCACGATATTATTTGTTTTTCAACTTCGGCTTTATCTTGAGGAGACAATCTTCGCGGTCTCTCATAAACAGGGACCTCGTCCAGAAGAATTATATTCATCCGAACTCCTACTTCTCGCGTTTTATCCGGTCTATAATTTAGAATCATACTCTCTATTTGTTGTCCGTGTCCAACATTTGTAAGATACGATAAATCTATCTCGCTTGCCTTAGTCACAACATCAATTTTATAGACTTCCGGGACTCTATCACAATCTTCATCAACAATTTTACGAATCGAAATATTCCCTCCTTTCATGTTAACTTCAACCGTATCTAGAAAATCTGTGCCGATTACCAATGGTTGTTGCATCAGCGTATCCGAAACTACATGTATCGTCATCGCAAACAATTCATTGTCTATCGCAACATTCGTTGTAAATTCTCCTAGCGTATAATTTTTCTCGGACCCGATACCGCGAAACCCAATGCTTCTACTGCCCAGTTTAGGCACACCCACTTTAACGTACTGATCCGCTCGCATTATAGTTAAATCGCTACCGGAGTCTGCTAACGCAGTCAACTTACGGTCTCCTATCTGCGCCTCTATTGCGCAACGCTTCGTTCGAGAAACCTCCGACGCACTGCAAACATCCTTCGTGGTCTTGTTCGTAGTACCACACTCCGTAGCAATGTGTCCGTATTCCCTGCACTTGAAACATTTGACACCCTTGTTCTTCGTTGGACATTTCGAAATCATATGATTTTTGTCCCCGCATAGGAAACATCGCCGCACCGCTTCCTGGTCAGCGCTGCTCCGATTCATCTTCTTTGGTTTATCCTCCACGCGCTTGCTCCTCGTCTTCGTGTTTTCCTTCATCATCTCGTACAATACAAACTTGTCTTTCAACTCACGTACATCTTTAGCACCGTACAGTATCATCTTATTCACTTCTTCATCTTGAATACCCTCGATGATGTATTTGATCACCGCTGAATTCTCCATATCAGCTTGTTTTGCTATGTCGAACATTCGGTAAATATATTCCTGGTATGTTTCGGTTGGCTTTTTGCTCCGACGAGACAACTCCCTGTGCACTTTATGTACGTCTACTACTTGAGCAAACTCTTTGATTAGCGCTTTTCTCATCGCGCTCCAACATTTGCAACATTTTTCGTAGCGGACAAATAATTTCGCTGAACCACGCAAAAGTCTTTTCGCGTATATTACCCGCTGTACATCCGTTCAATCACATAAACGAGCCGTTTCCTCGAATTCTTCCAACCAGCTACGCACGACTATATTATCGTCGCCGCTAAACGTATTCATTGATTCTTCCACATCCTTAAATGTTAAATGATACGTTTTATCCCTGATGGCTTTACTACGCGTTTCCAAAATATCATCCTCTTCATCCTCAGACTCCTCTTCTTTCTCCTCATCTTCGACGTCGCCATGCTCGATTTCGAGCATGATGGCTGCTCTCAGACGACGTTGCAGTTCCTCCTTATTGCCGGACGCTTTCAACTTCCTTGTTTTCAATTCCTCCCTCAATTTCACCAACTTCATCGTCGCTACCTGTTCCAGCCTATTGTCGCCACCGCTCTCGGTATCGATGACGGTATCATTTGAACTTCCCGTAGAACTCATTGTTAATAACAGCTTAACTGAAATGTCACTACTTAACTTCTCCGTCACTGCGAAAACAATTTCTTCACCTTGTACAACTTCAAGATCACCACGTAAATAACTTTGTCCAAAAATCCTGCTTTTCTGTATTTTCAATCCCGGCTGAGCCCCCAAATGTGAGTTTATAATTTGTACTAAAAGTATATTTACAGTAACACAAATAGAAAATATAATACAGAAAAGATCTTAGAATTAAAAGGAACTAAAGCTATTATTACAACACTATACGACACGACGCGAGACAGCACACTTGCTTGTCGCAACCACTCTGTCTTTCCGCGCGTCCCCTCGGAAAGCGTTTTCTCCAAAAGGACGCTATCCCCTCCACCACGCACACTTTCTTTATTCGCTCTCATGACCAAATATGGTCATAGGAAAAGCCCTCGAAACCCTAGCGCGTCGCTGGGCCTCGTGCACGCCGTTGGGTTTTTCCCGGCGGGCCTGCAGCACCAGTGCTTCTCAACGTCCATTCATCCCTTAAAACTAAACGGACTATCATTCCGATACTACACCTTTGTAGTAGGCTCGAGGCGAGCCAGACACAGCGTTGCCAAGCACGCGGTGCGAGGCACGGCGTTGCCGGTGGGTTGCTAGGCGGCGAGCAGTCTGCGTCGAGCCATCACGAGGCCACAGCCATACGAAAGGGCTTTTGTCTTTCGAACTCATTATATCCAATAAATCTATTTTACTTATTTAACCCTCACAATTTCAGAAGTGGGATCTGAGGCCCTGAATTACGTGCACAAGTTCTGGAAGTTACGAGTGCCTTTAGTTACGGGAGTGATTTGCGATTCAGTTGACCGCAATTCGCGTGAATGTAGGTGACTTTACGCATTGCAATTTATGTTTAATATCGCAGGACACTTACGGTGTGATAACTTTTACGGGGTTGAGTGTGATACTGATATTGACGTTGGTGGAGGATGAGTTCGAAGCTGACGGTGGTAAAATTGAAGGAGTTGTTACAGCAGAAAGGTTTATCGACGCAAGGCACGAAGAACGAATTAGTTACCCGTTTGTTGACAACAGGCATGGACGAAGCCGACTTACAATTACAGACCGCATCGACGACAGGAGACGTCGAAGAACCGACTCGTATACATACGTAATTCGAAAGCCCAACGGTTCGCGATCTACCAGACGCAGCAAGGATATCCATGGAGGAGCTGCTGAGAAGAGAAAACGCAGTGATCGCAAGGGAGAATGAACTATTAAGGAGAGAACTGGAAATATTACGATTATCACCAAGCACGGGAGGAAGTCGCGCGTCTACACAGGCCAGTACAGTGAAATGGAAGGATACGAAAGACATGATTGGCGAATACGACGGTACCAACCATGATATCGACACCTGGGAAAAGCAAGTGAGACAGTTGATCGGCAGGTATTCCATTGACGAGTGTGCAGCGAAGGCTATAGTGTGTAGCAAATTAAAAGGTAAAGCTCTTAAATGGTATCACCACCGAACCGACTATATCGAGTTGGATTTTAATACGTTGCTGATCGAGTTACGGAAGATGTTTGGGCTACAGCGGAATCCTATGGATTTACGTCACGAGTTTGAAGCAAGACTGTGGCGGGTTCATGAAACTTTCGCCGATTATTTGTACGACAAAGTAACATTGGCGAACAAAGTCCCCGTCGCGGAGAGGGAACTTATCTATTACGTGGTGGATGGAATCCCGAACGAAACCTTGAAGAATCAGGCTCGCATCCAACGGTTTAGATCGACGGATGAAATCCTAGAAGCATTCGAGAAGGTGACCCTGCCAAAGGAAGCAGCAGCGGCGACACCGGCAGCAGCACCATCAGCGGCACCGGTAAAAGCAGCAGCGGGTAAATCAGCAAGTCGAGCGGAGGGATCATCGGTGATGCGGAAGAACGTGAAGACGCCTTCTAAGCAAAAGGGCGACATCGAATCTATTCGTTGTTACAATTGTAACGAGTTTGGTCATTATGCAGGGAACTGTTCTAAGCCGAAACGAGAACCGGGATCTTGTTTCACGTGTGGAAAACTGGGTCATCGTGCTAAGCAATGCGGCCAGCAGACAACCACCCCGCCGGAGGTGCACTATGTGGCAGTACAGCGCGAGGAAGACAACGAGTTCGAACGCACAGTGCAGTTGCGATTGGCCGGCGACAGCGCCGATTCCTGCATTTCAGTTAGGAGTGTGTTGGACTCAGGTAGCCCCATTAGCTTCATTAAGAAAAGTCTTGTACAAGAAGGTGAGAAGACAGCCGAACTGTCTAAGATTAAATTTTGTGGTGTCAATGGTAGCGAAATGCGAATTTTGGGTATTGTGAAGGCTACTGTTTTTCTAGATCATTGTGAAAGTACTCTAGATTTGCGTATAGTACCGGATGAGACCATGCACAAGCCGTTAGTGTTAGGTCGCGATTTTGTAAAAGTTGCGAATCTTACTTTATGTTGCCCAGAAGTTCGCGAAATTATGAATATTGAGATGAACTCGGAAGACTCAGACTCGGTGGAGCAGCCCTTAATAATTAACGAAGATCTTCCGAATGAAGTGAAAGACCACACTCGCGAAATTTTCAAAGAGCACTACGTGTCACCGGTAAGACCGGAAGTTCCGAAAGTCGAAAATGTTATGAAACTTACGTTAGTCGATGAGAAGCCTTTTAGTTGCACGCCGCGAAGACTATCTCATGTGGAAAAGGTAGCACTTAAGGAAATTTTGGACACGCTGTTGAAGAAAGGCGTTATTCGGGAAAGCACGTCAGAATATGCATCGGGTATAGTATTACTTCGGAAAAAGAATGGCGAAATCCGTATGTGCATCGATTCCCGCACATTAAATAAAGTTACATGCCGAGATAATTTTCCATTACCGTTGATTGAAGATCAGTTAGCCGTGTTATCAGGGAAAAAGTATTTTACGTCATTAGATTTAAAAGACGGATTTTTTCATATCCGTATGCACCCGGATTCCATCAAGTATACCTCTTTTGTCACGCCCCTTGGGCAATTCGAATATTTAAAGATGCCATTTGGCTTAAAGGGAGCGCCACTTACGTTCCAACGCTATGTAACTAAAATTTTTAAAGAATTAATCGATGCAGGTGATGTTTCGGTTTATCTTGATGATTTCTTGATTGCAACGGCGAGTATCGATCACCATTTTGGCGTCTTAAAGAGAGTGTTTAAACTGCTTGTTGAAAATAAACTCGACTTACGATTGGACAAATGCAAATTCTTGCAAACGAAGTTAGAATATTTAGGCTACACGATAACGTGTGAAGGTATTAGCCCGACAGAACGAGGCATTGAAGCGGTCAAACAATTCCCTGTTCCAAGGTCGACGAGAGATGTACAGAGCTTTTTAGGACTATGTTCGTACTTTCGTAAATTTATGGAGGGTTTTTCGATCGTCGCGAAGCCCTTCTATGACCTCTTGCGAAAAAATGTTGATTTTAGATTTGGTAAAGCGGAAGCGGATGCTTTTGAGAAACTAAAGAACTTGCTAGTACAATCTCCTCTGTTAAGGATTTACTCGCCTCACGACGAGACAGAATTACACTGCGATGCTAGCGCAATCGGTTACGGCGCTATATTATTGCAACGAAAGTCGGATCACAAGTTCCATCCTGTGTTCTATTTTTCCAAAAGGACCACGACAACTGAATCAAAGTGTCATAGTTTTGAACTTGAAACTTTGGCGATCATTTACGCTTTACGCCGTTTTCACGCTTACCTGTTTGGCCTTAAATTTAAAATAATCACTGACTGCCAGGCGTTGAGTTTAACGTTGAATAAAAGAGAAACTAGTCCTAAAATTGCACGGTGGGCCTTAGAAATGCAAAGTTACGACTATACATTAGAACATCGAATTGGTTCCCGAATGTCACATGTGGATGCATTAAGTAGGCAAATTTTAGTGATAGAAGACAATTCTTTTGATAGAAATCTGGCACTTTGTCAACTCGAGGACGAGAATATCGTTAGGATTAGTAAACAATTAGAGGTAACCGAAGACAAATTTTACGAAATGCGGAACGGATCAGTTTACCGAAAGTATGACGGTCGACTTCTATTTTATGTACCGACTGTTTTAGAGATTAGCGTAATGCAAAAATACCACAACGAATTGGGGCATGCGGGTGTCGAGAAGGCAATGCGAAGCATTTTAGGGAGCTATTGGTTTCCGGATATGAAATTTAAATTGAATCAACATATAAAAACTTGTTTGAAATGTATTGCGTTCGCACCGAATTCAGGCAGACAGGAGGGCATGTTACACAGCATACCAAAAGGAAGTGTACCGTTTGCCACGGTGCATATTGATCATTTAGGACCTATGTCTAAACTATCTTCTGCACAGAAACGTTATATTTTCTTGGTGGTGGATGCGTTCACGAAATTCATTAAGTTGTATGCCACCAAAACTACAAATGCGACTGAAGCAATTAAATGTCTTAGGCTTTACTTTTCTTCTTATAGTCGACCCGTGCGAATCATTTCTGACCGTGGTAGTTGTTTCACGTCACACGAATTTGAAGAATTTACAAAAGAATGTAATGTTCAACACATAAAGGTTGCGACGGCCTCGCCACAGGCTAATGGTCAAGCTGAGCGAGTAAACCGTACTATTCTGCCGATGATTGCAAAATTGAGTGATGAAAAAAGAGTGCCCTGGCATAGTGTGCTTGAGGATGTTGAATACGCGTGTAACAATACTGTTAATCGTTCGACCGGAGAAAATCCCAGTGTGTTGCTGTTTGGCGTGACTCAGCGCGGAAAGAATGTGGACAGTTTACGAGAAATGTTAGAAAGAAGTGACGTGATTGGCGATCCAGGAACACTTATTGACTTAAGAGCGAAAGCCGACGAGCGCATTAAAAACGCTCAGAAGTATAATGAAAAAGCTTACGATAGGAAGAGGAAACCTGCAGTTGGATACGAAATAGGCGACAAAGTAATGATCCGTAATTTCGAGAACTCGGCGGGCGTGTGTGCGAAATTGGTGCCTGTATTCAAAGGACCATACGAGGTCAGTAAAGTTCTGCGAAATGATAGATACGTCATAAAAGACGTCGAAGGTTTTCAAGTCGCGAGAATGCCCTATCACGGGACGTGGGAGGCAGCCAACATGCGGAAATGGTCCCCTGGGTCTCATAATTGAACAGTTTAGTAGTTTAGTGTTCAAGTTAAAATATTTAGTCTTATAAGCAAACTGTATATACGTTCCTAAATATTGTTTACGATTAGAAAGTTAAGAGATTCAACATTAATCGGGACGATTAATTGTCAGGACGGCCGACTGTAGTAGGCTCGAGGCGAGCCAGACACAGCGTTGCCAAGCACGCGGTGCGAGGCACGGCGTTGCCGGTGGGTTGCTAGGCGGCGAGCGAGAACTGCGCGGCGAGCAGTCTGCGTCGAGCCATCACGAGGCCACAGCCATACGAAAGGGCTTTTGTCTTTCGAACTCATTATATCCAATAAATCTGTTTTACTTATTTAACCCTCACACCTTGTACAAGTGATTGTTGACCTTGTTCTTGTAGTGTTTTCGTCCGTTCTTCTCGAAGAGTTTTCCGCTTTTCTTTTTCTCCTAAAGCACGATCACTGACACCCATTAGTCCAACTCGCCCTTTTTCCCTCTGTTTCAATAGAAATAATTTATGTTCTTCGATTTTTATCATTTCTAAAGCATTCGCATGGGCGATGTCAAATAAATCGTCCAACGAATCTTTGAATTCTTGTTCCCGCTGTATTTGGATTGCAGTTCGACGATTGACAGATTTATATAATGTTCTCCATTTCTGATAAAGAGACTTCAACTTGTCAATGCTATCCGACGTCTTCTTCACTGGTATTCGTGCTTTCTCCCAAAATATTTCAGTTTCTTTTATAACTAGAGTAGCACTTGTTGTAAGGTCCAGCTTTACTTTTCTCATATTATAGAAAAGTACTCGTAACACTTGTCCGTTACTCGGCAATTTTGCACCAACAATTTGTTGTTCGTAGTAGTCCAATATAAACAATTTATCACTACTTCTTGTCTCCATTTTTGCTCACTGTCACACTAACAAATTTCGATACTTCGTGATGCGAATACCTCGAACTCTCGACGTAAAATGAGGTTTCTTTTACTAAGGGACTAAGGGACTAGGAAGCAGGTATAAAACTGGAAATAGAAGGATAGCTCTTTGGAAGGGGTACTGGTTATACCGTTGGCAGCTGCAGCGGCCAGAGCCGAGCGGTTCCCGCGCGTAGACAATACAACGACGCGACCGTTCGGTGCGCTCATAGCTCTACTCCGTAATGTAATAAACCAAAATATTGACAATATTGTTGAAACTTTCAAGTAAAATTTCGTATTATACAACCAAAAGATGATATTTTTATGTTATAACAGTAACTCTTATCATTAAAACATAAAATTTGAGTTGCATGTAAAATTAAGGGGAAATTACTGAAATTTTTAAACTTCAAACCGATTGCGACACCCTTTCCTGTTGTCCAATTGAGTTCTTCTTTTGCAGAACTTATTTTTTTTTGGATCTGGAACAGATCTAGGGGGTCGCATAAAAAAAATCAGATGGTCGAAAATAAGGTCCACCCTAATGGACGTACATATTGGAGTCAAAACCCCACAAGAGAAGAAGCAATGTGTACATATTTTGTATTCAACAAGTAACTATATATGCTCAACGTCGAATTGCTAAGCATCGATGACTGTTGCTAATTTTAAACATTATCTTCTACATCACAGAAATAAAATCAGAATTACATTTTTTATCCATTGAAAACTACGTACAACGATTGAAATAATCACAACTGCATTATAAAGGAAGCATATGTAACGAAACGCGTATATGTAGTTTGAACGTTTTATAATAACAAAACGCATATAGTTTGTATAACATATATAACGGAATTTAAAATTTCTACATTCCGTCTCATCGGCTCGAAAGTTTCAGGAACGTACTGCTCACAGTTTTCAGATAAAAATGAATCCAAACACGGTATAAATCGGATTATTAATTAATTATACAATGATGAACGTACGAATGGGAACGAGTGGTGCAAGCGGGGTAAAATAATGGCGTGTTGCGGTGCGCGTAGCATAGAATATGTGTACGTAAAGTGTCAAAGATAGTATACGTATTTGAAGAATATGAATAATACTGTATTATATACAGCAAAATACCGTGCTGCTACTACTACATCACAAACTATAACTTCATACTAATCTGTACCATGACACGTAACTTACCTTTCTCGATACTTTCTATTTTTCGATAAACGCTTTGCAAATAACTTGGGCTGCTTCCTTTTTGTACCATCCTCCAAATAGCGTTTATTTCTTGCACCTGCGGCTTCCTTCTTTGATTCCATGGCTATGGAATGATCACACACACTTATCAACACTACGAAAACGAACCACGCAGGAATGGAACAATTCACAAATTATGAATATTCCATATGTATCAATATCTGCGCAGTAAATAAAACCCCGATTGCTTGCTGCGTCTTCACCGCAGTGCAAGCGGCAGAAAACTGATCAGCTAGCATTGTCGCTGCATTAGGTGCAGATGTTGAGAAGCAGAACAAAAGATAGTGTGAAAAGGACGGGTATATACGTTCTATTCCTCTCTTTCCCATTAGGATTGGTGTATACTGATGCATTTACATAGAGTATGTACTTCCGGGAATACTTTTGGGTTGCAGAAATGTACCCAAGAAAGAATTTTGGATTATCCGGTGCATACACTTTTGACGTATCACCTTTGCGCGTTTGAACTTTTACGCGGGCCGAGATGTGTCGCTCGGTCCTTGGTGCAAGAGAAATACAAAATATTGAGTGAGTGAGAAAAACAGTTGGGTCCAGTCCAGCGGTTTCAGGAAAGAATCGCAAGTTGTGTAGTAGGATCACCTACAGGAGTGGTGGTAATGTGTGCGTGAATCGCGCCAGCAATTGTTTTCTGACAACGCTGGCCCTCGAGGCCAACAAAGCCTCGATCGTCAGAAGCACGCGTAACTGTCGAGCAGTAAAGATCGTAAGTACCTTCACGCTTTCTACGCCTACCCTTTTCACTATACGTGCCTGTTATTATGAAACTGGTCTAAGTTCAAATTTTTCATTTACATTTTACTTATTTTTTACGTATTATATCAACATGATACATAATAAACGGGAAGTTCAATTTCTTTTTTTTTCGACTGACGCCATTTTCATACTAACTGACACACTTCTACATTTTACTTCTAACCCAAGACTGTATTTAGACATATTCTGGGTGAACTTTCATTACTGTCATAGTATTGTTGTAATTTTTAGTGCAAAATCTATCGTGTGAACTGTGATTGTTTGAGTTTTCGCGTGTTTCTCAAGCTGCGTATCGCCATTGCGAGGCTGCCTCGCATGGCACACCTCGCGGAGTGAACAGTCTGGAGACTACCTCGACCATGTTTATTTTACGAGGCATCAGCAGTCGATTTTTCGACGTACTCAAAGGTGCCTCGCAGCCCCATGATCAAAAATCGCATGGCTCGGGCGACGCAAATATCATGCTGGAGGTAGCGCGAGACTGTCGCACGCGCCTCCCTCGCGAAGTGATCATGATCGAGGTAGTCTCCACTCCGCGAAGCGTGCCTCGCGCGGCAGCCTCGCATAGTCGATATGCAGCTTCACGCTCAGAGATTCGTGTATTCATTCTCACGTAGACTAAGAAAGTTATGTTATAATTTACCCGCGAAATGTCTAGAAAAGGTATATATTCGGGTGCAATATAAGCTTCCTTTAGTTGAAAATAAAGACAAATGATGAAAACAGTTTCTAAATATTAGAAGTGAAAAAATTGGAAAATTTAAAAACACAAATGTTGGACATTTGAAAATACAGATATTTTGAAACTTGATATCCTCACAATTACAAGTATTGGACATGTTTGAATTTCAAAGCTTTCAAACTTGGAAATTCCAGTATTTAAAAATCTGAAGATTCTCCTCCTGCGCTATATCTTGGCTAAAGGAAACCTATATTGTACACAAATGTACCAACTTGATAATCGTGTACTCTTCTCAAAATTGGACAAAATGTAATCTAATTATAAATTACAAATTACGATTAAAATGTAATTGTACCGACCGACACACGCGCGAAAGTTCTTTTTTTTCCTCTTGGGGTTGTAAGGCCCAGGAGACTCCGTGGTACGCGGTGGTGATCGCCTTATCACTCGCCAAATTAATCTTGAGTGACTATTTTTAATTGATGTGACAAAAGAGAACTGTTGGTCCGTACGATGACCAGAGAAGAGCACGAATGTTTTTGAATGATGGTCTTAGTCACGAATGTTTGACTGACTTGCTACGTTCGAATGTATCGTCGATTATAGCTGCTCGAGGTTTATCACGAGAGAAGTATGTGTTCGCTTGAGAAACGATTGAATTCTGCTCGTCTAGCCGTTTCGACGTCGAAGGTAGACGAGCTGTCCGAATTTCGGGAGGTGTCAAATTGCTGATTAGCTAGCTTTTCCACGAAGAGGAGGAAACTTCCCTCCGCGATTTCGGTGGTGGAGGAGGAAGGCTTCTCCTTCTATGGCTGTGTTCCGAATCACGCATACTGCGCATAGACCGCAGCGCAGTCGCTGCGCGCATTCATAGCGTTCCGTTTCCAACAGCGCATGAACCGCAGTAACGAAGCGGAACAGTTTTCTATGCGTTTAATGCTCGTGAGCTTGCGCGGGAATGTTCAAACTTACTTACAATTAGCTATACAGTTGGATGGATTACGATAAATTTAATTCGAGACATTTGGACGGTGGTCGAAGCACGCTTCCTAACTACATCGGTTACTTCGTCCTAAGGATCGGAGACCGACTCTTAACGAAATTTGATGGCTTTATTGGTTCCTGGATTTTCTCAATCCGAGTTTTTCTATTCTTCTTGAACAGCGATTCCATATTATTGAAAGCGAAGACCATATTTTATGAGTTTTACAGAACGAACTGCTGCTTACCCAGCGAGATTTGGTAAGCAGATGTGTAAATGAAAAATGAATTTATTTATTATCCGCGCCCGGGTTAAATTGAAGGTTTTGAAAGCTATTGAATACAATCACAAGCTCTCATACGTTTTCTGGATTAGAGTATAGCTGCAAAGTTAGCATTATAAAAACTCGTTCGAAAAACGTAGCAGTAAAGGCCTTTAAGAAATAACAATGCGCGCCACGTATTTGCTTCCTTTCTCATCTTCCGTTTCGATCCTGCCGTAAACCTTTTAGGGATGTGTTGTTCGCTTCGAAGTTGAGTCCGTTGCGTTGGTTGCGATTCATACAGCGAGGGCATAGACGGTATTACCTGATTCGTAGAATTTCCTAGAATCCTCCAACTTCTAGCTCATAATGCGTGCAGCAAATGCAGAAAAAAAGCATGTACCGTCAATGCGCATATTACGCGCATGCGTATTTGTCGCTTTACGTGTGCTTATGTATTTCGAGTGTATTCGGTACCAACGGTTAAAGACTTTTATTTTAATTTATAAATTGTTTTAATTTTTTATAATTTATTAATTAATCTGAATAATTGAAAAGACATGATTTTTACACGTATTGTACATAATGTTACGATAAAACTGTTTCTTGTTAGATTTAGTTTACTATAATACAGTATTTCCTCGTTAGCGACTCGATTTTGTGTACACGATACCGACTCTTCGCTATCCCCACCACTTTTGTCTCACTCTTGCCCGGCGAAAGCTGAAGCGAGATGGAACGAGAGCGAGCGAGGACGGTACGAGAGCGACGACGCGTTGATGTTTTGTCTCGCTCCGTCTTTCGGACGCCTGACATTCTGTCCTTTGCGCTTGCGACCATCGCGCACGCTCGCCGCGCACGCAGTGTTCCATCTCGCTCCCCCCTCCGGCCAGAAAGAAGCGAGAAACGAACACTCGGAATTAGGGTTCTGTTCACGATACCGACTCAACGCCGGTCCCGACCAGCGAGTCGCTAACGAAACAATACTGTACTGATTTTATTGCAAAATTAATATAATACGACTAAAAATCATGTATTTTTAAATATTTTAATAAATTACGCCATAATAACAATTAAAGCAATTTATAAACTATTGAGATGACTTACTTTATTAAGATTACTGATAAATTATCAGTATTGTACAATGTCATCACCAGATTTCTAAAAATTTTGGTTCATTTGATTTTTTTTTCTGGCTGATGTTGCTCCGAATGGTGAATAATTAGCATTGAAACCTTTAAATAATTTTGTTTATTTATGTTATCCAAAATATAATTATAGCACGTGGATATGTAAGCAGAGAATGGGACACGCTCGTGAGCAGAAATGCGAGCATTTCCGCTGAGCAGAAATAGACATTTTATACTAAATATTAAATAGACCATTATTAGGTTAAAATGTTTTTCAAAATACTTCTTGTTTCTTTTATGTGTAAAGGGGAGGTTAAATATTACGTCTAATAAGTTTTTTGTCGATTGATGCACAAATAAATAATAAAAATGTATTTTTACGATAGCGGAACTCTTACATGTTTAGAAATGCCGACATTGATCTTATACCCGATTTCATAAAGTTTTGCGGCGTAACAATAATATTTTGGAAGGATGTTAAGTTATAAAAAGTTGACAAATGTAGCGTAAAAAAACGAAATATCTAATAAACATTTATTGTCATGTAGCATATATGTAGGTTACATTTTCTGTCACTTTGAGGAGAGGACCACATAATTTGGTGCATGTTTTTCAAAGCGTGCGTAAAGTGGCGTAAAGAGACAAATACGCATGCGCGCATAAACTGCACGCTTCATGCGCTAGAAGTGGGAGAATTCTAGGGAATCCTATGTGTCACCAACGACACCAATGCGCGCATAGACTGAAATGGAACGGTTTTCTCTGCAGTCTATGCGCAGTATGCGTGATTCGGAACACAGCCTAGGTGACGTAGCGAAGGAAAAACCAGACATCTGGCTAACAAACCTAGCTAGGTTGTTCGGTCGGAGCATTTAGCTAGGATCACGGTTTATGACCGTATTGCTCCGTGAGTCAGCGGTGGACGACGGTACGTACCGGTCCGAGGTAACCGTGTACCCACGCTGACAGAGTAATTTAACGGATTATCTCAGGACGAAGGTAGTCGAAAATATCAGAAAAAATGACACGATGTCGATTGCTTCTTAGTCATCCGGCAGGCAAATGATTCCCAACGAACGCTTTGAGAACAACAATTGCCCACCGTAAAAGACGTTGAACTTTCGTCTCGCCCTGAGCCCGCTTTTGTCCTTTAAGACGAAACAGTAATTGTGTAATCAATTACACAATATTACACGATTGTGTAACCAATTACACAATTACATTTTAATCGTAATTTGTAATTTGTAATTAGTTTACTTTTTGCCCAACTCTGATTCTTCTATTGCATTTTCTTACGTTCAATAATTTCAATGTTTCTTCGACTCGTTTTTAGATGTCTGACAAAGCAAGTATGCAGAATGCAGAAAAGGAAGGGACTCCGGCTCGAGGACGGAGTCCACCCAGCAGGGAGCCTCAGTCCCCACAACGGAGTCGGCGCAAGGAACGGACTCCGTCCTCGCGACGTAGTCCGCGAAAAGATCGCATTCCGTCCTCGAGACGAGGTCCGCCGACGCCATCCTCGGCCACTGTATGGATGGAGAGAGCGGTGGAGTACAGACAGAAGGTATGTAGATAACCATTTCTTACATTTTCATGAAAGTGTGAAAACGTCTAGTCATTATTGCAGTAATTAACATAAGATTTATGTTTATTGTTCATATTACAGTACAGTCAGCTTAAAAAAAAATAAGAAAATAAATTTATGGAGGAGGAAGAGGTGGAAGAAGAGGGCGAGGAGGGAGAGGAGGAAGAGGAGGAAGTCGAGGAAGAGGAGGGAGTGGAGGAAGAGGAGGTAGGGGAGGAAGAAGAGGTAGAGGAGGAAGAGAAGGAGGAAATATCATACATTATAATTTTTATCATTAATAAATGAAGTCAACAATTACATATTTAGTCGTCATTTTTTTATTCGAAAGCCTTACATCTGTCGGCCATGATTAATTTTCTCGTATTTATTCGTACTGTAGGAGGGCCAGCGGGAAAATAATAAAAGGACACAGTACTGGTAACGATTGGTTTTATTCTTCAGTGACTCCGTCACTGGTCCAGATGCGACAGACCTTACTCTAAGCATTCACGCTCTTATATCTACTTTACTCACGCACACACACATTCATTCCTAAACATGGGCTTCACGCCGCTATCGCCTGCAAGGGCCCGCCTGTCCGGGGCGCCTGTGTGGCATCACCCGACCCAGCCGGTTCAATGCTTACAATTCGGCCATCCTGACCGTTAATCGTCCCGATTAAACCGAAATACAAATGAAATGAATCCTTAAACTACTACGCACACTATCTTACTTTAGAATCGCCGAATATGATTTTTCACGGTTGCTGTGGCACCCACCGACGCATATTCGCCGCTTCCCAAGTCCCTTGATAAGGAAGTCGAGTGGTCTGAAACCCGTCAATGTCCTTAACCACATAATGGTCATTCCGCAGCACTCTCGCCACCTCATACGGGCCTTTATACATAGGTAAAAGTTTTGTAGAATCGCCGACATTACTAAAATTTCTAATCATAATTCTATCGCCAACCTGATACTCCTCTGCTGGCTTATGTTTCTTATCGTAATATTTTTTGTTCGCTTCGAAACTTTTCTTAATTTTCTCCGCGGCCTGATCCCGTTTCCCTACCAGATCTCTAGTCTCTGTAACAGCATCCACGGCTTCTAACGCGTCCCTGAGACTGTCTACCACTAGACCCCGTTGGTGCACCCCATACAACAACATACTCGGAGTCTCTCCCGTCGACTTGTTTACCGTATTGTTACACGCGTATTCCACTTGGTCTAGCGTCTCATGCCACCAAACATTACGTTCGTCCGCCACCTTTGCAAT
This sequence comes from Andrena cerasifolii, assembly GCF_050908995.1. NCBI lineage: Eukaryota > Metazoa > Arthropoda > Insecta > Hymenoptera > Andrenidae > Andrena > Andrena cerasifolii. Next base: position 965,122 of record NC_135121.1, on the reverse strand, counting down.
CATAGGTATGATTGTCCTATTGAATCTTTCCACTTGACCGTTTGCTTGTGGTGAAGCAGTAGCAACTTTGACATGACGCACGCCTCGGTCATTAACAAAATTTTGAAAGTCTTGTGCCGTAAAACAACTTCCCCGATCAGAAACAATTTGGAGGGGCCTACTAAAAGTCGCAAAGTAGTTGTTTAAACATTTAATCACTTCTCCCGTATTCGTCGTTTTTGTCGCGTACAATTTCACAAACTTCGTAAATCCGTCCACTACTAAAAACACATATCGTCTACTGACAGCCTGCTTCTTGGTCATCGGTCCCAAGTGGTCTACATGTATTGTACTAAATGGTTTATTGCCCTTCGGAATCTCATGCAGCATGCCTTCCTCTTTTCCCGATTTTGGACAAAACGCAATACATTTAAGGCAACTTTTAATATAATTCTTCGCTTTCTCTCTCACATTCGGAAACCAATAACTGCTCAACACATTCTCTACGGTCTTATCCAACCCTACGTGTCCCATATCGTTATGATATCGTTGCAGGACACTCGGTTCCAACGCTGCAGGAACATAAAATAACGCATGATCCCTAAACTTTCGATAAACGAGACCATTTGCCATCTCAAAAAATTTGTCTTCCGAGTTCTCCAATCTCTCACGAACCTTAACTATTTCAGGGTCATTATCCTGACACAACGCGAGGTTTCTATCGAACGAATTATCATGTACGACGAGAATCTGCCGACTGAGAGCATCTACATGACCCATTCTACAGCCTGGTCTATGCTCCAACACGTAGTCATAGTTTTGCAACTCCAAAACCCAACGGGCTATTCGCGGGTTGGTATCTTTCTTATTTAACGTTAGACTAAGGGCCTGACAATCGGTAACAATCCTGAACTGGATCCCAATCAGATACGTTCGGAAACGGCGTAACGCGTAAATGATTGCCAATGTCTCCAACTCAAAGCTGTGATATTTGGCCTCCGTCCCCGTTGTTCTTTTCGAAAAATAAAAAACCGGATGGAACTTCTGATCAGCCTTCTTTTGCATCAAAATCGCGCCGAACCCCATCGCGCTCGCGTCACAATGCAACTCAGTCGTGTCGCGCGGACAGTAAATACACAAGATAGGGGCACGCATTAAACAGTCCTTCAGGCTATCAAACGCACGCACCTCTTCTGGACCGAATTTAAAATCCGTTGCCTTTCTGGTGATATCGTACAATGGTTTCGCGATTAAAGAAAAGCTCTCGATAAACTTCCGAAAGTACGAGCATAGTCCCAGAAAACTTTGCACATCCCGAATGCTTCGCGGGATTGGAAAAACCTTAACGCTATTTATTCCTCGCTCTGTAGGCCGAATACCCTTACCGGTCACGACATATCCCAAGTACTCTAATTCCGTCTGTAAAAATCTACACTTATCCAAACGCAACTCAAGCTTATTCGCGACGCACAACCGGAACACCTTTTCTAACACCCGCAGGTGGTGATCTATGGTGACCGTCGCAATGAGAAAGTCGTCCAGGTATACGGAAACATCCCCCGCGGCGATCAGGTCCCTAAACACCTGTGTAACAAACCGCTGGAATTTCAATGGTCCGCCCTTCAGGCGAAAAGGCATTTTAAGGCACTCGTATTGCCCCAATGGCGTGACAAACGACGTATACCTGACGGAATCCTCGTGCATCTTTATACGGAAGAACCCGTCCTTCAAATCTAATGACGTGAAATATTGCTTCCCTTCTAACAGGTCTAATTGATCTTCGATCAAAGGTAATGGGAAATTATCACGCTCCGTAATTTTATTTAAAAACCGAAAGTCTATACATACCCGAATTTCCCCGTTCTTCTTTGTAATTATTACTATCGGAGACGCGTATTCGGAGAAACTCTCCCTAATCGCTCCTTTCGCTAACAACTCGTCAATCACAGCCTTCAATTTTATTTTCTCACTATGAGATAACCTACGCGGGGAAAAGTGAAACGGCTTATCGTCTGTTAGCTTAAGTTTCATGACATTCTCCGTCTGCGGCTGCTCGGGTCTAACAGGCTTTTCGTACTCGTCGACAAACAAACGGCGAGTCCGTTCTCGAATTTCAGGCGCGATCTGCTCATTAATGATAAGTTTAGACGCCCGGTCTTCGTCGCTCAACACGACGTCGACGTTCATAATCTGCCTGACCTCATCGTTTATTCTTAACGTTATTTTTGCCGCCTTCATGAAATCTCTTCCTAGGACCAATGAATTGCGCATTGTTCCCTCCGTCACCACGTATAAATTCATAACATGAGCAGTGCTATACAATGTAAGACGCGCCTCAATGCATCCGATAATATGCATTACGCTATTATTTAATCCTGTGAACTTATACGTCTTCGTTGCCGGACGCACGAGACTACGCGGCACATAAGCCTCTTTAACAAAACTAATGGGACTACCCGAATCTACTAGTGCGTTTAATTGAACCGAAAGGACCTTACTGTCAGGGTCGTTTAATTCTAATGTTACCGTCGGAAAAAATTCGTCTTCTTCGCCATGCGGGAGGGTCACGTAGCTAACGTTGTCCTGCGCAGCTTGACACTGGCCAGCCCTATGCCCCATGACGGCGCACTTAAAACAGGATCCTGGCTCCCTCCTTGGCTTCCTGCACTCTGCTGCAAAATGTCCTGTCCTGTTGCAGTTGAAACATCGAACCTTCTTCGGCTCCTTCGAATCCCGATGCTCCTGGCCGTCCTTCGCCACTGGTGCCTTCACGGCTGGTGAATTCGTCGTCGATGAATTCGCCGCTGGTGGATCCGTCTCCCGCCGCTGCCCCGTCTTCTGCCGTCGCGTTCCCTCTGGCAGCGTCATTCTCGAGTATGCCAGAACCACCTCGTCGACCGTCCGAAATCCCCGCGTGGACGCCACTGTTCGGATGCCTTCGTCTGGTATACCCTCGATGATATAGTCCACTATCTCGTTGTCCGCAATCGGTACCTTATTACCCAAAATTAGTTTCTCATGGACATAGTCTGCGAACGTTTCACCAGTCTTCCAAAGTCGGCGCTCGAAATCATGTCTCAATTCTAAAACATTTGGTCGCTGTCCGAACATACTTCGCAATCCCCCGAGCAGGTCATCGTAAGTGAGGTCCACACAGTCGGGCTTAGATTGATACCACCTGAGCGCTTTGCCTTTAAGCTTGTGGCATATCAATGCTTTCGCTGTGTGGCCTTCAAGCCCATGCACTTCAATCAACCTTCGCATCTGCCTCTCCCAGGTTTCTGCTTCAGCACTATTGCCGTCATAATCCCCGACCATCTCTTTAACATCTTTCCACACGCCTTGTCTTGATTGTGCTGATGTGGACGAGCCGTCCGATTGGGGTGTCGACCGTGCCATCTCCAGCTCTCGTTGCAACAACCGTATTTCACGCATAGCTACCTGCCGTTCCCTTCTTAATAGTTCGATCTCGGAAGGGGGCCTGTCCAAGAGCATTTCCTGTTCTGGCGCCTCAATCTCGACAACAGGGTTCCCCAGCTGTTGGTCAGCTGACAGCGGTCGTTCCTGTTGCGTGCCGTCCTCCGTCCTATGTTCTTGAGTGCTCGACCGACCCACAGTGCCCAGCTGTAACACCGATTCAGAAACGCCATCCTCCAGTAACCGATTCACTAATTCGGCTTTCGCCCCCGACGTTGGCAATCCTCTTTCCTGGCTTAATTCTTTCAAAGCCGCAAGCTTTAACGCACTCATTCTTAATGGTGAACCGAAACTTTAATCACTTGTCGTATACCAATCATCTAACTCGTAGCGTCCAACTCAGTGAATCCGCAACTCGCGACCGTATGTCACTAGTAACCTTATTCCACTCTCAATTGTCAATCCATAAACTTCACACGCACTGTAATCCATAAACTTCACACGCACTGGAATCCGTAAACTCCACACGCGTCCCGTATCCCACTTCTGACTTGTAGGAGAGCCAGCGGGAAAATAATAAAAGGACACAGTACTGGTAACGATTGGTTTTATTCTTCAGTGACTCCGTCACTGGTCCAGATGCGACAGACCTTACTCTAAGCATTCACGCTCTTATATCTACTTTACTCACGCACACACACATTCATTCCTAAACATGGGCTTCACGCCGCTATCGCCTGCAAGGGCCCGCCTGTCCGGGGGGCCTGTGTGGCATCACCCGACCCAGCCGGTTCAATGCTTACAGTACTTTAGTTGCGAATCATATATTTAGTCGAGAAAGTACGAATAAATACGAGAAAATTATTCATGGCCGATAATTGAATTAACCAGGATTAAATTAATTCAATCATAGCGCTTCAAATAAAAATTCTATAACAAAAATATGTATTCTTTTTTTCATTTGTAAGAGATGTTATAAGTATAAATGAATAAAACACGAGTATATCGTTTAGAAATGTTTAGAAAAGATATACTCGTGTTTTATTCATTTATACTTATAACATCCCTTACACATTATAGTAAACATGCATCAAATTTTGTATTTTAAATATTGAGCCACATTATACTCCGTACATGCCCAGTGTAACGTATACGTCACATTTAGAAAATGATATTTCCACTGGCTTTTTTGGGAAAAAGAACAATCAAGTGCATGTATTGGCACCATTTTTCAGTTAACTAATCGCAATAAATAATTGTTTTCCGCCGAGAAAAGTGTCTGCGCACTAAAGTAATGTCCAACTCTGGTATTTTGCCATATAATTGAGGCAGTGAGAGCAACAACGGACTCACCCACATTTTTTTCGAAAGTGAGTCAGTAGCAATAATGTATTCCAATAGGCTTTACTAATCATATCGATGGCTTAGTGCACACATAAGATAATACAATAATGCAAAAAGTATTTATTTAATTATAAAGTATCATTGAATGATTGATCCTGTGAAAAACGCTAAAAGTGGACATACAATATGTGTGCACTAACCCATCGATGTACAACAGGAAAAATATTTGTTTGAAGTAGGTTAGTCCGTTGTTGTTCTAACTGCTTCAATTACTATGACATAAATACGACAGCGATTTCAAGTGATGTATATGTAACGGTAAAAGCGTTAATTTAGTAAATGTATACAATTCCCAGCAGTTCCTATGTCAATGTATGCCTAAAAGGAATATAACCTAACCTACAATCGTCCGAAAATGCATACATTGACTCCATCATGCTTTTATTCTGGCTCGTATATCCAGCTATCGCTTCAGTTTTGCTATGATTCGACGTTGGCTCGTATCCACTACCTGAACTAAATTTGTCACGTGACTTGCTCCGTATTATCGTCAAAATGACGGACCTCGTATTTGGGAATGCAGTCACGGGAATACATTGTTCGTCCTTATATGAGCAGATTTTGAGCTGGGTAAGGTCTCATTCGAAAGAGGAAGATTCAGTGCAGCGCGTTCTGGTCATCGTTTGAGTCACAAAACTCTTTTAGTGACCTAAAAATACTTGGATTCATGCGGGTGTATTTTGTCGACTTTTGCACTACTTTGAACACTCAGATTATTAGATATCAACACAATCTCGTCGAGCCATGACCAGAGCGCGCTGCACTGAACCTTCCTCTTTCGAATAAGACCTCGCTCGGCCCAAAATTCGCTCATATAAGGACGAAAAGCGTATTTTACTAAACCCATGTTTCGGGCCAGATTATGTCGGTATACAGCGCACTGCATTACCCGTGTCTACCCCCTTAGTATATGCGAAAAATAGAATCTCGGGTGACGGGACTCGAACCCAAGACCTCCGCGTTACGAGTCAGCCACCTAACCAACTCCCTCAACGCTGACTCTCCAACATCAGTCTTTCCCGAATGTTACATATATCGAGTGCCACACGCGCGCGCGCACACACCATGAGCCGTCGTCAAACGTCAACGCGTACGCATGCATCATGGAAAGAATTATGCGACGTAAGCAGAAATTGTATCGGATGATTTCGAATGATGTCGGGAAAGATCGGCGTTTTTACACATTAATACAACCACATTTTATTCTAAAGCTAAAATTTTTTAAACATCGCAGAGTATCGCGCGATCATGTATAATTTGAACCCACCCTCAAGAATAAAAGTCTCGACACGCGTTAAATGTAATATAATACTTTTGGAAACGTCGTACTTGTGGATCATAGAAAGAATTATGTGGTGTCAGCAGAAATTGCATTGGATGATTTTGCGCGCTAATTCGTCGTACGTGTGAATCATGGAAAGAATTATGCTGTGTCAGCAGAAATTATATCGGGGGATTTCGGGAAGAATTGGCTTTTTACGTGCAATCTATTCGAGGAAGGAGACATGCAGAAATAGTTAGATAGAGATAGAAAATCATAGTGTGGGTATAAATATATGCTAAACTGCACAAAGTCTCAAATCGTTGCAACGTATCGTGTGGACAAAGACATTACATTTTCACTCCATTTATGATCATGGAAGAATTCGAGCAAGTAGAACGCCAATTGTTGGATCAATCTGAACGATTGATTTCACGAGAAGAATACCTCGCGTGGGAAGAACGGTGCAACACGTGACTCGAATCGTTGAAATAACGACACTTCAAGTTTGAAATCATTTTTCCCTGTATTTTTCGTCCTTTCAACGCCTTTGAAAATGATAAGTTTTCAATTTTTTGTATTTTTTTCTGGACCCCCCCCCCCCCCCAACCAGAAATATATTCTTCAAAATAAAAAAAGTTTCAGTCGAATCGGATAATAATTTTTGGAGATACAGCGCCCACCGTTTTGAGAACACTGTTTCGAGAAAAACGCGTTTAAAGTTTTACGTGAGCGCCGAGTGACCGGTTGTTGCCCATGCATTTCCCGCTACTCAAATGCCTATAACATCGGGAATTTTACGAATTTCAACAAATCCTTTTAAACACGTTTTCCTAAAAGGTTGAACATTCGAAAAAAAAAAAATAAAAAAAAATCGAAATTTAGACCGGAACCTCCCCTTAACGGTAAATTTGTGGCGGGTGACAAACATGCAAGTAAAGGCATCAACACACGCAACTGTGAACTCTTCAGCACATCAGATCTGCACGAGTGGTACCAGCAATGCAACGTTGAACCCACCCTGGCATCGTTGGAAGAATTCCAGGAACGCGACAGCCGATGGGCATTGACGAGAATCCTGAATCTGACCGTCAATGTGAATAAGTACAATCCACTGCACGCGGGATGCCACTTCAAGTTGCCAACAGGAATATCATTGAAGAGAGCAACGATTAGCGTACAACCCGAGGACAATGCATGTTTCGCGTGGGCAGTGGTCGCCGCTCTACAGCCTGTCAAAAGGAAGTCTCATCGCCAAAGTTCATACCCACGTTATTCATTGGTGCTAAATCTCAAGGGCATTGAGTTTCCAATGTCCATGAAGCAAATTGGGAAGTTTGAGCGGCAGAATGACATATCGGTGAATGTATACAGTTTCAAGGCGGAGGCGGAGAAGATAACGAAGGAAATAATATTTACAATCTTTCCGCTGCACCTCACCAACCACAAGAGGGATCAGCACGTAAACTTGCTGTACACACCGATGTCAGAGCATGGCGGTGTGGGGCACTTTGTGCTAATCAAGAACTTGAACCGACTTGTGAGCATGCAGTTGAGTCAACACAATGGAAAGAAATTCATCTGTGATCGGTGCGCATGGAAACTTGTGAAATGTTGAAATGTCTCGCGAAAAAAGATTGAATAAAAATTTGATTTTATAGATGCCTGCACTACTTTAGATCCACTGAGAAGTTGGAGGCGCACGCAGTGGACTGCGCGCAGATGAATGACTGCGCCATTCTGCTGCCCAGCCAGGGCAACAATTTGCTCAGTTTCGACGGCCATGGTAGGAAAGAACGACTCCTATCTTGAGTGCATCCTAAAGATAACGGCGGATAGTCAGAAGGAAGCGGAGGAGCACCAATTGTGCATGTATCAGCACCACAGAGTGTACAGTATTGGCTATTATATGCATTGTTCGTACGATACATCGCTATCGGTGAAGCATGTAAGAAATCAGTTACCACTGATATTTAAATCGCAGAAAAGCGCCTGGGTGGACCGAAATGTATTTGCAGATTGGTATGAAAACCATTTTAAGCCCGCCGTGAGGAAACGGCAATTAGAGAGTGGGGGAAGTGGTAAAATATTTCTATTGTTGGATAACTTTGGAGGACATCAGATAGAACCGTCCAAATGCAAGGCCGATAATTTCGAGATCATGTTCTTGCCACCTAATACTACTTCCATTCTACAGCCCATGGATCAAGGCATTATCGCAAAGATGAAAAGATCGTTCCGCCACAAAATGTTACGGTGAATCCCCGAATACCCCGGTGGAATACAGGAATTTCACCGGAAGTACGATTTAAAGGATTGCATAAACTTTGTCCACGAAGTATGGGAAGATGTCGAACCCATAAATGTTGCGAATGCCTGGAAAAAAATTATGGGGACCATCCCTCCGGTCACACCAGGCACGGAAGAGGAGCCTACTGATCTGTTAGAAGCTCAACTGGAAGCCATGATTGGCGAAATAATAGAAGAACAACCTTCTGAACAAAGACTTGTAGAATATATAAACGCATGCGAGGAAATAGTAACTTTATCCGCAGAGGAAACGGAGGAAGACAATAAGAAACAGAACGAAACACAGCAAGAAGACCTGTTAGAAGAAGATGAAGAAGAAGAAGAAGAAGAGCCGGTAGCAGAAACTGAACAAGACCAAGATATCGAACAGGAAAACTTGAATCATGATGTTTCAACGGAAGACAGGCGAATAAGGCATTTGCAGGAACTATTTGACGACTTGCAAATGTACGCCCAAGACGAGTCAGAATTCGTACAAGACACGATCTTAAATTTACGAAACCATTTCCTGCGGAATAAAAAGAAATTAAATTAGCGAAGGTAAGCTGTGAATCAGACTTTGATTCATTTACAAGATGCTCTCAAGTATGTATGTATTGCTGACTAAATGAAAAAATAGGTTTTTTTACAGTGTCCGAACTGAAATCAGGGCTACAAGGATTCAAGATTTGCGGGCCGCTGGGATATTTACGGCGCTTGAACATCGCAGCATCCAAGTGGAAAAGGACAGGGTCAACGTCAAAGGATCTGCAAAGAAACCACCTGGTCATCAATCTCGGAAAAAAAGATAAGTTTTATTTCTTAAGCATGTATGACGGTCAGTTTTGCTTTTGGCAGTAAGGATTAATACTACATAACTTGTTGACAGCATGAGGCATTCTTCGTAATGTTTCGGAATCAGGGCCTGAAAAGAGAAAAATGGCAAACGCGGTGAACTATGGAAGGGATGGACGAATCTGAACATTGGTACGAAGAGCAAGCATCATTCCAATTGACAAATGTACATATTAAGTGCGGGCGAAGTACATAATCCACATCTGATATTGTTTGCTATCTAGTGTCCCCTGTAAGAAAATCGTTCGAGGAGGATGCAGATTGGCCCTCTGCATGATCATTATCAGACAAAAGGAACCAGGTGTCTATTACGTAATTATCATGGCAAATAATATGTATGTAATGCATTTCATATATTACGTATACATACATACAATAATGGAGTACCTATTAATATTTTAGGAGAGAATTGGGGCTGGGTGTATATATCAGCAACCAAGCAACAATTCATGCGCAGTCGGAGTAGATACATAATTGTACGAAGGACGTCGAGATTGGCCTTCATTTCATTTAGGAAATTTGACATAGTTGTTACAAATATGTACATGAAATAAAAAATATTAGAATTTCATTTTTCAAAAGTATAAATGATTTATTTAGTCTAAGACGCGTTATATATGTACTTTCTTTGGCTATGTACATAATGATCTCTGCCTGTAAGCTGGGCTTGTCCCTATAAGCAAAATTAGGCCACTGCCTAGGGCGGAAAGTCGACAAGAGGTGCATAATGGTATTTTCATTGCTGGTATTGTTGAAAATATACTTTAAAATAAAATATTACAAATTGCACTGCAACTGTTTTAAACTACGAATAAAAATTCAGAGTAAGGTCATCAATAAACTCAAATGAATGTATTATAATAAAGGGCGCAATTTGACAAGTTCGCCTAGGGCGCAAAAAAGATTTGTGACGGGCCTGCGTCAAGATGTTGCGAAGCGGTTTTCGTGCCCACGGTAAGCGTTTGCGACCATCGCGCACGCCCGTCACGCACGCAAAGGACAGAGTGTCAGGCGTCCGAAAGACGGAGCGAGACAAAACATCAACGCGTCGTCGGTCTCGTACCGTCCTCGCTCGCTTTCAGTGCCTCTCGCTCGCTCTCGTTCCATCTCGCTCTAGCTTTCGCCGGGCAAGAGTGAGACAAAAGTGGTGGGGATAGCGAAGAGTCGGTATCGTGTACACAAAATCGAGTCGCTAACGAGGAAATACTGTACTACCGAAGGTAACCAAAAAAACTTTTGTGAATTAGATGTAAGCTTCATCATGTTATTAATTTTGTATATGTATGCTAATTTCCGGTTGTATATGTTACACATTCAAATTTCAAATGGTGTCCGAAAACAACACGATTACTCTTACAGTGCTATAGAGAACGCTTACTAAGTTTCAGAAACCCAACAATAAAAAAGAAAGAACTGTGGACGGAAATTGTGGATATATTCCAAAAATATGGAAACACTGTCACTGTAGACATATTGGATCGAAAAATGAGGAACATGAAAAAAACATACATGACTATTAAAGACAACAATAACAAAACGACAACTGGTCGTGGACGCGTAAAGTGGGAATATTTTAATGCGTTCGAAAATATATTTACTAAAGACAAAACAATAAATTTTGGACCGACAATATCCTCACCTACTCCAGTATCCAATACATCAAATCCAAGTAGTCCAGCTCCTGTTGATGCTAATATGAATTTAGATCGTAACCCTACATGTAACAATACACAACACACATATTCACCTGTATTTACTCATTCGAGTAGCTCATTGTTTTTACCAATATGTAATTTTACAGGTAATATAAACGACTTAGATGATCCTGGCAACTCAAATGACAACATAACAATAAGACCAGACATTTCTGCCTCGGAAGAATTTTCAGATGATTCAATAGTTTCTCCCAATTTAACCAAACCATCAACATCAACCCATCAGGAAGGAACAAATGTCCGAAGCAAAAAATTATACAATTTACGGAAGAAACAGTTAGAAACTGAAGATAAAAGAGTTGAAGCCATAAACGTTTTAAGCAACAGAATTCTTGAAAGCAACCAAATTCAGGCAGATAGAAATAAATTATTAGATGTACTGATAAAGCATTGCACAAACAATCATTGAAAAATAAAAAACCTGAAACAGTGTATTAATGTATTGTTTTTTCATGTGAATAATTAGAACCTATTTATTTTTTTATAGATTACTCGACATTACTGTATGTAAGGGGAACCAATAAAGAACACAATACAACTAGATATTTATATTTAAAATAACAAAATTATGTTATTTCTTTTATTTATGGCATTCTGATTTAAATGATGTAAATTATCTTCGTTTTGTACATCTTCATTTTGTTCATTTTCATTTATTTCAAAGTCGTCCTCATCTTCATCAATAATAACATTATGCAATACACAGCATGATGCTATGATTTTATTGCCCAACACAAAGTCGGAAATATCTGAATATTTTAATCTTCTATACCTGCCTTTTAAAAGGCCAAACGCTCTTTCAATTATAGAACGGATTGAACTCAATTTTGTATTATATCTAATCTGGCAATTCATCAAATGCCCATTATCTCTCATAGGTGTCATGACATTTGTTAATAGTGGGTATGCAGAATCCCCAATTATGTGGTAATTTGGTGGTAACATAGGATTTTCATTATTTGTTATATCACTATATAAAGGACTATTGCGAAATACTCTGGCATCATGTATGCGCCCAGGTAGTCCAATAAAAACGTCTGTAAATCGTGCTTTGTTATCACATACCCCAATATAAAAAAAAATGAATAAACTGTTACTGATTATAAATATTTAAATTATACATACCTTGTAATATTATCGAATGGTAACCTTTTCGATTATAATAATCATTTGCATTATGTACAGGTTGTTTGCAGGGTATGTGGCAACCATCAATCGCACCTACTACACCTGGGAAACCTTGTGAACGTGTTTTAAAAACCTGCAATTGATATATTATATCTGATCAATTTTATAAATAAAATATGAAATATTATATAATTATTATGAACATACACGAGATATTGCATCATAGGTTTCAGGAAGTGGCCATTTAACATAATCCGATAACAAATTTGTTAATACATTGGTGATTTCTCGAAATGCCATGTGCCCTGTACATTTTGCAATCCCAAATCTGTCTCCGACAGATAAGAAGCTTTCGGGTTTCGCCAGCATCCATGTAGTAAACATAACTTTGTGACGAAGTCACGTCACGAGCCATAGGAACGCCCGGGACCGAGGCCGGGGGGGGGGGGGTTAGTTCCCGTCGCGACCGCTAGGCGGCCGCGGGCCCAACACCGATCTCGCGGGCGAAGATGTACGGCCTCACAATATAAAAGCCGCGGCGAGCGGAATCAGGAGCTCTTGTGCCTGTCGCTATACGGCTTCAAGCAATACAAGACGCTCGCTTTTTGAACTCCTTGAGGTTTGTCAGGAGTCGGCCATCGCCACCACTGTACCGTAACCCTCCGTCCGAAATCGGCCGAAATTTATCTTGCGCTTCACCTACGTCAGAGAGGTGTTTCTGCGCCTATTAGGCCCGAGCCCTACTGCACTCTGAAACACTCCATTGTACGACTCTCAAACGAACGCGCCTTTTAAAGCCATTCCCAGCAGAACGTTCCACAAATCCGCACCCTAGTTCCTATTGACTCGCCGCCAAAGTCGTCGCCGCCGCGAAACGACGCGTCCGCCGAAAACAATTGCAAACAGAATAAACGACAGGCTTAATGTAACATTAAACACGCTCCAATAATGAACTTGTTACTTGTTACCCAGTGGTTACTTATTCGCTGAACCCGGCCATACCGACTGAGTCGGCACCAAATCCCTTGTCCGTCCCACCGGTAATCGACACACGAAAACGACGGCCGATTACAAAGTCAAGAACACATTAGCCGGTTTGAATAAAGTTATTTCCACCCTGGGACCAAATTCTCCAGTAGTTTCTTTTAAAACCATAAACAGGGGTGACAGTAACTGATCGCTCGCAGAAATCGTAGGGAGAATCGTATAACTGTGTGTGATTGAGGATACTGATTGCACGGATGCTTCTACAGTCTTTTCACCACGGTGTGTCAACGTACGACCGGAACGCATTTCTAAATTAAATCCACTCTCATCTGCGTTGAATGCATTACTTGGGTTGTGTGAAGCAATGTGTGGTTTTTCCCAATTTACGAATTCGGAGGAAGTTAAATATAAATGTTGCTTGTCTTGCTGTGCGGAACGGCTGACGAATTTTGTAACTTTTCTCAAAACGATGTTGTGCCTTTTTTTTTTAAATTCAAGATCCAGATACAGCCAGTTTTGAATGTTGGAAGATTGACCTCCTCTTTTGCTTCTAGCGCCCATCTTCTTATATTAATGTCATGTATCAATGAGCCCTGATCGATAGCAGTTTGAAATTTGTCCAACACATTTTGCACGATAGATAACAGCTGTTCTCTGCGTGTACCGTCGTTCGCCAACGCTGCTTCCCAGCGATACAATTGTTGAACTGATTTAACTTTCCTGAATTGATGTTGCACACTGCCGAGAGATTTTCTATCTTTTGAGCCGCTTCTCCAAAACTCAACAGCTCGAATTTTATAATTTAAATCTACGTTACCACTTTCCCCTGGGACACACACATCATCAAATTCATTGATAGTAAATTCTTCGTCTTCCTGGATATTATCGTCTTGAACAAACTCACATTCTTGGGGCCGCGCTAGATCTTCAAATTCTAGGGTTGTAACATAGTCGGTGGTGAATGAAACGTCATTCTTACTATCAACTATTATGGTAGGTATGTATAATTTCTGATAATTCGACTTCCCTGTGATTAATAGGAGACGGCGGTATTCTAGATATATGTAGAGCAGTTATCAGTAAATTAATTACATTCGCCGGATTTATGTGCACCATTTTATCGATAACTTGTACTGCTTGCAGTTAAAAGAATGCCAGTGACAACGAGTATGAAGTTGAACTGCGAAAACTTGGTATTTATAATGAGGCCGAAAGATACGGATACAAGGATATCTCATTCAAGATAAGTTTGTTTCTTCAAAAATGGCATGACTAGTTAATCTTATGCATTAATAACGGAAACTTTACAAACAGTCATGCGAAATTATCAATAATTAACCATACACTTGAAAACATCACATGCTAAATGTACTTCGTGCAAAACAAATATGATAATTGTATCAACACTTTTATCAAATGATTAAATATACCTTCTACAAAACGAATATGAATACCACTAAAAATAGCTAAATAAGCTGCAATATCTCTTTTATATTATCAGTAATAGATTATATATTGTTGCGAGCACCCTTTGGTTGGAATCCAGGGCCTGCTGGTGCTCGTGACAGGAACAAGAGGACAGCGAGAAGAAGGCGATCGGATCGATCGCCTGTCAAGCTGTCATTCGATAGCCAGACGCCATTACGTGCAGACGCATCGACACTTACATATTTCTCGCGTATTAGTGATTGTATACGGTTATATCTGTTACTCTGTTCTTGTTAATGTTCTGTTGCTTCTGTTGTACTTTCTCATTAAACTCCTGCTGTGCCGAGCCGAAATTATAACATTGGTGTCAGAAGTGGAATGCCCACTCGCGCATCCGCGGCCTCTTCGAACATTTCTCCTGCAGCGACGGGTGATGCCTCCATACAGGAGCTTCTCACCTCCCTCCAGTTAAGCATCGTGGGACAGACGCGGGAACAGCGGAGGGATGACGAGGCCCGCTGGCAGAGGGAAGACCGTCGCAGGGAAGAGAGGGAAGCCGCCGACCGTCAGACACAAGCGGCTTTTGAGGCGCGCATGTCGAATATGGAGGAGCGAATTCAGGTCGAAACCGCTGGACCAACAATATGTAGGAATCGGTCGTGTTGGGAACGAGGCATCCGAGCGTTATTGTTGTGTTGCGTGCGAGATTCGGCATTCGCTGTTTGAATGTCGAAGGGCAGACAGAATACGTGTGTAACGCGCAGATCCTTTGTCTGATTCAAACGGTCCTGGGAACTATATTCCTGTATTTGTGTGTGTGAGTATTAGTATTTAGTTTTGATAATAAAAATCCTACATGCATAATACACTATAGCATCTTTGAATATTATCATATTTGGCACCGTCATGTATTAAGGCCTGCAGCAAACAGAACTAGTCTTATTATACAACTTACTATGTGTTGTGAGCAAACAACTGTAACGTTCTGTTGTCGGCAGACAACTGAACATCGCAGGCCTCGAGAGGAGAGCGGCGTCCCCTCGAGTGTAGGATAGGTGGGGATTCGTTGGTAATGAAGTTAAGGACTGAAATCCAAGCTGTTTAAATGAATGCCTGAGGAGGCATGTGGAGTGCCACTGGTCGGCCAGGGAAGGAAGGCACTTCAACGATGGACGGATGACCACCTTTTTTATTCGGCACGTGGGCGTCGTTAACACGCAGGACGAACACTCCACGGAAGACAGCACGAATAGACACGACTCATTAACACGCAATTCACCCGAACAAGATATGTACTACTATGTACAATGCGCAGGGCGCGAGGGCTCGTGAAACCGTTTTGGATTTCGTTGGGAGCGTGGGTCGCTGGGCGACAAAGAAAAGAACGGGAATCCGTGCGTGCGATGTCGACAAGGTGTTCGAGGAACTAACTGCCGGATTCTCGGAAGCGCGCAACGCTCGAATCCGGCAAAAACGCGTGACGTCGCCAACCGTCTTACCGGACGGTGAGTCACCGTGTTTACACGCTCTCGCACGCACATTTAAATCGGCCGATCAGTTGCCGCGCTGATTTCGGCTGCAACACAAGCTTTTAAACTTAACAAAGGCTATTTATTTAACAACACTTAATAACAATAATAATTAACATTCTTTACAGCTACGATTATATATATATATATATGTAAACTTTGTGTACATGTACACGCATATGCGTCTTCAAGAATGAGACGTTTGGGAGGTGGCGCCACCAGATGAACAAGAGAGGGAGCTGTCGAAGAAATAGAAAGATAGAGAGATAGAGAATTTGAGAAAATAACGAGAATTCGAGTAAATAATTTAACCTCCAGCCTGTAGAAAAATTGTGGATGATGAGATTAGTGTTAAGGTATAAAATTGAGATTTGTTCAAGTGCTGATTGACAGAGAAGTAGGAGCATAAACATTTAATTGTTGATTCTCTCATTTGTAGGTTAGTCAACTACGTGCAATTAGTGTAACCTAATTAGAAAACCTAGTCTAATTCATTTTATTAAATTAAATTAATCTCTCATATTTAGACGAATCACGGTGTGTTAATGCTTCAAAAACCCATCCACATATCATATATATGTTTTTGGTTTTTTTATCTTGGTGTTTTTTTAATATCTTACATGGTAATTTATGTTACGTGGCTATGTATCTATGTATATATATGTATTGCAGCGCGGCCGCTACTGTTTCCGGAGCGAGCTGAATCTCACTGGTTGAAACTTAAGCTTCCTCTAGGGCTGAACATTCATCACCTGAAGAGCGTGTTTGTGAATGCAGCTTGAATGCGGCGCTGCGCTGCGTGCCTCCTTTTATACTGGAAAATTGGCGGGGTGGTGCATGCGCAGTGACTCGTTATTTAATATTTCGCGGTTTACTCGCTTATTACATTTTGTTTTGTTTCGTGCTTTTGTCAGTACATACATTTAATTATTTCTAATGTTTCTATAACATTTGTTTCTTTAATATTCGCTTAGTTTATAATTTATACATAAAAATATGTACAATGAGTCTGCGCGGTAATACAGAAAAGTTTCGCGGTAATGTAGTACAACCCTGTTTTACCGATGAACAGTAACGCTGGGGTTGAGTCCGCGTGGGACGTTAAGGAAGGATTTCCTAGACGCGTTTTCCGACCGCTGTGTCAGTGCGTCTGCCTCGGCAGCTACCTAAGTTACTCGAGACGCAACACAATGCGATGAGTGTCTGGTTTCCGCCATTATAGCAGAATTTCCTAGCGGGCGGCTAGCCGCGGCGGCCAAAAGCTTGACTCCTCCAAACAGTCTAACGGCGTCCGCCGCGCGATCCATCGCCACAGTGGGACAGAATCCCAAGAAATAGGGAAACTAGTTGAAATCCAAAACTTATGGAATTATGTTTTCTTTATATATTTCTTGTAAACTAATAATATGAGCTCCTAAAAAAAGGGAAAATATAATGGCAGCTCTTCTGATCTGTGTGTAAACACGTGTCAAAGTTTGTAGGTTTTTATTTTGTGTAAAATTTTAAATCGAGGCTTTTGAATTTCGGTGATATAAAAGAAAAAATTTTTTAGGAACCGAAATGAGTACTATCGTTTACGATAAGCAGTAGCAAATAATTAGTTACATATAGTTTTTTTCCATAAGAAACTCAGAAGAAATATCAGCAATTGTCGGCTTTTTAGTTACCTTCTGGAAACTTCCAAGCAAATTTATTTTTTGTTTTATAATCAACATATATTTGTCCTTGCAACTGCGAAAACAAGATTTGGCAATATTTGTCAATCATGGAGTAATTATCTGTATTCCATGTCGCACAATGGTGCTGAATCCCAAGAAATAGGGGAAAAATGCAACATCCCATTTTTAGGACTAAAAATGACGAACATTGTGAAGGAAGTTCATAAAGGAAGAGTTAACATACAATTCATACAAACGTTCGACGTTCTAAAAAAACAACGTCAATAATTCCAATAAAACTAAAAGAATTTGATAAATATACATACTATGGAATGTGCAGAAAAATTTGTAAACCTGTATCCATGTTATCCCGGTACCAATACACTGTTCACAAAATGTTAATACATTCCTACGAAATTATACAATATTTGGGCAACCTTCCTATCGGCTAATTGGGAGAAGGGACCCAAGACGCCAGAAATAAAGGTTTTAAATAGTATAGAAAAAACTGTATGTACACTCAAAATATTCTCATTGCAATACAAACGAAGAAGTTTTAAATTTTTTATCGACTTCTTCAGATCCAGTATTAGATAGTTTTCAACGTATCTTCGCCAGAAAAGAAAAAAAACTTTTTTTTATAAAGTAGCTTGATATGATTCGGCATTTTGATTGGAAAAAATATGTACATACATACAGGGTGTCCCACTAAGGAATGGACAGCGCGATATCTCTTAAAGTATTGTCGATAAAAATATAAAAAAAATAGGGAATTGCATGGTTCGAGGGGGCCCATTTATTAGCGCGAACGAATTTTGTTTTCGATTATTATTTTAAAAGATACGATGGTCAAGTTCGGTTTTTCAAATGGAACTATTTTTTTTTGAAGACCTGAGTTGATAGTGCGTTCCAAGACAAATTCAATAAGCTTTAATGTATACACTTTATTTCCACTGGTTTTTAAGATATTGCGCTTGCAAATTTACTGATTTTCACAGCAAGAAACCCCTCTGAAATGGCAAAAACCGGGCGCGGTCTTACTGACGCCACGGGTGGCACTGCCTGCTGAAATGGATACTTACCTGCCAAAGGTCTACGCCAGAAATGGCAGGCCCAAAGGCTGGACAATTCTTTTCCGTCAGAAATGCTACTTAGGTAGGTACATCTGCGGTGTCGAGAAGCGCATCGTTACTTTTATTTCGCACTTGCTTCTACGCTCGGATGGCCGGTTCTTTTGGGAGGGATGCAAGTTGGATTGGTTAGGTTAGGAGGAGTGAAAGTTGCTAGACTAAATTTCAACCATAGGGAGCAGATGGTATCAGAACCAATCCAACTTGCATCCCTCCCAAAAGAACCGGCCATCCGAGCGTAGAAGCAAGTGCGAAATAAAAGTAACGATGCGCTTCTCGATACCGCAGATGTACCTACCTAAGTAGCATTACTGACGGAAAAGAATTGTCCAGCCTTTGGGCCTGCCATTTCTGGCATAGACCTTTGGCAGGTAAGTATCCATTTCAACAGGCAGTGCCACCCGTGGCGCCAGTAAGACCGCCCCCCGGTTTTTGCCATTCCAGAGGGGTTTCTTGCAGTGAAAATCAGTAAATTTGCAAGCGCAATATCTTAAAAACCAGTGGAAATAAAGTGTATACATTAAAGCTTATTGAATTTGTCTTGGAACGCACTATCAACTCAGGTCTTCAAAAAAAAATAGTTCCATTTGAAAAACCGAACTTGACCATCGTATCTTTTAAAATAATAATCGAAAACAAAATTCGTTCGCGCTAATAAATGGGCCCCCTCGAACCATGCAATTCCCTATTTTTTTTATATTTTTATCGACAATACTTTAAGAGATATCGCGCTGTCCATTCCTTAGTGGGACACCCGTATGTACATACTGTATTGTACAGAGTAATTCTGGAGCGACGCCTGCCAAAGAAATGCCGGCTGGCACCACGTGGCGAGGTCACCCCCCCCCCTCCGTGGTGCCTCACCGAATTTGATGGCTTTCGACCCGGGGTTGAAGTACCATTAAGAAGTGAGAAATGACCAGGATTTCCGCATTTCTCATCAGATCTTTGCGAAAACAACGTCAATCGATTCCTTATGTTTCGCCAATGAAACTAACACCAAGAACGATGCAATTCGGACCATCATGAAGGAAGTAAGAAGAAAATTTGATTTACATGATTTCAAGCTAATTTCGTTAAAAATAGTCCGATTTACATGGCATTTGGTGTGATTTACATCGAAAAACGTAATCGGAATCTCGATATCGGTACGATAAAGAATAAACAATTGAACAATGATTATACAGTCAATAATCAAGTGGCCGCTCTAAAGACACCCGCTAAGCCCTTACCTTCTTTCAGAGTTGAAATTACACGTTTTCCTTTCCAACGATCTCACGGCGAAATACTTGTACTGAAATCATAGATTCTTGGTTGAGACAAAAGGTAGAACTGTCTTTTCTCATCAAAGTGCATCATTGATGCGGAAGCGCGCATGTGCATTAGACTATGGCGGCAGAAATTTGAAGTGGTCAACTACTGTAGCCTGGTCAATAACTGTATCGTTTACCCTGTTAAGAAATTCCTTATTCTTCATCGTATCGACATTAAAGTGACACCAATGGATTCCTGGTGTTTTCGTGATTAAAAGTACCCCAAATGTCATACAAATCAGACTACTTTTTCAGACTCCTAGAGTCAGGTAAACGAGAAACGGTGGCCGTCTCTTCGAATTCTATTTCACCGTGCTAGGGGTATAAGTCCAAATTTTACCTTTAATATGCTAGATGCAGCATATTATCGATGTGTGCTGTAGGGTCGCGAAGCCCAATTCTTACATGTTTCTGGAAAGTGACCAAACATAAAAAATAAAACATTCACTGATCGCGACTGGAATTCCGCGAGCAAATGGGCAAGTAGAGCACATTAATCCGATTGTGATTCCTGTGCTTACCAAACTTTCGGCACCAAATCTCGAAAACTGGTACAAATTTGTGGACCAGGTACAGCAGTACATTAATTCGTTAATGTCTCGTAGCACTGGCGTATCGCCCTTTGAATTGTTAAACGGAAAAATCATGCGGTTGAAGGACGATATCGAATTGAGGCGAATCATCGAGGATGAAACGGTCCGAGAAATACAAGAAAACTGGGATGCGTTGCGTGAACGGGCTAAGCAAACAATCGAAAAGGTTCAGAGAGAGAATCAGCGTACTTATAATAAAAAGCGAAAAAAAGCCAAGAATTTATTCAATAGGCGACTTAGTAGCGATGAAGCGAGTCCAGGTTGCACCTGGCAGTAAGTTACAACCAAAATATTTGGGTCCGTACCAAATTTCAGACATTTTGCGTGGCGACCGTTATGCGGTTAATAAAGTCGGCGAACATGAAGAACCTCGTTTTATAACAACGGCGGCAGACAATATAAAGAAATAGACGTCAGGTTTGTTTAATCTGAGTGACCAAAGTAGCGACGGTCATTCCGATGATGACAATGCTGAGATCGAAAGACAATGTCGGGGACCGATGTTACAACAGAGCGGCCGGGGTGTAGAGCCGCGAAGCCCAATTCTCACGCGCGCGCGCGGTAAAGTTACGGCGAACGCAATAATACGCAGCAGGACCTTATTTGCTGCCACTATTCGAGACGATTGACGATCGACGCTCGACGTTGCCGTGCGTGGTCGTGCGTTGCCACGTTTCGGAAAAGCGATCCTCGCGAGTTGCCAGCGCGAACATTAGCGCAAACACCATCATTTACTTATATTCATCCTTTAATGAACGTAGTTATCGTATTTATACAAGTAATCGTCCTTCCTCCTATAGTACGTATTATCCATCATTAATACGCCTCGGGGAGAGACACAGGATGAAAAGGGGTGGTCCGCTGACAGCCGCGTGGTCCCGCCGCATCGTCCTCCCTTCGAATTAAAGACGAATCCCTTATCTCTCGCGTATAAACACACGTTGGAATAACAAAACAAAAGCACGCGCTGACGTATTCGGTGCGAGAGAAGTTGGCCAGAGGGAGGAGTTATTACTATGAAGTAGAGTTGTTCAAGTACCCGGAAAAAACAAGCCGAGCCTAACTCGGCTTGAACGACCAAGCCGAGCCGAGTATCCAAATGAACCGAGCGGCTTGGATAGAAACAAGTAGCTTGAATTTTTCAAGAGGCCCGCAGGAAGGAGGCGGCTCGAACAGAACCAAGAGGATTGAATTATTTCAAGTGGGCCGAAAGAACCGAGCGGGCCCAAAGAACCGAGGCGGTCTCGGTTCTTTCTGGCCGTCTCGGTTCTTTCGGGCCGCTCGGTTAGTTAGGCTCGGCTTGCTTTTTCCGGGTACTTGAACAGCTCTATTTTCGACCTCATTTATTCAGTTCTGATCTTACAATATTTTTGTCAATATCATATTCATCAAAGAAGTTCTCGTCGAATAAATTTTCGTCGAATAAAAAAAAATAACTTTATTCGGTGAATAATCTAATGTTAAAGTAACCTTTACTCGACCCATTATTTAAATAAATTTTTATTTAATTAATGCCCAACTCTGCATTCAGTTCGAGAGTACACCGATGTTGTAGCTCAAAGAGAAAATTATTTTTGATACAGCAATTCCAAATAACAATGAAAACTATGAGCAAAATGGTCTTAATCGTGACAATTCTTTTGAGACTGTGGGTAGCTCCGTCTTTCAAATACGTAAGACATAATCAAACAAAACCTGTTGATAGAAGTAGAACTCGAAATAAGGATTCGTGGATTGACGTGAAAGCAAGAAATGCACGCAATTTGGGTATCGAAGGCATTAGAAGGAAAGGATTACCGATACAAAGTAGAAAAATGCGTGATGGGTACAATGATAAGTGTCGTTTTCACTGTTTCAAAAAAATTATCCTGGTGCAAAAAAACAGCTTTTTTCCAATTCTGGCAACTTGGCGATTGAAGTAAACAGTAACAATGTATAACTAATTGGGTACATTCTGAGAAAGTTCGAAATAATGAAACAAATGATAGTGATTCTGAGCTCGAGAAAAAACCGAAGAAAAAAAATATTAGTCATTGTTTTTCTTTGGCAGACGGAAGTAAACTAATTAAAGTTTGTAAAAAAACCTTTCTTAATACATTAGGTGCGTAAGTAAAAAAATTGTAAACATCTTAAATATAAAGAAAATTATAAATACTAATGGATATAATTGAAAATATATTAATTTCCCTATAAATGTTAAAAAAAATGCATTTCCTACCAATGGATTAGAACAGCTGATAAAAAGAAAAAATATATGAACAGCAGTCTCGTAATCAATAGTGATGAAAGAGGAAAGCATAACATTAGACCTCATAGAATACCAGAAAAATTCCAACAAGTTGCTCGCGATCATCTCGCGTCTTTTCCCGGAAGGGAAAATACGTCCAGAAAATATTTAGATGAAGGCCTTAGTATTAGTTAAATGTATTTGTTGTTTAAAGAAGAAATGAGAAAAAAAATGAAACGATATATGTTACGCAACAAATGTGTCGGAAATTTTTCAATGAGGAATTTAATTATGGGTTTTTTGTACCTAAAAAAGACAGCTGAGATTGAGACATGGTACTGATGTTATAAATAAAAAAAAACACTGTACAGTCGTACAATATATTTGATTGTATTACACGCCTCCTACTTCAATCACCTCGTAGGACCTTCGACTTTATGCCAATATCGTCACAAGGTTTACAGATAAAACCTAGAAACAAGCCTTGAACTCGGTCCCCGTTCCATGGCCCGAGTCGCTCCGTCCAAGCCCATCATTCTTTTGTTTTGTGCCAAAGAAGCCACACGTGCATATTATATATTTTATTAAAATTCATAAGATATAATGGAGCACATTAAGAGAAACCGTAGTGTCGATGACACAGAGAACAGAGTGTGTAAGGAGCTGAACATTTAAGAAAGGAGATGAACAAGCAGAATAAAGTAATTCGTCGTTTAAAGAAACGCCGTAAGTGTAACCTCTTTTTTTCAGTTTCAGATAGGTGATCGACACGATGTCTATTGATATCGGTGATCGAATCATACAGAAGTCATTTTGTTTCCTTGGCAAATAAAAACGCTGGATAAATTTCCAGGGAGAAACAATGTTTCTGTATCAGCTCGTACAAGATATTTTTTGCATCCAAATAGTTATTTGGTTACGAGTGAGTTCATGGACAAGTTCCAAAACGGAGAGGACAATATATAAATTGCCTTTGTTTCCAGCGTGAGATACGCTTCACGGGTTGAGTAATTCTCTATTCCGTGTTCCCCACAGGAGAATTTATTGTATAAAATGGAAAATGTGTCAAGGACGTATGCTGCATAGTGCATTGGTGGGTTGCTAATTTTCCTTTCATTGTGATAGGTGAAGAGTCCTCGCAGTCAGGCTCAGAGAGTTCGACGCAGGAAAATTCCTTTCGTCAACCGCTCATTCCATTGGATAATCTGATCTCAGGGAATGAGGGTTCCCATATAATTATTATGAACATACACGAGATATTGCATCATAGGTTTCAGGAACTGGCCATTTAACATAATCCGATAACAAATTTGTTAATACATTGGTGATTTCTCGAAATGCCATGTGCCCTGTACATTTTGCAATCCCAAATCTGTCTCCGACAGATAAGAAGCTTTCGGGTTTCGCCAGCATCCATGTAGTAAACATAACTTTGTGACGAAGTCACGTCACGAGCCATGCGAACGCCCGGCACCGAGGCCGGGGGGGTTAGTTCGCGTCGCGACCGCTAGGCGGCCGCGGGCCCAATACCTATCTCGCGGGCGAAGATGTACGGCCTCACGATATAAAGGCCGCGGCGAGCGGAATCAGGAGCTCTTGTGCCTGTCGCTATACGGCATCAAGCAATACAAGACGCTCGCTTTTTGAACTCCTTGAGGTGTGTCAGGGGGGTCGGCCATCGCCACCACTGTACCGTAACCAGCCTCCGCGCGAAATCGCCCGAGAAATTGCGCTCTGAAACTCCATTGTACGATTCTCAAACGAACGCGCCTCTTAAGGCCATTCCGAGCAGAACGTGTTCCACAAATCCGACTCCTAGTTCCTATTGACTCGCCGCCAAAGTCGCTGCCCCCGCGAAACGACACGTCCGTCGACACAAGAGACCCGTAGCTTGGCCACCGCCGGAAACAATTGGAAACAGAATAAACGACAGGCTTTATGTAACATTAAATAAACACGCTCCAATAAAGAACTTGTTACTTGTTACCCAGTGGTTACTCATTCGCTGAACCCGGCTATACCGACTGAGTCGGCACCAAATCCCTTCTCCGTCCCACCGGTAATCGACACGCGCAAACGACGGTCGATTACAACTTTTTTTACTTAAATCAATAGGAGTGTTTTGCCCACCCAACATAGTATTTTAAAATTTTGTTTCTTAATATCTGTAATTCAAAAATTTCTGTTCTTTATATAATCCTATATTTTTTATTTTATAATATCTAATAATATAGGTTATGTATTTCATTTTTGCATTTTAAAAGTATCACTCACAAGGGAACACCGCGAACCCGGACTCACCGATTGGAACGCAACTTTGTGGGTTTTTAGACTGACTCAAAACAAGAACAACGGTGTGTTTCATTTGTGCCCTATCACCCTTTAAGGGGGTGAAAACTAACCTCAAAGTCAAATTGCCACTTCCACTTTTTCACGTATAACTTTCAAAGTACAACAGACAGAAAAAATGTTTCAAACAAAAGTTTAATGGCGCAATAAGCGCTACAAAATAACGGTAGCAAAATTTTTGAAAAAAAATTTATTCTAAAAAAAAAAATTTATCTCACGTTATTTTTAACAATTCTTCCATTTATATAATAACTAAAAATGTATGGTGTTGTTTGTGAATTCAACCGTGTATATGAATTGTATAATGCACTATCAGCTTATGGAGTTACGCGATGGCAAGTACACGGTTCGCACGGTTGCGCGCTCACAACACATAGTAAGTTGCATAATAAGACTCGGTGGTGACAAATGTGATAATATTCAATGATGCTAAAGTGTATTATGTATAATTTATTCAGAGTTGGGCAAACTGTAATTTAATTATATCTTACAAATTACGATTAAACTGTAATTGTGTAGTTGATTACACATTATTTTTTGTAATCGTTCATTTAGGTAGTTGACGAAACCAAATGGTGAACTACCTAAATTAACGATTACAGAAAATAATGTTTAATCAACTACACAATTACAGTTTAATCGTAATTTTTAAGATGTAATTAGATTACATTTTACCCAACTCTGAATTTATTACTTATAAAATAAAGAAGCTTATCGAGCTATTTTTAATGGTATACATATTTGTTTTGCACGAGGTGTTTTCAAGTGTATGGTTAATTATTGATAATTTCGCATGACTGTTTGTAAAGTTTCCGTTATTAATGCATAAGATTAACTAGTCATGCCATTTTTGAAGAAACAAACTTATCTTGAATGAGATATCCTTGTATCCGTATCTTTCGGCCTCATTATAAATACCAAGTTTTCGCAGCTCAACTTCATACTCGTTGTCACTGGCATTCTTTTAACTGCAAGCAGTACAAGTTATCGATAAAATGGTGCACATAAATCCGGCGAATGTAATTAATTTACTGATAACTGCTCTACATATATCTAGAATACCGCCGTCTCCTATTAATCACAGGGAAGTCGAATTATCAGAAATTATACATACCTACCATAATAGTTGATAGTAAGAATGACGTTTCATTCACCACCGACTATGTTACAACCCTAGAATTTGAAGATCTAGCGCGGCCCCAAGAATGTGAGTTTGTTCAAGACGATAATATCCAGGAAGACGAAGAATTTACTATCAATGAATTTGATGATGTGTGTGTCCCAGGGGAAAGTGGTAACGTAGATTTAAATTATAAAATTCGAGCTGTTGAGTTTTGGAGAAGCGGCTCAAAAGATAGAAAATCTCTCGGCAGTGTGCAACATCAATTCAGGAAAGTTAAATCAGTTCAACAATTGTATCGCTGGGAAGCAGCGTTGGCGAACGACGGTACACGCAGAGAACAGCTGTTATCTATCGTGCAAAATGTGTTGGACAAATTTCAAACTGCTATCGATCAGGGCTCATTGATACATGACATTGATATAAGAAGATGGGCGCTAAAAGCAAAAGAGGAGGTCAATCTTCCCACATTCAAAGCTGGCCATACCTGGATCATGAATTTCAAAAAAGTGCACAACATCGTTTCGAGAAAAGTTACAAAATTCGTCAGCCGTTCCGCACAGCAAGACAAGCAACATTTACATTTAACTTCTTCCGAATTCGTAAATCAGGTAAAACCATACATTGCTACACACAATCCAAGTAATGTATACAACGCAGATGAGAGTGGATTTAATTTAGAAATCCATTCCGGTCGTACGTTGACACACCGTGGTGGAAAGACTATAGAAGCATCCGTGCAATCAGTATCTTCAATCACGCATAGTTATACGATTCTCCCTACGATTTCTGCGAGCGGTCAGTTACTGTCACCCCTGTTTATGGTGTTAAAAGAAACTACCGGAGAATTTGGTCCCAGGGTGGAAAAAACATTATTCAGACCGGCTAATGTGTTCTTGACTGCTTCGAAATCTGGGAAGTTGACATCGTACCATTTTAACATTTAGTTAACACAAGTCTTTTTACCGAAGACTGGATCTCAAAGTGTTCTGTTGCTTGATTCGTGGAGCGGCCACTGTCCTTCTACTTTTCAACAAAATATTCCGGCCAACAAACAAGTTATTGCGTTAACCATACCGAAAGGAACAACAGGTCTGATACAACCGCTGGACGTTTTTGGTTTTCGGATATGGAAAAATTTTGTAAGAACTTTTTCAGACCGCGTCTTACTATACAATCTTGACGTAAATTTACATTTGCGAAATAATATCATCAAATTGCAATCGCTCACACATATTCAATTGTCTTCTCCGAGATTTCAGGAATTATTTAAATACGCTTGGTATACAAGTGGATACCTTGAACAAAGACCATCGCGGTTTGAAAATCCAGTAGACTTTTCTTTCAATTTTTCTTTTACCCGGGCCAGTCCTGGCCGCAGAAGTTGCGACCAGGGCCGTGGTCTCCATGGCTTCGGGTACAGGGACAGAAGCTAAGGGAAGCAATACAGTACAAGCAGACGGCGCCATCCCGGACGCCGCTGCAGGGGAAGAGGCCGACGAGGCCATCGCAATACAAGCGGACGGCGCCATACCGGATGCCGCCGCAGGGGACAGGGCCGGTAAACCGACCCCAGAGGTCTTAACCCCCCTCCCAGGGACCCTCCAAACCCCAGCCCTAGGTGTTACCCTAGCGGGAGGCCGGCATGCCGGACCCCCCGTCCTGTGTTCGGCTGGTAAACCAGCCGCTGTACACAACGGACAGCATGGGGTGGCCGTGCACTGGCGCGCTCTGTGGCCCTC
Source organism: Andrena cerasifolii (assembly GCF_050908995.1). Classification (NCBI taxonomy): domain Eukaryota; kingdom Metazoa; phylum Arthropoda; class Insecta; order Hymenoptera; family Andrenidae; genus Andrena; species Andrena cerasifolii. The sequence goes on along the minus strand of NC_135121.1, from coordinate 936,998 downwards.
AACGCCGCACCGGTAACAGGGGAGGCGCCTGTCGGTCGGGCTATTGCATTTGGCCTGGACATGACCGAATTCCAGGCACCTGAAACATTGCAACCTCCTCTGCTCCAGCGGCAGAACCCGAGCCACGAGCGCCCCCCACGACGACCCTGGCCAATTTGACCAATTTGGCCGCCGCAGAGGCAGGTGCATGGACCCACAAAGAAAAAAGACCGCCGGCGTCCCGGCGTTTCACCCCAGTGGACACATCATCCGGTAGACATCCCCCCTAAGCAGCAATCGCGTCACGTATCGCTACTTCAGTGGCCAGCTCGGTAAGGCCACAGATCCTGAATTCGGCAAGTTTCTGGGGGCACTGTACCTTGATCCTGGTGCCGGCTAGGTGCTCGTCAAGCTTAGCTTTGAGAGCTGCAGCTTTTGCCATGCCTTGGGCACCCGGGATTTCTAGCACCAGGCCCCCCAGTGACCGCGCGTTTCGGCCGCATAGCGGCAATCCCCAAGTCAGCAACTCTAATAGCCGCCATCGCGCTAGCCACCTTGGCCGAGAATAATTCTTCGCCCCCAGCAGGCGCAGTGATTGAGACCGCCGCCGTCTTGGGGTGACGCGGCATGCGCAACGGAGCCCCGGCAGCACCCGGCTTACCAGAGGACGGCCTTGCAGATGTACCAGTCCCGCCTATCCCAGAGCCAGCGGGTACACCGGCAACCCCCTTGGAAGGCACGCTAGCCGAATGTTTGGCCCCACGACCGACGACACTGGCCCAATTCCCCACTGAAGCCGCACGAGACCCAGACACCACAGCCGTAGCTGGAACAGGCGGTGCATTGGTGGCAGGCACCGCAGAAACGTTGACTTTCTTGACCGCCTTTGCGGCCACCCGGCGAGCCCGCCTAGCCTGCGCAGCCGAAGGCGGCGGCGAGGCACCAGACAGGCTCCGAGGCAAAACCCCAGACGGGACCACACCACGACCCTGGGACAAAGATGTTCACCCCTTCTTCTTTGCATTCACCTTTTTGGTGCTCATAACAGTGGGCACCACAGTCGTTGGAGGCGGAACTGCCACCGCCGGTCCATTCCCAGACAACGGTGCCATCAAGGCACCCTTCTTCTTCTTCTTTTTAGATCTGGGCACAGGCGGAGCAGAAGAAGAAGCAACCGCTGGCCCAGCACTCACGCGAGGCGCACCCGCAGCCCCTGGCTTAATCTTCCTATTAGAAGACTTTGCCGCCAAAGTCAACGGACTATTGTCCGTTCGGCCGATATTGGCCCACTTCATTGCCAACGGGGTCGGACGGGAGGCCGCACCCTTTGCCTCAATAACTTTACCCAGCGCAAGAAGGCGCCCTTCAAAACGCCTTTCCAACTCCTCCATTTTTCGAAGGACTATGTCCCACGGTTGCTCCGGAGGGGAGGCATTAACGCTGGCACTCTTAGCCAGAGAACCCCGAGCAGATGCCGCAACAGGGTGGGGAGTTGTCTCCCACCTTCTTTTCTTCGCCTGTGGGGCACCGTCGGGAAGAGGACTCGGCTTCGCCGCAGAGAAGGGGCCCGGAATCACCTCCATACACGAGCTATCAAAGGAGGCGACACAGGAGGGCAAAAGCTCCTCGCGTGTGGAGATCGGAGCACCAGGGCGGAATGTTAACCCCTCGAACACCCAGATATCAACCCCGGCCATAGATGCACGCGTTTCAAGGCGGGCATATTTACCTCTTAAGAACTCCAGCTCCCTGTCTTGAGTGTGAAGGCACTCTTCCAAGGAATGGGATTGCTCGGTGAGGGCCTTCACTTGTGCCGACAGTTTGTGGGAGCGCTTTTCCCAGGCACCCTGACGGAAGATAACCTCCCTAGCCGGCTTGTCCGGATTTTCCCCCCTGTCCGCTCTGCCACGAAGCTCGTCCGCAATAGCAGACGCTCGCCGAAACGCTGTACGTATAGCGCGCGCATCAGTAGTTTTAAGGCGCCTAGCAGCGCTAACTGTTGCAGCAATCGAGTCCAACTCGTGCTGGGCAACCTCTGACAACTCACGGATGGAAAGGGTTTCGGCCCAATTGCGCAACTCTGTGCGTCCTGGCAAGCTCTTCATGCCGGGCCCCAGTTTGGCAGGGTCTGTCCACACGGTTGGTTTTCTACCCCTCTTGCCGGGGACGAAGCCAGGACGCCCTCCGCTAGTATCGCTACCGGACAAGTTAGAGCCCCTACGGCTCACAGAGCCATCCTTACTACCGGCATTACTACGGATGGAGACGCGGTCCCCGTCAGAGTCCGATATGACTTTACGGACGGTGCGCCCAACACCACCCACCATCTCGACGGAAGAAGCGTCGCTGCCACCCGCAGAGGGGGAGCCATGATCATTCCCCGTGTCCTCTTCATTAACATGGGAACTCTTGACATCAGAGCCAGGAGGAATGCCAAGGTCAACCCAACCCTTGTCATCGGACCAACCGGCCACTGACGGCCGGCGAGCAGCAGACGAGCAATCTCTGCCATCAGCAACGGTGTTCTGCTGAATGTGTGGCACTGCGACATCCGTCATTACTACGTCGGGGATGACGACCTCCGTATCATCAGCGCTAGCCTTAGAGGCTATTTGGACCGCGCCCGTCGTAAAGGCGTCACAGCGAGTCAGAATAACGCGGCTGTTTTTGAGCGACGTCAAGGATGCCGCTGTGGCGTTAGATCTGACCGACTCTGTGGAGCCATGCTTCGACGCTGCGCCAAGAGATGCGGTTTTCCCGCCCAACATTTTGTGCAGGTCGGCAACGTTCCTGCGGAGGCCTTCAAGAAACTCAGTTTCCTGAGGAGTGACCTCCGTCATCGAGCGTATTGATGGTGCGCTCGGAGAAACCCCGCCGCCATGGCGAGTTGTCGCAATATCTCTGCGACGCGCTGCCATAGTCTCGGCTACAATAGCGTCGATGTCAATCACCTCTTCACTACGCGACGCCCCCTCGTCGCACTCTCCCGTTCTTGATCTGAGGTGGAAACTCAGGGGTCCCGGGGCGGATTGGCGACCAGCGCCAGGCGCATTCCCGCCCCCTGATTTCCAAGACTGTTGTTCCTCCTTGTTGGCCAGCGCGGCACCCCCGCGTCCGGGGTTCGCCGCTGTACCAAGGCTGGAGGCAGCCTGGTCAATGAAAAAATGGCTATCACCAACCGACGTTGGTGCATCGCCGTCTGTCCCACGTTGGGCGTCGCTACCTGTCGAAAACGAAGGGGAGCCCTGGGCGCACACCGTGCCCGAAGCGGAATGCAGATCCGCATCCCGCTGCGCGCGCAAATAGCGCAGAGAATCCAAAAAGTCGTCGTCAATGTGAGAAGCCGGGTTGTCAACAGAAGGGGGGGGGGGGGGGGGTCGAGGTTCCATAAGATTCCCACGAGCACTCGCTTTATGACGGTCGACATCCGGTAGAGGCGAGCTGCCGGATGCAAGCCTATGCTCGGACCCCGAAGGGCGGCGAGCTGCGTCCGGTGGCGGCAGTTACCGGACGGATCGAAGTTAGACAGCGTGCCCCCACGCTGCCCACCACGGCCTCGCTGTAAGGAGACCGGGTGCCCCTTTGCCACAACTGGGGCTCAGGAGGAGGGACTTATTATAGAGGTTTATCCCCTCGCGGGCCGGCCGGTTAAGGCAAGCCCCCCGTTCCCCACGGCTTCGCGTACCCTCGAGTTGTTACACTCCGAGGGGTCGTTGTTCCACCGTGGGGGTTACGGTTCCCGGGGGCAAACTGCACCCCGACTTCCTCTCTAAGGTGGAGGGGCCCCGCGGCGGATGCCTCGAAAAAACGAGAACACCTGACACGGAACATCACCAAGGCCACGGCTTTACTTCCCGCCTCCAGGAAGGGAGCCTCACTCGGCGAACCGAGCGAGGAAAAAAGGGACGGATGCCATTCCTGCGTACGCACCAACGCCGAGAACCAGCTCGACGTGGCCCCAGGAGCACCAGCGAGGAGGTGCAGCGAATGGACTTTTCCGGTCGGGCCCCCATCTTCGACGAAATTCCTCGCCTCGAGAAGACTACGGATCCTCCCCGCTCGGCTCGTCAGCCAGCGGGGTACCACCGTAGGAGCTTCCCGATTTGAGGAACATCATCTAGGACGGGGTTTCCACGCAGCCATGTGCCGGCAAGCCGACGGCCACGCAGAACCGTTCCGGAATGGTTCCTGTGCGTGCTAGAAGCGCCCTCAGGGGGGAGGACGCTTGTGAGAGAACGACCGGACACTCCCACACTGTATTAACCTAAACCTGTCATTCTAATAAACTATCTACTATTTTATTACCACAAATTCAGAAGTGGGATACACCATTGTGTGCCATTCGAGCCATTCGGGTAATACGACGCACGTGCTATTGTGATTCGGTCTGTGTGTGACTGGAATACGACCACGTGCTTGTGGTGCGGCTTCGTGTGACTCGTGTAGTCTTTATATTGCATTTTTAAGTGGAAGACACGAAATTATGGCTGCTTTGAACGAAATTTCGGCAGTGAAGGAAAGAATTGCGAAAGCACCGACGCAGCAGATTGTGACCCTGCACAAATTTCTGTTCCTCGAAGAGGGTGATCGACAGAACAGGAAGCGGCTACGGGCATTCAAGGGATTTCCATTTGCTGAAGAAACACCCCAGTTCCGGGCCAAAGTCTCATGGGCGGCAGAAACTTTTTCGCTTGGAGATCTAGTCGCCATATGCAACGTGCTGGGATTGGATTATGATGGCACTGTCCAGGAACTGGCTCAACGGATCTGTTTGAGTTTGGCGAACATTCAACGCCTGAATTCGCCGGCAGATTCCAACGCAGTCGCATCGGAAGAAGAAGAAGAACCGAACGAAGATGGGACTGAAGACGCGGAAGATTATGTGTCAATCTCCAGTACCGGCCCTCCACCGCAGTTCACAATGAGTTTTCGTGATATAGAGGATACCATTCGTCCATTCAATGGTGACGACGGATATCCTATTGAGGCATGGATTGCGGATTTTGAGGACAACGCTGCACTCCTAGGTTGGTCTGCATTACAAAGATTACTATTCGCAAAAAAGTCACTGGTTGGGTTGGCTAAGACCTTCTTGCGGGGAGAACGCGGAATCTCCGATTGGAAGATTTTGAAGTCCCGATTGTTGTCTGAGTTCTCGACGCAGGTTAATAGTGCTCAATTGCACGAATTGTTGTGCAACCGAAAGAAGAAGCGCGAAGAATCGTTTCAAGAGTATTTTCTAGTAATGAAAGAAATAGCTGCCAGGGGTTCAATAGAAACCGAGGCCCTGATACAGTATATAGTCGATGGCATTCCCGAAGAGGCGAGTCAGAAGATGACGTTGTATGCAGCCCAAACGCTAAAGGAACTGAAGGAGAGACTAAAAATTTACGAACGCATTATGAAATCTCCTCATTCAACGAAATCTAGGGGAGATCCTAGTCGAATGGAATCTTCCTTTAAGAGGAGTTTGTCAATTAAAGATCAACCTACGGCGAAGAGTATCAAGGGCACCATTCCCAGATGCTACAACTGCAACGAGGTAGGGCATCTCTCATCCGCATGCAAGAAGCCGAGAAGGGAGAAGGGAGTGTGCTACCTTTGTGGATCGTCAGAGCACCAGAAAAAAAGATTGCCCGCGACGCAGCGCAGCAGCCACGGGTGGATTGTCATCCAACGCGGTGGAAAAGACGCCATTGCATCTGATCGAGCCAGAAAACAAGATAACTCCGCCGTACGAAATTCTTCTAGCGTTGGACATAGGAAACGTCGAAGCCGAAATTGATTCCGGGAGTCCCATATCAATGTTAAACGTAAGTCTGATACCCCCTCGTACTTGTATTGAACCATACACCTCTGCTTTGCAATTTGTAGGAGCTAATCAGAGTAGAATTGAAATTTTAGGTCGGTTAAGGCAAAAGGTTAAGATATTAGATACCGAACTAACAATAAATTTCTATGTTGTAGTTAGCACCACGATGACTCGAGCTTGTATTGTGGGTCGAGATTTTATATCGAATAAGTTAATTCGTTTGATTTTTGATGAAAAGGTAGAAATTTAGAAAAGATTGCCGAAAGATGATACGGCGTGTAGCGTACCTGAAATCTTCCATATCAACGTGGCAGAAGATAACCATAACGCGAATATACAGGTGAACACGGATTTAGAATGGGAAGTGAAGGAAAAGGTAATTGATATTGTCAACGAATGTTATGTAGAGCCAAAAAGGCCAGATTTTCCTGTAACTGATTTGGAAATGAACCTGGTGATTAGACCAAATCATCAACCTTTCTTCTATCGTGCAAGACGTCTTTCTTATGCTGAGAAACAAGCCGTTACCGAGATAATTAATGACTTGTTGGAGAGAAAAATAATTCGTGCAAGTACCTCACCGTACTGTAGCCCTATAATTCTAATTAAGAAAAAATCAGCACGTATCAGATTGGCGATAGATTACCGCGATCTGAATAAAATAACACAACGCGATAACTTTCCACTTCCGAGGATTGACGATCAGATTGATAATCTTAAAGATAAAGTTTATTTTACGAAGCTCGATCTAAAAGACGCCTTCCATCATGTGAGATAGAGTGAATCTGCTATTCCATACACTTCCTTTATTACTTTTATGGGTCAATACGAATATCTTAGAATGCCATTCGGCCTTTCAAATGGTCCGTCGTGTTTCATGCCTTTATAAACGCCGCATTTCAACCTTTGTTGCGCGCAAACAAGGTGTTGATATATCTTGACGACCTGTTGATAGCCACGACAACCATTGTAGAAAATTTGGAAATTTTAAAAGAAGTACTGACGGTGCTGGTGCAGAACTGTTTGGAGTTAAGATTTGACAAATGTGAATTCCTTCTGACAAAGATTCTTTATTTGGGTTACGAAATCGACGTTAACGGAATACGTCCGAGTAAAGAAAACTTAGACGCAGTTATAGATTATCCCATTCCGCGGAACTTTCGAGAACTTCATAGCTTTTTGGGACTCGTATCGTATTTCCGAAAATTTCTAAAAAATTTCGCCATAGTCGCTAAACCCTTGTATGATTTGTTAAAGTCGAAGAGAGAATTCAATTGGGACGAGAACGCGTTGAATTGTTTTGCGTCATTGAAAGAAGCATTAATTTCCAAACCAATACTGTCCATTTACTCTTTATCGGCTGAAACCGAATTACATTGCGACGCAAGTTCGCATGGATTCGGGTCCGTATTATTGCAGAAACAGAAAGATGGCAAGTTGCATCCCATATCATATTTCAGTCGCCGGACTACGAAGGCAGAAGCAAATTATCACAGCTTCGAGTTGGAAGCTTTAGCTATAGTCTATTCTTTGGAACGATTTCGGATATATTTACAGGGAATTCCATTTAAAATTCTCACGGATTGCAATAGTTTAAAATTGACTTTAGAGAAGAAGGAAATAAATCCAAGCATCATGCGCTGGTCTCTAATCTTACGCAATTACGAGTATACCCTTGAGCATCGTCCAGGTGATAAAATGCAGCATGCTGATGCCTTAAGCCGAAAATATTCCGTACACCTTATAACTGAAAACACTGTCGAACAAACTTTATCCATTTTACAAAATCAGGACGCCGAAATAATCAAAGTACGAATTGAACTAGAAAAGAATGAGAGTAAATTTTTCGAACTAAATAATGGATTAATTTATCGGAAAGTTAAGAATAGATTATTGTTCTACGTTACATCTTCAATGGAAGAAAATGTAATACGAGCAAGTCACGAACAGATAGGCCATCAGGGCATAAACAAAACTAACGAATATATAAATTACACCGTCCCGATAAAGGCAATATACCTTTTTATACTTTGCACATCGACCACTATGGTCCTTTAGATAAAACAAAGCACCGTCATAAGTATGTATTTGAGGTTATCGATGCTTTCACTAAGTTTGTCAGGTTTTACCCAACAGTTAGCACTACCGCGCAAGACGTCATACGACATTTGAGAACTTATTTTAACACTTATAGTAAACCGTCGCGAATCATTTCAGATCGTGGGAGCGCTTTTACCTCCGCGAAATTTAAAGAATTTTTAGTTCAAAATAGTATTCAGCACATTCTAATAGCAACGGCAACGCCGCCTGCTAATGGTCAGATTGAGAGAATAAATCGTTCTCTCACATCTATTTTGTCAAAGTTGTCAAAAACAACTTGTTCGTGGGATAATGTACTGACCGAAACAGAATTTGCTTTAAATAATACCATAAACCGTTCTACCGTAGAAACCCCTTCAAAATTACTTTTTGGAATTAATCAAACGGGAGAAATTAATGATGATTTAAGACAGATTTTGGAAGAGCTACGTAATGAAGAACGTGATTCACAACAATTACGAGAGAAAGCAGTTAAAAATATAACATCCGCGAATGAATATAACACAGCCTATTACGATAAGAAGCGAAAAAACCCGTGAAGTACAGGGCTGGAGATTTGGTGATGATCAAAAATGTGGACACTACACCTGGTGTTCACGGAATCGACATGTCAACGCCATCTCGTAATGATGAGCATTAATTAGGCAGTTGGCGACGGCGCGTTCGCTCATGTGGAGCAGCGATCATGGTCCCTTCCATCCTACTTGTTTAGAGAGAGAGTTTGACATAAGAGGGTAGGCTTTTGTTACGGTATGCTTTGGCTCGGTTGGTCAACGACTCACGCGGATTTCTCTCCGAAAATCCATTTCGTGGATCAAGACACCATGGCGTTCAGAAATGGCATTTCTTCAAAGCCCGTGCAAGCTATAAATTGCAAGATGACATTGTTTATTAGCACTTTGCGTACCCTTGCGAACCCTTTCACGTATCGTGCGCCGAAAAAAGTATTAAAAATTCACGCTGTTACTGATATTCCCACAAGTTTCTAATGCACTGTTTAATCATTCCAGTGAAGTAATAATAATTGGATTCCGTTTGCCCCTAATATTAGTTTACCGCCAACACTGAAATTTACAGTAAAATCTAATTTTAAAAGTCTCGCAGAAAGTTGCATGATGCATGAGTGTCTTGTGGTGCATGGATGCAACTGCAAATCGAGTTACTTTTGAAACCCGCATTGTGAAATAAAAGTTTGTCTAGTCCTGAGAAATTCATCGGTTCAGTGAAGTGTGTGCATGGCATAGTGCATATTATCTCGTGATTTCTCAATTCGCGCATCAATTTCATCGATTACTGGACCATGTGGGAGGCCTTTTAATTTAACAGGATTCCATTCAGATATACCCGTTACTTAGAAGACTTTGTCAGAAACTGAAGGATGTTTAAAAACAGAAAATGATTTTGTAATCGTGTGCAACGCGATTGTAGAGTCAGTGCCTGTGCCTGCCAAAAAGTGTTTCATAGAGTACCGTGCCTCTACGTGTTAGTGATGTGAACGCGAATTCCCATAAGGTGATAGGTCTATCGTTTTACCCTATACTTCGCCGATGTTAGTAACTAAGGGGGAGAAACAAGTATCTCACTCATATTTCTCCAAATATTCCTGCAACTATTCACTTACTCTAAGTTCAACTAAAACGTATTTATACATTATAAATAATACTACGTGATATGTATAAGCATTAACATTAATGTATCGAACGATTAAACATTGAGAATAAAAGAGAATTCAGTCGGCGCAGAAAATCATTTGCAAATCCAAGGCCAAATGTTACAAATTGCTTGATATCTCGAGTTCTATCGATTATAGTTAATAATAATTTATACTGGGCGGTTAGTGTAAATGTTATTAACATTATTTGTCACAGCAATAGCCACTGGAATGGATATTTTAGCCGAAAATCCATTTTTGCCGAAGAATTCGCTGGATTTCGCAATTGTAACTAACCGTCGACCTTGTTTTGATCGGGGGACATCATTCCTCGAAGTCTACATAAGGAGCTCACAGATCTTCATGTACTCAGTCGTCGTCGGTCCTCCGGGCTTGAAGGACCTCCGGGAACCCTGGAGCTGCCGAGCCACCTGGATCTACTGGACTTCCTGGGGACCTGGTCAGGGGTTCAACCCTGGTTCTTCCTCCCCCTCCCCCCTGGAGCTGCCGAGCCACCTGGATCTACTGGACTTCCTGGGGACCTGGTTCTTCCTCCCCCTCCCCCCGGAGCTGCCGAGCCACCTGGACCATTCGGAACTTCTGAACTTGCTGGGGACCTGGTCAGGATTTCAACCCTGGTTCTTCCGCCAGCCTCTCGCCCCTCTGGCCTGGGTTCGTTTATTCGCTTGGTGCTGATGAAATTTTGGGGTTCGGTAAGTCATTTAAAATTTGATTGTTTTGCGAATGTCAAATCTGATTTCTTCGGTCGTTTTTCATCATCTGTCCTATTTCCATGCATACTTTCGAGAATTTTGCGCGAGTCGTTCTATTTTGTGTATTTCTTCGATGGGTTTGCATGATTTATTTTATTTGATGCATTTCTTCGATGGGTTTAAATGATTTATTTCATTTTCGTGAATTTCTTCGATGGTTTTCCCTGATTCATTTCATCTCGTCTATGTCTTCGATGGTTTTTTGTGACTTCTGTCACTCTGTCATGCATCTCATCGATGGGTCTACATTCTCTGCTCTTTCCTTCAAGTACTTATCTCTGCGGTGGTTTTGCATGCTCGTGCGTGCTCTGCTGTTGGTCGAAATTATCTCGATCGTCTCTAACTCAATAAGCTTTTCCTTAATTTCTTTCCAGGCCGACCACACCGTTACTAACATATAGTAGTTGATTGTTTCAGCTTTTCAGGTTCACCGTTACTCGGGGAATGGAGTTAATAACACAATATATTTAAAAAGAAACTAGTGAAAAGTGATAGTGAAAAGTGATCGTGCAAAGTGACAGTGAAAGAAGACATCTAAGGAAGCCTAGGCTAATTTATTATAGTATGAAGTATTTAAGGTCCCATGTAAAATTGCCAAGCAATCACTAAATCATTAACTTTGTCGTTCGTTTATTGGCTCCTCATCTGTGATGAGGAGGTTACCGCTGCTTCCGTTTGCGGAAGCAAGTGACTGAGCATGGAATCGGTATGGGTGGATCAGTTTCATCCTTTGGTGTTCTTGTCCAAAGGGAAAAGTTTCGGGCGTAGGGGGTGCACATTTTGGTACACTGCCTGCGTAAGTCACCCGGTTCGATTACCCAATCTCCGTGTTAGACGGCTTGAGTCAGGTCAAGTGTTTGCTCCTGACGAGTCGCATCGGAGCAACAGGAATCGTCTGGGAGGCGCCGAGCACTTTTCCCTTTCGACTTAGACAGCAGGGTGGTAGGAACTGCGCCGTCCAATACTTGTTTCATGCTTACCCTTCGCCTTTCCTTCTTTCCTGAATTTCTTTTAATCGAGTGATTGCTTGGCAGTTCCCTAGATTCTATATCTAAACCGAAGGGATCGATGGAACTTTGTTTCCATCCATCTCTTTGGTTTAGTAGGCTTCATGTACAGGGAGATCGATGGAACTTTGATTCCATCTATCTCTCTACGGGTCTCCAAGCGCAGCAACCTCCTCGCGGTGAGACCTGGTAATCGGTGAGAACCGAGCCGATGGCTGCGATTGTCAAATATTCTAGTCGTATATAAGAATTTCTTTAACTTGCAATACTATGGTAGAATGTAAGAATAAAATATGTAACTTAAAATGTTGTTCGATTGTTCCTACCGAACCCCAGAATACGAATATAGTGTTAAGATGGAAGAATAAGTGCAAGTTGGAATATTTCAGCGAGATACTGGAACTGTTGAGTTTTTCACAATTTTTAAAGTCCTCTCTGCTTCAGCATTTTATTGAAATATACAAAGTTACAATTCCTTTGCGAGGTATTCCACGTTACATCATGAAAGCATGTCTTCCACAAATAATGGTGTTGTTTATATAAATTTGTATGTTAAATAAATTTGTTTTGCGTTAAATAAACCGGAATAGGACAGCAAGGTTAAAAGACGAATGTGATATCGTTTTATTTTCTTCCTCCGTTCTTTTCCGTTGAACGAAATATGTTCATAAGACGATTTTTAAATTGTTACTCTAACAGAAACATTTGTAAATCGCGGGCATTGACTCTCAAAACATAAACTAGTTTTACTCGTGCTTAATTCTAGTTCCTACCACGCGTAGCGTTACAATCTGTTTTGAGACTTCACCGGTAACGTTGCATGCGACACTAAAATGGCAAGGGGGTCCTAGGACCCCCTAAACCGGCGACACAAAAATACATTGCTTGATAGGTCTATTCTATACCTCGTCTGAGATGCTGCAAACAGACATCCCCCCCTCCCCCAACGCAGAGAAATAATAATAATTTTTAATCAACGATCTAGCGAACCATTATGTAGCAAACAGACATTGTTCACGGAATCGACATGTCAACGCCATCTCGTAATGATGAGCATTAATTAGGCAGTTGGCGACGGCGCGTTCCCTCATGTGGAGCAGCGATCATGGTCCCTTCCATCGATTCGCGATCGATGGAAGGGGAAGGCTCTTCCTTCCAGGAAAACCGATCGCGATTCCTGGAAGGCGCTCTCTGTTCGCGACTCGGCAACGACACACAAGTTTTCTGAAATTCTATACGCGCTTCTCTTGCTGGTGCTTCGAGTTCTCTAACGCTTTTGCTTGATTAGTCTCTACTTAACGCTTACCACTTAGATTCATCGCCTGCTTGAACTCTAAGTTCTTATTTAGTTAAGTGGTGCACATTAAACACTTGTAAATAGTGTATTGCTTGTGATCTTGTACATATAATATAACTGTCGTGTCTCGTTGAATTATAAACTATATTTGTCCTCGTGTCCATTAACAGTGTCTTACGTGTCTAAATTTATTACTGCTCCCGCGAACCTTCGCCAATAAACATTATAAACATTTTTTGGTGCTTCGAGCCGGATATTAGTGCCTGTGAAACAGTTCGCGAAAGTTCGGTGGTGTTCCAAAGGTTCGTTAGTGTCGTCCAACCGTCGCGCGTGACCTCCACACCGGCAAAACAATGAGTCACTTTATAACGAGTCAGCGCGACCTTAACGGTCGAATTGCTCGATCATTCGAGAATTTGAAAAAGCTAGGAGAGAATAATATTACCAAGGGCAATGTGTCCTCGAGATTAGAGACGCTCCGTAAGAATTGGGCGAAATATGAGCTGCAGCACGATCACCTGTTGGCCCTGGCGGCATCCGACGTAGCCTTTGCAGGCAGTGACTACTTCAAGGATAGGAACCTGTCGCCTGCAATAATGGAAGAGATATTCAGTACACAAGAAGCACTACTGATGGACAAGTTAGAGGACATTACGAAAATGGAGAGCATTGCCACGCGAACGTTGGAGCGATTAGCGAGCGACGAAAGAACAGCCGATTCTCCTGCTACGGCCGTCCGTTCAAAAGCTTCGCTTCCCCGAATACCTTTGCCCACCTTCGCTGACAAACACAAGGACTGGCCATCCTTTCAAGGTCTCTTCCGTTCGCTAGTTGTTCGAGACACGACCCTGACGGATGCGGAACGATTGCATTATCTCCGAGGCGCCCTAACTGGAGACGCTGAGCTGCTCCTCCGCAATATGCCTGAAAGGGAGGAGAATTTTGAGGCTGCCTGGCAATTGCTGCAGGATCGTTACGACAATCAGCGGTTAATGGTTACGGCGCAGATGAATACTATATTCAATCTGTCACCCATCACTCGTGAATCGGGATCAGAGCTCAAGCGATTATTTTACACCGCCTGCGACTCACTGAAGGCCCTCGAGGCCATGAAGCGGCCCTTCGACGCCAGTGGCGACTGGCTAGTGCATCTAATAGTCGAGCTGATAGATCCACAATCCAGATACGAGTGGGAGACGCTCATCGGTAAAACGAAATTGCCACCTACCTTCGCTGAATTACAGAAGTTTCTGGAGGGTCGCGTTAACACGCTTGAGGCCTTGGAGGAAAAACGTAAGGGACCAGAGAGCCGATCTGGGAGGTCAACGGCCACCCAGAAGACAACCAAGGTTCATCAGGTGAGCCAAGCGAAACGAGCACAGGAACCTTGCCACCTGTGCAAGGAGAACCATTTTTTATTGTACTGCCGCGTCTACAAAACCAAGACAGCGTCAGAGCGCCGAGCTGTCTTGCAAGATGCTAACTTGTGTTACAATTGCCTGGGTCATCATCAAGTGAAGGACTGCCGATCTGACCGCCGGTGCCAGCAATAGGGCCCTTTACACGGACGGTCTTGCGCGCGGTCCGGCGCGCGGGCCGGCGCGCCACACGCCGCGCGGCCCGCAAAAGTACGTGAGGCCGGATCGTGGCGCTCCTTCGCGCGGGCCAGAAGGTCGTACCCGTCACTACTTAGAGATAGCGAGTTCGGGCTCCCATTTCTACGTCGACTCCACATGCTTTGTACACGATCCACCGCAGGGGTGTATTGTGTTCTACCTGTTCGATGTATATTATCGATCTGCGAAACGATCGACAAGACACGATCGCGATATACGTTCGCGAAAAGTATACAAATTCCTCGATATACCTGGCCTATAAAGGATATCATAAATGCTGTTACTGTAGGGTACACTGAAACATCTGTTTTTACGAAGCTAAATTTGGTTGACCTGAAGGTGCTATAAATTCTAGAAATGCTTTATGACTCAGTTATAACGAGTGTAAAATTTTACAAGGGTACATTAAAAAATGTCCAAATGTTTCCCCGGCAATGCGATGGCAAATGAAATTGCAGTTAACACATTCACTGTTGTGACGATCATAAATATTACTATCAACGGCAATAATTACCATGTCACTGCTTGTTTTAATATAAAAACTAATATTGATAGACAATAAATACATATAGGTATGCAAGTGATGTTATGTCTAAGATAAATGATGAAGAGATGTAATATGCAAGATGTTTTGAAGAAGGGGGGTAGTCTTCTGATTGCTCGTGATGCAGGTCAAACTTTTCACCCACGCTCTTGCGTGGCGCGCAGCAAGAAAGCATCACAGTCCTGCCCGCGCGCCAGAAAGCACCACGCTCCTGCCCGCGCGCAAATCTCGAATCCAGAAGAGTTTTCATAAGAGACAGAAAAGGTAGTTAGAAAAGGAAAAAACGATACTTGGAACCAGGCTCGTTGCGCGCCTCAGGATTTCCGACAGTGCGGACGAGTCTGAGGCGCGCGACGAGCCTGGCAGCCGATCCTGGCAGCCAAGACTCCAAACGCAACGCCGTCGATAAGCCGTGCCTCGATGGGTTTCGAGGACTTCGACCCTCGAGACCAGGGGGGCCGTACCATGTTGCCCCCTAAGACGTGGCGAATAAAAAATTCTACATTTCGCACCGGATCTTGGCGAAAGTGACGTGGATCGTTTCCTTATGTTTTCCCGATGAAAATGGTCCAAAAAACGACACAAATCGGATTGTAATTAAGGAATCTTCATAATAAATTGATTTCCATAACTTCGTTAAAAATAGTCCGATTTACATGAAATTTGGTATAATTTTCATTTGAGAAACGTAAAGAATCCATCGGTATCACCTCCATATCGATACGATAAAGAATAAAGTATACAGTTTTTCTGAAACAGGTATGAATCCTTGGCCGACCGCAGCGAATCAAGGTCGGCGACCCACAGTCGAGGGTGAAATATTCATTACAGCGTATTGAGAAATTCTTTACTCTTCGTCGTATCGATATGAAAGCAACACTAATGGATTCCTGGCGTTCTCCCAATTAAAATGATCACAAATATCATGCAAATCGGACTACTTTTACACAAACAATACAAATTATAAAAGGAGTAGGCATTCCGTGGTCCGAACGATGACCAGAACGAGCAAAGAACCTAATAAAAAGAAAATAAATATAAGGAAAGTAATCGTAATAAACGTACTGTTACGTGCCGCGGCCTTTTTAGTGTTCGAGCGGCACGATTTTTAGACGCAATATCGATTAGGGGTATCCCACAGTCGTTAGACTATCAAGTATTGCTGGATTGAGTTTATGATTTAGAAAAAGCAAGGAGGCTCGCCGCAGTCGTAACAGTCGATTCTTTTAGTTGATAATTATTTAGGTACCTTCTCAGAAGGAGAAGGGGTAGATTTTGGGATCGTCGTTGCTCCAGTCCCATACGGGTCTTTTCAATGGAATCAGATAGGTAATTCACTAGTAGAGGTTGAGTATAAATAAAATTTTAATGTTGAATAACGGATGAAATCAAAAGAACATAACATAAATTATGGATATGATCGATCAACAATTGTATAAAGTTCAGGTACTAATATAATTGATTATAATTTCTGACTAGGGAAATCCCACAGTCGTTTGACTGTCAGAAATTATTAGTTAGATGCATTAAATTTTAACAGTGCCAAATAAGTGGTAAAGAAAAAGATAAGAAAGGGAACTCACCAGACAGTCGCAATAATATAAATGTTAATCTGCTTTTAAATTTGCTTTTTGAGTTTTGGAAAACTTTCTGGATCGCTGATAAACCTGAATCAGAAAGAAGGATTAGACGCGAAAACACACACACACACTTGATTTGAATTATAAATTGAAACGGAAATAATGTAAATTAAATTATTAACTGAGTAAGTTAAGCGAATAATTAGTTTTGAAAAGTGTAGGATTTGAATTGTTTCGCAAAGTTGAGTCTTTCACGCGGTTACACAGTAGACCGGAGAACTCTAGCTCTATAAGACTTCGCGGACCCA
Organism: Andrena cerasifolii; assembly: GCF_050908995.1. NCBI lineage: Eukaryota > Metazoa > Arthropoda > Insecta > Hymenoptera > Andrenidae > Andrena > Andrena cerasifolii. Next base: position 920,331 of record NC_135121.1, on the reverse strand, counting down.
ATGACACGCACCTCACGATTTATCGTCACAGAGTGCCGCAGCTTCACGCTCTCGGCAGCGACCACAGTGGGTCCGTACCGAAAATGCTTACGCTGCATTTTATCGCTCGGCCGCGCTACCATGGGCCCGTCTACTTAACGAGGCGGTGTGTGTGTGCGTTTTCACGTCCATCCATCAGACTCCCGATTCAAATATATGATCAATCTTTACGGAATATTTGTACTCACAGGAAAACATGACGTCTCACATACAATTTCGCACAGCTAAAGGTCCTCCCTTAATGTTCATGATTTCATATACACAATTTCTGACTAGGGGAATCCCACAGTCGGTTGACTATCAGAAATTGTGTTGGGTATTCAAATTTTAACAACAATTTTTAATTAATTACTAATTCACACATGCGACAAGATCGTGGGAAGGCGCGGTTCCCTGCACCGGATGTAGAGCATACAATTTCGTCAGTCTTCTAAGAAATGATCCAGTCTGCGCATTCCCGCTGTAGCCGTTACTGATTATGTTACAATGTTTAACGCGACGGTCAGAGGTGTGCTCAACGAGGGTTCTCCCACAATGCTGCAAAGCATTGTTGAAACGCCACCCTGCCGCTTACATAAAACGGATTCGGCACAGAAGGAGAATCACTGGGTCTTTCCGAACGCGACTCTCTGGTGAGAACGCCGCTGCGTCAGCACCGCCTTATCTGTATCGCGGGACGGCAGTACGTTGAGACGACGACGTTCCAAGAAAAGGGGTTTTTGTTCTATCAAAAATATTATTAATTAATAGGCAGGAGTATGATCAACGAGGGATTTCCCATAACGCTAGGCGTTGTTGATGCATACCCTGACTTAAAAGAAAAATTTTACGTTCCGAACGTAACATCCCTCCCTCCTTGGAACCATCGTCGTCCCCGACGATGTATACTGAAGGTATAAGGTACGGTAGCGCTTATGATCGTATATGTATATGGACGTACAGGCTCAGGTTGCATTGGACTAGGGAATTCCCATAATGTTTGCACATTGACGCAATGCAATCCCGTTACAATTTAAGTGGGTTAAAATAGGGGTTCGTATATTAGGTCGTGAATGACGCGCAGATGATGGTTAGGTTTGTACCGCGTGTATCGCGTAATCGTGGTGCCTCCGACATACAGATGTATTGGCCCCGTCCGTTCACCGAGCGTCACCACCTCGTACGCACAGTCCAGTACGGTTTTACTGACGGTTGGGCAGCTCTCCACATCAATTGTGACTATTTCTGGACACTGCCGTAGCAAGCCACAAATGTCCTCATCAGTGATACCTTGGCTTTCTCTGCAGTGGACCTCTACCAAGCCCTTGAGGAATTGTAGCATCCACCCCCCGACAGTCGGATGCATGTAGTTGATATTTAGGATTTTTAGTTTTTCCAATTTCCGGAGTGGTTCCAGAACGAATTCTCCTTTGATGTTTGTGCAACCACTCAGATTTAAAGATGTTACTTCCCCCATGTATAGGCCAATCTCTGAGACAAGGCCAGAAGCAACCCATCCGCAGAAGGTAAGACTCAGGGCTGTTATACTCCGATATTTTGAGGGGAAAGAGACAGCCATCTCTACCGGGCCCAGCTCCAGCTCGGCAAAATCTCCCCTTTCAACTGCCTCGTTGCCTTCCTCCATTTCCATTTCAGGCATGGGCTCCTCGAAACCACAGAAGTGCAACTCCAAGGTTGTTAGGGTCGTCTGCAGGTCTGAGTTGTTAATTAACGCCTGCAAAATACTATGGTCTATTAAATTTTTACATATACTGATCTTTAAATAATTCAGATTCCGCAACCCTTGAAGAGTGGTTGCTAGGTTTGAAGGTTTTAGTTGTTCGCATCGGTGGAGAGAAAATGTTTCTAAATTTTTGTTGATTGCCGGAAGGGACTTCCCAGTGATGTCCGTATTCGTAAGACAGAAAGACTTTAGAATTCCTGCTAGGGCCAGGACCTTAAAGAGTTCAGGATCCACGGGACCCTCACATTTCAAGACGTGGTGCCCCCGACTCCAGGTCTCTCAAGGTCGATGGCCGGATCGTCACAGCAGTTAGATCTATTGCTTGCAGTTCTGGACAACTTCTTATGGCAATGGAGATAACTTGGGGTCTCAAACATTTTGCCAATGTTTCTTCATCTATCCGTATGCTCTTTAGCTGACTACCTGCTCTCTTCAGGAACCAGTAAAATGACTTAGTGCTCACTATCGTCCCTTCCCATCCATTTGGCCAGCACCAGTCATTCAGGTCGATATGGCGAAGACCGTGATACGAGGCGAGGCTTCCGAGTCGCCACCTTCTAGAGACCATCTCTAGACGGCTCCTGTCAGCAAACGGCAAATAGTTGGCAATTTTAGAGATGCATTCTATTGGGAGTGGAATCCGCTCACGCAAATCAAACCCAGGGAATGGGTTCACGTCAGGTCGTGGGGGAATTAACTTGGTGCTGTGCCACGAGTCCGCCATCAGCACCCTTAGCTTCCTCTTATGGCATATTATTCCTACGTCCGCCGCAGCCAAAGCCTTCTTTGCTCCGTCTATAGACTTAAATGTCACGAAAGCATTGTTCCCTGATGTCTTCCGCAGCACCACCACATGTTCAACTCCATACGGGTGAAATATCTCCATCAGTTTCTCCTTTTTGGTGTACGGCGCCAAACGGCTGACGAAGAGTCGCCGATCGAGAATCTCTGGCCGGGAGAAACTGGACGATGCCATTTCGCTAGTGTACAGACAGTCACAGAAAGCAAGACCAAAATTATGAAATAACAAAATCATTGTCGAAGAAGGAAAAGAACATAAGAAGAATCGTAGCTAACAACAAGTTCTGACAAGGGAATTCCCATAGTCCTTGGACTGTCAGGGTTTGTTATTAAGTATACATGTTTCTAGCAGTTTATCATCGCTCTTTGAATAGGTAACGGTGGTCTGTTTTCTGAAATAGACAATTCTTGAATTTCCTCAGTGGATCCCAAAAATAATAGACCATCAATCCTATTATAATCAAGGCCTGTGCCGCTATTGTTCCGTACGTCAATGACAAATGTGATTTTCTTGCTCGGTGATGTTCTCCAATTTCCTCTGGTTGGGCTTCAATTTCATACAAAGAATCAGATGTGCGTTCCAGTTTGTTATTGTCTTGAAACTATATCCGCTCAATAGCGATGTATGTAATTTTCCGTTGCGCGCAGTACTCAAAGCCGTGATAAAGCGATGCGTTGCAGTAATGTAATGTTTCAAAGAAATTTCAACAGATTCTGAATATTGACTCATTGCTAAACTATAGTTCAAAGCTAACTGTTTATCAATTTGCATTTCTAAGTCGGGTCAGCGTCAACCTGAATCAGTCAAATCAATCAGGACTCCAATTTAATTGTAATTTATCGACATGTTTGGTGAGCATTTTACCAGCTTCATCTCTTAACAAAACATTGTTTCCTTCTAGTATCCCAATAATTTTATATGGTCCGTGATAGCGCTTGGCGAATTTTCCCCTTTTTGGTTCTACTAAAACACGTACCGTATCTCCTATTTTTCCTTTGAAGGGACGGGCGTTTCTATCATAATACAACTTTGATCTTTCTTTTGCCTGAACCAAATTTTGTCCTGCTATTACTTGCATCTCCGAAAGTCGCGTTATTAGATCATGTAAATATGAATTGTATGTGACCAAATTCTCGTCGTCCGGGAATGAACTCGGGCAACGCGCAAGTTTGCCAAAAACTAATTCATACGGGGTAAAATTTGTGGCTTCATGGACAGATGTATTATAAGAAAACATAGCAAAGGGTACTAATCTATCCCAATCGTCAAAATCATTCATGTAATGGCTAATGTATTCGGTTAACACTATGTGACTTCTTTCCAATGCACCATTGGTTTGGGGTCTATACCCGGATGTAGTGACATGTTGAATTTTGAAGATTTTTGCTAAGTTCCGAATTATCTTATTAATGAAACTAGTCCCTTTGTCCGTTAGTATTGCGCGTGGCGTTCCATACTGCAATATAAGGTTAGTAACCAGTGCGTGAGCTATAGTTTCTGCTTTTATGTCCGGAACAGGGACAGCTATGCAATATTTTGTCAAATTATCTTGCATAGTTAGTATATGTTTGTTCCCGCTGGGAGTAGTGGGTAAAGGACCTACAGTGTCTAATGATACTTTAGAAAATGGCTCCAAAGGAGTGTCAGTGATTAACATTGGTTCACGAGTTTTAGTTCTTACTAATTTTTGATTCTGGCAACTATTGCAAGTACGGATATAATTTTGAATATCGTTGCGCATACCTGGCCAATAAAATCGTTCTCGGATTCTGCAATATGTCTTTGTTAAACCCTTATGTCCTCCTACCAAACTTTCATGTAACTCTGAAATGATTTTCAGACGAAGTTCTTCCGGAGGCACCTGAGTGTTTCCGTAACAAAGGGCTATTTCGATATTGCTATCCTCAAATGTATTCCTTAATATTTCTATTAACGTACCTTGAGGTAATTCGTCTGTAAAGTCGCCATTCTGTGAGATTCTTAGACCCTTTATATCTAAATCTGAAAGAATTTTCCTTAGGTTCTGTAGCCCAAGTTCCAAATCCCGAGTAGAAATTTTATCAAAATGTTTCCTTTTTACGACTACGCTAAATATTCTATTTTTACCGCGTCTTGTTATTAGTATTTGTCCCACTCTGGGCTTTGCCTCTTTTAAGTCGTTCGCATTGATGATGCCTAGGTCGGAGAGCAATATACTCACTGGTGTAACAAGTTCACAATCGGACGAAATGAAATGTACATAGTTTGATCTGTAATACGTTAGATTTTGTCTCGTAGAAGTTACGATGTCTTTACTTTTGTATTGCTTGCTGCGAGATTCGAATTCTAGATCCGGAGGTATGTAATCAGCGTCCGGGATGTATATGGATGATGAGTTTGAGATTTGTGGGAAAAGCTGTCTAGGAGTAGATTTTTGAACGATAGGTTGCCTACCTCCCTCCTTGGGAGTTCGATCAACCGTTGAATTTGGAAATGGTGTCGAAAGTGCTATAGGGTTTGGATCTACAGTCGGGGTAGGTAAGATTGAACTGTATCTAGGCCTGTTAACGATTGTGCTATCAGGCACTCTTGTTGCAGTTATTTCTAGTTCTGATTCTTCCGGAATATTTTTCAGCTGAGGTGCTTTACTGGCTGTTTCCTCACGCCTTGGATTTGGAATTTGACTACCTTTTTCAGAATCTCTAGCTTGTTGTAATAATTTTTCTATACGTCTATTTAACTCTTCGTCCCCAGTATCATCATCGTATGGATCCAAATCTTGTAATATTTCCTGTCTACGTTCATCTAAAGTGTCTCCTTCAGAAAGGGCATCTAATAAAACTATTTCCTCTTCAAGTTCCTGTAATTGAGCGCTTTTATCTAATAATGATTTTTCAAATCTATTAAAAGACTCTTGTAGTTCTTCTAAATCTATAAATGTGGACTTCTGTTTGTTCTGATCATCTGTATCACTATCGCGAACTTCGGGTAAATTAATGGCAATAGTTTTCTCTACTTCGGACTCGCTCCCTTTTTCCCGCAATTCCGTACCGGCCACTGCACTTTGTGAATCTGGAATTTTAGGATTCTCCATCATCTGTTTAGGATGAAATCCCAGATTCGGCAGTGTACTCCTACGTTGACGGAATATGGGCGGATCTGACTGTTCGTCATCGGAATCGACGTCCTCTACTAGAGAAAGTTCTTTTGATCTACCTAATTCTTGTGTTTTTGATGGTCCCGGAGCTTCAGTAGCTTGAAACTTTGCTCGCGTTCTAGTTGCTATTGCACTGGTATCTAAAGGTACAGGTATCCTCGGTTTAGATATTGAACTTACTGGTCTCCCTAATTTTGGTTTTCCTGGTAAACTAGCTATTCTTTCCTTAGGTTTGGAAGCTTCAAATTCCGAAGATGTCGGGATTCGTTTGCCCGTTGTGGAGGGTTTATTTATTGGTAATAATTTTGGGCAATCAGGTGCTAACTCCGACTTTGTATTATCAGAGGAATCCGATAAACTGAAATCATCAGACGAACATAGTTCATTTACTATGACTGGATTCCTTGATAAGGCATCAGCATTTGTGTTTAATTTTCCTGCCTTATGAATAAATTCATACTCATAATCTCGCAATTTTAGTCGCCAGCGGATCAATCGTTGCCCTGGATCTTTTATTGAATTAATCCATCGTAGCGGTTCGTGATCACTGACTAGGGTAAATTTACGGCCATATAAATATGGTCTGAAGTGTAAAATGGCATAAAGGACTGCCAAACATTCCTTTTCTGTAGTGAAATAATTTTGTTCCGGTTTAGTTAAAATTCTCGAAAGATATGCAACTGGGAGATCTTGACCATTTACTTCCTGACTGAGTACAGCGCCTATGGCATAGTCTGACGCATCTGTAGTTAAGGTGAATGGACTATTAAAATTTGGATACTGAAGTATGGGACTTTTACAAAGTGCTTTTCGTAATTCCAGAAATCCTTTCTTTTGTTCCTTTCCCCAAGTGAAAATAGAATTTTTCTTCAACAAGTCTGACAGTGGTTTAGCTTTTTCTGCGAAGTTTTTGATAAAGCGTCTGTAATATCCTGCTAGACCTAGAAATTGCCTAATATTTTTCTGATTTTTCGGACGAGGGAAATTCTTTACTGCACTAATCTTTTTCGGATCCGGTTTTACACCTGAGTGACTAATAACATGTCCTAGGTAAGCAACTTCTATTTTGAGGAACTCGCACTTATCGGGTTGTAAAGTTAATTTAGCATCGGCCAAACGCATGAATAAACGACGAATTTTCTTTTCATGTTCTTCTAAATTTTTGGCATATACCACGATATCATCCAAATAAACGAAAACTTCTACACCCTGTAACCCGCGTAAGACTTGATCCATTAGCCTTTGAAAAGTCGCTGGAGCATTTTTGAGACCTTCCGGCATTCGGATGTATTCATAATGACCGTTTGGGGTTGTAAAGGCTGTTTTTTGTCTATCTTTAGGATCCATTTCAATTTGTTGAAATCCGCTTGCTAAGTCAAACGTAGAGAAATATCGGGCTTCACCTAAGTGATCCAGAATATCGGTAATGTTCGGTAATGGATATGCATCGCCAATGGTTTTCTCATTAAGATTGCGGAAATCTATGACTATTCTCCATCTCAGATTGCCTTTAGAATCCGGTTTTTTAGGAACAATCCAAATGGGCGAATTATACGGTGAATTTGAAGGTGCTATTATTCCGTTATTTAGTTTATTACGAACCTGTTTTTCTATTTCATCTTTATGAACCGGAGGAAAACGATACTGTCGCGTATTCACAGGAACATCATCTACTGTGGGGATTCTGTGTTTAATGTATGAGGTACATGGTAATTTATCGCAAGGCAAGTGGAATCGTTCTGGAAATTCTTTAATGATTTTAATTACATAATCCCGTTCTTCTTCGTTCAAATGATCGAGACGCAATTTTTTTATGATTTCTAAAACTCTGTCTTCCGCGATTGGCAAGGTCTCATCTTCTGTATCAGAATCGAAATAATTTTGTTCTTCTTCGGGGAAGTTATGGTACTCGAATGGTATTAATTCTTGTGGCGGAATTTCGACTTCGACATCCTTATCCGTCGTATTAACGGCAAAGACGTGACATGCGCCTTGGTCATTTACAGACACAACAGCTTCGCCAATGTACAAACCATCTATAGTTTCAATTTTAGGTAGATATCCCTCTTTTAAATCATGATTCGTAACGTCAATGGCAACCGCTTTTCTAGTACGTGCTTTTAAATACAAAAGTCGGGGTTTTACACTACGAGGTACTGGATCATGGCCAACAAAAGGTATGGGTTTAATAGGATCGCTTCGTGTTACCAATGTGTTATGGGCGAAGGAGATTTCAGCCTGCTCTTGTGTGAGATACTCTTTACCTAATATACCATCGCAACGCAGTACAAATGAAGATCTTACGACATGAAATTTTACGGGTTTGCCTAATAATGTAATTATTGTGGTACCTAAAGTCTCTGTCATATCCGGAGTTATTCCTGAGATAGCAACTGATTCATGAAGTGCGACTGAAACATTTTCGTCAAGGGCGCTTAATTTGATTACGTTTATATCTGCTCCTGTATCTACGAGGAAATATGCACAACCCATATTCAGCTCTTTACCCATCATTTTTACTAGTGGGGATTCGGGTTTTTCTACCGTTGCAATTTTTCTTGGTTTGCTAGAAATTTTACTGTTGCATGACGCTCCTTTTCCGAATGACTCGACGTCGCGTCCGTCCGTCGGGTCATTTGTGCGTTTAAATGACCGGTTCTATCTTCGGGTTTAGTATTTCTATTATATGGAGAACTCGGTCTCGTTGATGGAGGAATAGGAGATGGAGATCTTGGTCTAGGCCATTGAGAATACCTATCTCTTGCTGAACGTGGTGGTTCATTACTGTTTGTATTATAATGATCATACGGGTAATAATTAGGATATGGCATTGGCGGATAGAAATAAGGCGAGTAGTACGGATGTGGAGGAAATCCCGGTGGATTGTAATAATGATTGTATGGTTCCCTGTTGCGTGATGGGGATTTTAAAATTCCTACTGGCGATCCGGTTACGTCAGGATTGGGACTCGGTGAACGTGTGCGATTCTCTTCTTCGTTTCGAATTGCATAATTTTGATAGCGAGGAGGGTTAATGGATTGGCGATTAGCGTAATCCTGATAGTAAGAATTCGATGGTCTAGAATAGTTATTATTCTGATTAAATGATACTTTCTGGATTTCATTCGATGGTAATATTCCGGATTTCATTCGCGTTTCTATACGCGCTGCAAATTTTCTCGCATCTTCTAAAGTTTTAGGGTCACGTGCATCTACTGAGCGCGTTATTTCATCTGGAAGTCCGCGAATATAAGCTTCCAATCCGCATTCTTTTAATGGTAATAACATTTGTTCTGCATTATTCCCATAACTATCCTCTAACGCAACTCGAGCTCCGCTAATTAATATGTTTAATCTGTCATAAAAATCGCTAACTGATTCGTCCTTTTTCATCCGAATATTTTCTATTTCGTGTTGATAGTAAGGATAATTCTTGCCCGGTGCGAATCTACCCTTTAGATGTTTAATTAGTTCATTAACTGTAGTAAATGTTTTTCCATACGTGCTATCGCGAGCTGAACCCTTCAATTTTCCTAATACTGATTTTAGAAACGAGCCCTCTAATGCAGGAGGCACTAATGCTGCGCTATTTTGTACATCCTGTACAAAATCCTTAAGAGGAACGCCCTTCCCATCAAAGTACGGAATATTTAAAGTACTATTTTGAATAGTCAAGCACTCCGCCATGGAGGTCATCATTGCACTTGCGTCTTGAGACATGGTTGAATATTTGTATAAAAATATATGGGCAGAACTAGTCAATAAATATAGATAATAGTCCCAGCATTACCACGACCACACTGATAATATATACAAAAATGGAAAAATTTTATAATTCTATCTGATTTCAATGAATATGAGCACCCAGGAATTCTTGCAAGAGAATTCCTGGTATCCCACCGCTGCCACCAGATCTGTTACGTGCCGCGGCCTTTTTAGTGTTCGAGCGGCACGATTTTTAGACGCAATATCGATTAGGGGTATCCCACAGTCGTTAGACTATCAAGTATTGCTGGATTGAGTTTATGATTTAGAAAAAGCAAGGAGGCTCGCCGCAGTCGTAACAGTCGATTCTTTTAGTTGATAATTATTTAGGTACCTTCTCAGAAGGAGAAGGGGTAGATTTTGGGATCGTCGTTGCTCCAGTCCCATACGGGTCTTTTCAATGGAATCAGATAGGTAATTCACTAGTAGAGGTTGAGTATAAATAAAATTTTAATGTTGAATAACGGATGAAATCAAAAGAACATAACATAAATTATGGATATGATCGATCAACAATTGTATAAAGTTCAGGTACTAATATAATTGATTATAATTTCTGACTAGGGAAATCCCACAGTCGTTTGACTGTCAGAAATTATTAGTTAGATGCATTAAATTTTAACAGTGCCAAATAAGTGGTAAAGAAAAAGATAAGAAAGGGAACTCACCAGACAGTCGCAATAATATAAATGTTAATCTGCTTTTAAATTTGCTTTTTGAGTTTTGGAAAACTTTCTGGATCGCTGATAAACCTGAATCAGAAAGAAGGATTAGACGCGAAAACACACACACACACTTGATTTGAATTATAAATTGAAACGGAAATAATGTAAATTAAATTATTAACTGAGTAAGTTAAGCGAATAATTAGTTTTGAAAAGTGTAGGATTTGAATTGTTTCGCAAAGTTGAGTCTTTCACGCGGTTACACAGTAGACCGGAGAACTCTAGCTCTATAAGACTTCGCGGACCCAATGACACGCACCTCACGATTTATCGTCACAGAGTGCCGCAGCTTCACGCTCTCGGCAGCGACCACAGTGGGTCCGTACCGAAAATGCTTACGCTGCATTTTATCGCTCGGCCGCGCTACCATGGGCCCGTCTACTTAACGAGGCAGTGTGTGTGTGCGTTTTCACGTCCATCCATCAGACTCCCGATTCAAATATATGATCAATCTTTACGGAATATTTGTACTCACAGGAAAACATGACGTCTCACATACAATTTCGCACAGCTAAAGGTCCTCCCTTAATGTTCATGATTTCATATACACAATTTCTGACTAGGAGAATCCCACAGTCGGTTGACTATCAGAAATTGTGTTGGGTATTCAAATTTTAACAACAATTTTTAATTAATTACTAATTCACACATGCGACAAGATCGTGGGAAGGCGCGGTTCCCTGCACCGGATGTAGAGCATACAATTTCGTCAGTCTTCTAAGAAATGATCCAGTCTGCGCATTCCCGCTGTAGCCGTTACTGATTATGTTACAATGTTTAACGCGACGGTCAGAGGTGTGCTCAACGAGGGTTCTCCCACAATGCTGCAAAGCATTGTTGAAACGCCACCCTGCCGCTTACATAAAACGGATTCGGCACAGAAGGAGAATCACTGGGTCTTTCCGAACGCGACTCTCTGGTGAGAACGCCGCTGCGTCAGCACCGCCTTATCTGTATCGCGGGACGGCAGTACGTTGAGACGACGACGTTCCAAGAAAAGGGGTTTTTGTTCTATCAAAAATATTATTAATTAATAGGCAGGAGTATGATCAACGAGGGATTTCCCATAACGCTAGGCGTTGTTGATGCATACCCTGACTTAAAAGAAAAATTTTACGTTCCGAACGTAACAGTACTAATGGACTAATTTTTGTACCTATTTAAATATTATACGAAAAGGAAAAAACAGCCAAGCCTCTGCTTAAATTTTTTTTAAATGCTGCCAAATATGTACAAATATAGGCATAAAGTTTTCAATTAATATAATTTGTGGGTTTCTCTGAAAATAATCCCAAATCTCGCGCTCCTGTTCAGGCCGTCAAGGTAGAGTGACTCCTTAAGAAAGGGTAAAAAATTATTTGCGCAGCGTTTGGTTTCCGTAAACGGTTCTTGACCTCGACAACAGCAAGCCACTGCTAGTATATTTTCAGAAACACCTGATATCGCCAGAAACGCCAGTACGTTTGCGCACGCGGGGTCCCGCCTGCGCCGTCCTTCCTTCAAATTACAAAAGGATCCCTTATCGCTCGAGTATAAACACAACATATTTGTTTGCATGGTTACAAACTTCGTCCATTAGCTATCCGAATAGAGTGATGGATACACAAAAGTACAACTTTCATACTAAACTACGTCTTTGCCATATTTATTTTTTCTGTCTCTTCAGCTATTTCTAACTTTCACTTTTACTTCTTTATAACTACCTACCCGTTCCTTCCGTTTCTGCTTCCATCTACCTGGAATCAAGGGTTCGCACAGGCCTGGTCAGCGTCAGGAACATTTGGCGACCAGGCCTTTGCGAACCGGGGGACAGATTTCTTTTCACCCTCTCTATGTTTTTTCTGCTTTTTCCTACTTCATCTTTCTGCTATCTTTTTTTATTCACTATCTCTAACTCTGTCTAGTCTTTCCTTTTTAACCGGCGAAAATTCACGGAGCGTACACTTGGTCTCGAACCGGTTATCAGACAACACGTACCGCGCACGCATTTTTACTGTTTTTCCATATTTACTGTTAATTTATTACTGTTAATTGTTACTTTTAATTACTTCTGTTAATTGTTACTTTTAGTTGTTACCATTAATTATTACCGTTACTTGGTATTGTTAATTGTTTCTGTTAATTGTGACTTTTAATTGTTATTTTTAATTGTTACTGTTAATTGTTATTGTTAACTGTTATTTCTGGTTTAACTTCCTTGAATTGTGGTTATTATCGTTACACCAAACCACTTCAAGTGCAAGCCTTTTGAAGAACGCGGTTTAAAAAAGTGCATCAAAAGTTTTGTCATGTTTGCGGTAAACAATGACCGGAACTTGGCTGTTGTTGTTGTTGCTGCTGCTGCTGTCCAGTTAACAGTAGCAGACCGAAGAAGAAGCAGAAGAAGAAACCGCCAGGTTTGGGTGAAAAAATACCGCGGAGACTGCAATGATCAACCTCTTCTTCGAGAACTGCGAGAAAATTATCCGGACGATTATCGGAATTACTTGAGGATGGATTGTAAGGCGTTTGATGATCTACTGGGTTTAGTTCAAAACCGAATCAAGAAAATGGACACCATTATGAGAAAAAGTATCCCCGCAGAACAACGCCTTATCGCTACATTGAGATTTTTGGCAACTGGGCGTTCCTATGAAGATTTGAAATTTACGACAGGAATATCAGCTCCAGCGTTATGCAAAATAATTCCTGAGACATGCAAAGCACTGTATTATGCACTAAGGACAGAGTTCTTAAAGGTAAGGGTAATAATTTATTAATGAAATGATAATTCGCGCTCGTATTTATAAAACTCATATTATTATTATTATAATTCCTATTACAGTGGGGGACAAAATTATGTGGACACCCTTTAAAATCGTATAACTTGTTTAAAATTGGTCCGAACGACTTGATTTTTTTTTGAGAAACTAGAAGGATTAATTTGCTAAGTGACGAGTTTCGCCGTTTTGAAAATGATCTTTCAAAAAAAACTCAAGTCGTTTGGACCAATTTTGAACAAGTTATACGATTTTAAAGGGTGTCCACATAATTTTGTCCCCCCACTGTATATCATTACAATTACTGTTGCTGACGTTCGTTCGGGTGTTCCCGGCTCGGCCCAGCATAGAGCCTACATTCGTTATCGCAGACATCTGTGTGGGGTTTTAGTGTTTTTAACAACCCTCTTCTCAACGCAGTTGCTATGATATTGTCGGCATAAATTGCCTGCTCCGGGTCCATCCTTTGTAATTGCTTGGCAATTTTTATTCCCGTAGCTTCATACTCGAATATTTCTATCCGGCTGATAGTGGGATTCTTCAGCGCGACAGCGCAAGTTTCTAAAACTTTCATGACGGCATCATCGCTTCTTTTTTTTTTGCCGCAGCGAGAAATTTGGCCAGCCGGCCGTTTATGGCTGTTTGGACCCGGTTGCGATTCCACTTCTTCGTCCTTCGTACAAAAAAAAAAAAAACACATATAATTTAATAACATAAGAAATAACAAGGAAATTAAATTTTGTTTATTTTTGTATTTTTTTTTGTTTTGTCATAGTTCCCGCATAACAAGGACGAGTGGGAAAAAATAGCCGAAGGGTTTCATGACAAATGGGATTTCGCCAACTGCGGAGGTGCTATGGATGGAAAACACATCAGAATTGTTCCACCACCGGATTCCGGGGCCTTGTATTACAATTATAAAAATTATTACAGCATCGTACTAATGGCGTTAGTCGATTCAAATTACGAGTTTATTTTTGTCGATGTCGGCAAAAATGGAAGGGTATCAGATGGTGGTGTTCTCGAACACACTGAATTTATGAGGCGTTTAAATAACGGGCAGTTAAATTTGCCGGAGAATAATGAAACAATGAACAATTTAAACTTCGTCTTTGTAGGCGATGAAGCGTTTCCTTTAACTAATAACTTCTTAAAGCCTTATGCTCAAAGGGAATTGGATCATGATAAAAGAATATTTAATTATAGATTATCCCGAGCTAGGAACGTAGTGGAAAATACATTTGGCATATTAGCCTCGCGATTTCGAGTATTGAATACAGCAATTAATATGAAGGTGGAAAATATATCATATGTTGTATTGGCTACCTGCGTTCTCCATAATTTCTTACGGAGACGGAGTGCAGCATATATAACGAACAACAGGAGTAGGCAGGAGGGGAATTATCAAAACGATGTAGTGCAGATGGATAATTTGGAACCCCTTAATCGTGGGAATTTAAATAACTCTGCCAAGCAAAATAGGGACCGTTATAAAGAGTATTTTGTAGGAGAAGGAAGTGTTCCGTGGCAGGAAGATATGCTGAATGCGTATAGAGCGTGAGTGTTTGATGTATGAAGGGGGTATATCCGTTTGAATCCTCGGAAAATGTATACATTTTGTGGATTTTTTTACAAGTCAACGGTTTAATGCACATTTGCCATTTTTTACTATCTTTACATAGTATTATGAACTACTCATAAAAAAAGTTTCAGTTAAGAAACTATTATTTTTGGCAAGTTATGCATACACCTCCGAAAGTCTTTCGATTTTAGGGGGCTAATCGGTGGCCCTGAAAACAGCTGTATGTCATGTGTGAAATCAAAAACAATAAAAAAAATTTTATAAAGTATGTCAATAGCTACCGTCCAACGAAGTCGATTTTGAAAATTTTGAAAAATAAAAAAATGGTGAGAGATCAAAGGTAAAGTTAGATTTTTCTAGGAGAAAAATCCAACTTTTTTCTTTATAAATAATAAACGAGGAATCGGAATAAAAATGCCTTCGTTATACGATGTGGAATGTTATTATGATTCTGCATGCAAAATTGGAAGTGAATTGGTTGAACGTAGTGCGAATTTTTAGGGCCATCGATTAGCCGTCCAAAATGGAGAGACTTTCGGATACGTATCCATAACTTCCGAAAAACAATAGTTTTTTAACAAAAACTTTTTTTTTGAGTAGTTCCTAATACTATGTAAAGATAGTGTTTCTCGCGCGTTCTTAATGAGACCCGACAGAACTGAAGACGGATCAACGGGAGTCGTAAATTCCCGATACGGTACTTCCGACACTAAGACAGACGCGCGGTACCCTAAACGTCGTGTTATCGAGGTAAGGGTGATTAAGTTGACACTGCATATAACAATAACGAAGTTCTTAATATATTCTGTCATAAACAGCGTTGAAAATATGATTACAGTGAAAGCCGAAATATATGTGTGTTCAAACCGTCCTCATCTCCGGAGGATAACGAGACTCGTCGTCTTTCGAAAAGTATCTGACTCCCCGACGGAGTCTTTCCTTCCTCCAAGACCAAATCCTCCCTTCCAGGCTGGTTACTTGGTGGGCCAAACAATTATCGTATTGGCCGTGACATTGCCAAGGAACGGCCCACCCAGCTCCGTAGAAAGGGAAACTTTAGAACTGTACGTTAGCTTATACTAATTTATAGCTAAACAGCCTGTCCCCAAGATATCTTCCAAGGCGTCCAGAAGGTGAAACAGGACGCCTGGCCAATATCACCGAACCCTGGGACCGTCGGCGTCAATGAACAGAGGGTCATTGTAACTCTACGTCACTTATTACCCTCCGACGGTCCCAAGTGTCCGGCGGGTGCAGGCGACAGACCCCGCGTCTGCCAGGCAACATCATAAATTAACGAATGACCCTTTCCTTCCGGACCTCTCCCGAGCTGTTTACGAGAGACCCGGACTTCGTGTATATGGCCCTCGGCCGATTATAATACAGGAAAACTAGCCTAATAATAATATAAGAAAGTATACCTAATAATAATTGTGACGCGTAACAGATAGTAAAAAAACGGAAAATCTGCATCAAGCCGTGGACTTGTAAAAAAATCCACAAAATACACACATTTCCCGAGGGTTCAAACGGGTGTACCCCCTTAAGGGGTCCTGCCTTATAAATAATGAAATTATAGACGATCTCCCGGCATGAACAGTCGCCATTTTATTTTAGATTCATTTTTCGGGATAATGACCGATTAAGCACTTGATAATTTAATATACTAACTAAATTTGTTCGAACCAGGTCAAAGCTACAGTCACGGTCACCATAAAGTGCTTAAATAAAAAAAAGCTACCGGGAGATCGTCTATAATTCCATTATTTATTTATATATTGCATTGCAAAAAAATACAAGAACTTTAAAATATATACTTTCGAATCCACAACCGTTTATTTAAAAAAGTCTTCGAGTGTAATTTAATTATATGACAATGAAATAACGCCGTAATTGAATTACATTCCACATTTGAATTCAAACTTTTCAATTAATTGAATTGTTAATTACTGTAATCATCTGAGGAATTGCGATAAATATTTATATTTATCTTTCATGTGTATATGACTATGATATGTACTCGTGTAACAAACTTCGGTTAGCGATATGCCCTTTCTTTTATTTACCTTTCTCTCATTTGTTGTACAAACTAATTTAATGTGTTGAATAGTATTAATATATATGTTAATAATAATCATTTGCGTACACCGTATAACAGGGATGCACAGACTTATTAAGACCAAGGGGCACATAGATTCACTGTGACTTATGGGAGGGCCGTCAAAAAACATGAAGGTTACCTATCATATATTATTTGTATTATTTATATGTATCATATATTATGACTTATTAAAATTAAAATAACACATGGTGAACGGGTTTGCGGGTAACACATGGTTTGGGGGCGAATGTGCACCTCTGGACAAGTGGAGATTTGTTAAGACAAACGTGCTACAAAATTGTTTATAACTTTGAAAATGATGTTTCAACGATTCCATTGTATATTGCACGTATAGGCATGGACCTACCACTACTCTGCCGCTTTGGCAGCATCTACCCAAATGGTGGGGCCTGGTCCACTGCGCACCCCTAAACGTAAACAAACACAATCCGACGTTTAAAGGGACAGAAGGTAGTGCAAGGTGGTTGACCTAGTTCGGGCCACTGTGCCAGACCCCAGCATTCGAGTACATACTACCAAAACGGCAGAGTAGTGGGTGGGCCCATGCCTATACGTGCAACGCTATATAATCGAATCGTGGAATCATCATTTTCAATGTTATAAACAATTTTGTAGCAATTTTTTTTAACGAATTCCCCCCCCCCCCCCCCCCAAACCAGTGATCATTACTTTTTGAACTCCTTGTATATTAAGTCGATCTGCGCATGCGTTAATATTATTATTGTTTGAATACGATTTAATTGAATTATTTTGTAATCATAATTCATGAAGTAATTCAATTGTAATTCTGCACATCTCTGTGCAATTGTAATACCCACATACTTAGTCACCCTAATAAACTAAAATTTCACAAAAATACAACCATATGTTTCCTTTTTACTGTCTGTGTCCATTGTAAAATTATATTCAGTTTCTTGTTTACCTTCAGTACTACATTGAAATGATATTTCCACGTAGTTGGAGCCACAGAGGCTCCCTAAGAATAAAAGTTTGCAGTGACAGCATTTTAAAAAAATGTTCGATTTCTGCTAGACATTTAGCTTGTTTTCCTTGTGTAGAATTAATTTTTTACAAATTAGAAACTCGTCCGTGGTTCCAGCTATACCGAATTTTTTGAGGAGTGTATTAATAAAATAAATGAGGTCATAAATAAACTTACTTGATTGCTAGGCTGCGTCTCGGTGTCGTCCATGTCCTGTACGTCGATAGATTGACATTCAATTTCTTCGGGTTCGTCCCGCATCGCTTCCGGTTCGTCGGGGAGAGATGTCTCCTCCTCGATATTCGTGACACTCGCCGTTGGGATGTCCTGATCTTTTGTAAAGTGTAGCAAATCGTAGTACCAAAGTGATGGCACGTGTACATCTTCGGCCCCGTTCCCAGATCGTGTAGATGCCACTACTTTTCGAAATTCTTTGCGATATGTCCCACGCAAAGATTGAATTTTTTTACTTACGAACTCTCTGTCCGCATTGGGGAATATCGTTTTGCAATATGTTATTAATTTTTCGTAACAATCGTTTCTTAAATTGCGATTTTTATACTCCTTACTCCTCACTTTCCATAGAGAAGGCATTGTTTTGTATAAGGTAATTAATCCTGTTACTGCCTTCTTACTCCACTTTGTATCTTCCATCCTAATTTTATCAGTAATCACCAAGCAAATCACTGACGTAACAGAACTATACGAACGTATTGACACTTTGACTTTTCGTTTGATTCTGACTTTTCTCCGTGCATTCTCTTAAAACGTAAGCATTGGTTCCTCCCTCCATAGGTCAAATTCCTAGCGGGGGTGGTCATGGCAAAATGTAATTGGTTAAGGCGTGACAAAAGGGGCTGATTTGAGCCCAGGAGGAAATGCAAAACGCTTTCGTCCTTCTGCCCAAACGGCGGTCGTGTTATAAAAATCAGGAGTTGTAAATACGTCTTTAGTTTATGTTTCGTTACCAGATGTGCAAGCTTAGCGAGGTATTTCCTTATTTGACCATTGTCCTGTGATTCTCAACGTTTAGTCCAGCAATAAAGACGTCGTGGGCTGAAGCCCATCAGTGACGGCATTGCGGAGAGTCCCAGGAGTAGGGCAATTAGAATGGTCACCGGTGGAACCCGCCGTTGGAGCAATATACTTTTGTCACGCCTTCACCAATTACATTTTGCCATAACCACCCCCGCTAGGAATTTGACCTATGGAGGGAGGAACCAATGCTTACGTTTTAAGTGAATGCACGGAGAAAAGGCAGAATCCATTAGTATTAGTACGTTTATTACGATTACTTTCCTTATATTTATTTTCTTTTTATTAGGTTCTTTGCTCGTTCTGGTCATCGTTCGGACCACGGAATGCCTACTCCTTTTATAATTTGTATTGTTTGTGTAAAAGTAGTCCGATTTGCATGATATTTGTGATCATTTTAATTGGGAGAACGCCAGGAATCCATTAGTGTTGCTTTCATATCGATACGACGAAGAGTAAAGAATTTCTCAATACGCTGTAATGAATATTTCACCCTCGACTGTGGGTCGCCGACCTTGATTCGCTGCGGTCGGCCAAGGATTCATACCTGTTTCAGAAAAACTGTATACTTTATTCTTTATCGTATCGATATGGAAGTGATACCGATGGATTCTTTACGTTTTTCAAATGAAAATTATACCAAATTTCATGTAAATCGGACTATTTTTAACGAAGTTATGGAAATCAATTTATTATGAAGATTCCTTAATTACAATCCGATTTGTGTCGTTTTTTGGACCATTTTCATCGGGAAAACATAAGGAAACGATCCACGTCACTTTCGCCAAGATCCGGTGCGAAATGAAAAGAATTTTCGATTCGCCACGTCTTAGGGGG
The DNA here is from genome assembly GCF_050908995.1 of Andrena cerasifolii. Classification (NCBI taxonomy): domain Eukaryota; kingdom Metazoa; phylum Arthropoda; class Insecta; order Hymenoptera; family Andrenidae; genus Andrena; species Andrena cerasifolii. Next base: position 900,825 of record NC_135121.1, on the reverse strand, counting down.
CAACATGGTACGGCCCCCCTGGTCTCGAGGGTCGAAGTCCTCGAAACCCATCGAGGCACGGCTTATCGGCGGCGTTGCGTCTGGAGTCTTGGCTGCCAGGATCGGCTGCCAGGCTCGTCGCGCGCCTCAGACTCGTCCGCACAGTCGGAAATCCTGAGGCGCGCAACGAGTCTGGTTCCAAGTATCGTTTTTTCCTTTTCTAACTACCTTTTCTGTGTCTTATGAAAACTCTTCTGGATTCGAGGTTTGCGCGCGGGCAGGAGCGTGGTGCTTTCTGGCACGCGGGCAGGACTGTGATGCTTTCTTGCTGCGCGCCACGCAAGAGCATGGGTGAAAAGTTTGACCTGCATCACGAGCAATCAGAAGACTACCCCCCTTCTTCAAAACATCTTGCATATTACATTTCTTCATCATTTATCTTAGATATAACATCACTTGCATACCTATATGTATTTATTTTCTATCAATATTAGTTTTTATATTAAAACAAGCAGTGACATGGTAATTATTGCCGTTGATAGTAATATTTATGATCGTCACAACAGTGAATGTGTTAACTGCAATTTCATTTCCCAACACATTACCGGGAAACATTTACACATTTTTTAATGTACCCTTGTAAAATTTTACACTCGTAACTGAGTCATAAACCATTTCCATAATTTGTAGCACCTTCAGGTTAACCAAATATAGCTTCGTAAAAACAGATGTTTCAGTGTACCCTGCAGTAACAGCGTTTATGGTATCCTTTATAAGCCAGGTATATCGAGGAATTTGTATACTTTTCGCGAACGTATATCGCGATCGTGTCTTGTCGATCGTTTCGCAGATCAATAATATACATCGAACAGGTAGAACACAATACACCACTGCGGTGGATCGTGTAAAAAGCATGTGGAGTCGACGTAGAAACGGGAGCCCGAACTCGCTATCTCTAAGTAGTGACGCTTACGACCTTCTGGCCCGCGCGAAGGAGCGCCACGATCCGGCCTCACGTACTTTTGCTGGCCGCGCGGCGTGTGCCGCGCCGGCCCGCGCGCCGGACCGCGCGCAAGACCGCGCGCAAGACCGTCCGTGTAAAGGGCCCTAATAGGAACTAGGATGCGGATTTGTGGAACACGTTCTGCTCGGAATGGCCTTAAGAGGCGCATTCGTTTGAGAATCGTACAATGGAGTTTCAGAGCGCAGTAAGTAAGGCTCCGGCCTAATAGGCGCAGAGACACCTCTCTGACGTAGGTGAAGCGCAAGATAAATCTCGGGCGATTTCGCGCGGAGGCTGGTTACGGTACAGTGGTGGCGATGGCCGACCCCCCTGACACACCTCAAGGAGACCAAAAAGCGAGCGTCTTGTATTGCTTGATGCCGTATAACGACAGGCACAAGAGCTCCTGATTCCGCTCGCCGCGGCCTTTATATCGTGAGGCCGTATATCTTCGCCCGCGAGATCGGTGTTGGGCCCGCGGCCGCCTTGCGGTCGCGGCAGGAACTAACTCCCCCCCCCCCCCGGCCACGGTCCCGGGCGTTCGTATGGCTCGTGACGTGACTTCGCCACAAAGTTATGTTTACTACATGGATGCTGGCAAAACCCGAAAGCTTCTTATCTGTCGGAGACAGATTTGGGATTGCAAAATGTACAGGGCACATGGCATTTCGAGAAATCACCAATGTATTAACAAATTTGTTATCGGATTATGTTAAATGGCCACTTCCTGAAACCTATGATGCAATATCTCGTGTATGTTCATAATAATTATATAATATTTCATATTTTATTTATAAAATTGATCAGATATAATATATCAATTGCAGGTTTTTAAAACACGTTCACAAGGTTTCCCAGGTGTAGTAGGTGCGATTGATGGTTGCCACATACCCTGCAAACAACCTGTACATAATGCAAATGATTATTATAATCGAAAAGGTTACCATTCGATAATATTACAAGGTATGTATAATTTAAATATTTATAATCATGTCATGTGTGATTTATTGCTTCCCCTCAGGGTTACATGTCTCCTTTACATTTTCCTTAACCTAATCTTATCCTATCCTTATCCTAAGTCCTTATCCTACTTCCATCGCACTCGCCTCGCTCGCTCTCCCTCTCCGCTCTCCCGCTCACCGCCCCCCCCCTCTATCCACGCTCTTATACTATTCCCCTTTATCTCTCGCCTGCCGCTTTCTCCCCTTAAAACTACGCCTTTTCCGCTCTCTTCTCCTCCCCTTTCCTCCGCCTTCTACTTCCATTTCCTTTCTTTCATTCCATTCCTCCTTTCATTCATTAGTTCCTTTCTCCCTCCCTCCTTCCCTCTCCTTTCTCCCCGTTTCCTCCTTCTCACTCCCGTCTCATTTCCTCTATCCTCTTCATCCATTCCTCTCCCTTACCTCCTTCATCCAATATTTCCTTTATCATTTCCCCTATTCCTCTCTCCCCTCCCTCTTCTTCCCTTGCACATCTCTCTAAAACGTGTTCCCACGTCTCTTCTTCCCCCCCGCATACCCTGCATCTCCTCTCCTCTTCCTTCTCCCAGTACCTCCCCCCCCTCATTTCGTTCCCCAGCCTAAATCTTGCTATCCTCCTGTACCTCCCTTCACTCCATCCCGCTGCCAGATATTTCGGAATCCCCTTTGTTACTATCTCCCTGTACCATCTGTTGTATTTGGACTCCCTTATTTTTTCCCTTCTCTCCTCTGCCTGTCTCCTGCTGTCTTCATTCTTCATTTCTTCGTAACCCCCTCTTTCCCTTTCCCTTTCGTTACCTTCACTCCCTCCTCTCTCCATCCTAAACTCCTTTCTCTCTATTTCCCACCTAGACAACTCTCTCCCCTCCTCCCTCTCCCTCTCCTTCACCTCTTTCAGACATAATCTGGCCAACTCCCCTCCCTCTCCCCTGCTCAGCTTCTCCTCGTATTTCCACGCCCTTCCCCCCGCCCACGTCCTCAGCTTTTCCCTCTTTGTCTCCTCCCTCACCATATATCCTGGCGTCCTCCAGTCTACCCCCAACGACCATCTTATGAATCTTTCCTGTACCCTCTCTACCTCCTCCCTCTCCTTCCACCCCCATACCTCCGCCCCGTACCCCAAAACCGTCCACACCAGCGCATCGAACAGCCACATCCTCCTTCCCCAGTCCTTTCCAAATTTCCTTTTTCCAATTCCCCAGACCTGTCTCATTACGACCCCTGCCTTTTTCACCCTGTCCTGTATGTGCGCCTCATGTCCCCCGTTTTTCTTGAATACATACCCTAAATACTTAAACTCCTTTACTTCCTCAATCTCCCTTCCTTTCCATTTCCATTCCACCTTTCTGTCTCTCCCTCCCCCTTTTCTGAACCTTACCACCTTTGTCTTTGCCACATTAACCTCTAGGTTCTTTCCCTCCATGTATCTTTCTAGCCGCCTTATCATACACTCCATCTCTTCCTCTTTTCCCGCCAGTAACACTAGATCATCCGCATATGCCAGGGAGCATATCCTCCTGTCTCCTATTCTCACCCCTCCCCAATTCCCTTTACTTAGCTCCTCCTCCACATCCGCTATCAGTAGGTTGAATAGTATGGGGCTCAGCGGGCACCCTTGCCTTAGCCCTCTCGACGTCCAGAATCCCTTCCCTATCTCCCCTCCCACCTTTACTCTGCTAATTGTCTCCCTATATATTTCCTTAACCCTCTCCCTCAACCCCTCCCTTACCCCTCTCTTCTCCATTGCCTCCCATAATTTATTCCTGTCCACCGTGTCGAACGCAGCCTTCAGGTCCACGAACAGCGCTACCAGTTTACCCTTGCCCCTTCTGGTTTGCTTCCCTATCATGTGATTTAGCACGTAAATTTGGTCCACTGTTCCTCTCCCTCTCCTGAACCCTGCTTGATTTTCCGGGATCATCCCCTTCCCTTCCACCTCCTGTTCCAATCTCTCTCCCAGTACCGCTGCATACACCTTATACAGGGTCGGCATAAGCGTAACTCCCCTGTAGTCCTGCACCCCAGTCCCCCTTCCCTTCTTCACCAGTGGCGCTATTAACCCCTCCTTCCACCCCTGCGGCCATCCTTCTCCCTCCCATACTCTCCTGCAGATCTCCCATGCTGCCTCTGCCCCCTTCTCTCCGCCAGATTTCCAGGCTTCGTTTGGTATCCCGTCCCCTCCCATCGCCTTTCCCTCCTTCAGTCTCCTCAATACCTTTCTTATTTCCTCTTTGCTTATTCCTTCTTCCTCTCCCTTCCTCCTACTCCCCTCCCCTCCCATCCTTACCCTGTTTTCCACTCCCCCTAGCAGTCCCATGAAATATTCCTTCCACTCCTCACTCTTTATCTTTTCGTCCACCCGCTTCCTTTTTTTCCTTCCCCTGTTCACTATCTCCCATACTTTGTTTTCCGTTTTCGCTTCCGCTACCTCCCTTATCATCCTCTCCCTCTCTTCCCCTTTTTTCCTCTCGCACAGTTCATTGTACTCTCTCCTTTTCCTTTTGTACTCTTCCCTCGATCCCTCCCCCCCTCTCCATCTCCTTAGCCCTCTTCTCACCTGCCTCTTCATTTCCCTGGTTTCTCCGTCCCACCACCCCTCCTTCCGCCTTTCCTCCTTGCCCCCCTTCTCCTCCCCTTTCCTCATCACCTCCTTAATCCTTTCTGTTATCTTACTCACCGCCTCCTGTATCCCTTCCCCTTCTATGCCCACTCCTTCCATCCCCCTCCTAAACTCCTCTTTCATCCTTGCCGACCACCGCCCTCCTCCTACCTTTCTTTCCCTCACTTTTCCTCTTCTCTCCCCCACTCCTCCCTCCCTCATCGTCACCACCACCGGGTAGTGATCTGACTCCACTCTGTCCCCTATCTCCATCCTTTCCACCCCCATTCTTGTCCTCTCGTCCCCCAACACATAATCGATCACCGTCGCCCCTCTTCCCCCCGTGTACGTGTACTCCCCCTCTTCGTCCCCCTCTATGTTCCCGTTCAAGATTTCCCACCCCGTCTCATCTATTAGTTTTACTAAACTTCTTCCGTCCCTATTTACCTTCCTATCTTTCGACTTTCTTCCCCCTCCCTCCTCCTCCTCCTCTCCTCCCTCTATCCTGCCGCCTAGCGTTCCTGTCCTCGCATTGAAGTCCCCCCCTATTATTGTCCTCTCTCCCTCCTTCTGCCCCTCCATCCATCCTCTGATCCTTTCCAGCTTCCTCTCCATGTCCTCGTTCACGTATACTGCCACCACCGTCCATTCTTCCTCCCCCGCCTTTATTCTTTCCACCAAAATTCCTTCTTCTTCTCCCTGATCTCGTTCCTGTCCTACTTCCATCTCTTCCCTCACCCCTATCACTATGCCTCCCATCGCTCTCCCCCTCTTATTCCTTCTCTTTGCCCACTGCGTCTTCCACCTGTATCCCGTCGGCAGCCTGTGCTTAATCCTGTCCCATCCCTTCTCTTCTATCCATGTCTCCAAAAGCACTATTACTTCCCATTCCCCTATCCCCTTCCAAAATTCCACCTCCTTGTTTGCCACCCCCGCTACGTTCCAGAACGCTATCTTCCAACTTTTCGTTTCTTCCGTTTGTTCTGTCGCTCCCCTTTTCTCTCCCTCCACCCTTAGTTTTTTGACCCTTCCGCTCCCTGTCTCCCTTCTTTCTTTCCCACCTCTTCCCTGCCCCTTTCTCCTTCTCGCACCTCTTTTGCTCCCCATTCTGCCCTTCCCCTCTCCTTCCCTCTCCAGTCTCTTAGTACCTCTCCCTGCTCATCCCAGAACCACGTTTTCCCCTCTATCTCTATCTTCCCGTACTTTACTCTCACTCTATTCCCTTTTCTTTCCTCCTCTTCTCCTACCACCCTTAACTGCCATTGCATCTTTCTTTCTTTCCAGGTCAGATCGTCCCCTATCCTTTCCTTTCTCCCTTTTAGCTTCCCTTTGTTCCTCATTATTTCCCTCTTCACTTCCATGCTCTCCATTTTTACCTCCAGCATCACTTCCTCCCTCCCTTGCCTTCTTCCTCCAAGCTCCCTCACTCCCTCTATTCTCCCCTGTATCCCTACTACATCCAGCACTTCCTTTGCCCTCCTCATCGCCGTTCCCTCCCTACCTACCCCTTTAATTATAATGTTCTTCCTTCTCTCTTCTCTCTCTTTCATTTCTAGTTTTCTTTCCATCCCCTGCACCCTTGTTTCCCATTCTTCCCGTCCTGCGTCCTTCCCCACCCCTTCCTCTCTCCTTCCTTCTCCGACTCCCTCCTCCTTTTTCCTCCTCATTTCTAAATTCTTTAGCCTCTCCTCCATTTCCTTGATCTTCTCCTCCTCTCTCTCCACCTCCTCTAATCTTTTTTCCACCCTTTCCATTCTATTTCCCAACTCTTTCTTTTCTCTTCTCCACTTCTCTTCCCATTCTTCCATTTTCTCTCTTAATGACGCCATATCTTCCCTCGCCTCTCTCCCTTGTTCCTTTACTTCCTTCAGATCCTTCCTCATCTCCGCCCTCATTTCCTTTAATAGCCTCTCTATTCCTCCCCCCTCTCTTTCTCCCTCCGGTGATCTTCCTACCTTTCTACTCTTTTGGAACGCTTCTATTCCACTCTCTTTTCCATGACCCTGTTCCTCTTTCTCTCTCTTTCTCTTCCACAACTCCGCAATTTCACCTATGCTTCCTCCACTCATGCTCCTTTCCCTTGCCAGTCTCTCTGCATTCGTTTCCCTACCTCTCCTTTTCGCCTCTTCTTCCTTTTCATCTACCTTCCTCTCTGTTTCTACCCTTTCTTTTCCTCTTTCCTCTCCCTTTTCTCCCTCTTTCCCTTCCATCCTATCTTCCTTACCTTCCGCCTATTTCCCCTTCTCTCACTCCCTACTTTATCTACTGTCTCCGCTATATCCTTATTTCCTTTCTTCACCGCCCGATGTCTCTCTCTTCCTCTCTTTCTCCACTCTCCCGCCTTTTCCACTCCCGCTCAATCCTTCCCTCCTTACCCTAACCTCAAAACTCGCGTGCTTCCACCCTGTTTTTTCTCCTCTCCCTCACTCCCCTTTTCCTCGCCCTATCTCTCCCTTCACTCCCAGCTCCCCCTTCTCCCTCTGTACCCACTTTTCACACCCTACCTGCCCTACTAACACCTTATTCACTCCTATCTCTCACACTGCTCTCTCACACGTCACGCTTCTTACAAACCGGAAATGGAAGTCTAAATATTTATAATCAGTAACAGTTTATTCATTTTTTTTTATATTGGGGTATGTGATAACAAAGCACGATTTACAGACGTTTTTATTGGACTACCTGGGCGCATACATGATGCCAGAGTATTTCGCAATAGTCCTTTATATAGTGATATAACAAATAATGAAAATCCTATGTTACCACCAAATTACCACATAATTGGGGATTCTGCATACCCACTATTAACAAATGTCATGACACCTATGAGAGATAATGGGCATTTGATGAATTGCCAGATTAGATATAATACAAAATTGAGTTCAATCCGTTCTATAATTGAAAGAGCGTTTGGCCTTTTAAAAGGCAGGTATAGAAGATTAAAATATTCAGATATTTCCGACTTTGTGTTGGGCAATAAAATCATAGCATCATGCTGTGTATTGCATAATGTTATTATTGATGAAGATGAGGACGACTTTGAAATAAATGAAAATGAACAAAATGAAGATGTACACAACGAAGATGTACAAAACGAAGATAATTTACATCATTTAAATCAGAATGCCATAAATAAAAGAAATAACATAGTTTTGTTATTTTAAATATAAATATCTAGTTGTATTGTGTTCTTTATTGGTTCCCCTTACATACAGTAATATCGAGTAATCTATAAAAAAATAAATAGGTTCTAATTATTCACATGAAAAAACAATACATTAATACACTGTTTCAGGTTTTTTATTTTTCAATGATTGTTTGTGCAATGCTTTATCAGTACATCTAATAATTTATTTCTATCTGCCTGAATTTGGTTGCTTTCAAGAATTCTGTTGCTTAAAACGTTTATGGCTTCAACTCTTTTATCTTCAGTTTCTAACTGTTTCTTCCGTAAATTGTATAATTTTTTGCTTCGGACATTTGTTCCTTCCTGATAGGTTGATATTGATGGTTTGGTTAAATTGGGAGAAACTATTGAATCATCTGAAAATGCTTCCGAGGCAGAAATGTCTGGTCTTATTGTTATGTTGTCGTTTGAGTTGCCAGGATCATCTAAGTCGTTTATATTACCTGTAAAATTACATATTGGTAAAAACAATGAGCTACTCGAATGAGTAAATACAGGTGAATATGTGTGTTGTGTATTGTTACATGTAGGGTTACGATCTAAATTCATATTAGCATCGACAGGAGCTGGACTACTTGGATTTGGTGTATTGGATACTGGAGTATGTGAGGATATTGTCGGTCCAAAATTTATTGTTTTGTCTTTAGTAAATATATTTTCGAACGCATTAAAATATTCCCACTTTACGCGTCCACGACCAGTTGTCGTTTTGTTATTGTTGCCTTTAATAGTCCTGTATGTTTTTTTCATGTTCCTCATTTTTCGATCCAATATGTCTACAGTGACAGTGTTTCCATATTTTTGGAATATATCCACAATTTCCGTCCACAGTCCTTTCTTTTTTATTGTTGGGTTTCTGAAACTTAGTAAGCGTTCTCTATAGCACTGTAAGAGTAATCGTGTTGTTTTCGGACATCATTTGAAATTTGAATGTGTAACACATACAACCGGAAATTAGCATAAATATACAAAATTAATAACATGATGAAGCTTACATCTAATTCACAAAAGTTTTTTTAGTTACCTTCGGTAGTACAGTATTTCCTCGTTAGCGACTCGATTTTGTGTACACGATACCGACTCTTCGCTATCCCCACCACTTTTGTCTCACTCTTGCCCGGCGAAAGCTAGAGCGAGATGGAACGAGAGCGAGCGAGAGGCACTGAAAGCGAGCGAGGACGGTACGAGACCGACGACGCGTTGATGTTTTGTCTCGCTCCGTCTTTCGGACGCCTGACACTCTGTCCTTTGCGTGCGTGACGGGCGTGCGCGATGGTCGCAAACGCTTACCGTGGGCACGAAAACCGCTTCGCAACATCTTGACGCAGGCCCGTCACAAATCTTTTTTGCGCCCTAGGCGAACTTGTCAAATTGCGCCCTTTATTATAATACATTCATTTGAGTTTATTGATGACCTTACTCTGAATTTTTATTCGTAGTTTAAAACAGTTGCAGTGCAATTTGTAATATTTTATTTTAAAGTATATTTTCAACAATACCAGCAATGAAAATACCATTATGCACCTCTTGTCGACTTTCCGCCCTAGGCAGTGGCCTAATTTTGCTTATAGGGACAAGCCAAGCTTACAGGGGGTGATTTGAAACAACTTTTTCCTTAGCGAAAATATTGTCCAAAGCTTCGTTAACGAGATATTAACAAAAACCCCCGAGCAATCAGAGCGCGTGCCTTCCGCCCGAGCTCCCGTTGTAGCGTTGGCTACGCGGTAGGCGGCTGCGCTTGCACTACGAAGGTACGAACAAGCAAGTCGGCATGCATCGAAGGAAACCGCGTTACACAGTTTTTTTTAAAGCACAATCTTAAATAATAATTGTTTGAAGTGAGAGAACAAGAAATACGTTAATTTCATAAACGAAAAAGTTACGTAACAGAAAATGTACGACAAGTGTTCGTAATTCATTATTGAGGTAAAAATCCGAAGTTTAATTACGGCCAACATAACTAAATTTAAAAAATAATATTAGGTGTATGAATAAAGTCTTTCCGATTGGATTTACATAATCAGTATAAAGCAACCGAATTTCTATCGCAGTGATATTCGTAAGCTACCAGAAAAATGGCATAAGGTAATTAACAATAATGGAAATTATTTCGATGGTTGAATTGTTTTCATACTTTTTAAATCAAACTGTTACTGAACCCTAAAATCGAACAGAATTTATTTCTACACCTAATAATCACTAATAAATTAAATAACACTCACGCCTACGAGCATTCCTTTCCTTCCTTTCCTTCCTTTTCGGAATCCTGTGTCACTAAGTAGGTCACTGTGCCGATCCTAGCCATCGGTGGACGAAAAGATTTATGGTAGGGTTGCGCCCACTGCTCAGCTGATCACGTATAGGACACCACCCGAAGGTAAGGATCGCAACGTCAAGTGCGTCCGGGTTAATGTACCGAATACTCGCTTCGCTGCACGGCCACTAACACTGATCACGTAATTTACTTTTCATGGAACGTGTTGTTCCTACGTTATAAAATTGGTGACCCCGAAAGGAGCCGATTACTGTTAGTTGAGCAGTTGCTCGATGTGACCACCCTCAGCGTCTATGCACGCCTTGCGGCATCATTGACTCCGTTGAGAATAATCTTGATGCCAAACGCCGAATCGTACCCTCACTGGGGGTTTGGATGTGCGGGTATTCCCGTGCAAACGCTCGCACAGTAGCACTTGCGTTCCCGTCGTTCCCGGCGTATACCCAGAACATCGCGTAATATTCTTGAGCGGTGAACATTTCTGGAACGAGATTGCTAGCTGACTGACAGGATTTTTTCCAAGCAACTTCCTCTACCCCGTTTCTCTCGTTTCATTATGAGTTAACTCCCACCAGGACAAGAGGCTTTAGGTAAAAAGAAGCCTGGGCATTTTCGAAACACACGTGCATTGCAGAAGTGCAACGAACGACCCATCCTACACTTTCACAAAAGCCCGCGCTCCGTCCTTTTCCTGCCAATGTACCCGTTGCTTCGAGATAGACAGCAGACACCACGTGTTTCCTTTCGACGGGGCCCGAAAAGAATAGAAACCGAAAGTCTTTGGGTTGCTATAAAAGAGAAAAGAGTTCACGTCTGCTACGAGGCGGAACCAGCTAAGCCATAAATTACCCAAAACAAATCGTTCTCTATCGCCGACTCGCAGGACAATACGGTCATGAACCGCGACCCTGGCGAAATGCTTTAGCCCATCAGCCTGATTAATTTTAAATACGTCTCGCGGAGAGACACAGGAAGAAAGGGGGTAACTCGCTGACTGCGCGTAGTTCCACCTGCTTCGTCCTTCCTTCCAATTAAAGGCAGATCCCTTATCTCTAGAGTATAAGCACGCGCTCGACTTTCAAAACAAAAGCACGGGTTGACGTATTCCGCGCGAGAAAAGGTGGGCATGAAGTCCGATTGGTCGTAACCTAAAAAAATCTGGCCTGCATTCCTCCCAAACGACCACTGTTTTGAAGAGGCCTACTTCACAGCCACGTCTCCTCCACAAGGCCCACCAATATAAACATGCACTGGAATTCTAAAACAAATGTACGCGTCCGATTGGTCCTAATCTAACCAATCTGCCCTGCATCCCTCTGAAGCGGCCACTGTCTTGAAGAGGCCCCCTTCACAGCAATATCTCCTCCCCGAAGCCCACCTTCTCTCGCACGGAATACGTCGACGTGTGCTTTTGTTTTGAAATTTAAGCGCGTGTTTATACTGGTGGGCCTTGGGGAGGAGACATGGCTGTGAAGAAGGCCTCTTCAAAACAGTGGCCGTTTGGGAGGGATGCAGGGCAGATTGGTTAGGTTACGACCAATCGGAATTCATGCCCACCTTTTCTCGCACGGAATACGTCAACGCGTGCTTTTGTTTTGTAATTCTAGTGCGTGCTTATATTCGAGAGATAATGGATCTGTCTTTAATTTGAAGGAAACACGAAGCAGGCGGGACTACGCGAAGTAAACGAGTTACCCCCTTTCTTCCTGTATCTCTCCGCGAGGTGTATTGATGTTGGATATTACTTTTTAATTGCTAGTTCCCAAAAATTAATCGGGCTGGTCGGACAAAGCATTTCTACAGGGTCGCGGTATATTACCGTATTGTCCTGCGAGTCGGCGGTAGAGAACGATTTGATTTGGGTAATTTATGGCTTAGCTGGTTCCGCCTCGTAGCTGACGTGAACTCAGGGCATTGGAAAACGGAAACAGGAATGGTATGCCTTTTCTTCTTTATAGCAACTCGAAGACTTTCTGTTTCTCTTCTCTTCGGGACATTTCGAACCGAAACACGTGGTGTCTGCTGTCTATCTCGAAGCAACGGGTACATTGGCAGGAAAAGGACGGAGCGCGGGCTTTTGTGAAAGTGTAGGATGGGTCGTTCGTTGCACTTCTGCAATGCACGTGTGTTTCGAAAATGCGCAGGCTTCTTTTTACCTAAAGCCTCTTGTCCTGGTGGGAGTTAACTCATAATGAAACGAGAGAAACGGGGTAGAGGAAGTTGCTTGGAAAAAATCCTGTCAGTCAGCTAGCAATCTCGTTCCAGAAATGTTCACCGCTCAAGAATATTACGCGATGTTCTGGGTATACGCCGGGAACGACGGGAACGCAAGTGCTACTGTGCGAGCGTTTGCACGGGAATACCCGCACATCCAAACCCCCAGTGAGGGTACGATTCGGCGTTTGGCATCAAGATTATTCTCAACGGAGTCAATGATGCCGCAAGGCGTGCATAGACGCTGAGGGTGGTCACATCGAGCAACTGCTCAACTAACAGTAATCGGCTCCTTTCGGGGTCACCAATTTTATAACGTAGGAACAACACGTTCCATGAAAAGTAAATTACGTGATCAGTGTTAGTGGCCGTGCAGCGAAGCGAGTATTCGGTACATTAACCCGGACGCACTTGACGTTGCGATCCTTACCTTCGGGTGGTGTCCTATACGTGATCAGCTGAGCAGTGGGCGCAACCCTACCATAAATCTTTTCGTCCACCGATGGCTAGGATCGGCACAGTGACCTACTTAGTGACACAGGATTCCGAAAAGGAAGGAAAGGAAGGAAAGGAATGCTCGTAGGCGTGAGTGTTATTTAATTTATTAGTGATTATTAGGTGTAGAAATAAATTCTGTTCGATTTTAGGGTTCAGTAACAGTTTGATTTAAAAAGTATGAAAACAATTCAACCATCGAAATAATTTCCATTATTGTTAATTACCTTATGCCATTTTTCTGGTAGCTTACGAATATCACTGCGATAGAAATTCGGTTGCTTTATACTGATTATGTAAATCCAATCGGAAAGACTTTATTCATACACCTAATATTATTTTTTAAATTTAGTTATGTTGGCCGTAATTAAACTTCGGATTTTTACCTCAATAATGAATTACGAACACTTGTCGTACATTTTCTGTTACGTAACTTTTTCGTTTATGAAATTAACGTATTTCTTGTTCTCTCACTTCAAACAATTATTATTTAAGATTGTGCTTTAAAAAAAACTGTGTAACGCGGTTTCCTTCGATGCATGCCGACTTGCTTGTTCGTACCTTCGTAGTGCAAGCGCAGCCGCCTACCGCGTAGCCAACGCTACAACGGGAGCTCGGGCGGAAGGCGCGCGCTCTGATTGGTCGGGGATTTTTGTTAATATCTCGTTAACGAAGCTTGGGACAATATTCTCGCTAAGGAAAAAGTTGTTTCAAATCACCCCCTGAGTTATCCCTTTCAAGGAACTCCGACATTTTTTGGACACCCTGTATAACGCGTCTTAGACTAAATAAATCATTTATACTTTTGAAAAATGAAATTCTAATATTTTCTATTTTATGTACATATTTGTAACAACTATGCCAAATTTCCTAAATGAAAGGAAAGCCAATCTCGACGACCTTCGTACAATTGTATATATCTGCAACCAAGCAACAATTCATGCGCAGTCGGAGCACATACATAATTGTACGAAGGACGTCAAAATTGGCCTCCCTTTCATTTAGGAAATTTGACCTAGTTATTACAAATATGTACATAAAATCGAAAATATTAGAATTTCATTTTTCAAAAGTATAAATGATTTATTTAGTCTAAGACGCGTTATATATGTACTTTCTTTGGCTATGTACATACTGATTTCTGCCTGTAAGCTTGGCTTGTCCCTATAAGCAAAATTAGGCCACTGCCTAGGGCGGAAAGTCGACAAGAGATGCATAATGGTATTTTCATTGCTGGTATTGTTGAAAATACACTTTAAAATAAAATATTAAAAATTGAACTGCAACTGTTTTAAACTGCGAATAAAAATTCAGAGTAAGGTCATAAATAAACTCAAATAAATGTATTATAATAAAGGGCGCAATTTGACAAGTTCGCCTAGGGCGCAAAAAAGATTTGTGACGGGCCTGCGTTAAGATTTTGCGAAGCGGTTTTCGTGCCCACGGTAAGCGCTTGCGACCATCGCGCACGCTCGCCGCGCACGCAGTGTTCCATCTCGCTCCCCCCTCCAGCCAGAAAGAAGCGAGAAACGAACACTCGGAAGTAGGGCTCTGTTCACGATACCGACTCAACGCCGGTCCCGACCAGCGGGTCGCTAACGAGATAATACTGTACACTCCTGAAAAAAATGAAAGGAACACTATAATTTCCCGAAAATTGTGGTCATTTTCAAATGGCTGTTTCTCTGTGAAAAATAGTCGCTATAAATAATTAAAAAAGGCATTTTAAGACTTGAAGTTTCTAATTTTTGAGTCGAGGACTCAACATTTTTTTTCATCGATTATGATACTGTTTTATCAAGATGAAGCGCAGGAAACGAGGTTTCAGAAATTTTTGCCTGGTTTGGACGCATGGTCCGTACCAAAAAAATTTTTTCAGAGAAATCCAATGGAGGGCCCTTATAGAGCAAACATTTCTATTTAATTTCGTTTAATTTTGTTTTGTTTTATGATTTTTATTGACTGAATTAGTCGCCATGAAAGCAAAAAAGGAACTTTTCATTTCGAACGCCTATAACTTGCGAACGCATAATCGTATAAAATTTTTCATGAGTGTTTTGGAAAGCTAAGAAATTATCCTTTCAAAACCTTTAGTTGCCAATTTAGTGAGATTCTTTGCATCGTACAAAATTTATTTTAAAATGATCCCAAAAATTACATATTTACCATTTTTTGGTAAGCATAATGCCACTTCAAGGAAAAGAAGGGAATCATTCAAGTGTCGACGTTCTTTGCGGGTTAAGACTACCCATAAACACTGTGCAAAAGGCCGGACGAATCAGAAAAAAGGCATTTTAACACTTGAAGTTTCTAGTTTTTGAGTCGAGGACTCAACATTTTTTTTCATCGATTATGATACTGTTTTATCAAGATGAAGCGCAGGAAACGAAGTTTCAGAAATTTTTGCATAGTTTGGACGCATGCACGGACCAAAAAATTGTTCAGAGAAATCCAATGGAGGGCTCTTATAGAGCAAACATTTCTATTTAATTTCGTTTGATTTTGTTTTGTTAAAGCAAAAAAGGAACTTTTCATTTGGAACGCCTATAACTTGCGAACGCATAATCGTAGAAAATTTTTCATGAGTGTTTTGGAAAGCTAAGAAATTATCCTTTCAAAACCTTTAGTTGCCAATTTAGTGAGATTCTTTGCGTCGTATAAAATTCATTTTAAAATGACCCCAAAAATTACATATTTACCATTTTTTGGTAAGCATAATGCCACTTCAAGGAAAAGAAGGGAATCATTCAAGTGTCGACGTTTTGTGCGGGTTAAGACTACCCATAAACACTGTGCAAAAGGCCGGACGAATCAGATTTTTTTTCCGTATGTCCTCGATGGTTAAACATGCGATATGGTCAGAAAAATTGAACGATCACCTGTTTTACGTTATGTTTCTCTGTAAAACCCTTTTCTTTTGTTCTCGCGGCTTTTGAACGATTGTTGCACGTTTTATTGTTAGTTCAACGTCATTTTAGTAAAAAGAAAAGATTTAAAAAATTTAGGAAAAACATTTTCATCCAATCTCTTCGCAATGACAAAAACTGCACCTCAATAGCTGGCATTAGCACCACCCAAAGCGCGCCACGAGTTTGGACAATGTTTTTCTTAAATTCCCTGATTTTCCTTGAAGTGGCATCATGCTTACCAAAAAATGGTAAATATGTAATTTTTGGGATCATTTTAAAATGAATTTTATACGATGCAAAGAATCTCACTAAATTGGCAACTAAAGGTTTTGAAAGGAAAATTTCTTAGCTTTCCAAAACACTCATGAAAAATTTTCTACGATTATGCGTTCGCAAGTTATAGGCGTTCGAAATGAAAAGTTCCTTTTTTGCTTTCATGGCGACTAATTCAGTCAATAAAAATCATAAAACAAAACAAAATCAAACGAAATTAAATAGAAATGTTTGCTCTATAAGAGCCCTCCATTGGATTTCTCTGAAAAAATTTTTTTGGTACGACCATACGTCCAAACTAGGCAAAAATTTCTGAAACTTCGTTTCCTGCGCTTCATCTTGATAAAACAGTATCATAATCGATGAAAAAAATGTTGAGTCCTCGACTCAAAAATTAGAAACTTCAAGTCTTAAAATGCCTTTTTTAATTATTTATAGCGACTATTTTTCGCAGAAAAACAGCCATTTGAAAATGACCAAAATTTTCGGGAAATTATAGTGTTCCTTTCATTTGTTTCAGGTGTGTAATATATTGTTTATTATTGGAACAATGTTTTAGCATAAATTGTTAAAATTATAAAGCAAAATAAAAACGTAAGTCATACATAACATATGTCCCATGTGCCATTCAAAAGGTTAATAGAATATAGGTTATAAATATAAATAAATATTTGTAATCAAATACCTGCTGATAATCTAGTGTACGTCAATCGTATCGTGTACTACATACAAGATTCCATTGAACATATATTGTCCACTATAAATTTCAGTTTCTGAATTGACTGGGACATTTCCCGCACGTCCCGACATTTTGAACTAGGTGAATCCCCAACTGACCCCAACACGTTGAACAAAGCTAGCGTAGTTTATTTCCGCTACAAAACATGGCGACCGATCACTAAACGTGTTGAGTAGTTGGCAAGTGAGCGGTCACGTTCAGAGTAAAATCCAGTGAAATCACTCAACAGTTGAGTCCGCTGAACGCACCCAATATCTGGATAAAGATGCCATGAAAATTGAATATAATAGAACGTTTTATCCGGAGTATGATCAGTGCAATTGTGGACAACTATGTCTACGCTTTCTACAAACGATCGACACCAAATTTAAGGATTGACTTCCCACCATTCTGATTCAGTACTAGTTGAGTAGTTTCTCGGAATATGTCGTGAACATTCACTCTAACCGGCAAGAGTAGCACCCTCGCGGTAAGCTACTTTCCACCCATAGATTTGAGCAATGATGATTACGAGCTTGGTCTAACAACCTTTGAAACTTATCATACAATACCGAACATCGACTCGAGCAATGGCAAATTCTACTTCACCACAAACTATGACACCAACAACAACAGTGTCGATACCGACCATGAATACATTACGATTCCCCACGGCTCCTACGAACTAGACGCCATTGCCAGGTATTTGAAGCTGCGATTACTCGAGCGGTATCCTCAAAATCTCGGTGGCATCGATGTCAACGATGATGGTGACAACGATGTGTATCCTACAGTGTTGCGTCCCAACAACAACACCATGAAAAGCGAGCTGTACTGCTCGTTTACCGCAGACTTTACAAAACCTAATAACATTGGATCGCTACTGGGATTCTCGACGAATCGGGTGTTAGAACCAGGACAGTGGTACGAATCGAACGATCCAATTAATATCATGAACGTGAACATTATCCGCATAGAATGTAGCGTGACCGCTGGTACGTACAACAACGGGAAGCGCGTACATTAGGGTGTCCCTTATTTTTCAAAGTTTTTATTTTACAACGCATAGGCTCTAAATTTTTTTATTGTTCCCCAAAATACTAGAAAATATTTTTTTTACGTTATTTGATGCAGTGCAACCCGTGCCGACATGCGCGGAAACATGTTCAAACAAGTTGCGTTACAGGTGCGGCGCGTGCCCGCTGTTATTGTCATTCAGTCTCGGCTTGTCGGGTAATTAACGCAGATTGTTTTGTGTTTCGAAGATGTCAGTGGAACTAAGAAGCAATAAAAAAAAGTATTTTCTTGGTTGGTGAGGTAAATCACCAAATAACGGGTGCAAAATTACCGTCTAATCGTCAAGTTCTCGCAGTTCTATTTTTTAACATACGCGAAGTTAAATTGACTGTAAGTGAAAGCGCAAATCTTGTCATTAGGGAGTGCATTATATTCTGGGAAATAAGCTAGAATACCTACGAGAGCTGTTCCTAATTGCGTTAAGAAGCTCATGGATCTTTATCACGTCTGGCGAGACCTGCAAAAAAATTGCAAGAAGACACAGGATTTTCATAGACGCCGCGAGGCGGAGTTTCAACAGGATTTGGATAATTTATTCGATGTCGCACACACAAATGCTCTCGAAAAAATTAAAATAGACGAAGATAAAGTTTTCTTACAAAAACCACAGACGAGGTATAGAATAGACCTATCAAGCAATGTATTTTTGTGTCGCCGGTTTAGGGGGTCCTAGGACCCCCTTGCCATTTTAGTGTCGCATGCAACGTTACCGGTGAAGTCTCAAAACAGATTGCAACGCTACGCGTGGTAGGAACTAGAATTAAGCACGAGTAAAACTAGTTTATGTTTTGAGAGTCAATGCCCGCGATTTACAAATGTTTCTGTTAGAGTAACAATTTAAAAATCGTCTTATGAACATATTTCGTTCAACGGAAAAGAACGGAGGAAGAAAATAAAACGATATCACATTCGTCTTTTAACCTTGCTGCCCTATTCCGGTTTATTTAACGCAAAACAAATTTATTTAACATACAAATTTATATAAACAACACCATTATTTGTGGAAGACATGCTTTCATGATGTAACGTGGAATACCTCGCAAAGGAATTGTAACTTTGTATATTTCAATAAAATGCTGAAGCAGAGAGGACTTTAAAAATTGTGAAAAACTCAACAGTTCCAGTATCTCGCTGAAATATTCCAACTTGCACTTATTCTTCCATCTTAAGGGGGCCGTCTCCGCGGGCCTTTGAATGTGTGAGTACGCTCACACAAGCTAGGAAAAGCGTGCACGTATACGCGTGTAGTAAGCAAATCGTAAATTACAACTTTCGTCCTGGAATCGGCCCGAAGGAAGTTTTTGCGGGTACAGTTGCCTTCAGTAGACATCTGTGTAGGGTGGTCTGGTGCGTTTGAACGCTAATAAGCACCCCACTTTGAAATAATAATGAATTTATGACTCGAAAACTGTCCGAATGAAGCTTCGAGGCTTCTTCGTTGGTGGCGCTAATGGTGCACTGCAGCCATGTAGCACCAGCGTGACGTGTAGGCAGGGCCGACGCGAGGTTAGCTGGCGCCCTTGTGCAAACAAATTTTTGTTGTCCCCAATTTTTTGCACTTGTTTTCTATTTAATATGTTTAAAAGAATTACATTTATATTTAGTTTATGTGAGGTGTTAGATTCCTTTATTATTAAGCGTACGATCTAGTTTTTTTAGCGTCCCATTCGGCTGGCGCCCTTGTGCGGCGCATGGTTCCGCCGGGCCTGCGTATACGCGATGTAGTAAGCAAACCGTAAATTACAACTTTCGTCCTGGAATCGGCACGGCGGACGTTTTTGCGGGTTTAGTTGCCTTCGGTAGACTTTCGTGCAGGGTGGTCTGGTCCGTTTGAACGCTAATAAGCACCGTACGTTGAAATAATAATGAATTTATGAATCGTGTACTCAGGACAGCCCGAAAAATGACAGAATGAAGCTTCAAGGTTTCTCCGTCACCGGCGTTGATGGTATATTCGTGCCTTGTACCATCAAAACCGGTGGAAGTCCAATCTAGCCGATAAATGTAGGAAAGACATAGTTGCCGAGACGTATCGAGAGTCGAATCGCGCTGGTGCCGCATTTCCCCTATCAATATTTTTCCATCGAGGAGGCTTGAATGAATCACGGCGAAGCAGTTGGAGAACAGAGATGGGCAAAGATAATATCTGGATAAAGTCAAATAAAAGATACTACAGTATTGTCTCATGGAACGAGAGCGAGCAAGAGGCACTGAAAGCGAGCGAGGGTGGTGCGAGATAGACGACGAGATGTTGTTTGTCTCGCTCCGTCTTTCGGACGCCTGACACTCCGTCCTCTCCGTGCGCGATCGTCGCGCAGGCAAAGCGTTCCATCTCGCTCCCCCTATCAGCTAAAAAGAAGCGAGAAACGAACACTGAGAATTAGGGCTCTGCTCGCGATACGAGCTAAACGCCGCGCCGGTCCCGACCAGCGAGGATTTGGGCTGTTCGGCGGCGCACAGTGGGGCATTTGGGGTCGAAACACGGCACTAAGTCCTTTTACAAAAATATCGCTAAACTGCAAATTTTCTTTTACAGGTAGTTGATTGCAGGTATTGGATTGATTTATTGTAATCACTATAACTTGATTAGAAACAAAAAATATATAAAAAATGTTCTGTTAAACGATTTCGTCAAAAAGGCACTAACAACTAAAAAATACTTCTAGTGTTGTGCTACAATTTCGATGGTGTTTTTCAACTTTAAATAAAAACGTGGTTCAGGATATTTCATAACAGAATATGAATCAATTTAGTATAGCCTCAAGTGTCGAAATGAATTTGTTGCGAGATATCCTGCTCCACGATTTTATGTGAAAATACACCATCGAAATTGTAGTATAAGAAAATAATTATTTTTTAGTTTTTAATGCATTTTTCATAAAATCGTTTATTATAAATTTTTTAATATACTTTTTCTAGTTTTTAGTGTTTGTGGATTTACATTACTCTTATTGCTGTACGCAGTTTAATAGTTTGCTTGAAGAATGGTTGATTTATTGTTATGGGTTATTATTTCTTGGTGACTAGGTAATTTTTTCACCCACTCGGAGTTTTTTCATAATTTTGTATTGTCAACCAAACTACGCACCTCTGCAAAGTTTCGAGGGAATTGGATGGTTGGAAGTGGTTTAAAATTGAGTTTCCAGATTTGAATCAAACAAACAAACAAACAGAGGATCGTAGCTAAATAAAATCGTTTAATGGGACATTCCCAAATATCAGTATTGTTAGTACTGAACTCTGGTTTATATTGATAAATTTTTACAACCGTGGAATAACAATTCCGAAGAAAACCATGTACAAAACTATTATTGAAACAGACAATTCTTGTTGATATAAAAGATAATTTGATGTATAGTTAGATGAAAAAAAAGCGGCATATGTTTTTAGAAGAATTACAGCAGTCATAAATTTCATTACGATCGGCATGTTACACTTCGGTGATGTACCTTATTCAAATTGTATGCTTTGAATTTGCACATTGATTGTACAAAGTATTGCATCGTTCTATGTATAAATAAATACTAAATTAGTATTGTTTCATTGACATGTTTCCTAACTTCACTACTCAACCTCTCTATCTTTCAATAGTGCTATCCTCCTTTACGTTCAGCGAGGCTCTGATGCTAGACGCAGGATTTGGCGGGCTCCAGCTACAGCTGATGCACGAGGAAACACCTACAGCGGTGGTTATGTGTGCGTGACTGACGCACCGCAGTTCCCCACACATAACCACCGCTCCTGTCGATGTTCCCCCCTCCATCAGCGGTACATGGAGCCCGGCGATCGCTGCCTAGACGCAGCTCTCGTGCCGTATTCCTCCAAGCTTCTCAATAGAAGGAGCTGTGGCAACAGCGCGGCAGAGACGGAGACAACAGAACATGCGGCAACTATGCTGTCAAAAATTCGTCTACGTAGAGTATCGGTAGATGTCACCATTGTACAACTTCTTTTTACCGACCGCAGTAGTTTCATTAGGGTCCGTCTGTTTACAAGGGCGCTTCGATCGATTCGGACCATAACAAAAAGGAGACGGCCCCCTTAACACTATATTCGTATTCTGGGGTTCGGTAGGAACAATCGAACAACATTTTAAGTTACATATTTTATTCTTACATTCTACCATAGTATTGCAAGTTAAAGAAATTCTTATATACGACTAGAATATTTGACAATCGCAGCCATCGGCTCGGTTCTCACCGATTACCAGGTCTCACCGCGAGGAGGTTGCTGCGCTTGGAGACCCGTAGAGAGATAGATGGAATCAAAGTTCCATCGATCTCCCTGTACATGAAGCCTACTAAACCAAAGAGATGGATGGAAACAAAGTTCCATCGATCCCTTCGGTTTAGATATAGAATCTAGGGAACTGCCAAGCAATCACTCGATTAAAAGAAATTCAGGAAAGAAGGAAAGGCGAAGGGTAAGCATGAAACAAGTATTGGACGGCGCAGTTCCTACCACCCTGCTGTCTAAGTCGAAAGGGAAAAGTGCTCGGCGCCTCCCAGACGATTCCTGTTGCTCCGATGCGACTCGTCAGGAGCAAACACTTGACCTGACTCAAGCCGTCTAACACGGAGATTGGGTAATCGAACCGGGTTACTTACGCAGGCAGTGTACCAAAATGTGCACCCCCTACGCCCGAAACTTTTCCCTTTGGACAAGAACACCAAAGGATGAAACTGATCCACCCATACCGATTCCATGCTCAGTCACTTGCTTCCGCAAACGGAAGCAGCGGTAACCTCCTCATCACAGATGAGGAGCCAATAAACGAACAACAAAGTTAATGATTTAGTGACTGCTTGGCAATTTTACATGGGACCTTAAATACTTCATACTATAATAAATTAGCCTAGGCTTCCTTAGATGTCTTCTTTCACTGTCACTTTGCACGATCACTTTTCACTATTACTTTTCACTAGTTTCTTTTTAAATATATTGTGTTATTAACTCCATTCCCCGAGTAACGGTGAACCTGAAAAGCTGAAACAATCAACTACTATATGTTAGTAACGGTGTGGTCGGCCTGGAAAGAAATTAAGGAAAAGCTTATTGAGTTGGAGACGATCGAGATAATTTCGACCAACAGCAGAGCACGCACGAGCATGCAAAACCACCGCAGAGATAAGTACTTGAAGGAAAGAGCAGAGAATGTAGACCCATCGATGAGATGCATGACAGAGTGACAGAAGTCACAAAAAACCATCGAAGACATAGACGAGATGAAATGAATCAGGGAAAACCATCGAAGACATGAAATGAATCAGGGAAAACCATCGAAGACATCGACGAGATGAAATGAATCAGAGAAAACCATCGAAGAAATTCACGAAAATGAAATAAATCAGGAAAAACCATCGAAGACATGAAATGAATCAGGGAAAACCATCGAAGACATCGACGAGATGAAATGAATCAGGGAAAACCATCGAAGAAATTCACGAAAATGAAATAAATCATTTAAACCCATCGAAGAAATGCATCAAATAAAATAAATCATGCAAACCCATCGAAGAAATACACAAAATAGAACGACTCGCGCAAAATTCTCGAAAGTATGCATGGAAATAGGACAGATGATGGAAAACGACCGAAGAAATCAGATTTGACATTCGCAAAACAATAAAATTTTAAATGACTTACCGAACCCCAAAATTTCATCAGCACCAAGCGAATAAACGAACCCAGGCCAGAGGGGCGAGAGGCTGGCGGAAGATCCAGGGTTGAAATCCTGACCAGGTCCCCAGCAAGTTCAGCAGTTCCGAATGGTCCAGGTGGCTCGGCAGCTCCGGGGGGAGGGGGAGGAAGAACCAGGTCCCCAGGAAGTCCAGTAGATCCAGGTGGCTCGGCAGCTCCAGGGGGGAGGGGGAGGAAGAACCAGGGTTGAACCCCTGACCAGGTCCCCAGGAAGTCCAGTGGATCCAGGCGGCTCGGCAGCTCCGGGGTTCCCGGAGGTCCTTCGAGCCCGGAGGACCGACGACGACTGAGTACATGAAGATCTGTGAGCTCCTTATGTAGACTTCGAGGAATGATGTCCCCCGATCAAAACAAGGTCGACGGTTAGTTACAATTGCGAAATCCAGCGAATTCTTCGGCAAAAATGGATTTTCGGCTAAAATATCCATTCCAGTGGCTATTGCTGTGACAAATAATGTTAACAACATTTACACTAACCGCCCAGTATAAATTATTATTAACTATAATCGATAGAACTCGAGATATCAAGCAATTTGTAACATTTGGCCTTGGATTTGCAAATGATTTTCTGCGCCGACTGAATTCTCTTTTATTCTCAATGTTTAATCGTTCGATACATTAATGTTAATGCTTATACATATCACGTAGTATTATTTATAATGTATAAATACGTTTTAGTTGAACTTAGAGTAAGTGAATAGTTGCAGGAATATTTGGAGAAATATGAGTGAGATACTTGTTTCTCCCCCTTAGTTACTAACATCGGCGAAGTATAGGCTAAAACGATAGACCTATCACCTTATGGGAATTCGCGTTCACATCACTAACACGTAGAGGCACGGTACTCTATGAAACACTTTTTGGCAGGCACAGGCACTGACTCTACAATCGCGTTGCACACGATTACAAAATCATTTTCTGTTTTTAAACATCCTTCAGTTTCTGACAAAGTCTTCTAAGTAACGGGTATATCTGAATGGAATCCTGTTAAATTAAAAGGCCTCCCACATGGTCCAGTAATCGATGAAATTGATGCGCGAATTGAGAAATCACGAGATAATATGCACTATGCCATGCACACACTTCACTGAACCGATGAATTTCTCAGGACTAGACAAACTTTTATTTCACAATGCGGGTTTCAAAAGTAACTCGATTTGCAGTTGCATCCATGCACCACAAGACACTCATGCATCATGCAACTTTCTGCGAGACTTTTAAAATTAGATTTTACTGTAAATTTCAGTGTTGGCGGTAAACTAATATTAGGGGCAAACGGAATCCAATTATTATTACTTCACTGGAATGATTAAACAGTGCATTAGAAACTTGTGGGAATATCAGTAACAGCGTGAATTTTTAATACTTTTTTCGGCGCACGATACGTGAAAGGGTTCGCAAGGGTACGCAAAGTGCTAATAAACAATGTCATCTTGCAATTTATAGCTTGCACGGGCTTTGAAGAAATGCCATTTCTGAACGCCATGGTGTCTTGATCCACGAAATGGATTTTCGGAGAGAAATCCGCGTGAGTCGTTGACCAACCGAGCCAAAGCATACCGTAACAAAAGCCTACCCTCTTATGTCAAACTCTCTCTCTAAACAAGTAGGATGGAAGGGACCATGATCGCTGCTCCACATGAGCGAACGCGCCGTCGCCAACTGCCTAATTAATGCTCATCATTACGAGATGGCGTTGACATGTCGATTCCGTGAACACCAGGTGTAGTGTCCACATTTTTGATCATCACCAAATCTCCAGCCCTGTACTTCACGGGTTTTTTTCGCTTCTTATCGTAATAGGCTGTGTTATATTCATTCGCGGATGTTATATTTTTAACTGCTTTCTCTCGTAATTGTTGTGAATCACGTTCTTCATTACGTAGCTCTTCCAAAATCTGTCTTAAATCATCATTAATTTCTCCCGTTTGATTAATTCCAAAAAGTAATTTTGAAGGGGTTTCTACGGTAGAACGGTTTATGGTATTATTTAAAGCAAATTCTGTTTCGGTCAGTACATTATCCCACGAACAAGTTGTTTTTGACAACTTTGACAAAATAGATGTGAGAGAACGATTTATTCTTTCAATCTGACCATTAGCAGGCGGCGTTGCCGTTGCTATTAGAATGTGCTGAATACTATTTTGAACTAAAAATTCTTTAAATTTCGCGGAGGTAAAAGCGCTTCCACGATCTGAAATGATTCGCGACGGTTTACTATAAGTGTTAAAATAAGTTCTCAAATGTCGTATGACGTCTTGCGCGGTAGTGCTAACTGTTGGGTAAAACCTGACAAACTTAGTGAAAGCATCGATAACCTCAAATACATACTTATGACGGTGCTTTGTTTTATCTAAAGGACCATAGTGGTCGATGTGCAAAGTATAAAAAGGTATATTGCCTTTATCGGGACGGTGTAATTTATATATTCGTTAGTTTTGTTTATGCCCTGATGGCCTATCTGTTCGTGACTTGCTCGTATTACATTTTCTTCCATTGAAGATGTAACGTAGAACAATAATCTATTCTTAACTTTCCGATAAATTAATCCATTATTTAGTTCGAAAAATTTACTCTCATTCTTTTCTAGTTCAATTCGTACTTTGATTATTTCGGCGTCCTGATTTTGTAAAATGGATAAAGTTTGTTCGACAGTGTTTTCAGTTATAAGGTGTACGGAATATTTTCGGCTTAAGGCATCAGCATGCTGCATTTTATCACCTGGACGATGCTCAAGGGTATACTCGTAATTGCGTAAGATTAGAGACCAGCGCATGATGCTTGGATTTATTTCCTTCTTCTCTAAAGTCAATTTTAAACTATTGCAATCCGTGAGAATTTTAAATGGAATTCCCTGTAAATATATCCGAAATCGTTCCAAAGAATAGACTATAGCTAAAGCTTCCAACTCGAAGCTGTGATAATTTGCTTCTGCCTTCGTAGTCCGGCGACTGAAATATGATATGGGATGCAACTTGCCATCTTTCTGTTTCTGCAATAATACGGACCCGAATCCATGCGAACTTGCGTCGCAATGTAATTCGGTTTCAGCCGATAAAGAGTAAATGGACAGTATTGGTTTGGAAATTAATGCTTCTTTCAATGACGCAAAACAATTCAACGCGTTCTCGTCCCAATTGAATTCTCTCTTCGACTTTAACAAATCATACAAGGGTTTAGCGACTATGGCGAAATTTTTTAGAAATTTTCGGAAATACGATACGAGTCCCAAAAAGCTATGAAGTTCTCGAAAGTTCCGCGGAATGGGATAATCTATAACTGCGTCTAAGTTTTCTTTACTCGGACGTATTCCGTTAACGTCGATTTCGTAACCCAAATAAAGAATCTTTGTCAGAAGGAATTCACATTTGTCAAATCTTAACTCCAAACAGTTCTGCACCAGCACCGTCAGTACTTCTTTTAAAATTTCCAAATTTTCTACAATGGTTGTCGTGGCTATCAACAGGTCGTCAAGATATATCAACACCTTGTTTGCGCGCAACAAAGGTTGAAATGCGGCGTTTATAAAGGCATGAAACACGACGGACCATTTGAAAGGCCGAATGGCATTCTAAGATATTCGTATTGACCCATAAAAGTAATAAAGGAAGTGTATGGAATAGCAGATTCACTCTATCTCACATGATGGAAGGCGTCTTTTAGATCGAGCTTCGTAAAATAAACTTTATCTTTAAGATTATCAATCTGATCGTCAATCCTCGGAAGTGGAAAGTTATCGCGTTGTGTTATTTTATTCAGATCGCGGTAATCTATCGCCAATCTGATACGTGCTGATTTTTTCTTAATTAGAATTATAGGGCTACAGTACGGTGAGGTACTTGCACGAATTATTTTTCTCTCCAACAAGTCATTAATTATCTCGGTAACGGCTTGTTTCTCAGCATAAGAAAGACGTCTTGCACGATAGAAGAAAGGTTGATGATTTGGTCTAATCACCAGGTTCATTTCCAAATCAGTTACAGGAAAATCTGGCCTTTTTGGCTCTACATAACATTCGTTGACAATATCAATTACCTTTTCCTTCACTTCCCATTCTAAATCCGTGTTCACCTGTATATTCGCGTTATGGTTATCTTCTGCCACGTTGATATGGAAGATTTCAGGTACGCTACACGCCGTATCATCTTTCGGCAATCTTTTCTAAATTTCTACCTTTTCATCAAAAATCAAACGAATTAACTTATTCGATATAAAATCTCGACCCACAATACAAGCTCGAGTCATCGTGGTGCTAACTACAACATAGAAATTTATTGTTAGTTCGGTATCTAATATCTTAACCTTTTGCCTTAACCGACCTAAAATTTCAATTCTACTCTGATTAGCTCCTACAAATTGCAAAGCAGAGGTGTATGGTTCAATACAAGTACGAGGGGGTATCAGACTTACGTTTAACATTGATATGGGACTCCCGGAATCAATTTCGGCTTCGACGTTTCCTATGTCCAACGCTAGAAGAATTTCGTACGGCGGAGTTATCTTGTTTTCTGGCTCGATCAGATGCAATGGCGTCTTTTCCACCGCGTTGGATGACAATCCACCCGTGGCTGCTGCGCTGCGTCGCGGGCAATCTTTTTTTCTGGTGCTCTGACGATCCACAAAGGTAGCACACTCCCTTCTCCCTTCTCGGCTTCTTGCATGCGGATGAGAGATGCCCTACCTCGTTGCAGTTGTAGCATCTGGGAATGGTGCCCTTGATACTCTTCGCCGTAGGTTGATCTTTAATTGACAAACTCCTCTTAAAGGAAGATTCCATTCGACTAGGATCTCCCCTAGATTTCGTTGAATGAGGAGATTTCATAATGCGTTCGTAAATTTTTAGTCTCTCCTTCAGTTCCTTTAGCGTTTGGGCTGCATACAACGTCATCTTCTGACTCGCCTCTTCGGGAATGCCATCGACTATATACTGTATCAGGGCCTCGGTTTCTATTGAACCCCTGGCAGCTATTTCTTTCATTACTAGAAAATACTCTTGAAACGATTCTTCGCGCTTCTTCTTTCGGTTGCACAACAATTCGTGCAATTGAGCACTATTAACCTGCGTCGAGAACTCAGACAACAATCGGGACTTCAAAATCTTCCAATCGGAGATTCCGCGTTCTCCCCGCAAGAAGGTCTTAGCCAACCCAACCAGTGACTTTTTTGCGAATAGTAATCTTTGTAATGCAGACCAACCTAGGAGTGCAGCGTTGTCCTCAAAATCCGCAATCCATGCCTCAATAGGATATCCGTCGTCACCATTGAATGGACGAATGGTATCCTCTATATCACGAAAACTCATTGTGAACTGCGGTGGAGGGCCGGTACTGGAGATTGACACATAATCTTCCGCGTCTTCAGTCCCATCTTCGTTCGGTTCTTCTTCTTCTTCCGATGCGACTGCGTTGGAATCTGCCGGCGAATTCAGGCGTTGAATGTTCGCCAAACTCAAACAGATCCGTTGAGCCAGTTCCTGGACAGTGCCATCATAATCCAATCCCAGCACGTTGCATATGGCGACTAGATCTCCAAGCGAAAAAGTTTCTGCCGCCCATGAGACTTTGGCCCGGAACTGGGGTGTTTCTTCAGCAAATGGAAATCCCTTGAATGCCCGTAGCCGCTTCCTGTTCTGTCGATCACCCTCTTCGAGGAACAGAAATTTGTGCAGGGTCACAATCTGCTGCGTCGGTGCTTTCGCAATTCTTTCCTTCACTGCCGAAATTTCGTTCAAAGCAGCCATAATTTCGTGTCTTCCACTTAAAAATGCAATATAAAGACTACACGAGTCACACGAAGCCGCACCACAAGCACGTGGTCGTATTCCAGTCACACACAGACCGAATCACAATAGCACGTGCGTCGTATTACCCGAATGGCTCGAATGGCACACAATGGTGTATCCCACTTCTGAATTTGTGGTAATAAAATAGTAGATAGTTTATTAGAATGACAGGTTTAGGTTAATACAGTGTGGGAGTGTCCGGTCGTTCTCTCACAAGCGTCCTCCCCCCTGAGGGCGCTTCTAGCACGCACAGGAACCATTCCGGAACGGTTCTGCGTGGCCGTCGGCTTGCCGGCACATGGCTGCGTGGAAACCCCGTCCTAGATGATGTTCCTCAAATCGGGAAGCTCCTACGGTGGTACCCCGCTGGCTGACGAGCCGAGCGGGGAGGATCCGTAGTCTTCTCGAGGCGAGGAATTTCGTCGAAGATGGGGGCCCGACCGGAAAAGTCCATTCGCTGCACCTCCTCGCTGGTGCTCCTGGGGCCACGTCGAGCTGGTTCTCGGCGTTGGTGCGTACGCAGGAATGGCATCCGTCCCTTTTTTCCTCGCTCGGTTCGCCGAGTGAGGCTCCCTTCCTGGAGGCGGGAAGTAAAGCCGTGGCCTTGGTGATGTTCCGTGTCAGGTGTTCTCGTTTTTTCGAGGCATCCGCCGCGGGGCCCCTCCACCTTAGAGAGGAAGTCGGGGTGCAGTTTGCCCCCGGGAACCGTAACCCCCACGGTGGAACAACGACCCCTCGGAGTGTAACAACTCGAGGGTACGCGAAGCCGTGGGGAACGGGGGGCTTGCCTTAACCGGCCGGCCCGCGAGGGGATAAACCTCTATAATAAGTCCCTCCTCCTGAGCCCCAGTTGTGGCAAAGGGGCACCCGGCCTCCTTACAGCGAGGCCGTGGTGGGCAGCGTGGGGGCACGCTGTCTAACTTCGATCCGTCCGGTAACTGCCGCCACCGGACGCAGCTCGCCGCCCTTCGGGGTCCGAGCATAGGCTTGCATCCGGCAGCTCGCCTCTACCGGATGTCGACCGTCATAAAGCGAGTGCTCGTGGGAATCTTATGGATCCTCGACCCCCCCCCCCTTCTGTTGACAACCCGGCTTCTCACATTGACGACGACTTTTTGGATTCTCTGCGCTATTTGCGCGCGCAGCGGGATGCGGATCTGCATTCCGCTTCGGGCACGGTGTGCGCCCAGGGCTCCCCTTCGTTTTCGACAGGTAGCGACGCCCAACGTGGGACAGACGGCGATGCACCAACGTCGGTTGGTGATAGCCATTTTTTCATTGACCAGGCTGCCTCCAGCCTTGGTACAGCGGCGAACCCCGGACGCGGGGGTGCCGCGCTGGCCAACAAGGAGGAACAACAGTCTTGGAAATCAGGGGGCGGGAATGCGCCTGGCGCTGGTCGCCAATCCGCCCCGGGACCCCTGAGTTTCCACCTCAGATCAAGAACGGGAGAGTGCGACGAGGGGGCGTCGCGTAGTGAAGAGGTGATTGACATCGACGCTATTGTAGCCGAGACTATGGCAGCGCGTCGCAGAGATATTGCGACAACTCGCCATGGCGGCGGGGTTGGTCCGAGCGCACCATCAATACGCTCGATGACGGAGGTCACTCCTCAGGAAACTGAGTTTCTTGAAGGCCTCCGCAGGAACGTTGCCGACCTGCACAAAATGTTGGGCGGGAAAACCGCATCTCTTGGCGCAGCGTCGAAGCATGGCTCCACAGAGTCGGTCAGATCTAACGCCACAGCGGCATCCTTGACGTCGCTCAAAAACAGCCGCGTTATTCTGACTCGCTGTGACGCCTTTACGACGGGCGCGGTCCAAATAGCCTCTAAGGCTAGCGCTGATGATACGGAGGTCGTCATCCCCGACGTAGTAATGACGGATGTCGCAGTGCCACACATTCAGCAGAACACCATTGCTGATGGCAGAGATTGCTCGTCTGCTGCTCGCCGGCCGTCAGTGGCCGGTTGGTCCGATGACAAGGGTTGGGTTGACCTTGGCATTCCTCCTGGCTCTGATGTCAAGAGTTCCCATGTTAATGAAGAGGACACGGGGAATGATCATGGCTCCCCCTCTGCGGGTGGCAGCGACGCTTCTTCCGTCGAGATGGTGGGTGGTGTTGGGCGCACCGTCCGTAAAGTCATATCGGACTCTGACGGGGACCGCGTCTCCATCCGTAGTAATGCCGGTAGTAAGGATGGCTCTGTGAGCCGTAGGGGCTCTAACTTGTCCGGTAGCGATACTAGCGGAGGGCGTCCTGGCTTCGTCCCCGGCAAGAGGGGTAGAAAACCAACCGTGTGGACAGACCCTGCCAAACTGGGGCCCGGCATGAAGAGCTTGCCAGGACGCACAGAGTTGCGCAATTGGGCCGAAACCCTTTCCATCCGTGAGTTGTCAGAGGTTGCCCAGCACGAGTTGGACTCGATTGCTGCAACAGTTAGCGCTGCTAGGCGCCTTAAAACTACTGATGCGCGCGCTATACGTACAGCGTTTCGGCGAGCGTCTGCTATTGCGGACGAGCTTCGTGGCAGAGCGGATAGGGGGGAAAATCCGGACAAGCCGGCTAGGGAGGTTATCTTCCGTCAGGGTGCCTGGGAAAAGCGCTCCCACAAACTGTCGGCACAAGTGAAGGCCCTCACCGAGCAATCCCATTCCTTGGAAGAGTGCCTTCACACTCAAGACAGGGAGCTGGAGTTCTTAAGAGGTAAATATGCCCGCCTTGAAACGCGTGCATCTATGGCCGGGGTTGATATCTGGGTGTTCGAGGGGTTAACATTCCGCCCTGGTGCTCCGATCTCCACACGCGAGGAGCTTTTGCCCTCCTGTGTCGCCTCCTTTGATAGCTCGTGTATGGAGGTGATTCCGGGCCCCTTCTCTGCGGCGAAGCCGAGTCCTCTTCCCGACGGTGCCCCACAGGCGAAGAAAAGAAGGTGGGAGACAACTCCCCACCCTGTTGCGGCATCTGCTCGGGGTTCTCTGGCTAAGAGTGCCAGCGTTAATGCCTCCCCTCCGGAGCAACCGTGGGACATAGTCCTTCGAAAAATGGAGGAGTTGGAAAGGCGTTTTGAAGGGCGCCTTCTTGCGCTGGGTAAAGTTATTGAGGCAAAGGGTGCGGCCTCCCGTCCGACCCCGTTGGCAATGAAGTGGGCCAATATCGGCCGAACGGACAATAGTCCGTTGACTTTGGCGGCAAAGTCTTCTAATAGGAAGATTAAGCCAGGGGCTGCGGGTGCGCCTCGCGTGAGTGCTGGGCCAGCGGTTGCTTCTTCTTCTGCTCCGCCTGTGCCCAGATCTAAAAAGAAGAAGAAGAAGGGTGCCTTGATGGCACCGTTGTCTGGGAATGGACCGGCGGTGGCAGTTCCGCCTCCAACGACTGTGGTGCCCACTGTTATGAGCACCAAAAAGGTGAATGCAAAGAAGAAGGGGTGAACATCTTTGTCCCAGGGTCGTGGTGTGGTCCCGTCTGGGGTTTTGCCTCGGAGCCTGTCTGGTGCCTCGCCGCCGCCTTCGGCTGCGCAGGCTAGGCGGGCTCGCCGGGTGGCCGCAAAGGCGGTCAAGAAAGTCAACGTTTCTGCGGTGCCTGCCACCAATGCACCGCCTGTTCCAGCTACGGCTGTGGTGTCTGGGTCTCGTGCGGCTTCAGTGGGGAATTGGGCCAGTGTCGTCGGTCGTGGGGCCAAACATTCGGCTAGCGTGCCTTCCAAGGGGGTTGCCGGTGTACCCGCTGGCTCTGGGATAGGCGGGACTGGTACATCTGCAAGGCCGTCCTCTGGTAAGCCGGGTGCTGCCGGGGCTCCGTTGCGCATGCCGCGTCACCCCAAGACGGCGGCGGTCTCAATCACTGCGCCTGCTGGGGGCGAAGAATTATTCTCGGCCAAGGTGGCTAGCGCGATGGCGGCTATTAGAGTTGCTGACTTGGGGATTGCCGCTATGCGGCCGAAACGCGCGGTCACTGGGGGGCCTGGTGCTAGAAATCCCGGGTGCCCAAGGCATGGCAAAAGCTGCAGCTCTCAAAGCTAAGCTTGACGAGCACCTAGCCGGCACCAGGATCAAGGTACAGTGCCCCCAGAAACTTGCCGAATTCAGGATCTGTGGCCTTACCGAGCTGGCCACTGAAGTAGCGATACGTGACGCGATTGCTGCTTAGGGGGGATGTCTACCGGATGATGTGTCCACTGGGGTGAAACGCCGGGACGCCGGCGGTCTTTTTTCTTTGTGGGTCCATGCACCTGCCTCTGCGGCGGCCAAATTGGTCAAATTGGCCAGGGTCGTCGTGGGGGGCGCTCGTGGCTCGGGTTCTGCCGCTGGAGCAGAGGAGGTTGCAATGTTTCAGGTGCCTGGAATTCGGTCATGTCCAGGCCAAATGCAATAGCCCGACCGACAGGCGCCTCCCCTGTTACCGGTGCGGCGTTGAGGGCCACAGAGCGCGCCAGTGCACGGCCACCCCATGCTGTCCGTTGTGTACAGCGGCTGGTTTACCAGCCGAACACAGGACGGGGGGTCCGGCATGCCGGCCTCCCGCTAGGGTAACACCTAGGGCTGGGGTTTGGAGGGTCCCTGGGAGGGGGGTTAAGACCTCTGGGGTCGGTTTACCGGCCCTGTCCCCTGCGGCGGCATCCGGTATGGCGCCGTCCGCTTGTATTGCGATGGCCTCGTCGGCCTCTTCCCCTGCAGCGGCGTCCGGGATGGCGCCGTCTGCTTGTACTGTATTGCTTCCCTTAGCTTCTGTCCCTGTACCCGAAGCCATGGAGACCACGGCCCTGGTCGCAACTTCTGCGGCCAGGACTGGCCCGGGTAAAAGAAAAGAGCGCGGTGAGCCGGGGGGGGGGGTTACCGAATAAACGACAGGCTTTATGTAACATTAAATAAACACGCTCCAATAAAGAACTTGTTACTTGTTACCCAGTGGTTACTCATTCGTTGAACCCGGCTATACCGACTGAGTCGGCACCAAATCCCTTCTCCGTCCCACCGGTAATAGACACGCGCAAACGACGGTCGATTACAACTTTTTTACTTAAATCAATAGGAGTGTTTTGCCCACCCAACATAGTATTTTAAAATTTTGTTTCTTAATATCTGTAATTCAAAAATTTCTGTTCTTTATATAATCCTATATTTTTTATTTTATAATATCTAATAATATAGGTTATGTATATCATTTTTGCATTTTAAAAGTATCACTCACAAGGGAACACCGGGAACCCGGACTCACCGATTGGAACGCAACTTTGTGGGTTTTTAGACTGACTCAAAACAAGAACAACGGCGTGTTTCATTTGTGCCCTATCGCCCTTTAAGGGGGTGAAAACTAACCTCAAAGTCAAATTGCCACTTCCACTTTTTCACGTATAACAAAAGCTTAATGGCGCTATAAGCGCTACAATATAAGGGTAACAAAATTTTTGAAAAAAAAATTTTTCTAAAAAAAAATTTATCTCGCGTTATTTTTAACAATTCTTCCATTTATATAATAACTAAAAATATAGGGTTTTTTTTGTGAATTCAACCGTGTATATGAATTGTATAATGCACTATCGGCTTATGGAGTTACGCGATGGCAAGTACACAGTTCGCACGGTTGCGCGCTCACAACACATAGTAAGTTGCATAATTGTTTGAGATTGGCCACAGCGATGCAGCCAATCGGGCACGTGCACGCTGCCTCGAAGCGCGCGACTTTTAAACGCGCTATTTGATACCGGGTCAGCGGCTGGAGCGATCGCGGCGATAGCCTGGTCGGGCCATCTCGGGGCCGACAATTATACTAATTAGCTTATCTCCCTCTACTAATTAGCAGCATCGCGCGACACACATGTGTACTTCTGTGATTGGCCATGCATCATCGGCACCCGAATCGGTGGCTCGGCCCGCTCTGTTTCCGCGATCGCTCTCTTGCTTGTGAACCGCGTACCGGTAAACACCGCTGTTTCTCCTAACGCGAAACAAAAGAGCTATCGGTGCTCCGATAATACGAAACAAGTATTTCTATATACTTCGCTTCGGCCTCGCGCAATCGCGTATACAATTTCTTGTAAATTAAGTGCTCTACTGTTAATAGTAATATTCCTTTTAATTAGTTATTAAGCACCCTCGTTTATTGTGGCGACATTACAATAACATTAATAGCGCTCTCTTAAATCTATACGTTCCGCAGCGTGAACACAAACTTCCTCACGCGTTAAAAACAAGTGCGTGGTGCCCCTCGTTCTTGTGCGAACATAATAAGACTCGTTCTATTTGCTGCAGGCCTTAACGGTGACAAATATGATAACATAAAAATATCAAAATATAAAGTATTATATCAAAATTATTCGATTATGTTTTGTCTATAATATCCATGATGTTTTATGTTTGTGCATACTATGCTGCAATCACATACGTTGCACTGTACTGTGTCAGACACGTATATAAATATTCATTTAATGACTATTCTTAACAAGCTATTTCATAATCGTACGGTTAAAAATACGTGTATACATATATGCATTTCATTCCACATAGTTTTCACAGGCATGGTGTTCATCAAAAAAATGTTCTATGCATAGATATTTTTTACACCAAGCACATCTTATAATAGCAGGCTTATTACATAGATGACAGCGTGGCAAGGTATATGCTTCAAGAAAATTGAAAGAAAAGTCTACTGGATTTTCAAACCGCGATGGTCTTTGTTCAAGGTATCCACTTGTATACCAAGCGTATTTAAATAATTCCTGAAATCTCGGAGAAGACAATTGAATATGTGTGAGCGATTGCAATTTGATGATATTATTTCGCAAATGTAAATTTACGTCAAGATTGTATAGTAAGACGCGGTCTGAAAAAGTTCTTACAAAATTTTTCCATATCCGAAAACCAAAAACGTCCAGCGGTTGTATCAGACCTGTTGTTCCTTTCGGTATGGTTAACGCAATAACTTGTTTGTTGGCCGGAATATTTTGTTGAAAAGTAGAAGGACAGTGGCCGCTCCACGAATCAAGCAACAGAACACTTTGAGATCCAGTCTTCGGTAAAAAGACTTGTGTTAACTAAATGTTAAAATGGTACGATGTCAACTTCCCAGATTTCGAAGCAGTCAAGAACACATTAGCCGGTCTGAATAATGTTTTTTCCACCCTGGGACCAAATTCTCCGGTAGTTTCTTTTAACACCATAAACAGGGGTGACAGTAACTGACCGCTCGCAGAAATCGTAGGGAGAATCGTATAACTATGCGTGATTGAGGATACTGATTGCACGGATGCTTCTATAGTCTTTCCACCACGGTGTGTCAACGTACGACCGGAATGGATTTCTAAATTAAATCCACTCTCATCTGCGTTGTATACATTACTTGGATTGTGTGTAGCAATGTATGGTTTTACCTGATTTACGAATTCGGAAGAAGTTAAATGTAAATGTTGCTTGTCTTGCTGTGCGGAACGGCTGACGAATTTTGTAACTTTTCTCGAAACGATGTTGTGCACTTTTTGAAATTCATGATCCAGGTATGGCCAGCTTTGAATGTGGGAAGATTGACCTCCTCTTTTGCTTTTAGCGCCCATCTTCTTATATCAATGTCATGTATCAATGAGCCCTGATCGATAGCAGTTTGAAATTTGTCCAACACATTTTGCACGATAGATAACAGCTGTTCTCTGCGTGTACCGTCGTTCGCCAACGCTGCTTCCCAGCGATACAATTGTTGAACTGATTTAACTTTCCTGAATTGATGTTGCACACTGCCGAGAGATTTTCTATCTTTTGAGCCGCTTCTCCAAAACTCAACAGCTCGAATTTTATAATTTAAATCTACGTTACCACTTTCCCCTGGGACACACACATCATCAAATTCATTGATAGTAAATTCTTCGTCTTCCTGGATATTATCGTCTTGAACAAACTCACATTCTTGGGGCCGCGCTAGATCTTCAAATTCTAGGGTTGTAACATAGTCGGTTGTGAATGAAACGTCATTCTTACTATCAACTATTATGGTAGGTATGTATAATTTCTGATAATTCGACTTCCCTGTGATTAATAGGAGACGGCGGTATTCTAGATATATGTAGAGCAGTTATCAGTAAATTAATTACATTCGCCGGATTTATGTGCACCATTTTATCGATAACTTGTACTGCTTGCAGTTAAAAGAATGCCAGTGACAACGAGTATGAAGTTGAGCTGCGAAAACTTGGTATTTATAATGAGGCCGAAAGATACGGATACAAGGATATCTCATTCAAGATAAGTTTGTTTCTTCAAAAATGGCATGACTAGTTAATCTTATGCATTAATAACGGAAACTTTACAAACAGTCATGCGAAATTATCAATAATTAACCATACACTTGAAAACACCTCGTGCAAAACAAATATGTATACCATTAAAAATAGCTCGATAAGCTTCTTTATTTTATAAGTAATAAATTCAGAGTTGGGTAAAATGTAATCTAATTACATCTTAAAAATTACGATTAAACTGTAATTGTGTAGTTGATTAAACATTATTTTCTGTAATCGTTAATTTAGGTAGTTCACCATTTGGTTTCGTCAACTACCTAAATGAACGATTACAAAAAATAATGTGTAATCAACTACACAATTACAGTTTAATCGTAATTTGTAAGATATAATTAAATTACAGTTTGCCCAACTCTGAATAAATTATACATAATACACTTTAGCATCATTGAATATTATCACATTTGTCACCACCGAGTCTTATTATGCAACTTACTATGTGTTGTGAGCGCGCAACCGTGCGAACCGTGTACTTGCCATCGCGTAACTCCATAACCTGATAGTGCATTATACAATTCATATACACGGTTGAATTCACAAACAACACCATACATTTTTAGTTATTATATAAATGGAAGAATTGTTAAAAATAACGTGAGGTAAATTTTTTTTTTTAGAATAAATTTTTTTTCAAAAATTTTGCTACCGTTATTTTGTAGCGCTTATTGCGCCATTAAACTTTTGTTTGAAACATTTTTTCTGTCTGTTGTACTTTGAAAGTTATACGTGAAAAAGTGGAAGTGGCAATTTGACTTTGAGGTTAGTTTTCACCCCCTTAAAGGGTGATAGGGCACAAATGAAACACACCGTTGTTCTTGTTTTGAGTCAGTCTAAAAACCCACAAAGTTGCGTTCCAATCGGTGAGTCCGGGTTCGCGGTGTTCCCTTGTGAGTGATACTTTTAAAATGCAAAAATGAAATACATAACCTATATTATTAGATATTATAAAATAAAAAATATAGGATTATATAAAGAACAGAAATTTTTGAATTACAGATATTAAGAAACAAAATTTTAAAATACTATGTTGGGTGGGCAAAACACTCCTATTGATTTAAGTAAAAAAAGTTGTAATCGACCGTCGTTTGCGCGTGTCGATTACCGGTGGGACGGAGAAGGGATTTGGTGCCGACTCAGTCGGTATAGCCGGGTTCAGCGAATGAGTAACCACTGGGTAACAAGTAACAAGTTCTTTATTGGAGCGTGTTTATTTAATGTTACATAAACCTGTCGTTTATTCTGTTTCCAATTGTTTCCGGCGGTGGCCAAGCTACGGGTCTCTTGTGTCGACGGACGTGTCGTTTCGCGGGGGCAGCGACTTTGGCGGCGAGTCAATAGGAACTAGGAGTCGGATTTGTGGAACACGTTCTGCTCGGAATGGCCTTAAGAGGCGCGTTCGTTTGAGAATCGTACAATGGAGTTTCAGAGCGCAATTTCTCGGGCGATTTCGCGCGGAGGCTGGTTACGGTACAGTGGTGGCGATGGCCGACCCCCCTGACACACCTCAAGGAGTTCAAAAAGCGAGCGTCTTGTATTGCTTGATGCCGTATAGCGACAGGCACAAGAGCTCCTGATTCCGCTCGCCGCGGCCTTTATATCGTGAGGCCGTACATCTTCGCCCGCGAGATAAGTATTGGGCCCGCGGCCGCCTAGCGGTCGCGACGCGAACTAACCCCCCCGGCCTCGGTGCCGGGCGTTCGCATGGCTCGTGACGTGACTTCGTCACAAAGTTATGTTTACTACATGGATGCTGGCGAAACCCGAAAGCTTCTTATCTGTCGGAGACAGATTTGGGATTGCAAAATGTACAGGGCACATGGCATTTCGAGAAATCACCAATGTATTAACAAATTTGTTATCGGATTATGTTAAATGGCCAGTTCCTGAAACCTATGATGCAATATCTCGTGTATGTTCATAATAATTATATGGGAACCCTCATTCCCTGAGATCAGATTATCCAATGGAATGAGCGGTTGACGAAAGGAATTTTCCTGCGTCGAACTCTCTGAGCCTGACTGCGAGGACTCTTCACCTATCACAATGAAAGGAAAATTAGCGACCCACCAATGCACTATGCAGCATACGTCCTTGACACATTTTCCATTTTGTACAATAAATTCTCCTGTGGGGAACACGGAATAGAGAATTACTCAACCCGTGAAGCGTATCTCACGCTGGAAACAAAGGCAATTTATATATTGTCCTCTCCGTTTTGGAACTTGTCCATGAACTCACTCGTAACCAAATAACTATTTGGATGCAAAAAATATCTTGTACGAGCTGATACAGAAACATTGTTTCTCCCTGGAAATTTATCCAGCGTTTTTATTTGCCAAGGAAACAAAATGACTTCTGTATGATTCGATCACCGATATCAATAGACATCGTGTCGATCACCTATCTGAAACTGAAAAAAAGAGGTTACACTTACGGCGTTTCTTTAAACGACGAATTACTTTATTCTGCTTGTTCATCTCCTTTCTTAAATGTTCAGCTCCTTACACACTCTGTTCTCTGTGTCATCGACACTACGTTTTCTCTTAATGTGCTCCATTATATCTTATGAATTTTAATAAAATATATAATATGCACGTGTGGCTTCTTTGGCACAAAACAAAAGAATGATGGGCTTGGACGGAGCGACTCGGGCCATGGAACGGGGACCGAGTTCAAGGCTTGTTTCTAGGTTTTATCTGTAAACCTTGTGACGATATTGGCATAAAGTCGAAGCTCCTACGAGGTGATTGAAGTAGGAGGCGTGTAATACAATCAAATATATTGTACGA
Source organism: Andrena cerasifolii (assembly GCF_050908995.1). NCBI lineage: Eukaryota > Metazoa > Arthropoda > Insecta > Hymenoptera > Andrenidae > Andrena > Andrena cerasifolii. The sequence goes on along the minus strand of NC_135121.1, from coordinate 860,558 downwards.
CTGTACAGTGTTTTTTTTTTATTTATAACATCAGTACCATGTCTCAATCTCAGCTGTCTTTTTTAGGTACAAAAAACCCATAATTAAATTCCTCATTGAAAAATTTCCGACACATTTGTTGCGTAACATATATCGTTTCATTTTTTTTCTCATTTCTTCTTTAAACAACAAATACATTTAACTAATACTAAGGCCTTCATCTAAATATTTTCTGGACGTATTTTCCCTTCCGGGAAAAGACGCGAGATGATCGCGAGCAACTTGTTGGAATTTTTCTGGTATTCTATGAGGTCTAATGTTATGCTTTCCTCTTTCATCACTATTGATTACGAGACTGCTGTTCATATATTTTTTCTTTTTATCAGCTGTTCTAATCCATTGGTAGGAAATGCATTTTTTTAACATTTATAGGGAAATTAATATATTTTCAATTATATCCATTAGTATTTATAATTTTCTTTATATTTAAGATGTTTACAATTTTTTTACTTACGCACCTAATGTATTAAGAAAGGTTTTTTTACAAACTTTAATTAGTTTACTTCCGTCTGCCAAAGAAAAACAATGACTAATATTTTTTTTCTTCGGTTTTTTCTCGAGCTCAGAATCACTATCATTTGTTTCATTATTTCGAACTTTCTCAGAATGTACCCAATTAGTTATACATTGTTACTGTTTACTTCAATCGCCAAGTTGCCAGAATTGGAAAAAAGCTGTTTTTTTGCACCAGGATAATTTTTTTGAAACAGTGAAAACGACACTTATCATTGTACCCATCACGCATTTTTCTACTTTGTATCGGTAATCCTTTCCTTCTAATGCCTTCGATACCCAAATTGCGTACATTTCTTGCTTTCACGTCAATCCACGAATCCTTATTTCGAGTTCTACTTCTATCAACAGGTTTTGTTTGATTATGTCTTACGTATTTGAAAGACGGAGCTACCCACAGTCTCAAAAGAATTGTCACGATTAAGACCATTTTGCTCATAGTTTTCATTGTTATTTGGAATTGCTGTATCAAAAATAATTTTCTCTTTGAGCTACAACATCGGTGTACTCTCGAACTGAATGCAGAGTTGGGCATTAATTAAATAAAAATTTATTTAAATAATGGGTCGAGTAAAGGTTACTTTAACATTAGATTATTCACCGAATAAAGTTATTTTTTTTTATTCGACGAGAACTTCTTTGATGAATATGATATTGACAAAAATATTGTAAGATCAGAACTGAATAAATGAGGTCGAAAATAGAGCTGTTCAAGTACCCGGAAAAAGCAAGCCGAGCCTAACTAACCGAGCGGCCCGAAAGAACCGAGACGGCCAGAAAGAACCGAGACCGCCTCGGTTCTTTGGGCCCGCTCGGTTCTTTCGGCCCACTTGAAATAATTCAATCCTCTTGGTTCTGTTCGAGCCGCCTCCTTCCTGCGGGCCTCTTGAAAAATTCAAGCTACTTGTTTCTATCCAAGCCGCTCGGTTCATTTGGATACTCGGCTCGGCTTGGTCGTTCAAGCCGAGTTAGGCTCGGCTTGTTTTTTCCGGGTACTTGAACAACTCTACTTCATAGTAATAACTCCTCCCTCTGGGCCAACTTCTCTCGCACCGAATACGTCAGCGCGTGCTTTTGTTTTGTTATTCCAACGTGTGTTTATACTCGAGAGATAAGGGATTCGTCTTTAATTCGAAGGGAGGACGATGCGGCGGGACCTCGCGGCTGTCAGCGGACCACCCCTTTTCATCCTGTGTCTCTCCCCGAGGCGTATTAATGATGGATAATACGTACTATAGGAGGAAGGACGATTACTTGTATAAATACGATAACTACGTTCATTAAAGGATGAATATAAGTAAATGATGGTGTTTGCGCTAATGTTCGCGCTGGCAACTCGCGAGGATCGCTTTTCCGAAACGTGGCAACGCACGACCACGCACGGCAACGTCGAGCGTCGATCGTCAATCGTCTCGAATAGTGGCAGCAAATAAGGTCCTGCTGCGTATTATTGCGTTCGCCGTAACTTTACCGCGCGCGCGCGTGAGAATTGGGCTTCGCGGCTCTACACCCCGGCCGCTCTGTTGTAACATCGGTCCCCGACATTGTCTTTCGATCTCAGCATTGTCATCATCGGAATGACCGTCGCTACTTTGGTCACTCAGATTAAACAAACCTGACGTCTATTTCTTTATATTGTCTGCCGCCGTTGTTATAAAACGAGGTTCTTCATGTTCGCCGACTTTATTAACCGCATAACGGTCGCCACGCAAAATGTCTGAAATTTGGTACGGACCCAAATATTTTGGTTGTAACTTACTGCCAGGTGCAACCTGGACTCGCTTCATCGCTACTAAGTCGCCTATTGAATAAATTCTTGGCTTTTTTTCGCTTTTTATTATAAGTACGCTGATTCTCTCTCTCTGAACCTTTTCGATGGTTTGCTTAGCCCGTTCACGCAACGCATCCCAGTTTTCTTGTATTTCTCGGACCGTTTCATCCTCTATGATTCGCCTCAATTCGATATCGTCCTTCAACCGCATGATTTTTCCGTTTAACAATTCAAAGGGCGATACGCCAGTGCTACGAGACATTAACGAATTAATGTACTGCTGTACCTGGTCCACAAATTTGTACCAGTTTTCGAGATTTGGTGCCGAAAGTTTGGTAAGCACAGGAATTACAATCGGATTAATGTGCTCTACTTGGCCATTTGCTCGCGGAATTCCAGTCGCGATCAGTGAATGTTTTATTTTTTATGTTTGGTCACTTTCCAGAAACATGTAAGAATTGGGCTTCGCGACCCTACAGCACACATCAATAATATGCTGCATCTAGCATATTTAGGTAAAATTTGGACTTATACCCCTAGCACGGTGAAATAGAATTCGAAGAGACGGCCACCGTTTCTCGTTTACCTGACTCTAGGAGTCTGAAAAAGTAGTCTGATTTGTATGACATTTGGGGTACTTTTAATCACGAAAACACCAGGAATCCATTGGTGTCACTTTAATGTCGATACGATGAAGAATAAGGAATTTCTTAACAGGGTAAACGATACAGTTATTGACCAGGCTACAGTAGTTGACCACTTCAAATTTCTGCCGCCATAGTCTAATGCACATGCGCGCTTCCGCATCAATGATGCACTTTGATGAGAAAAGACAGTTCTACCTTTTGTCTCAACCAAGAATCTATGATTTCAGTACAAGTATTTCGCCGTGAGATCGTTGGAAAGGAAAACGTGTAATTTCAACTCTGAAAGAAGGTAAGGGCTTAGCGGGTATCTTTAGAGCGGTGACTTGATTAATGACTGTATAATCATTGTTCAATTGTTTATTCTTTATCGTATCGATATCGAGATTCCGATTACGTTTTTTCGATGTAAATCATACCAAATGCCATGTAAATCGGACTATTTTTAACGAAATTAGCTTGAAATCATGTAAATCAAATTTTCTTCTTACTTCCTTCATGATGGTCCGAATTGCATCGTTCTTGGTGTTAGTTTCATTGGCGAAACATAAGGAATCGATTGACGTTGTTTTCGCAAAGATCTGATGAGAAATGCGGAAATCTTGGTCATTTCTCACTTCTTAATGGTACTTCAACCCCGGGTCGAAAGCCATAAAATTCGGTGAGGCACCACGGTGGGGGGGGGGGGGGTGACCTCGCCACGTGGTGCCAGCCGGCATTTCTTTGGCAGGCGTCGCTCCAGAATTACTCTGTACAATACAGTATGTACATACGGGTGTCCCACTAAGGAATGGACAGCGCGATATCTCTTAAAGTATTGTCGATAAAAATATAAAAAAAATAGGGAATTGCATGGTTCGAGGGGGCCCATTTATTAGCGCGAACGAATTTTGTTTTCGATTATTATTTTAAAAGATACGATGGTCAAGTTCGGTTTTTCAAATGGAACTATTTTTTTTGAAGACCTGAGTTGATAGTGCGTTCCAAGACAAATTCAATAAGCTTTAATGTATACACTTTATTTCCACTGGTTTTTAAGATATTGCGCTTGCAAATTTACTGATTTTCACTGCAAGAAACCCCTCTGGAATGGCAAAAACCGGGGGCGGTCTTACTGGCGCCACGGGTGGCACTACCTGTTGAAATGGATACTTACCTGCCAAAGGTCTACGCCAGAAATGGCAGGCCCAAAGGCTGGACAATTCTTTTCCGTCAGTAATGCTACTTAGGTAGGTACATCTGCGGTATCTAGAAGCGCATCGTTACTTTTATTTCGCACTTGCTTCTACGCTCGGATGGCCGGTTCTTTTGGGAGGGATGCAAGTTGGATTGGTTCTGATACCATCTGCTCCCTATGGTTGAAATTTAGTCTAGCAACTTTCACTCCTCCTAACCTAACCAATCCAACTTGCATCCCTCCCAAAAGAACCGGCCATCCCAGCGTAGAAGCAAGTGCGAAATAAAAGTAACGATGCGCTTCTCGATACCGCAGATGTACCTACCTAAGTAGCATTTCTGACGGAAAAGAATTGTCCAGCCTTTGGGCCTGCCATTTCTGGCATAGACCTTTGGCAGGTAAGTATCCATTTCAACAGGCAGTGCCACCCGTGGCGCCAGTAAGACCGCCCCCGGTTTTTGCCATTCCAGAGGGGTTTCTTGCAGTGAAAATCAGTAAATTTGCAAGCGCAATATCTTAAAAACCAGTGGAAATAAAGTGTATACATTAAAGCTTATTGAATTTGTCTTGGAACGCACTATCACTCAGGTCTTCAAAAAAAATAGTTCCATTTGAAAAACCGAACTTGACCATCGTATCTTTTAAAATAATAATCGAAAACAAAATTCGTTCGCGCTAATAAATGGGCCCCCTCGAACCATGCAATTCCCTATTTTTTTTATATTTTTATCGACAATACTTTAAGAGATATCGCGCTGTCCACTCCTTAGTGGGACACCCTGTATATGCTACAACGTTTTTCTGCACTAGCGCAATACGTGAGTATGGTGCTTTTAAAAAAATCTACCCCCAAAATGCTCACAGGCATGGAAATACAAACTATTGAAGATGCAATCATGATTTTATCACCATTGGAAAAAGTAACTGCCGAAATGTCGGCCGAAAATTACGTTACTGCTAATAAAATTATCCCCATTGTAAATTGCCTGATAAAAACAGTAGAAAAAGTTACCACACAGCCCGAGATAGCACAGCAATTACAAAAAATAATTCTTTATAATTTAATTAAGAGGTTGCATTCTGATGACTCCATTACTGGCTATTTCAACACTGCTGGATCCGCGATTTAAGAAAATTCATTTTCGCATACCGCTTGCAGTTGCAAACGCTATCAACGAAATAAACAAACAGATTCTTGAAATGAAAAATAGTACTAAAAGGTCTTCGACTATTCAAAAAGTAGAAAAAAAACAATGCCATAAAAATAATTTATGGAACATCCATGAAAAATTGGTTGCATTTGAGTGTAGTACAGAAAGAGATATGCCTGATGGAATATCTGTTGAGTTAAAACAATTTCTGGATACACCGCTAATAAACATATCAGAAAATCCTTTAAAATATTGGGATGGAATTAAAAACAGTTTATCCACACTGCTATCAAATTGCAGTCAAATATTTAACACTCGTGGCTTCATCTGTTCCAGCGGAACGCTTATTTAGTACGGCTGGTAATGTTATAACCGAAAAAAGAAATCGGTTGCAAGGGTCAAAGGTGTCCAAATTATTGTTTTTACATTCTGTTGGCGAAGATTACTGGAAGTGACTTCTAATTTTTGTTATTAGATTTAGGAGCGGTATTCACAGTCGCTACATATTCTTAAGGGGGTAGACACGGGTAATGCAGCGCTCTGTATACCGACATGATCTGGCCCGAAACATGGGTTTGCGCGCCGACGTTGTTTGTCCATATATGAGCAAATTTTGGGCTGAGCGAGGTCTCATTCGAAAGATAAAGGTTGAATGCAGCCCGCTCTGCTTATGATTCAAAGAGATTGTGTTGATATGTAATAATATGAGTGTCCAAAGTAGAGAAAAAGTGGACGAAATTCACTCGCAAGAGTTTTGTAACTCAAACGATGAGCAAAGCGGGCTGTACTGAACCTTCCTCTTTCGAATGAGATCTCACCCAGCTCAAAATTTGCTCATATAACGACAAACAACGTAAGCCCGTGATTGCATTCCCAAATACGAGTTGCGCCATATTGGCGATAATACAGAGCAAGTCACGTGACAAATTTAGTTCAGATAGTGAATACGAGATGGCGCCTACTCGGGAGGACTTATAGCGTTTAGGGCTATATTCAAATAATTGCGTGAGAAAGGTGAATTATATTTTATATATATTTAATTATTTATTCAATAACAAACACATGAAAACGTGATATGAACTTTACAATAAAAACGTGGCAAATTCCAAAATGGGATGTGATATATGTATCCACAGCTATAGCATGTGAGCTTGTCTATAGTCGGAGATAAAGTGAGAGTGAGTGTATAGAGTGACTGTGTGAATTTGGTAATAATGGTGAGTTAGTTATTTGTCCACTAGTGGCATGACGGTGATAGTATGAAAGCGCCAAAGTTTCCAGTGATAGCCATAGACTGCCAACGGGGAATCATAGCAAAACTGAAGCGTTAGGTGGATAAATATGCCACAGTAAAAGCGTGATGCAGTCAATGTATGCATTTTCGTACGATTAGAGGTTAGGTTATATGCATTTTAGGCATACATTGATTAGGAACTGCTGGGAACTGTATACATTTACTAAATTAATGCTTTTACCGTGACACATACATCACTTGAAATCGCTGTCGAATTTATGTTATAATTGAGGCAGTGAGAGCAACAACGGATTAACCTACATTAAAAAAAATATATTTCCCTATTTTATGTGATTAGTAGAGCGTATTGGAATACGTTATTGGTACTAACTCAATTTAAAAAAAAAATGTGGGTTAGTCCGTTGTTGCTCTTACTGCCTCATTGATATAGCAAAATACTAGAGATGAGCATTACATAACTCGAGCCAATTTTTATTTGAAGCGTGGGGATTTAATTGTCGGCCATGAATAATTTTCTCGTATTTATTCGTACATTCTCGACTAAATATATGGTACTCAACTAAAATACGAATAAATACGAGAAAATTATTCATGTCTGACGGATGAAAGGCCTTCGAATAAAAATATGTTTGATTAAATATATGTTTAAATTTGTATATTTAATAAATTAATTAAAATAAAAAAAAATTTGGCGCCTCTTCCACCCATTCCCCTTCCTCCTCCTCTTCCTCCACCTCTTCCACCTCTTCCCCTTCTTCCTCCTCTTCCTCCCCCATACCGTTGCCGCTTTAGTTCCTTTCTGAGGTCACTGTACTGTAATATGAAAATAAACCTTTTGTTAATTACTACAATAATGTTTTCACACTTTCGTGAAAATGTAAGAAATGTTTGCGTGAGATCGCCTACGTATCTACATACCTGCTTCTTATACTGCAGAGTCATACGCATCCACAATAAACTTTCTTCGCTTCGATGACTCCATCGCGAGGACGGAATCCGTTTCCTCGTTTGACTCCGTCGCGAGGACGGAGTCCGACTCCTCGTTTGACTCCGTCGCGAGGACGGAGTCCGACTCCTCGTTTGACTCCGTCTTCGCGACGGTGTCCGGCTCCTCGTTTGACTCCGTCTTCGCGACGGAGTCCGGCTTCTCGTTCGACTCCGTCTTCTCGTTCGACTCCGTCTTCGCGACGGAGTCCGGCTAATCGTTCGCCTCCGTCGCGAGGACGGAGTCCGGCTACGTGTTGGACTCCGTCTTGGGTTACGAGGCTGTATCGAACTCCGTCCCCGAGACGGAGTCCCTTCCTTTCCTCTCTTCTCAATATCGCTTTCTTTTCCAGTCATCTGTAAAAGAGTCGAAGAAACAGTGAAACTATTGAACGTAAATGGATTTGAAAGTGCAGCAGAAGCGTCAGAGTTGGCCAAAATGTAATCTATTTACAAATTACAAATTACGATTAAAATGTAATTGTGTAATTAATTACACATTATTTTCTGTAATTGTTTATTTAGGTAGTTGACCACAATAATTTTTGTCAACTATCTAAATTAATGATTGCAGAAAATAATGTGTAATCAATTACACAATTACATTTTAATCGTAATTTATAATTTGTAATTAGATTATATTTTGCCCAACTCTGAGAAGAGTACACGTTTATCAAGTTGGTACAATTTGGGTACAATATAGGCTTCCTTTAGCCAACATTTAGCGCAGGAGGAGAATCTTCAGATTTCTAAATGCTGCAATTTCCAAGTTCGAAAGCTTTGAAATTCAAACATTTCCAAAATTTGTAATTGTGAGGTTATCAAGTATCAAAATATCTGTATTTTCAAATGTCCGACATTTGTGATTTTAAAATTTCCGATTTTTCCACTTGTAATGTTTAGAAACTAGATTTTTATCACTTGTCTTTAGTTTCTACTAAAGGAAGCCTCTATTGCACCCGAATCTATATACCTTTTTTAGATATTTCGCGGGTAAATTATAACATAACTTTCGTATTCTTCGTGAGAATGAATACACGAATCTCTGAGCGTTGCGTATCGACATTGCAAGGTTGCCGCGCGAGGCACGCTTCGCGGAATGGAGAGTCTGGAGACTACCTCGATCATGATCATTTTGCGAGGCAGGCTCGTATGATAGTCTCGCGCTACCTCCAGCATGATATTTGCGTCGCCGGAGCCATGCGATTTTTGATCTTGGGGCCGCGAGGCACCTTTGAACACGTCGAAAAATCGACGGCTGATGTCTCGTAAAATAAACATGGTCAAGGTAGTCTCCAGACTGTCCACTCCGCGAGGTGTGCCATGCGAGGCAGCCTCGCAATGGCGATACGCAGCTTGAGAAACACGCGGACACTCAAACAATCACAGTTCACACGATAGATTTTACACAAAAAATTACAACAATACTATGACGGTAATGAAACTTCACCCGGAATTTGTCTAAATGCAGTCTTGGGTTGGAAGTGAAATGTAGAAGTGTGTCAGTTAGTATGAAAATGGCGTCAGTCGAAAAAGAAAAAAATTGAACTTCACGTTTATTATGTATCATGTTGATATAATACGTAAAAAAATAAGTAAAATGTAAATGAAAAATTTGAACTTAGACCACTTTCATAATAACGGGCACGTATAGTGAAAAGGGCAGGCGTAGGAAGCGTGAAGGTACTTACGATCTTCACTGCTCGACAGTTACACGTGGTTCTGACGATCGAGGCTTTGTTGGCCTCGAGGGCCAGCGTTGCCAGAAAACAATTGCTGGCGCGATTCACGCACACATTACCACCACTCTTGTAGGTGATCCTACTACACAACTTGCGATTCTTTCCTGAAACCGCTGGACTGGACCCAAACTGTTTTTCTCACTCACTCAATATTTTGTATTTCTCTTGCACCAAGGACCGAGCGACACGTCTCGGCCCGCGTAAAAGTTCAAACGCGCAAAGGTGATACGTCAAAAGTATATGCACCGGATAATCCAAAATTCTTTTTTGGGTACATTTCTGCAACCCAAAAGGATTCCTGGAAGTACATACTCTATGTAAATGCATCAGTATACACCAATCCTAATGGGAAAGAGAGGAATAGAACGTATATACCCGTCCTTTTCACACTATCTTTTGTTCTGCTTCTCAACATCTGCACCTAATGCAGCGACAATGCTAGCTGATCAGTTTTCTGCCGCTTGCACTGCGGTGAAGACGCAGGAAGCAATCGGGGTTTTATTTACTGCGCAGATATTGATACATATGGAATATTCATAATTTGTGAATTGTTCCATTCCTGCGTGGTTCGTTTTCGTAGTGTTGATAAGTGTGTGTGATCATTCCATAGCCATGGAATCAAAGAAGGAAGCCGCAGATGCAAGAAATAAACGCTATTTGGAGGATGGTACAAAAAGGAAGCAGCCCAAGTTATTTGCAAAGCGTTTATCGAAAAATAGAAAGTATCGAGAAAGGTAAGTTACGTGTCATGGTACAGATTAGTATGAAGTTATAGTTTGTGATGTAGTAGTAGCAGCACGGTATTTTGCTGTATATAATACAGTATTATTCATATTCTTCAAATACGTATACTATCTTTGACACTTTACGTACACATATTCTATGCTACGCGCACCGCAACACATGCCATTATTTTACCCCGCTTGCACCACTCGTTCCCATTCGTACGCTCATCATTGTATAATTAATTAATAATCCGATTTATACCATGTTTGGATTCATTTTTATGTGAAAACTGTGAGCAGTACGTTCCTGAAACTTTCGAGCCGATGAGACGGAATGTAGAAATTTTAAATTCCGTTATATATGTTATACAAACTATATGCGTTTTGTTATTATAAAACGTTCAAACTACATATACGCGTTTCGTTAGATATGCTTCCTTTATAATGCAGTTGTGATTATTTCAATCGTTGTACGTAGTTTTCAATGGATAAAAAATGTAATTCTGATTTTATTTCTGTGATGTAGAAGATAATGTTTAAAATTAGCAACAGTCATCGATGCTTAGCAATTCGACGTTGAGCATATATAGTTACTTGTTGAATACAAAATATGTACACATTGCTTCTTCTCTTGTGGGGTTTTGACTGCAATATGTACGTCCATTAGGGTGGACCTTATTTTTCGACCATCTGATTTTTTTATGCGACCCCCTAGATCTGTTCCAGATCCAAAAAAAAAAATAAGTTCTGCAAAAGAAGAACTCAATTGGACAACAGGGAAGGGTGTCGCAATCGGTTTGAAGTTTAAAAATTTCAGTAATTTCCCTTTAATTTTACATGCAACTCAAATTTTATGTTTTAATGATAAGAGTTACTGTTATAACATAAAAATATCATCTTTTGGTTGTATAATACGAAATTTTACTTGAAAGTTTCAACAATATTGTCAATATTTTGGTTTATTACATTACGGAGTAGAGCTATGAGCGCGCCAAACGGTCGCGTCGTTGTATTGTCTACGCGCGGGAACCGCTCGGCTCTGACCGCTGCAGCTGCCAACGGTATAACCAGTACCCCTTCCAAAGAGCTATCCTTCTATTTCCAGTTTTATACCTGCTTCCTAGTCCCATAGTCCCTTAGTAAAAGAAACCTCATTTTACGTCGAGAGTTCGAGGTATTCGCATCACGAAGTATCGAAATTTGTTAGTGTGACAGTGAGCAAAAATGGAGACAAGAAGTAGTGATAAATTGTTTATATTGGACTACTACGAACAACAAATTGTTGGTGCAAAATTGCCGAGTAACGGACAAGTGTTACGAGTTCTTTTCTATAATATGAGAAAAGTAAAGCTGGACCTTAAAACAAGTGCTACTGTATAGCGAGCAAAGCGTCGATTTTGTAGGAGGTTGTAAATCTCCTCGACACAATGTCACTTACTCTTACGACGTCTTGCGGTCATAAGAGCTCACTGGATTCGAAGGTTACTGATAGGTGTGTCGTTCAATAAAATGAGACACCCCGATTAATAAGTAACAATGAATAAGTAACTTTATTATTCTTCAATGAGACAGCCCTGGTGTATGCGGGTACAAAAGATATGATTCGGTGCGAATACGTTCGATTTCTGTTGGCTTCTGCCCCCGGAGGAGCTTGACTTCACGCAGGAAGACTATGGAACCTCCTTCAGAGGGTGTGTCTTGGAAAAAAGAGGTGGTCGAAACTATTAGCTATTGGTGAGACGCGATGTGGAAATGGTTCATGGAAAATGCAACGGAAAGGGAAATCTTAACGAATAATCAGCCCATGAGCCGGTCGCCGCACGGCCATCTGTTTATTATTGCGGCTGTCTGGAGACCCTTGGCCGTGACTCGGGTAGATTGCCTGAATTTTCACGTCAAGTACCGTAACGCTAAAAGTTTACAACCCTCGTATCAAGTCTACGAGGCGCGGACTGACAGACCGAATGTCTAACAGATGTGGCGTCGAAAAGGACAAGGCATCCTTGTGCGTCCTTAGTGGTCTGGTGAAGCTAACGCTCAACATACCGCCCCCTTTTGAACGGTTACGTTTAATAATAAAGAGAGAACAAGAAAAACGCTAAGATACTAAGCATACGCAACTGAATATAAAGGTCACGGTTTGCTGTGTCTTGTACAATGATGACTGCGTCGTTACACGAAATTTGTACATGGATACGTAATTACAGTGTGACGCCCATAATTTACCAAGTAAGCTTATTAGATTAAATACAGAGAGAGAGAAAAAAAAACTTGTGATTAATGCATACATGCTAACTTATTGTACTTTGCAGTAAGCTACAATAGAACAGATATATATATATAAAAGAAAAAATCCACATAGGATTACCCTCAATCATTACTCCTCCAACAACAACGGAGCTAGTTTCTTAACACTACGCTTGTATATCCCGTTTATAGTTTTTACTGTCACCACACGGACGATACCATCCTCACCAGGATGTAAGGCAATGATGCGTCCCATGGGCCAGTGTAATGGTGGTGAATTGTCCTCCCTCAAAATGACCAGCGTACCTTCGGTTATGGCAGGTACCTGGTCTCCATGCCATTTCTTCCTGACTGACAATGCGTTCAGGTAGTCCTTGTACCATCTATGCCAGAAATGCTGGCGAAGCTGCTGCACATGTTGCCAGGAGGACAGACGACCTGTTTTGATGTCAGTGAGGTCGCACTCGGGAGTGCTTGTTAATGAGTCCCCAATTAGGAAATGACCGGGTGTCAATGGTGTTAAATCATTGGGGTCAGTCGATAAAGGAGTTAATGGTCGGGAATTAAGAATGGCCTCTATTTCAGTCAAACAAGTAACTAATTCTTCGAACGTGAGCAACGTGTTGCCTAAAATGCGTATAAGATGGTGCTTTACTGACTTAACTGCCGCTTCCCATAGCCCACCAAAATGTGGGCTACGGGGAGGAATGAAATGCCAACGGACATGTTGGTCTAATAGAAACTTCTGAACGTGATCATTATGTTCTTCTGACAGAATCATTTTTCGGACCTTTTGCAACTCATGATTAGCACCTACAAAGTTAGTGCCATTGTCGCTGTATATATCTGTACTTCTTCCTCGCCTAGCAAAAAACCGTTTTAAGGCTGCAAGAAACGCGTCGGATGTCAAATCGCCTACCAATTCTATATGAACTGCTCTCGTGCTGAAGCATACGAAAACGGCTACATAAACTTTGATTTTCTTCGTATTTCGATGTTTCTTCTCTTTTATAAAGAGTGGACCGCAATAATCAACACCGGTGATCAAGAATGGTCGCTGGAAGGTGACTCTGTCCTTCGGGAGTTGTCCCATTGGATACTGAAATGTTATAGGTGCCAATTTCTGACAGGTAGTACACCTCTGAATGACGGATTTTACCACGACCATTCCATTCACAGGCCAATATTTTTGTCGTACCGCATGCAGCGTACCCTGCGCCCCAATGTGCCCATGGGCAACGTGCGCTTCTCGTATAAGCAAACTGGTCACATGATGTTTCTGAGGTAACAACACCGGATGTTTTGTTGAATACGGTAAATTTGACTTCTCGAGCCTTCCCCCTACTCTTAAAAGCCCGTTGTCATCAATGAACGGACATAATGCTTTAAACCGAGTGATGTGACTATGTGCTGAATTGGCCTTGAGATCATGTAATTCCTTTGAAAATACTGCACCCTGCACCATTTTTATTATCCGAACTCGTGCCCGTTGTAATTCGTCCAATGTCATTGGACCTATCTGCTTCGCCTTTGTGTAAGCGTTGTTACAAAATCTCAAGCAGTACACAACGACCCGAGTTAACATGGCAAATGATGAATACCTTTCTAAAAATTGGACCTCAGAATGGGATGCTACACTCAACACTACTACCTTCCGTTTCTCGGGAAGTTCAATCGGCTGCAAATTGGTCTGCGGCCACGTGTCTTCTGTCTGAGATAACCAATGAGGCCCACTGAACCAAATGTTCGTTGCAAGAAATTCCGGGACACTGGCCCCCCTTGAAAGTATATCCGCGGCATTGTCCTGCGACGGTACGTGAGACCATTGATCTGGGCTCGTGTCTTGCTGTATTTGACTCACGCGATTTGCAACAAACTGCTTGAGCGTGTGTGGTGCAGTATGTATCCAATGCAATGTGATCGTCGAATCCGACCAAAACATTACTTTCTCAAACGACACATCAATTGCTTTAATAACAGTACGATACAGTTTCGCGAGTAACACTGCAGCACACAGCTCCAACCTAGGCAGTGTAACGTACCAATGCGAACCGCCCTACATTTTTTCGTTTTTCTTTACATATTAACCAATGTTCCTTTTCATTTCCATTTAATTTTACGCCTTGTATAGTTAGCACTAAGAATTCTCGAAACACTTGCGAGCGACATCCCATGCGGCGGGAAGACAGTGAATCTAGTGACGCGCAACGCATGCGCATAACCGCGAATTCAAAGACTAACTCAGTGCCGCGCAGGAATCAAGCGCGCTTGCGCACACCGCACGAACAACCGGACGCCGAATTATCCGAACGTACTACGCGAGTGGCGCGAACCGGACGTGAATTATAATTGGTGCGCGGAATCGCACAGCCGATGATTGGTACAACGAAGTACCGCGACTCGGTATAAATACCGGACCATCAGCAACGGGAAGGCAGACTTGGTTCTATCACCGAACCGCCGAGACCTAGGCAGCTTTAATTAGCTCCTTACTCGAGAAGAAGTTTATTTAAAACTCCAATTCTGATCCATCCTCTTGAGGCAGCTTTAGTTAGCTCCTCAACCACGATCAATCCACACGAGGCAGCTTTAGTTAGCTCCTGCACTTCCTTTCGAGGCAGCTTTAGTTAGCTCCTCAACCACGATCAATCCACACGAGGCAGCTTTAGTTAGCTCCTGCACTTCCTTTCGAGGCAGCTTTAGTTAGCTCCTGCACTTCCTTTCGAGGCAGCTTTAATTAGCTCCTCAACCACTAACCAAAGCCTATACGACTTCCTACTCCAAAGCGTGGGGCCAGCTTATAGGCACCAGAAGCATTTCAATCAGAGAGAAGGAATCCTCTCAAATTCTACGTTCGAATCGACCTAGCGTCATTTCCTGTTTTATCAACATAACAAACTCTATTCTTTATTACCGACCTAGCGTAGTAACCTAAAAACAACTATAAACTTCATTATCGACCTAGCGTTAAAAACCAATCGCCGTGCGATACGTCATTACGTACCAACGTCCGTTCTATTGTAAAAACAAACTCAATTAACTGAGTACCACACATGTTCATTATAGACCTAGTGTCTCGACATTTATTTGAATAAACCATTGTTATTTACACGTTAAAAGGAGGACTCTCGTGTCTTGAAATTCATTTCTCAATCGCATGCCACCCGAACCAATCCCACAATTCACAGGTAAACCGCTCTACTTGTGAAAACTCCTGTAACTACGGCGACGTCCCGTACAAGAACGTTACAGGTAGCTTAATTTTGGTGACAGCGGTGGGATACGTTTGCTTGAAACCGCGATCGCGTGGCAAAGGAGATCAACACTCCTAGCGAAGAACAAGACTCCTTCTTTATTACTAAGTCAGGCGCATTAAAAAAAGCAAAATCATGGCTACAGCCGGTTCAAATACCACTCAGGTAGACGCAGTTATAGAGGAATTACAACGGTTACAATTAAATCAAGAAAACGGGCGTCAACCAAATATTAGAATTCGCGATGCCGCGGACACGGTTCCAGCCTTCGACGGGCGGAACATTACTATACATCAATTCACAAAATGCTGTAGGAATGCGAAGAGTATGATCGCGCCAAACGCCGAATACGGTTTAGTACAGCTAATCAAATGTAAACTATCCGGGCAAGCCTCTCGAGTCATACTTAACGGCGATTATAACACTATCGAAGAGGTAATTAAAGTTCTCAGCTCACGTTTCGCTCCACTACATTCCTCAATCCAGCTATATGGAGAAATGTCGAAAATTGCTCAGTTACCGAATGAAGCCACTGTAGATTATAGCAGTCGAGTCTCCGGGATCCTCCTACAATTAAGATACTGTAATGAAATAGAGGTTCCCTTACACGTCGCGCAATACAATCAATCCGCGGAAACAAATTCCATTAAAGCTTTCTTAACGGGGTTAAAACCTGAAATCTACGCACGAATGCGAACCGTCGAATTCGCTGACCTCGATACCGCCATCAGCACCGCTATCAAAGCCGAGGCAGAGTGTCAGGAAAACATAATGAGGAATAAATTCGCAGAAGGACTATCGCACTCCGCGCAGTGCAGTAATTGTTTCGGGTACGGGCACTCAGCTACCGAGTGTAGCAGTAAATTCCCGGCAGGGCAAATAGCACAAATTAGTTGGAGATCTAAATATTGTAATCATTGTCGAAAAGTAGGACACACGGTTCAGGAATGCCGGAACATAAACACCGCGCCCCAGTCAACACCTAATAATCCTGGGTCAAGGCCGTCGTCATATAATACCGGGTCTCAAACAATGCCGCGCCAAAGCCAATCAGTAGAATGTAGATATTGTAAAAACAAGGGACACACTATTCAGGAATGTCGAAAGAAAATGTACAACGACAAACGAAGATCCACAGACACAACCAAACCCGAACTTCAAACACCAAACCCTCCCCAAAATTCTGTACGCAGTCAAGCCGTGTTAAAATTACGATTATCCGAAACATGGAGAGCCCCTAGTCTAGCTTTATCGAGTCCAGAATTAAGGGCTGATAAGGTAATAATGATGATTGATACTGGAGCAGATTTGAGTGTAATCAAAGAAGAAGCCGTATCTCCAGGCACACCAATTTTTTCCGACGTAACCTACGAATTAACAGGAATTACTGAAGGTTCTCTATCAACAATAGGATATATTAAAACCAAAATCTTAGATACAGTAGCAGAAATTCATGTAGTCAAAACTTTACCAACAGCTCAGGACGGAATTTTAGGATCAGATTTTTTCCACGGGAGCGGAGCTGTTATAGATTATTCAAGAAAAGGGATCACAATAGGAAACGAATTACTCCCGTTTAAAAACGTGGAAATAAAAATTCCTGGCCGAATGAGATACCAAATTCCAATCAAAATTCTAAATCAAGGTCTAAAAACCGGATACGTGCCGAAACTAAATGTACACCCCAAAATTTTAATGGGTAATGCTATAATAACAAACAACGATGGAATAGGATATCTATATGCCATAAACACATCCTCTAATGATATCAAAATCGAGATACCTTCGGTAGAAATAGAACCTTACGAAGAAATAAAATTCGAAAGAGAAATTGCATCTCCAGACCATGTTAAACAAATACTCGAACTACTTCGTCTTGACCATCTAAATCCAGAGGAAAAAGCAAACATAGTAAAATTAATCGAACAATACGCAGATAGATTCCACCTCCCCGGTAGCGAACTAGAAGCGACAAACACTGTGTCTCATAGAATAATTACCGAAAACGAGGCACCAGTAAATGTAAAGCAATATCGATACCCCCAAGTCCATAAAGAAGAGATTAACAGACAGATAAATGAACTCATACAGAACAAAATAATCTCACATTCAACCTCCCCGTATAACTCACCATTGTTCATAGTAACTAAGAAACGGGATAGCCAAGGGAACATACGTTGGAGAATAGTAATAGATTTCCGTCGGCTAAATGAAAAAACTATAGGCGACGCGTACCCCTTACCTAATATAGTGGAAATATTAGATCAGCTAGGCAGTGCGAAATATTTCTCAATATTCGACCTAGCATCGGGATTCCATCAGATACCGATGCATCCGGAAGATAAGCACAAAACCGCCTTTTCAACGCCCTATGGACATTACGAATTCAATCGAATGCCATTCGGTCTTAAAAACGCTCCAGCTACATTTCAAAGGTTAATGGACCAAGTTCTCACCGGATTACAAGGAATAGAATTATTCGTGTACCTAGACGACATAGTAATCTATGCTAGTTCACTTCAAGAACACACAACCAAATTCATAAGATTAATGAATCGGCTAAGGGAAGCCAACCTATCTCTGCAACCAGACAAATGCGAATTTCTAAAAAGAGAAGTATGCTATTTAGGACATATCATTAGCGAACAAGGAGTTAAGCCAGACCCAAAGAAACTAGAAGCAGTTAAACAATTCCCACAACCCAAAACTCAGAAGAATATAAGACAATTTTTAGGACTAGCCGGATACTACCGTAGATTTATAAAGAATTTTTCTAAAATAGCAAAACCATTATCTGACCTAACTAGAAAGGATTACAGATTCGAATGGACAATCAAACAACAAATAGCTTTCGAAACTTTACGGGACGCTCTATGTAAAGAACCGATATTACAATATCCAGACTTCAATAAACCATTCATCATTACCACAGACGCCTCAGGTTACGCAGTAGGCGCGGTTCTAAGCCAAGGAGAAATCGGGAAAGACCTACCCATAGCATACGCCTCGCGAATATTAAACGACGCCGAAACACGGTACGCCCCAACAGAACGCGAACTACTCGCACTAATATACGCCGTACAACATTTCCGTTCATACGTATACGGGAAACGTTTTACCCTAGTGATGGACCATAAACCACTGGAATGGCTACATACACTAGATAATCCTACCTCCAGGCTCATGCGCTGGAAAATAAAATTAGCAGAATACGATTACAAGATAGTATACAAGCCCGGGAGATATAATACTAACGCAGACGCCCTCTCGCGGAATCCAGTAACTTTACTCCCGCTACAAGTGGAAGGGAAACGATCACGCCCCCAAACCGCCACGAGTCCGGGATCCCCAAATCCAAGCCCAACAAAACAACCTAAGGGAGATGGATCATCCTCCTCATCATCATCCGATTTCAATCCTGATCAAATACAAATGAGGAGAAAGTTAAAAAGGAAACTTAAAACCACGACTACCACATCATCATCAAACAGACCGGCGGAGAAAAAGAGGGGAATCACACCAATAGGGGATTCAGAAGAAATGAAAGTATCCACCGATAGCTTTGAAGCAACCAAAAATATTCAGGTATCAGTAGAGGTTCACCCCTCCCCCGGACAAATCGGTCTTCCACCATCAAACCCCAGACCAACCACCCTTAACCGCCCTCACAGCCCACAACAAATGGAAATAGAAGTACTAGAAAAAGACTGGGATCAAATCATGGAAATAAGCAACGCACAAGTCCCAAAAAGTCATACATATAGAGAGCCACCCAAAATAGACTCTAGTAATAGTAGCAGCAGCAAGAAAGATAGCCCACCAATAAGAGGTAGAAAATACTGTACAAGAGAATCCAGCGAAACACTATCAGGGCCAATATCCCCAATCATAATAAGAAAAGATCCACAAAATAACTTTAAAACATCCACGGGACCACCCCGACAGCAAATACAATCACGCCAACAGAGACCACCCCAGCAACAAAAATCACCACCACAACAAGCACCACCAAGAATAGTGAACCAAGAAATATATCAGAGTAAAGTAAAAGAAATCACAGACTATTTATGGATGAGAAGGGAAACTGCAGGGATATTTATCACTATACATGGGAAACCAGTAGGCGAGGAAAGTACGGAATTCATGAATAGGGAACAAATTAAAATTACCTTACCCCTGCCACTCCAGGCAGGAAGTATAATAGAAATTCCCAAACCAGGACGAACCATCTTAGGGATGGTAATGCCAGATCCTCCAAACGAAGAAGCCTATCATACCATAATTAGGCACCTGCATAATAAATTAACACAAAATAACATTAACAAAATCTCACTACCCAAAACAGAAATTAATATATCTTGGAAAAAATTAAAACAAATGATCACCCTAAGGTTCCTACAAACAAATATCAGCATCACAATCTGCAATGGCACTGTACAGCTGCCATCAGAACAAGATCGTCCAACAATAATTAGAGAAAACCACGAGTCACCAGTAGGAGGACATAAAGGGGTAACCAAAACCTATAACAGAATTAGAAACCTGTACCATTGGCCAAACATGAAAAAGGATGTAAGGCAACACATTAAAACATGCATAAGTTGTCAAAAGAAGAAACTAGTACGAACTAAAACAAAAGAACCCATGATAATAACAGATACACCACTAGACGCTTTTGACAAAATATCCATGGATATTGTGGGACCATTGCCACCCACAAGATCAGGAAAAACATATATACTTACCATACAGGACAATTTAACAAAATTTTCATTAGCAATACCATTAGTCTCATTCACAAGCGAAGAAATAGCCCAGGCATTCACCACACATTTCATATGCCAATACGGATGCCCAAAAGCCGTTCTCACAGATCAAGGATCTTCATTCATCAGTTCTCTCATGCGAAACTTTGCAAAGGCTTTCAATATCAAGCAATATAAAACTTCAGCATTTCATCCACAGTCAAATGGTTCCCTGGAAAGAAGCCATCATGTATTAGTTGAATATTTAAAACATTACATAACCAAAGAAAAACAATGGGATCAGTGGCTACCACAAGCAATGTTCTCTTATAACACTAGTATACACGAAGGTACTAAATACACTCCCTACGAATTAATATACGGTAAAAAAGCCAGACAACCATCAAGTCTAATACCAAATGATTCATTAACTACATATCCAGACTTTGTGGAGAGGTTAGTAACAAAGTTGCTCAACATTCGCGAACTAGGACGCCAAAATTTAGAAAACTCAAAATATCGCCAAAAACACTACTACGACCGAAAGGTATCCTCTGTTAATTACCACAAGGGAGAACAAGTACTGGTTTTAAAACCGAAAAGAGACAAATTCAGCGACGAATACGATGGGCCTTACACAATCATCGAAATTTTAAAAAACAACAATGTAAAGATAGCTGTGAGCCCCCGTCGAACTAAGGTTGTCCACAAGGACAGAATAAAAAAGGCCTATACGCCACCAGACTGCGCCGCCCCTAGGGACATTACGGCAAACCATTAACAACTTCACAGCGCTAAATTTAAAAGTGGTGGGGATTACGAAAAAGGGCTCATTCAGGAAAGTGATACCCTCGAGAAAACCACGCGGAAAATCGCTTAAGAACAAAGAAGGGAAATAGGAGTCAAGACCGACCACTCAGACAGCCAAGGTAGGAACTATACAAAACACACATTAATAATAAAAAAGAAAAAAGGAATAAATTACAAATCGGGTTATTATAAAAACGTGGTGTGCCGGTACAGACGAAATGTCAAGAAAATCCGCCGAAGAAAAATGGATTAACCGCCCTCGTCCAGAAGACGACATTAAGGACCCAATGCAGAGACTACTAGAAATAGTCTGTTTAAAAGCAAAATGGCCAGGCTACAGGACCGACTGCAGCGATCTTTACAGAAGAAAGATCTGCTATCCCTGCTACAAAAATCTAAAGGCGGAGGACACCCAATATTATACCCCCGCAAGCCGGCACCTACTTACCCTACGCAGGCATCTCATCAACTTTAAATACTGTTTGATCTGCACCAGGGAAATTTACAATTGGGGAGTCGCAGCCCAATGTTCGGACTGCGTCGATACCTTTTTTGTTATGAGCCCGAGCAATAAGGAAGCTTTGGAGTTGGGGGTAGCTCTAAATGTACTAGGGAGAGAGGAACGGAGGCCTCCGCAATAAACACCATCATTTTTCTATCATACATACGTGTAAAAAAATTCAATTACCTTCCAAATAAATCCAACCATATCCTGCTACATATTCACGTAATATACTTCAACATTCCTGAAAAAAACCCTTAGCAACAACGTATAAGAGGGACAGCTATATACCGAGGTCAGTGAAGCCGCGATGTAAACAAACCGCGCATTCCTGAAACATAGAGAAACAAAGTCGCGTAATAAATAGAATAAGATAGAAGCATTTCAAGGAAACACAAACCCCAAACAGTAAGAAATAGCTTAACATTGCGAACAGAAAAGGACAGTAAAATTCAGGGGAATAGGTAGTCAATAAGGGGGACAGATTCAGCGTAAGGAGAACCACACATATATTTAAGGGACATCAGACAGTCAGGCTTCATTCGATATCAAGTATACGATACCACAGTAAGCAACTATCCTAAAATGCCTAAGCGATCGGGGAAAAAGATAAAACGAATACAGATAGCACATAAATTAGCAACATCAACGCCGTCAAGCGAAACATTACCCGGCTCTAAAAATTCAAAATCCATACCATGGAAACTAAAAAAAATAACAATACCAGAGGTCGATTGGCAACCATACGTGGGGATCACCCATTCCGATCCACGACGACGCGCATGGAAATATATATTCCTATTCGGGACCGGGAACGCACCACCTCCAACGACAGGAACGGCAACCAACGCTACCAAAAACACAGAAACGCTCCAGAAAATAGAAGAGGAGGTAGAGAACCAGACCTCTATACACGCAGTGCCCATACCTAAACCTACATCTCTCGGGACGAGAGAAAAACCAAGCGGCGAGATGTAACGTACCAATGCGAACCGCCCTACATTTTTTCGTTTTTCTTTACATATTAACCAATGTTCCTTTTCATTTCCATTTAATTTTACGCCTTGTATAGTTAGCACTAAGAATTCTCGAAACACTTGCGAGCGACATCCCATGCGGCGGGAAGACAGTGAATCTAGTGACGCGCAACGCATGCGCATAACCGCGAATTCAAAGACTAACTCAGTGCCGCGCAGGAATCAAGCGCGCTTGCGCACACCGCACGAACAACCGGACGCCGAATTATCCGAACGTACTACGCGAGTGGCGCGAACCGGACGTGAATTATAATTGGTGCGCGGAATCGCACAGCCGATGATTGGTACAACGAAGTACCGCGACTCGGTATAAATACCGGACCATCAGCAACGGGAAGGCAGACTTGGTTCTATCACCGAACCGCCGAGACCTAGGCAGCTTTAATTAGCTCCTTACTCGAGAAGAAGTTTATTTAAAACTCCAATTCTGATCCATCCTCTTGAGGCAGCTTTAGTTAGCTCCTCAACCACGATCAATCCACACGAGGCAGCTTTAGTTAGCTCCTGCACTTCCTTTCGAGGCAGCTTTAGTTAGCTCCTCAACCACGATCAATCCACACGAGGCAGCTTTAGTTAGCTCCTGCACTTCCTTTCGAGGCAGCTTTAGTTAGCTCCTGCACTTCCTTTCGAGGCAGCTTTAATTAGCTCCTCAACCACTAACCAAAGCCTATACGACTTCCTACTCCAAAGCGTGGGGCCAGCTTATAGGCACCAGAAGCATTTCAATCAGAGAGAAGGAATCCTCTCAAATTCTACGTTCGAATCGACCTAGCGTCATTTCCTGTTTTATCAACATAACAAACTCTATTCTTTATTACCGACCTAGCGTAGTAACCTAAAAACAACTATAAACTTCATTATCGACCTAGCGTTAAAAACCAATCGCCGTGCGATACGTCATTACGTACCAACGTCCGTTCTATTGTAAAAACAAACTCAATTAACTGAGTACCACACATGTTCATTATAGACCTAGTGTCTCGACATTTATTTGAATAAACCATTGTTATTTACACGTTAAAAGGAGGACTCTCGTGTCTTGAAATTCATTTCTCAATCGCATGCCACCCGAACCAATCCCACAATTCACAGGTAAACCGCTCTACTTGTGAAAACTCCTGTAACTACGGCGACGTCCCGTACAAGAACGTTACAGCAGTGATTGCACCTTTAATGGTGCCACCCTAGATCTTGACGAAACTAGCCGTACCCCCGACTTAGACTTGCCATCCGTTGTCCTAATATATATGCAAGCTCCGTAAGCTCTCTCACTTGCATCACAAAACCCGTGTAACTGGAGGACTCTGTGATTATCGCCTATAACGCGCCGAGGAATGACCAATTCCTCGAGTGATTTTAATTGAGACTCAAAAGTGACCCACGCGCTGTGAATATCCACTGGGACCGACTCATCCCAATCGAGGTGACACTTCCAAAGGGCCTGCATTATAAGTTTTGCTTGCACAATCACCGGACCTACTAATCCGAGTGGGTCAAAAAGCTGTGCGATTCGTGATAGAATAGTCCGCTTTGTAACCCTTTGCAACGGTTCCACATACTTAATTGTATAACCTAAACTATCTGGCTTGGCTTTCCAAAACAACCCCAAAGTTTTCTTGCCATCTGTGGCATCTAAAACCATGTGATCACTATGATCAGTATTCCCTAACGATTCTACTAACTGGGATTCGTTTGACAACCACTGTCGCAGTTGAAAACCCCCCTTTGCTGTGATGCTAATCAAGTCATCCCTTAAAAGCAATGCCTCGTCAAAACTCTGTGCCCCAGTCAAAACATCATCTATGTAAAAATCATTTAATAACACCTTCGCGGCGACTGGATGCGTTTTACCTTCATCGTGCGCGAGTTGGTGCAATGTTCGAACTGCCAAAAACGGAGCTGATGCGGTTCCATACGTCACAGTATTCAGCTGGTACGTTTTAATTGGATTCGTGATATTTTCGCGCCAAAGAATTTTGTGATATTTTCTATCAGCTACGTTCAAATCTACCTGTCTGTACATCTTTGCAATGTCAGCGGTCAGGACGTATTTATGCACTCGAAAACGCGTGACTAAACTAACTAAGTCTTGCTGAATGGTGGGTCCTACCATTAATGTACTGTTTAATGTTACACCCGATGACGACTGTGCAGATGCATCGAACACTACTCGAATTTTAGTCGTGACACTGTCTGTTTTTATGACTGGGTGATGGGGTAAATAACAACCGGCGTTAACATCGTCGACGATTTCAGTCATGTGATTGAGCTGTTCATATTCCCTTAAGAAAGCTACGTATTGTGATTTCCTGTCTAGATTTCTATTCAGAGACCGCTCCAGACTGAGATACCGTTTCATAGCCATGTGATATGTTTCTCCTAACTTGTCTTTGTTATCGTTAAAAGGCAGACTCACTGTGTACCTGCCACTCATAGAATCGCGACTCGTGTGTGAAGCGTAATGCTCCTCACATGCTTGTTCTTCGGGCGAACAGATTTTTCCTGAAGGGCATTCTTCGAGATTCCAAAACTTACTAATATCAGCATGAAGTGTTTCAAAAGTCAAATGGCAATTGACTGGTCGGATTTCCTGGTTTTCTAAGTATTTTCCAACGACAATCCAACCCAATAGCGTTTTCTGCAATTTAGCGTTGGGATCCTTTAATGCGATGCGTCCCACGCTCATGAGATCCCAAAAATATTCTCCCCCGATAATCCCGTCTATCTCGCCAGGCAAGTGAAATGTAGGGTCAGCTAAATGTATTCCAGCAGGAATTTCTAATGCTTCTCTATAAATTACATCCTGTGGCAGTGGTTGTGAAACCTCCTTAGCTACTAGAAAGTTTACATTGAAATTGTATCCCGAGCAACGCGATTTGATTTGTGCTTGTGTTATTTTATTGATCTCAGATGACATTGCGTTTGTCCCACGAAGAGGAACAACAATTGGTTGAGTACGCAACCCAATCCGTTTGCATGCGCGCTCAGATAGGAAATGCGAATCTGCACACGAATCCAATACAACGCGGCAGCTATGGGTTTTCCCGGCCCCGTTTACGATATCAATAATAGCGGTAGCAAAGATTATTTTCGGCCGACCCTTGAATGCGGCACAGGTACTATTTACCTGCACGGCCGGTGGTATGGGCGTCGGCTCCGCATGCAATAGCGTATGGTGTCGGTTATGACACCGACGGCAGGTAGTTGCTTGGCAATTGTTCACCATATGATTTCGGCGTAAACAGTTGAAACACAACTGCTTCTCCTTTACTAATTTCGATCGCTCTGGTACCGAAAGCTTAACGAATTGCTCACAATTCTGAGAAACATGAGATCCTCTACAAAAGTTACAGAATGCTGTTGTCTGCGTGGCCAGTACCGTATTTGACCGTAATTCTCGCGCAGGCGGTTTATTGCGGGTTGACTGAGAATACCGATTACGATTATTGCCCTGCGCTTGAGGTGGTGACGCACCTGAGGTTTCCGGTGAACCTACAGGCTCAATCACCTTGCATCGGTCGTGTAAAAACAGAAACAATTCGTCCATCATTGGAAAGGGAGTGCTTTTATTCTGTTCCTTCCATTTCAACACTGTCTCGTTATCCAATTTGGACGTGAGCAAATGGATAAGCAGTGTATCGACGGTCAGTTGCTCTAATGATTTTAACGAGCGATAATGCGCTTCTACGCGGTTTACAAACACTCTCAATTCGCTGTAGGATGATTTTAATACCGGTGACGTATCGAATAGCGCTTTGATATGATTGGCGACTATGACAGCCGGCTGATTATAGCGCTTCTCTAACAGACCCCACGCGACTGTGTAATTGTTTGCCGAATTCCCTACTGATTCTATAGTTTTGGCGGCTTCGTCCTTTAGGCACGACCGCAAGTACATTAGTTTTTTACAATCGTTGATCTTTGGATTCTCTTGTATTGATGAACGAAACTGATCAGAAAACCCAGGCCACTCCTCGTAGACTCCAGCAAACACGGGCAGATTGATTTTTGGCAAATATATATCGCTATCTATAGACTCGGTGTGCGATTGTGGTGATGCTCGACTGATAGGCGTTTCGACTCCGACCGCACCTCTCACTTCTAATGTTGCTAATGATTGTGCGACAGACTTCACGCGCTCTAATATGTCCAAAGCACGCGCCTTACAAGTACCAAACATGGATTTTATTGAAACTCGTTCACGCATATAATCCCCGGTTTCATCTGCTGCATCTAAATCAATCTGAGTTTTGCAAAAGATCGCGTATTCCGTCTCGATCTCGTTGTATTGCACTTTGATCTCACTACCAGACATTCCGGATTCGTACCCCTCTATTAAAAGCCTAAAGTTCTCCAACTCTAACTTGAAAGCTTCGCGTCTTAACTTCAGAGTTTTAATACGTTCTTCTACAGAAGGAGGCATGTTGCGGTTTCTTTTTTTTTTCTTTTTCGACAATGGAAATACGGATATGAGAGATTAGGATTCGCACACGGATTCAGGGAAGAACTCAAAAAACAAGTGCTCGGACTCACGTTACTGACGTCCCTGGATCCTTCCGATGCAATGCTGGACTTGGCGTTGTATGGGCTGCTGACCGACGCACCGCTGATGGTTACAGCTGATGTCCAAGCCGGTATCTCGTCGCATCCGCCACTGCTATATTTGATGACCCACAATGGATCAGGTAGCGATCCTCCTTCCTAGGTGCTCTGCGACTCTGCTACGGCACGTTGTCGTACCCCTGGATCTCAGCTACTGGACTCCTTAATGTTGAAGTCGCTCTGCGCAACTGGACATCAGATGCTGGCCTCCTTGTTGTTGGCGTGCATGACGCACCAATCACGTTCACAGCACTTGTATATTGTTATTGATGATGCGGATCAGTGCTCCTCTGGCACAGTAAAAGATCCGGCTCGAAGGACCAAAATGTATAGCGAGCAAAGCGTCGATTTTGTAGGAGGTTGTAAATCTCCTCGACACAATGTCACTTACTCTTACGACGTCTTGCGGTCATAAGAGCTCACTGGATTCGAAGGTTACTGATAGGTGTGTCGTTCAATAAAATGAGACACCCCGATTAATAAGTAACAATGAATAAGTAACTTTATTATTCTTCAATGAGACAGCCCTGGTGTATGCGGGTACAAAAGATATGATTCGGTGCGAATACGTTCGATTTCTGTTGGCTTCTGCCCCCGGAGGAGCTTGACTTCACGCAGGAAGACTATGGAACCTCCTTCAGAGGGTGTGTCTTGGAAAAAAGAGGTGGTCGAAACTATTAGCTATTGGTGAGACGCGATGTGGAAATGGTTCATGGAAAATGCAACGGAAAGGGAAATCTTAACGAATAATCAGCCCATGAGCCGGTCGCCGCACGGCCATCTGTTTATTATTGCGGCTGTCTGGAGACCCTTGGCCGTGACTCGGGTAGATTGCCTGAATTTTCACGTCAAGTACCGTAACGCTAAAAGTTTACAACCCTCGTATCAAGTCTACGAGGCGCGGACTGACAGACCGAATGTCTAACAGATGTGGCGTCGAAAAGGACAAGGCATCCTTGTGCGTCCTTAGTGGTCTGGTGAAGCTAACGCTCAACAGCTACTCTAGTTATAAAAGAAACTGAAATATTTTGGGAGAAAGCACGAATACCAGTGAAGAAGACGTCGGATAGCATTGACAAGTGGAAGTCTCTTTATCAGAAATGGAGAACATTATATAAATCTGTCAATCGTCGAACTGCAATCCAAATTGTTAATTCCCTTTGGATGAGTTAGACTCGTTCAGGGTTTGTTAAGATTGCAAACTATTTGCCGACTATGAAGGACCACCCTTGTAGAGGGACAATGTTCAATCGATTCAAAACCATTTATTTTAACAATAAATTTAACTTAACTATATTTACTATCTAAGTGTACTTGTTCGTACGCAAGGTCTATTACTATAATAGTGAGATCTGTAGCGTTCGATAGGTTCGATGAGGTTTTTCTGAATATCTATTGCGATCTGGTCACGGCTCGTCGCTGAGCTTTCCTCCAAGTCTCTCAGCCCTCCTTCCTGGTCTGGAAAAATGGGCCTTGTCCAATCAGCGTCTCGCGACATCGCAACACCCTTCCATTGCGCCCTTTGCGTGTCTTCCGGAGTGGGATGCGTTGGCGTTAGACTCCTCCGCTTGGTGGTAACGGCTTGGCAACGTGTGGGAAAAACCCCGGGCCTTGATTTCACCAACGGCCTACTTGCTGGCGAAAACCGTTGAAACGGTCGGACCCATGGTGGGCCCTCAAGAACTTGACCTTCGAGGTCTGGGATGCGTCAAGAAAAAACTCGGCGATCCGAGGACGACAATGCAAGTCAAGGACTCCTTAGGTTTATGGAGATTTGTGTTTCCGCATCTCAATTGGGTTTGGAGATGGGACAAACTTTCTCTAAACAGAGTGACTTGACCAAGGTGGTCTGGCTAGTGTATAACTAAACACAAATACAGCGGGAACAAGAATTCAAAGATTCGTTGGACGATTTATTTGACATCGCCCATGCGAATGCTTTAGAAATGATAAAAATCGAAGAAGATAAATTATTTCTATTGAAACAGAGGGAAAAAGGGCGAGTTGGACTAATGGGTGCCAGTGATCGTGCTTTAGCAGAAAAAGAAAAGCGGAAAACTCTTCGAGAAGAACGGACGAAAACACTACAAGAACAAGGTCAACAATCACTTGTACAAGGTAACATATATTTTTAAAATTTAACTCTTTTAAGTATATTTCTAACGTTTTAGAAATAAATTCAGTATATTTATTTTTACATTACAGAAACAGTGCAGCTACAATCTTCGTCGTCATCCAGCGACGAAATGACAATGAATGTACCGTTAGGTTCGGGCATTGGAGATTTTCCGTTAGATTCGAGCATTGGGAATGTTCTTGAGGGGTTGCAGGTATCCAGTGACTCAGAAGTTGAAGGTGATTCGAATATACCTGGGCCGAGTGACCGAAAAAGGAGAAGAAGGAAAGTCCAAGCATTTTCTTCAAAGTTAGTTGCAGCTTTAGATGCGTGCAAAATCAGCGATCGCGATGCTGTTCGTATTATTATGGCAACAGCAGAGAGCTTAGGTCACAATACAAATGAATTAATTATTAATCGCAGTTCTCTTCGGCGATTTCGCCATAATTTTCGCGCAGATCACGCCAAACATCTGCGGGAAATGTTCGGAGAAATTAATCTCAGGGGGATAACTGTACATTGGGATGGCGCGATGTTGCCTACTTTGGACAAGAAAACTGTGGAGCGACTTCCAGTGGTAATTTCGTGCAACGGTGTACGAAAATTATTGGGGATACCTGCGATTCCTTCCAGTCGTGGAAGCGATCAGGCCTTGGCGATATTTGCAGCCTTAGAAGAATGGAATTTAACGGACCACGTAGAAGCTTTATGCTGTGACACGACTTCGTCAAATACGGGACGATTACAGGGCGCATGTGTGTTGCTAGAACAAACAATTGAAAGAGATCTTTTGTATTTTCCTTGTCGCCATCACATATACGAAATTGTGTTGCGTGGGGTCTTTGAATTAAAAATGCCGAAAACAACAGGCCCGAATATTCAACTTTTTAAAAAATTTCAAAATAGTTGGCCTGAAATTAATAAAAATAACTACATCCCGGGAACGCACGACGATTACGTTCTGAAACATATTAATGATATACAAAAAAAATCGAAATTTTTAAAAATTATACAAAAATGAGTCACCCAAGAGATGACTACAAAGAACTTTTAGAATTAGCAATAATTTTTCTTGGAGGGATTCCTTTCGGTGGCATTTCATTCAAAATGCCTGGCGCATTTCACCATGCGAGGTGGATGGCTAAAATAATATACACTTTAAAAATATTTATTTTTCGAAACAAATTTCCTCTCAACCAGGAAGAGTATAGTAGCATTAGAGATACATGTGTATTTCTAATTAACATTTATATTGAGCCGTGGATTTTGACCCCAATGGCTGCTATGGCGCCACGTGTAGATCTATAATTCATCAAAAATATAATTCATTACAAAAATGTTAACGAAGAAATAAGCGATGTGGCATTAAAAATAATTGTGAACCATTTAGTCACCGGAGAATGCGGCGCTATCGTTTTTTGATAAAAAAGTTTCAGTAGAAACAAAAAGATCGATGGTGCAAGCACTACAAAATGTAAACAATAATAATAATTATAAGAGATACATGACAACGACTATAGAAATTAAAAATCTTGCGAATTTGGAAATACAACATTTTGTATCATCTGAATCAAATAATTTTTTCAAACGGTTCAATATAAATTCAGATTTTCTTTTAATTGATCCAGCACTATGGGAAACTAATAATAATTATATCGAAGCGATAGATATTATAACAAAATTAGAAGTTGTGAATGACGTTGCAGAAAGAGCAGTAAAATTAATGAAAGATTATAATTTAACGTTATGCAAAAACGAAGAAGAAAAACAATTCATATTACAAATTGTAACCGATTATAGGGAAAAATACACAAAAATTGATAAAACAACATTAAGTACAGATTTTTAAAAATTATTTATACTCTTATTATAATTAGGCCTATAAATAAAATATTTAATTATAAGTATTTAACTGTCTTTTTCTACTTTTCCTTATATTAATGTGAGATCAAATTTTATATTTAAAAAATAAATATTAAAAATTTTGCTTAAACAAATTCATTAAACAATTTAATTTTTGCTTTGATATAATAAGAATATTACATTAAAATAGTGTTTAATGACCAGTAGGATTGAAAAAATGTGTCCTTTTTCATTTTTCGCAAAATTAAAATTTTTTGCATAAACAAACTCGTTGCGACACGTCTTCCCTTTGTCCGATCGACTTGAAATTTGGAGGGAATTAGTTTTTTACCGAGTAGAAACAGATTGCAAGGGTCGCATCAAATGAATTTAAAAAAAAAATTTTGCACAAGGGTAACTAAAGTCCACCCTAATACACATATCTCGAAGGATTTTTGAAATTTTTGAAAAATGTAGATTTTACAGTTGTTTGAAGGTAAGTGCTACCTTTTTTTCAATAAATTATAACTATGGTAGTAGTAAACGGGTGGAGATGAGATTTATGGTGATTTCTAGAGAAGCTATTGAAGTTTTTAAAAAATTATTTCTGTTTTAAAAAAATAAAATTTAGACCGTTTTTGTGCAATTATTATAAACGAATGCAGTTTTTTTAACATCGGGCGCGATTTTAAAAATCTGAAAAAACATCAGACTATAGATATATTCTTCCCCTTTATGGTCTAATTGTCAAACACATGGACATTTTAAAATTGGCCCTGTAAAAATTGCCGAAAGTTTAAGCTGCGTCAAATCACACCGGCTCGACTGGCTGAGCCGTGCGGTACTCGCAGCGGCCAAGCGGGTATATCTGCTATTCTTATACAGTGTTCTCGAATATGGTAAGTATTTGAAAAAAAATTGAAGAAGGAAAACTTTTACTGTTTTTTATACACAACATAATACGGTAACTCAAATTTTGGTGGTCGTAATATTTTCCTTGAAACAAAGGTGACCTTCAGTTTTTTAAATAGAATGCTATACATATATTCGATTATCCAATATGAAAGCGACTGTCAAGACAAATTCAACCATATGATATACTATGATCTTCAAGGCTACACATGGTTAGGAATGAAATAAATATATCGAACTAGCTTTTTATCTAGTAGATTGAATATCTTCTTTCATTCCTAACCAAGTGTAATCTTGATGGTCATAGTATATCATATGGTTGAATTTGTCTTGACAGTCGCATTCATATTGCATAATCAAATATATAGCATTCCATTTAAAAAACTGCAGATCACCTTCGGTTCGCGGAAAAAATCGCGAACACCAAAAGTTGACATACCGTATTATATTGGGTTTAAAAAGTAGTAAAAGTATTCCTGTTCCAGTTTTTTTCAAATACTCACCATATTCGAGGACACTGTATAAGAATAGCAGATATAGCCGCTTGGCCGCTGCTAGTACCGCACGGCTTAGCCAGTGCAGCCGGTATTGGGCGAAACAGCATCACATTCAATTAATTTTCATGCGACTAATTTGAAAGTGTCCGCGTTTCTGAAAACGTTTCCGTAAACATCAGAAGTAGGGCTACATCCTCATTTGTTTCAAAATTTTAAATAGTGCCCTGCTAGTATAAAATGGCATTTATTTAAAACAATTGCAGAATAAATAGTCTAAAATTATTTTTTTTTATGTGACATAATTTTTATTAGATACTCTTACTTCTCCAGTGTAAACACCCAAAAGCTCATTCTTACCTTTCTCTTAGTTCAACAGTTATAATTTAATGAAAAAAAGTAAATTTCCACAATCTTGACAATTTTGAAAAATCCTTTGATATAAATAATTTAGTATTTATTTATACATAGAACGATGCAATACTTTGTATAATCAATGTGCAAATTCAAAGCATACAATTTGAATAAGGTACATCACCGAAGTGTAACATGCCGATCGTAATGAAATTTATGAATGCTGTAATTCTTCTAAAAACATATGCCGCTTTTTTTCATCTAACTATACATCAAATTATCTTTTATATCAACAAGAATTGTCTGTTTCAATAATAGTTTTGTACATGGTTTTCTTCGGAATTGTTATTCCACGGTTGTAAAAATTTATCAATATAAACCAGAGTTCAGTACTAACAATACTGATATTTGGGAATGTCCCATTAAACGATTTTATTTAGCTACGATCCTCTGTTTGTTTGTTTGTTTGATTCAAATCTGGAAACTCAATTTTAAACCACTTCCAACCATCCAATTCCCTCGAAACTTTGCAGAGGTGCGTAGTTTGGTTGACAATACAAAATTATGAAAAAACTCCGAGTGGGTGAAAAAATTACCTAGTCACCAATAAATAATAACACATAACAATAAATCAACCATTCTTCAAGCAAACTGTTAAACTGCATACAGCAATAAGAGTAATGTAAATCCACAAACACTAAAAACTAGAAAAAGTATATTAAAAAATTTATAATAAACGATTTTATGAAAAATGCATTAAAAACTAAAAAATAATTATGTTCTTATACTACAATTTCGATGGTGTATTTTCACATAAAATCGTGGAGCAGGATATCTCGCAACAAATTCATTTCGACACTTGAGGCTATACTAAATTGATTCATATTCTGTTATGAAATATCCTGAACCACGTTTTTATTTAAAGTTGAAAAACACCATCGAAATTGTAGCACAACACTAGAAGTATTTTTTAGTTGTTAGTGCCTTTTTGACAAAAGCGTTTAACAGAACATTTTTTTATATATTTTTTGTTTCTAATCAAGTTATAGTCATTACAATAAATCAATCCAACTTCATTGGAGAATTGAAATTCGACATTCAAGCTTTTGCCCCTTTGAAATGGACAATTACAGATAAAAAAGTATATATTTTTTTAAGAATACAGTATTGTCTCGTTAGCGGCTCGGTTTGGTGTACATCAGAGACGGGCAAAGATAATATCTAGATAAACTCGAATAAAAGATACTTTACGCTGATTCGTTATTCGCAACTTCGAATAACACGATTTATCTTTATTCGAAACATCGCGGATAAATAAATTTATTCGAAGTGAATTTATTCGGCAGCGGAAGATAATTTTTTTATTCGCGGAACTTTCATTCGAACCGTCGAATCAGGTTTTCATCTTTATCCGTAGTTTATTCGACTTTTATTCGAAGCCTTCGCGCTGAAGATGAAAACCTTATTCGACGGTTCGAATAAAAGTTCCTCGAATAAAAAAATTATCTTCCGCTGCCGAATAAATTCACTTCGAATAAATTTATTTATCCGTGATGTTTCGAATAAAGTTAAATCGTGTTATTCGAAGCTGCGAATAATGAATAAACCTAAATCGTGTTATTCGACGATTCGAATAACGAATAAAGATGAAGTATCTTTTATTCTGCACGTTATTTAAATAATTGATTATCTAGATAATGCCCATCTTAGGTGTACACGATGTGGACTTTTCGCTATGCCCACGACTGAAACCGAGCGAGAACGGGCGAGCAGACGCGACGCGTTGATGTTTTTCTCGCTCCGTCTTTCGGACGCCGTGGCACTCCGTCCTTTACGTTCGCGCCTGTCGCGCACGCAAAGCGTCCCATCTCGCTCCCCACTTCGGCCAGAAAGAAGCGAGAAACGAATACTCGGAATTAGGCCTCTGTTCACACTGACTGTTCAACACCGATCCGGATCAGCGATCCGCTAACGAGACAATACTGTAATAATATTATCTTCTCTCATTTGGTGTATTTCCTCTTCTTCTTTGACGGTCTTCCTACAATTTTCTTAGGTCGCTCGTACCGAAAGATGACAGGCAGTGTGGATCTGTAACACATTATGAAGTTCATTAGGAAATACTTAATTGTAGTTTTGTAAATGTACAAAATTTTACTGTAGATGTATAAGGTGTTAAACTTTACCTGAAATATGGTACTTATCATTCCATTTGTCCTGACATTACTGTCCCATACACCATGTTTGCAGTAATTTGGTAAAGAATCCGCCTGTAACAAATGATCGCAGACATTTCTGTAAGTTTTATATAAAAGTAAAAATTTGTTTCAATAATTCGTCGAACATCATGTATACCTGCGAGGCCCGTGTGAATCAACCTGGCGCATTTGATCGAGCCCGATTCCGTCTGTCTGCTCCTGTGAACTAGAGCTGTTACTTTTTTACCCGTCGGGTACTCGGCTACACGAAACAACTTCAAGGAATTGAATGCTTTATTGTCTATGGTATTGTTTGATATTAGCTAAAAATGATCGAACAATACCACATTCAATGGCTTGAAGTTGTTCCGGGTAGCCGGTTACCCGACGGGTCAAAAAGTAACAGCTCTACTGTGAACTTAGAAATGTGTCTGAAAAAATTAAAGGGTGAATTAAATGTATTATTTTCTTCTTCACTTCTTTGGGGAAGTGACGGCGGCGTCGATCGACTCGCGTGATCATATGATCCGCGAGTAAGAGTGCCATCGCTGGCACTTGTCACCACTGACGGGGTCAGTGGTACCGCGCTTTACAACGCGGTGCGACGCCGGGCCGTTATAATAGTTTCATTATTTCTGGAGGGAGACCTTTTTCGCTTTTTCAAGCTTTTCGGTTTTTCTTTCGCTCTCTCTGCTAGAATAAATTGTGGCTCCCGAATAGTCATGCACCTATTGTGCCGACTATCTATTAATTCGGGTAGCATGCATTCTAAATAAAATTGAACAAGTTTTGGCTCCATTTCTCTTTTCCAAAACGCATCATCTCTCTCTATTTTTATAGATTTCAACCCTTTCGGGGTCCAAAGGCAAAATATACAGTACTTTCTGTCAGTAATGTGTAACTGGCCTTGTATTTGATAAAAATAGTGATGCGTTTTACTTATCGAAATACCTGCGTTACGCGTGAACATGCGCCGGACAGCGGGAACTTGTTCAATAGCTTCTTCAGGTGTAAAGTTCTCCGCTGATTTGGGGCATTTGATTTCCAAAATACCCTCTTGACCGATGATTCCATCCGGTGAAGCTCCTAAGAAGGCGATGCAGCTGTCGATGAAAAATCCACATTCCGCAATATCTGTATATTGCTTCTTCAATTCTTCGCGAGCAATATTCTCGCATTCTTTCCCGTATTCCACCGCGGGTGCACTAATTATCTTCGGATAAAGAATTGATTTTACTGTATTTGCGCAAAGCGTGTCAGGTCGGCGACGGCACACTTGTCCAAAATTGGATGCTGTCAACAATTTGGACCTGTACTGCAACCATTTGCGGTTCTTTGCTTGTCCGATTGTTTCATCTTCAATGGCATGTCTTTTCTCTTGCCAGTCACTGAGCATTTGCATATGCTATTCCCGCTCCAGTTCGTACATTTCGGATGGCATGTCTGGCTTCTGTGCATTTTGTCCATAATCACAATCTTTCTGCGAGGGCAAATGCTTGCGTACATATCGCGCAGCCTTCGTTTCCTTCTGTTTTGCAGCTTTCTTTTTCTTTTCTTCCATTTGGTGCACAACCTCGGGCGTTTTCTTCTTCATAACCGCATCCAATCGCGAGTGCACTTGGTTACTGTTGTACTCCACGACAGCAGCAGCACATCTCCCTGTATAAGATCCTCTTTCGGCGAAATTTAATCTTTTTCCGCCAGTGTACTTGGCAATTAGTCCGTTCAAACTTTCCACAGCGTTATTAGTAGTATTATAGAGTAAGCTCTCCGCATGAGCTAATAGTGGACGAAGTATTTCTTTCACGTCCTGGTACACTCCAATTTTCATCAAGTCTGGAACGATGATTTTCTCATTCTCTTTATTCTTTCCATCGCAGAAATATTCTAGTCTTGCACACTCTGCGTGTTCACCAAACACGTGGCTTGGAACATTCTGTATGTCGCCATACAAATTCTTCGTTCTCTCGTCGATTGATACATTCTGATTGTATCTAAACTTTGCGGCTTTCACGATGTCCGTGCGCATCCGGCGAATGCTACTTTCCACAGTTTGTCTCAATGGTCCAGATGTGGTCTTTTTTACAATCGCTTTCATTTTTGTGCAAAAGTTTCGCAACAAATGATTCGTGCATTCAATCTTTTTTACACGAATCTGTCTCTTATATGGGTCCGCATCAATAATCTTCTTATACACGCTACTGTCCCCATCAGCAATCAGTGTAGAATAAACGAGCCCACGTTTTTCTACGCTAGTGTTGAATCCTTCTACTATAGCATCGCTTTCCATAGCAGTCGATGCTCGAGATGTTTTCCAGTTTTTGAAACATGTGTGCTTTCGGGGTTCTTTCTCGTTTTTCGCAGCAATCCGACAAATTCTGCAAACTTTATTCCGAACGCCGTAAAATAATACTTTTTTCGTGTGATAGCCAACTATCACGCCGACTCCAGACGCAGAATCGTAACATCCACTGCGGTAGGATCTCTTCATCCAGCTTCCGTCGGCCACAACGGGGATGTGAGGGGTCCCTGACCCGGGAAGAACGTCGCCCCTTTCAATCGCCAAACGTTCTCCAAACTCACTCCACACTAAACCGACAAACACAAACACAAACACAAACACAACGCAACACAACTCAAAATCCTACTGCCCGTTACAAAAAACGTAAACGCGAACCGTGAACGTGAAACGTGAATCCGAAGATTCATTTGTGGTGCGTTCTGAAACAAATGACGCTCTGCAAACCAGACAACGCAAACAGTCGGTCAGGGATCGGCGGGGCTGGAGGTACCGCTGTTGGAGGGGGAAACACCTAAAGGAGCCTTGGTTACGTGCGCGTGACTGATGCATGCGCAGTTTACGCAACACAACCACCGTTCCTGTAGATGTTCCCCTCCATCAGTGGTACCTCGAGCCCCGCCGATCCCTGGTTATTCAGGAGCCCAGCGACTATCTCCACAATTTCTTAGAATTCTTTGTTCGAAAGTGAGAAATAAAACTTTCGAATAAAAAAAAAGGTAATTATGCAGAACTGGTGTTTCCTCATCGATTTCAATTATTTTTGGATATGTTGCCGGGGACATGATTCTGAACAACTTTTTCCTATACATGTTACCACCGCTCGACCTTCGTTGCCGAGATATTTGCCAGAAACTATCGGTATTATTATTATATTATTTTATTATCCGGGACAGAAAATCCTATAGTTACAGAAGAACTATATGAACAAAGGGCTTACAGTTACTAGCGCTTACTAAACTAAGTTAACACTAAGGTTTTCAACAGACTATATAACAATGGTCGGATTATACCGATAGTTTCTGGCAAATATCTCGGCAACGAAGGTCGAGCGGCGGTAACATGTATAGGAAAAAGTTGTTCAGAATCATGTCCCCGCCAACATATCCAAAAATAATTGAAATCGATGAGGAAACACCAGTTCTGCATAATTACCTTTTTTTTTATTCGAAAGTTTTATTCGAATAAATGCAACGAATAAAGGATATTCTTCCGAATGGCACCAGTGGCCGATCGAGATGAGGTTTGGGTGTGGGGTGGGGAGGGGGTGTGAACCCTAAATCTAAAATTGTAGCTTCGGGTATTTTTTAATATTTCGTTTCCGAAATATTAATAAAAAATTGTTAATTTATTTTGGAAATTTATTTACGTTGGTGGAGGCCTCCCTACCCGTGAGCCCTTCTGCCCCCCCCCCCCCCCGCCATTTTCCACTTTTGAAATTTTGTAATACCCCTCGTAATACTCAGCAAGTTTCGTCTCGATCGGCCACCGGTTGGAGCTAGACCAGTGCGTGGGGCGCGGAAAGCACGACAGCGAACCGATGTGACTTTGGAAATACTCTAGTATTACTGTGTCACGTCCCGGGTGAGGTCTTTAGGAACGATGACTATGGGGAAGGAAAAAGACAGGCGCGAATCTAAAATCCAGCACTCTGAGAATTTTTAAAG
Source organism: Andrena cerasifolii (assembly GCF_050908995.1). NCBI lineage: Eukaryota > Metazoa > Arthropoda > Insecta > Hymenoptera > Andrenidae > Andrena > Andrena cerasifolii. The sequence goes on along the minus strand of NC_135121.1, from coordinate 821,478 downwards.
GGGATCAGGCGCGAATATTAAATCCGTCACTCTAATCGACCAGGGAAGGTTTTAAAAGGCGAATACACACCCTGGAAACACCTGTTAGAGGTCTTATTTTGGTTTTGGCTCGGTAATTGGATTTACCTTCGTATATATATATAAAAGAAACCACACGTAATATTTCTGGGTATTATTCGGCTCATGCAATAGTATGTTTGTAAACTGAGTAAACGTCTCGCGTTCACGAACAGAAATCAGCTGTTGCGGCAGCTTGTTTATTTGGGATCTTTGTAACCAAAGGATGCACACAATAATTCAAAGCGTGATTTAAAACTAAGCGGTTTATTAATAAAGCTTGGGATTTTGAGCATTGGCACATGACATTGATATAGATGGTAATTAATCACAATATGAAAATATGAATATGAAGTACATAGGTATAAGCAAATGAGATTATTATAGAAGCGATAAGCGTTGCTAATACGAAATATAAATGATCGCAATAAGCTTTAGAATGCAATATAACATAGAATGCAATAAGTATAGTAATGCAAAAAATATATATACACAAAGAAAGCATTAATGAGAATATATATATGTAGGTAATAAACGTTAGTAATACAAAAGAATGAAGGTTCGCAATAAGCTTTGATAGACAAAATAATAATAGTCAATGGTATGGAGATGAATAACAATATTAATAATTATAATTGCTTACGGTAGTTGCCGTAGAGCACTGATTTTAACACTTTTGGAATCATCCAATTATAAACTTTTCGTAATATAATTTAGTCGTTCACGGACTTTCGTGACAGAAAAATGATCGCTCTGGCCTCTCAGGACCTCGTATTTATAAGATTTTACAGGAGTATCGCTGGGGGTACGCGCGGTAAAGACCTTGACACATTTAAGAAATAAGTCGTAGTAGGTTTTTATAAACGGTACGTCTATTAATAGACGTATTTATGTCACGTACGCCAAATATACGTCGCAATTAGGTTTCTGGGATTTTTATGACTGCGAAAAGAGATACTCAACTCGTCGTATGGATTTCGGGTGTTTTATAGGAAAGGGGTTAGATTGGCTTGGACTCTATGAGTCGTAAAGAGGGGATTGAGACGTGGTCTCGATTTAAGAGGGTTTTTGTAACGATGGACTTGTTTGAATTCGTTTTAAAGGGAAGGATTCGTGCCTCATGTGGCGAATAGGGGAAGGGGTTTTGTAAAGATTATCTCGTGATGGGGATCTCTAAGATACATCATCGAGGTGGAGTTTTGTATCGATCATCTTGTATTGGGGACCGCTAAGGTACAACATCAAGGTGATCGACGATTGAGGAGATGGGGTAAGAGTTGAGTTTCAGGGACTTCGGTGGAGTGGTTTTGAGGTTTACTAATAGATTTTTGGAATAGGACCGCGCGAAAAATAGTGGGACGTCACAACTGTACTGTATTGGGAATAAAAACTGATGCAGTTACAAGCATCGCGCGATGAGGTCAATATCGTACATTGTATCGTCGACTGTGAAACGAAGAAGATGGTTGTGTTAGTAACGTCTGTATACATAGGTAGATTTCAATGTATTATGCCGAATTTTTTTTATTAATATCTCAGAAACTAAGAAATATCCGCAGCTGAAATTTTATATTAGAGGGTCTCTCCACCTCCCGCCCAACCCCTCAAAATTTCAGTTCATTCCGTTGGTTGGGTCATACCGTAGTATATCCGCGGATTCTCTCACTCTGTAATAAAGAATTCTAAGAAATTGTGAAGATACTCGCCGGGCTGCTAAATAACCAAGGATCGGGGGGTCGAGGTGCCACTGATGGAGGGGAACACCTACAGGAGCGGTGGTTGTGTTGCGTAAACTGCGCACGCATCAGTCACGCACACGTAACCAAGGCTCCTGTAGGTGTTTCCCCCTCCACAAATAAGTCTGCCCAAGGACTTGTTGCGTGGCAAGCAACAGTTGGCTCACGAACTCTAGAGCGATAGAAACAATGGAGAATTCACAAAATGTAAGTATTATATTGTATACTATTATACAGAGTGACTCTCTGGCTAGAGTATTCAAACGCGATGCCGCCAATACGCCGCGCCTCGCTGAGTTTCGTGGACGTCAAAGCTCGCGACGAGATTCATTACGGTGTATTAAAAAATTCTTTATTCTTCATTGCATCGATATTGCAGTGATACCAATGCATTCCTGGCATTCTACCGATTAAAATCATGTCATGTAATTCGGACTATTTTTAACGAAGTTAGCGTGGTACCATTTTCATCGGCACGACATCGATTGACGCCATTTTCGCAAAGATCTGTTGAGAAATGCAGAACGTGGAATTCGTCACTTCCACGTAACTCAGCGAGGCACGGTTTATTGGTGGCATTGTAGATCCAGAGCTAGCTATATAGGGGTCAACGTGACTCGATGCAGTCACAGTTCTTATTGTTGGATTAGTGTTGCCGAATGCGAAATCCCCATCTGCCGAGTCAGTCCGGAGAACTAACGCGGGGGTGGGCGGTCAAACACGTAAAATTTGCAGCATAATAACGTGATTCTTGCTGTTCTGAAATTTCATATACTTATTGTTTACGCATTTAATGAACGATATGCAAAATGGCAGACCACCAAGTGCGCCCTAAAGGCGGCTGCCGTTCCAATATGCGGCCGACGGCGGTCCCACTAGGGCAAAGGAGAAACAAATGTATATTTCTCCCTTGCACTAGCGCGCAAGCCACGTATCGCGCTTTTCATCGACGTCTGCCAACGTCTTATCCCCCACTTGGTGGTCTGCCATTTTGCATATCGTTCATTATGCGTAAACAATAAGTATATGAAATTTCAGAAAAAAATTCCCACCCCCGCGTTAGTTCTCCGGAATGACTCGGTAGACGGGGATTTCGCATTCGGCAACACTAATCCAACAATAAGAACTATGACTGCATCGAGTTACGTTGACCCCTATGTATCCAGCTCTTAGACTATTGTCTTTGAGGACTCTAGCGAGAGAATCACGCTGTACCATCTTACTATTTGCCAAAAATAATACATTCAACATTTCATTTCCAGATGAAAGATACGGTCCCGACCCCGTCGGGGGGAAGTGGAGGGGGGGGGGAGGAGGAGAAGAAAGATAGGGAGGAAAAGTTGGAGAAAGCTCTAGCAAAAGTAAGTTATGTTGAAATTATGGGTGTGTACAGTATTATCTCCGTAAGTGTTCGCTGGTCGGGCCGGCGTTAAGCTCCTGTCGTGAACAGATCTCTAATTCCGAGTGTTCGTTTCTCGCTTCTTCCTGGCCGAAGGGGGGAGCGAGATGGAACGCTTTGCCTGCGCGACGGCCGCGAACGCAAAAGACAGAGTGTCAGGCGTCCGAAAGACGGAGCGAGACAAAACATCAACGCGTCGTCTGTCTCGTACCGTCCTCGCTCGCTTTCAGTGGCTCTCGCTCGCTCTCGCCTTCGCCGGGCAAGAGTGACACAGAAGTGGTGGAGATACATAACAACAAACCCGTATCGTGTGCTCCAAACCGAACACATACGGAGACAATACTGTATTATTATTGAAAGTGGTATAATTCGATCTGTAGCTAAAAAATCGTTTATTTTCTTTAATATTTTTATTGATTATTATTCCATAATAAAATTACACAAGTTTATAGTTTTAAAAACATTACCCGATTTGATTTACGGATGCGAATATTTTGTTGATTCAAAAGCATACCCTTAAATATCCCAATGTATGAATAAATGGACTTATACCAGTTTAAGAAATAACGGCTCATATGTAGGCGTAGAACTAGAAGATGTAATTTTTATGGTACTGTTTCAGATGAAGAAGGAGCTGAAAAAATTAAAGTACGGCCGTGGAGGCCGCCGAGGAGGCCGCCGAGGGGGCCGCCGAGGGGGCCGCGGCAGCAACCCCATAATTATTAATAATTATTAAATTTTCAATATACATATTAAATATTTAAAAATATAATATTTCTAATTCATCAATGATTGTTCATTTTCTTTGTTTCAATGGAATGTAAAATTTTCTCATTTTCTATTGTATCGACATGAACGTTTCAGTAACATACTGCTGAGATTTTCCAGATGAAAATGAATTTAAACACGGTATAAATCGGATTATTCTTAGCATTATTAGATTAGAAATGTTTCGCATTTATATTTAATTATCTAGTACAGTTCTAGAAATAATCCGATTTATACCGCATTTGAATTCATTTTAATGTGGAAAATCTCAGCAGTATGTTACTGAATATTGAAAACGTGACATTTTACATTTTATCAACATTGTACGCCTCTCCAACCGAGATTACAAGTTGCCGCACAGTGGGGCATTTCGGTACGAAACACGGCACAAAACATTTTCTCACCCAAATCATATATTTATCGTTAATTTTTCCATTTCATTCAGTTAGGACGTATACTTGTGATCCTATTGGTACAGAAAAATTAATGAAATTTGTTTATTTAATGGGTCAGAGTACTTTTTTACAAATTGCCGACAATATCGTGCACACTGTACATAGGAAAAAGTTCCGCATCTTTCATATGTAAAAAGACTTCAGTTACTTTGAATTTCAAAAATAAACAATGAAAATTGGGACATTCAGTAAGATATAATTCCAAAAATATCAGGGATATCAAAATCAAATTTGGTACACTTCAAATACATACCTCAACACTTAATTCTACCAAAAATTAGTTGAATTAAGCAAACAATAATACTATAAACAACAATACAAATTCTGAAGAGTTTCGTGGTTCTCTTCTTCGAAACCGTGTAGTCGCGTTAAAAATTAATGAATATGAAAAACAATCATAATACCTGCAATCAACTACCTGTAAAAGAAAATTTGCAGTTTAGCGATATTTTTGTAAAAGGACTTAGTGCCGTGTTTCGACCCCAAATGCCCCACTGTGCGCCGCCGAACAGCCCAAATCCTCGCTGGTCGGGACCGGCGCGGCGTTGAGCTCGTATCGCGAGCAGAGCCCTAATTCTCAGTGTTCGTTTCTCGCTTCTTTTTAGCTGATAGGGGGAGCGAGATGGAACGAGTGTCAGGCGTCCGAAAGACGGAGCGAGACAAACAGCATCTTGTCGTCTATCTCGCACCACCCTCGCTCGCTTTCAGTGCCTCTTGCTCGCTCTCGTTCCATGAGACAATACTGTAGTATCTTTTATTTGACTTTATCCAGATATTATCTTTGCCCATCTCTGTTCTCCAACTGCTTCGCCGTGATTCATTCAAGCCTCCTTGATGGAAAAATATTGATAGGGGAAATGCGGCAACAACGCGATTCGACTCTCGATACGTCTCGGCAACTATGTCTTTCCTACATTTATCGGCTAGATTGGACTTCCACCGCTTTTGATGGTACAAGGCACGAATATACCATCACCGCCGGTGACGGAGAAACCTTGAAGCTTCATTCTGTCATTTTTCGGGCTGTCCTGAGTACACGATTCATAAATTCATTATTATTTCAACGTACGGTGCTTATTAGCGTTCAAACGGACCAGACCACCCTGCACGAAAGTCTACCGAAGGCAACTAAACCCGCAAAAACGTCCACCGTGCCGATTCCAGGACGAAAGTTGTAATGTACGGTTTGCTTACTACATCGCGTATACGCAGGCCCGGCGGAACCATGCGCCGCACAAGGGCGCCAGCCGAATGGGACGCTAAAAAAACTAGATCGTAGGCTTAATAATAAAGGAATCTAACACCTCACATAAACTAAATATAAATGTAATTCTTTTAAACATATTAAATAGAAAACAAGTGCAAAAAATTGGGGACAACAAAAATTTGTTTGCACAAGGGCGCCAGCTAACCTCGCGTCGGCCCTGCCTACACGTCACGCTGGTGCTACATGGCTGGAGTGCACCATTAGCGCCACCAACGGAGAAGCCTTGAAGCTTCATTCGGACAGTTTTCGAGTCATAAATTCATTATTATTTCAAAGTTGGGTGCTTATTAGCGTTCAAACGCACCAGACCACCCTGCACAGATGTCTACTGAAGGCAACTGTACCCGCAAAAACTTCCTTCGGGCCGATTCCAGGACGAAAGTTGTAATTTACGATTTGCTTACTACACGCGTATACGTGCACCCTTTTCCTAGCTTGCGTGAGCGTACTCACACATTCGAAGGCCCGCGGAGACGGCCCCCTTAAATTTTGATTGCGTTAGTATTGTCTCACACGTACACGGGTATCGTTCCGAGGCTTTCGCTTACATCGAGATTTTACTGTATATCTTCTTTTACTATCCTTGATTTTCTTTTCTGCTGTATGTTTTTCTTATTTCTATGTATGTACCACGTGCTAGTGATTATCTAGAGACGCGGTAGCGTCTCGACGCCAAGTACAGGAAAGACACCCTGTATATGTCGACTGTCGCTAGCGTGTACCTTTACTCGTCGCGGAGCCATTCCAACCTAACCTGAAACTTATATCCTTAATATTTCATCACGCCTGCAATATTTTCTAAATTTAAAGGCATTTTTCTCATGTAAACCGCATATAAGCTTTCGAATAAGACGAATTTCAATAAAATCGGTCCGCGCATAAGAGAGATATCATAATATCGTCTCATGGATCAGTCGGAAATTATAAGATTTTTTCTTCGTCTTCTCCAAGAAATTTTTCGTCAACATAATACGTATACGCGTTACACGCAAACCTTCAGCCAAAACGGAACTAACACATGGTTCGTTCGTCAATCGCTATCTTCACTATTCGCAATCCACTCCAAATTTTGACGGCTTACTGTCAAGTTATAACCAAGTTATAAAGGTGTTTTTACAAATATATACATAACTGAATTTCTTTTTAATTTAAACGATAAAAAACAATTTAAACCAATTCCACCAATCCAATTGTCTTGAAGCTTTACAGGCGTGCGTAGTTTGGATGACAGTACAATATATTTAAAAAAAAAATAACCCCGAGAGGATGAAAAAAATATCCAGTCATCAATTAATAATATAATAATAATTTATAATATTGAAAATTATCTTAAGTAATTCCCTATGCAAATTATCTTTGTAAAAAGAAGTGATATCCCCATAAAAAACTTAAAAAAAAAAAGAAAAAAATTACGCCAAGTACATGAAATCAAATAAATTACAAAAAATAGAAGATAATAATAATTAAAAAATTGTTCGCACAAGAACGAGGGGCACCACGCACTTGTTTTTTAACGCGTGACCAAGTTTGTGTTCACGCGGCGAAACGTATTGATTTGAGAGAGCGCTATTAATGTTATTGTAATGTCGCCACAATAAACGAGGGTGCTTAATAACTAATTGAACGGAATGTTACTATCAACAGTAGAGCACTTAATTTACTAAAAATTGTATACGCGAGTGCGCGAGGCCGAAGCGAAGTATATAGAAATACTTGTTTCGTATTAACGGAGCACCGATAGCTCTTTTGTTTCGCGTTAGGAGAAACAGCGGTGTTTACCGGTACGCGGTTCACAAGCAAGAGAGCGATCGCGGAAACAGAGCGGGCCGAGACACCGGTTCGGGTGCCGATGATGCATGGCCAATCAAAGAGGTACACGTACGTGTCGCGCGATGCTGCTAATTAGGAGAGGGAGACAATAGTTAATTAGTATAATTGTCAGCCCCGAGATGGCCCGACCAGGCTATCGCCGCGATCGCTCCAGCCGCGGACTCGGCATCAAAAAGCGCGTTTAAAAGTCGCGCGCTTCGTGGCAGCGTGCACGTGCCCGATTGGCTGCATCGCTGTGGCCAATCCCAAACAAAATAAAAAAAAATATGTGAAATCAAAATGAGCTGGAAGTACATAAAGGTGACACAACTACATATACACAGCTAAAATGCTGTGTTCATAGCTTCCATTACTCATATCGCGGACATTTTAATGAACCCATCTAAAAGAATAAAAATTAATGATATACAAAAATTGCGCCAATTATAACAATGGCTATTTCTACAAAGAAAAAAGGCATTAAATAATATTAAGCAGATATATTTTTATACAAATAAATATTTTAATACGAATAAATATATTATTCAAAATACTTGGCGCTGCGCTACGAATTGGTGTTGCTAAACTGAATAGATATGTTTTAATTGCATTAATCTTTCTCTCCTTTTCTTCTGCGTGCGTTCGTGAATGTGTGTATGTGTGCGTGTGCATATGCTACGTATGATATTAGAATTAAATATTTGTAGAATAAATCTGACTGCGTTTCTAGTATGTATATGTACATTATGTATTTTCGATTGTAAGGGAGTTATTGTAAATTATTAAGACTAAGACAATTAGCATTTCTTCGGTTTCGCAGCGCCAAGTATTTTGAATAATATATTTATTCGTATTAAAATAGTAGAAATAGCCATTGTTATAATTGGCGCAATTCTTGTATATCATTAATTTTGATTCTTTTAGATGAGTTCATTAAAATGTCCGCGATATGAGTAATGGAAGCTATGAACACAGCATTTTACCTGTGTATATGTAGTTGTGTCATCTTAGGCTGTGTTCTGGATCACGCATACTGCGCATAGACTGCAGAGAAAACCAAAGAGGAGATATAATAAGAGGCGTCACTCGACAAGGACAGAAATAATCTGGGGAAATCACTAAGACAACCAATTTAAATGTCCATTCGGCAATGATCGGTAAACTTCGGCAATAATCAGCAAACTGCGGTAAGGTCCAAATATTTCGTTTGCAGTGCCCCGTGATTAATTCTAACGTTTGTTTTCTCCCTTTTCTGAAAAAAATGGGAACTATCGAATATTTTAGAAACGCTTCCGGCACGTTAGCTCCGCAAGCGGGGCGCGGTCCGGGCCGGCCCGGGCTATCATAAACTACAATAAACTGGGAATTTCCCAGGTTAGCATCGCGAATGGGCAAGTTGTCTTTTGGCTGCGGCACCCTCATTCCTTTTGGAAACTTGTAGACGTGCGGTTCGGACATTTACTTACTGTGTATTGTTTTGCGTGTGTGCATTTAAATTAAGTTTTTCCTATATTTCCTTTTTTACTTTCACTTTTCCTTTTCTTTAGTGCAATAGCCTTTTCCTTTCTGTGTAAGGTGCTATTAGCTCATACTTTCTTTTTCTTTTCTTTAGTACATATGTTTTATTATTCTTTTACCTTAGTGCATGAATTTCTCCTTTCTATTTAAATATTATATTCTTCTATTGTGCTTTTTCCCTCTAATACTTATTAGTATTTCTGCTTTCTTTTAAGTACTATTTTCTTAAAAGAAGTCTTTTATTACAGTTTCTTCTATCATTTTCACTTTCCCTTCTCTTCTTTCCTTTGTCTTCATTTTTTTACAGCACTTATTACACCATTGTAATGAGTTCCAAGAAGTGGGGTAGTATTGTACGCTTTTATAAAAATTGTAATAATGCATTTAATCACCAAGAAGAAGGAACTCATTTTTTTAGATTTCCTAATGATGAGAATTTTTAAGTATTATAACAAAATTTCCACATGACTTATAAAACATTTAATATAGCATTAAACATTAAGTGTCCTCTGGTGATTGATTTATAGGAATTATGATATATTTGCAATGATTTTAGATGTAGGTTCTGGCTTCAAGTATGCGGCAGAGAGGACCTTTCAGCATCAGAGTATTTACATTATTATAAAACATGCCGAGTTTGTAGCAAACATTTTGAGGACCGAATGTTCATGGGTCATTCAAAGACCAGATTGTTATCGACAGCTGTGCCAATGCAAATTGACTCAGGTATGTATTTTGCTCACATACTGATATAGTACTTAATGTAATATCGGATCAAAAATTAAACACATCTATTACATATTTTTTAATATATATGTATACATACTTATACATTGTATATGTACATGTACAGGGTGTTGCGCTAAGGTGGAAGAAAATTTAAAGGGTGGAAGAGTAACGAAATTGCGATTTGAGCCATCAATTTTAATTATAAGCGTTTAAAGATTTGGTAAATTCTGCCTGGAACCCAACAAACTTCCTAGCACCATTACATACGAAAGAAGTCAGGCCATAGGTAGACCAATCGTGGTCAAAGTTACTATCGTGCTAGCTCAAACATCTCATACTTAGAAGCATCAAAACATATTGTTTTCACTATAGATCGATTTTGTGTTTTAATTTTAGATATAAATATCCATACAGCAATTGAGCACGGGGAAGGTTCAAATTTTGAGCCTTTGACCGAAAGAATCTGTATTGTAGAAGATATAACAGGTAAGAACTGATTCGTATAAGGAAATGAAGATTTATTATATTTCCATTAGCTTACGTATATATTTAATTCATTTACATAAATTAAAATACAGTTTTTTTCATATACCTGTGTTTCAGAAACCCCAGGACCACCTTTTCCAAATGAAATTGCTGTTACCACACCAATATCATCGGATATTGGTACACAAATACTCGGTTTCGCCTTCCCTTGGAGACGTCGGGGTGTCCTATGAGGACTTTCCCACGTAAAAAAAAAAGTTATAAGTATAGATATACGTAATGTGTGTGGGGTGCGTGCGGAGGTCTGTACAGAACTGCGTTTTATGCAAATACTTATTGTAAAACCGAGTTCATTTCTTGGCAATTACATTGAAATAAAGATTAAGTATATACTTCTTTAATATATTTGTACATAATATGTATTATTATAATTTATTTTTAATAAATATTCTTTAATTCATTCATAATGTATACTTTTCTTGTATATTTGTAATACATTTTTATATATTTGTCATGCAGTGTTTAAAAATTTAGCATTTTTTTACACGTATATGTCGACTTTAATTTTAAACTTTTCAAATCTTGAAAGTATTAATATATATATATATATTCACGAAAAATAGTACTGATAATATACAGAAAGTTTATAACGTAAATAGGTTTTCAAAATTGTCATAAATACAAGCGAAGGAAAAACCGTATTACATTTAGTCGATTCGAATATCCCGCTCGAATAGACAACCAATTTAAATGCCAAGGTCAAGTAAGGACTTCAAAGTTTCCGCCCGGAGTAACGCCTCTTATTATATCACCTCTTTGATGCGTGCAGCAACTACAGAAAATCAAAACATGGGCAGCTAATGCACATTTTGCGCGCATGCGTATTTGTCTCTTTACGTTTGCTTCTGTATTTCGAATTCGAATACTGCAAACAGGGAAAAGCAGGGTAATTCCGACTACATAAGCAAGAAACACTATAAAATTTGAGCAACTTACATATTTGCTAGTTTTTTCTTATATGAATTGGTAGTGTGAAGTGTCTAGTTTTTATTAGTATGACCGAGAAAGCATAAATTTACGTTGTAACAAAGTTGGAAGCAATAACACAAAAATGTCCATTTAACTGGAATTACGGAATTAACGTGGGGTAATTCCGGCCATGATTTTTCTTTATAAAAGAAGTGGGAAAACTGTTAAATTAATAAAAAAAATATATAAAAAGTTCACAAATGTAGCCTAAAAGAACGAAATATCCAATAAACATTTATTGTCATGTAGCATATAGGTAGGTTATATTTTCTGTCATTTCGAGGAGGGGACCACATAATTTAATGTATGTTTTTCAAAGCGTACGTAAAGAGACAAATACGGATGCGTGCGCGAACTGCACGCTTCATGCGCTAGAACTGGGAGAATTCTAGAGAATCCTCCATGTCTATGCGCATAATGCGTGAATCAGAACACATCCTACGTACCTAGTACAGCCCGTTAGGGCGGTATTAATGCGACTCCCGTCCGGCGGCGTGTAGCATTAACTCTAGAGGCGCGAAGTTTGAATCGGATCACACGAATGCAAAAGGAAGGGGGGGGGGAGAGAAAGTAAAGTTCGCACACATCTGAGAGGTTTGAAAATAGTTAGAGATTCTTTTAATAAATAAACTTCAGGATTATAAATTAATCAATACCTACTTGGAAACGGATGTTTGCATAATTGAGCACCACTTTTATCCCTTCTTCTAGGTGTGTAAATTCAGCGCTATGTTGTTAAACGCTAGTTTTTCCAAAAATCGATAACCGAAAGGAAAATGATCAACGAATAGAAATTTAGCTAATTAATTAATAAATTTGCGATTGACTTTTAGAATCTAATACATTTTGTAATTAACAAGAGGTAGAAAACCCGTGGATCTTGTAAAACGTTCACTCTTGCCCCGAGAACGAAAGTGAACGGACGTACAATTACAAATCTCGTGAATTACTTATTGTATCAGTTAAATTCAGTTTACCTAGTTTATTAAAATTTATTGCTTGTTTGTGTTCAATTTGTTTTCGTTGCATTATTATTATTATTATTATAACTAAAAATCCGTGTCCAGAGAGCAGAGCGCCTCAGTACTCCACAGGCATCAACCTGCTGTCGAATTCTCCACGAGAAGTCATCATTTCCCAGACGTCCGCGCAACAGGGTATAGGGTAGATGTCCCAATTACCGTGCTTTTATGCTTAAAGAAGCAGTACAAAAAAACTCGTATAAATAAATAAGGAAATAATTTGTTTAATTAAGTTAAACTATTAATGTATGTGTTACAAACGAGAAGGTTGCATTTTTAAACAATTAAAGCATAGTAAAAAAAAATTCAAAAATGCATATGAAGATTTTGATGGATTTATGTAAATTCTTACCGGAAACTGTAAGGAACACGTACTTTACAGAAGTGAATAAATTGAGAATTATCATGACTTGCACTTATGTAAAGTGTTTATTATATCATAAAAGGTTAAAATTTTATGAAAAAATAGCAAAATGAGCACTTTTCAAACTTTTCATATTTATAAAGTGAATCCGGTAATTGGGATAGGAATTTAACGCTTGTCCTTGTTACCGTGCCCCTCGAATCCCACTGTCTCCCTCTGTAACTGCTAAACCTAACCTTACTTTTGTTTCTCAGAACGGGTGTACAGAAATTTATATTTGCATATTTTGTTTTTGTAATGAAAAGGTCATATGAAAATTACATAAAAACACCTCTCGTAGAGCATAAAAATGTGTTGAACAATTCAAAGTTCAAAGACATAACCTAACTGCGGGAACGCTATTAAAAAAAGGGCACGGGAATAAGGACAACACATTATTCGGGGCACGGTAATTGGGACAAAAACATGTATTTTTATTTTAATTAAAAAAATATGAAAAATTAACATTTTCAACCCGAAAAAATGCCTTAGTAAAGAGAAAAGTTCAAAACACCAATATAAATTTTCACCAAGCAAAATTAAAGTAAGAGAAGTCAGTAATTGATTCCTTCGCGAACAAATCGGCATCAAAGCACGGTAATTTGGACATCTACCGTATATGGTCTAAGATCACCACGGTGTAACAGACTCTGCGCTCAATGCGGGAAACGGAACGCACTCCTATGCTCCCTACTCTTCTTTCTCCGGCCATCTTTGTTGGGTGACGTCGCGACCGCCAATCTCAATAGCTGCGTGGTGTATTGGAAAAGGGTTGCTTTTATAAGACTGCATATATCTGCACGTATATATTGTAATTTTTTCTTAAATATGGAATATTTGTACCGGGTACCATTTTTAGTGCTGGAAGTACCTAATTTAAAGTTAAAAAAGCCATCATGGTTTGCTAAACCGAGTGCTATGGTCGTGTTTTCATTTATACTTTTGTCATATTTTCTAGTCACAGGAGGTTATATAAATTATAAATTTTATATTCTATATCAATTTTCATTTACATAATATTAAAGATAGTTTATATTTCGATACATTTTTTATAGGTATAATCTATGATGTAATTGTGGAACCACCAAGCGTAGGCTCAACGACTGATGAACATGGCCATACTCGACCTGTAAGTAAATATTGCAGGAATATTTTTATATTAGTATTCAATAGTGTTTTGCTCATTCCGTCTTTATCTATTATAGGTGGCGTTTATGCCATATCGTGTAAATGGTCAATATATTATGGAAGGATTAGCATCTAGTTTTCTTTTCACTCTAGGTGGCATTGGATTTATAGTATTAGATCAAACACATAGTCCATCAACTCCTAAACTTAACAGGATTCTTCTGATATGTGTTGGATTTATCAGCGTTATTGTATCATTTATTACTTGTTGGATTTTCATGAAGATGAAACTGCCGTAAGATTTTCATTATTTTATATATAACATAAGATATATATATATATAATACTTAATATACAATTAATTGGCACCTCATAGCTATGGAAAGTTAATTCGTAAGCTTCACAGTGTATGTACGTTAGGGTGGTCCTTATTTTTCAACTTCCATTTTTTTTGGTCGCACCCCCTAAATTGTGACACTTGGTGAGAAAATGATACGTGCAAAATTTTAAACTGATTGGACAACGGGAACCCGTGCCACATTTGTGTTAAAGGTTTGAAATTTTAGTGATTTCACGTTAATTTCGCACATCATTGTGTTTTGCTATTATAGAGGAATTAGTGATTGTTTTTTAATAAAAGTACAGTTTCTTAGGTGTATAATAGTATTATTTCTGTGTGACTTCAAACAGTATTCTCAAAATCTCTGAATTTTACCATTAAAATTAGCGTACAAGAATGTAGGAGCTATTATGCGTGGCTGCGTGAAGTCTTATTTCACTACTTCCGATTTTTTTCGTTGCACTCTCCAAAATTGTAACACTAGACAGAAGAGCGGTCCCTGAAAAATTTCAAATTGATTGGACGTCGGCAACCAGTGTTGCACTTTAATTAAAGTTTTGAAGTTTTAGCGACTTTATGTAAATTTTTTAAATGATTTGACACTGCCCTATTATAAAGGAATACTTAATAGTTCCTTTAAAAACTATTGTTTTTTTCTGATATGTATAATAATGATATTTAGACACAACTTTAAATAATTTACTCAAAAACTTGTGTCGTAGATTCCCACTTAAACTTGACATATAATGCTCCAGTTTAGCTACTGTATGCAACTGTGTGAATATTCCAGGCTTTTTCCTATGAAAATGCTTCTAATGAAAGATCCTTCTGATATCATAGAAAAAAAATCGTTACCTGGCAACCGTGAATATTTCTGCGTTTTACTTGGTTAAGGCAGATTGTTTGGTTTTTCCAAACCAAATTTTTTAATAGGTACAATATACCTACAAACTTTTTAGGAAAGGACCCTTCATTGTGGAAGAACGACATGTTATATCAGAAAAGTTTACAAAGTGCAACACATTTCTAAGTGGTAAATGATACCACTGAACGTTATGTCAAACTTATATCAGAATATAATAATCTGCTGACAAAAAATGAGGAAGAAAAACAATATATTTTACAAATAATTTGAGATTATAGGAGACTTTACAGGCTGATGCAGGCTTGGGAATTAAGTGAACGCGGCGGCCAATTTTCAGAGGCATTGCCTCCTTTCTCCCGCCGCGCGTCTTGGCCCCCGCGGCGGCCTAGGTGCTTGGCGTGCCTCAGGTCCGTACCACGTGAACCGCGCGTGGCGCGTTGACAAAACGAAAACGCATCGAAAATCGTGCTGTCTGGGACAATGTGGAAACCTATTGATACAATATCGCCCCAATGCACCACGCGCGGTTCATATGGTACGGGCCTGAGGCGCTCCAAGCACCTCTGCCGCCGCGGGGGCCAAGACCTGCCCTATGGGGGCTAATTTCCAAGCCTGCCGTAATGTAAGCAAATTTACAAACGCAGAATATATATTGAAAAATACACAGAATTTAATAATATGCTAATTTATTACCTTCAATCTGTAACATATAACTTAAATTTCAATACAGAGTATTTCGTTTACAACTGTGTAAACAAATTTCATTCCTAAGTACTAATACTATAATCATTATTAGGAAAACTAATAATAAACTTTCTGTGCATGAAAAGAACTATAATTTGACTCGAACAACCACCCGACTGCGTACAGTAGCTTATATGCTGCGTTACATACTAATTTTAAGAGATAAAACTCAAAGATTTCGTATATATTTTTGTAAGTAACATACATATCGTCGGTGATATTGCAACACCGCGTATGAACAGTTTGTAAATACCGCGGTTCTGCATTTTACCGATTTTACAGGAGGAAGAAAAAACTTAATATATCAGCCATTTCAAGGGATATCTTTGACTGAACTTTTTTGGGCCAGTTTTAGCACGCCTTGTAATAAATAGTAACATCAATTTATCATAAAAATACTTAATTGCTGTGTAAAGTCACTTTCACGCACCAAACGTGCCGTCACTTCACCTGATTTCTCTGTAAATGCGCGGTTTTGTCGCCAACTTGCTAAGAGAGACAGATTCACGGTATCTTTGAACCTGCTGGTCCCGTTGGTAAAAAGGCGGCTTCCTATTGGCTATTTCACATGGCGTGACTTTTAAAAAAAGCGAAACAGCGCTTGGCAACCGTGGGCACGAAATCTTAATTTTGCTACTTTTGCAGATATGCGGTATTTACAAACTGCTTATACGCGGTGTTGCAGCATCACCGACGATATTATTATTATACATCTCATAAATTGTGCTTTTATGAAAAAATATTCACTGATACTTCCAAAATAGCCGAAAACAATTATGTTCGAAACGGACAAGAAATCACTAAAATTTCAAAACTTTAACTCAACTGTGGCACGGGTTGCCATTGTCCAATCACTTTGAAATTTTGCACATATCATTTTCGCATCAAGTGTCACAATTTAGGGGGGTGCGATAAAAAAAAATCGGGTACGTTTGTGCCGGCGGGTACGGACAGGTAACGTGAATACGTGTACAATGTCCTCCAAGAGAATGTTTTCCTGCCGCCGTGATCAGGAAGCAAATCACACAAACAAATAATTACTCCATTATAATTTTATCGATCATAGGCCTATGGTATGAGAAATATTATATAAATGGCATATACGATACATCCAGATTTCTGGTAAAGGTTAAATCTATACAAGTACTGAACATCATCAAATATTATTTAACTTTAGGAAACCAGTTTCCTACATATACCTTCAGCGTAACTACTCGTCCCTAATCTTTTATATCGGGAATAGCTGTCGATTGCAATAAAAACGAGCATCGTAGCTACGCCGAGTCAGAAGTTATACGTCACGGAAGTTTCCAGACGCAGCGAAAACATGAACAAAAATAGCGGCGCCCCCCCTCCGCCGCGCGCGATGCGTTACGATACTCCCTTAGCGCAACAAATTCTTTGATTCTTTGGCTATCGAGTGGTGTAATTAGATTTCGGATATATACCATAGATTCGGAGCATTATGTTATCATCGGGTTTTTTGGAATGCCCCCCTGTATGGAAGCAAATTTAAAGAGGTATTCTTCACGTTAAAACATAAAAAAATGTTGACCCCTGTTGACTTCTTGTCGACGAGAAGTTGGTCCTCAGAAACGCACAGGGACAAGAGGGGTTCTTTGCTTGCATTGGCTCGCACTGTCTGTTTCCCGGTCGCTCTTCTTGTATTCGTTGACATTGTCACATTGGCCAATAGCGAAAGTACATGTGCCCTCCCTCTATAATTATGTTAGAGAACATAGGCCAATGAGGATATACCAGTCAGACCCTAGAGAGTTTCTTACGATAACATCTCGGCGACGCACAGTAGTCAGGAAGAAACACAGATATTGAGTCAATAAAATGAACGCAGGAAGGAAGTGGGAAAATGAGCATAACAGAGAAAGGGAAAGACAAATAGGTTCAATTGGTGATACTATAATGGTTAGGTTCAGCGATAGATATTTATTAATTTAAGGACACCTGTTTATACTCATATGGCACGCAACATTTGAGAAACATCTCAGTGACGTGTCCATTCATGATTCGAAATATTGCAGGAAATATTGCTGCAACATATCTTACTCTAATAATATGTAATATTAATATCATTATCAGAACAAAGTGAATATTGTTTTATGCTATAATATGCTAAAATCAAGAGGCACTCGTACTGAAGAACCAATAGCATCGCATTTTACTGCCACAGCTGATTGGTAACATGGCTTACATAATTTAACTAGTCCTAGCGTGCAAAACTTAAATTTCTCAAAAACGAAGGCCCATTTTGATAATCCCCATTAGGGTTTTGTAATACTAGGTGTATACTATAACTTCCATTCAATGAGTGCTATGCTACTATAAATATTTTAAATTAAAAAATTAACTCATGTACAAAAAAATTATTGACACAAAATAATGTCTCCCTCCATACTGAACAACTCTCATAATAACCATTTTTTTTTCATATATTCAACGGCCAATGAGATATTCTATCCAATTAGAAGAAACACTGTAGAACCCACGCTATGCACATATTTGTCAAAGTTATAGTTGCTTCAGAATATTGCGACACTGTTTTCACAATATTTCAGTGCAACATTGCATGGTAACATTTTCACAATATTACAGAAATATGGCAATGGTATCTGCAATATTAAGTGCTGTATGGGTATGTACTGGATCTAAAATGTATATGAATAATCATTTTTTTGTGATAACTTTATGTAAACAAATGGCACATTAATACAATGTACTTTGTTTAGTATTGTATTACAAAAAACTATATGCTCATTTAGAAGCGTTAATAATTTATCGTTTAAAACTAATCTATGAAAAACAAAAATATTCTTGGTCAAGAAAGTATTTGCAGTATTTGCAGTATTTATTGCATCCTTACGTTTTTTTATTTTTTTACATATATTGTAACAGCAGAAAGTTAGGAATGTAAACAGACTCTGTTTATATTATTTTTCTTTATTCAAGTATGAACACAGTATGTTCTGATTTAGAAAAGAAACTATGACTCATAAATATAGTGAAACACCAATATATGTGTGAAAAAGAATTATTTCTTTATGTAGATGTAGCTACAGTTATAGGCAAATTAATGAAATGTTAAGGGGACCATCCGGTCTGAAAGTTGATTTTTTTTATTCCATTTTTCGAATGTTCAACCTTATAGGAATACGTGTTTCAAAGGATTTGTTGAAATTTGTACAATTTCCGAAGTTATAGGCACTTGAGTAGCGGCAAATGCATGGGAACACCGGCCACTCGGCGCCCACGTAAAACTTAAACGGGTTTTTCTCGAAACAGTGTTCTCAAAACGGTAAGACCTGTATTTCCAAAAGTTATTATCCGATTTGACTGAAACTTTTTTTATTTTGAAGAATATACTTCTGGATAGGGGGGGGGGGGGTAGCAGAAAAAATACAAAAATTGAACATTTATAATTTTCAAAGGCGTTGAGAGTAACAAAAATATAGGGAAAAAGTGATTTCAAACTTGAAGTGTCGTTACTTTCTAAAAGAATGTAATTTTTGTATTTTTCTGCCCCCCAGCCAGTAGTATATTGTTTAAAATAAAAAAAGTTTCAGTCGAATCGGATAATAAATTTTTGAAATACAGGTCCCACCGATTTGGATCAATTTTTTGACGCCTTGAGTTAACAACTCCCCAGTGCCGTCTGCACTGATTAATTATAAAACAAAAAATATATTTCTATAATCTAAGACATCCTTAATAGAATGCAAAAAATCCCATTAAATTATATATAGTAGTTTTCCTTCAATTAATTCCTAAATATCACCTTTTTTTGGGGGGGGGGGGTTCTAGACCGAAAGGTCCTCTTAAGGTTGAATTTCTCTATACTGTGATATGTGATAAAAAAACATATTAAGAAAATGGTACTATAAAAAATAAATTAAGAAGAGTTGAGCCAAAGAAACTTACAACGAGAGAGCAGCATCATATTATAAGAAAATCAATATAAAATCCAATGTTCATTCATTTTATTCAAACCAGAGAAAATAACATTAACACTTTCCTTGTGTATATGGTAGAACAGTGAGGAAAAACCACCCATCAGTGATAAGAATACATATAGTGCGAGATGGTTGGGATTTGTCAAAGTCTATTTAAGCCTTTCGACCCGACTATTTTCTATTTGGAGTTTATTTATATTATCTTATAGAAATCGATTGTACTAGGCTATGGATAGCTACAAATCAAATTTGAAAGTTGTACGTCAATTTTAAAAATTGGGGCATATGTGCCAGTAGTTTTTCTGAGTGGGACATATGTGCCCAGGAAAAGTTAAATAGAGTTAAACACTTCCGATATTCCCCCCAGTGAATATTAATTTTACATATTTCAGTGGGGTGGGGAAGAAGCGTTGCTTTGGCAACTAATGGACTGGAATAACATTTAGCGACAAAAATAAATTCAGTATTTTTGGACCTGACGAGACAAATTTTACCTATAGAAAACGAAATACAGAACTCTATGAAAAGAGTATTCAACCGGCAGACAAATATGGTGGTAGGTGCGTTATGGTTTGAAGATGCATGGCTTAGAACGGTGGTCAGAAGCTAGCATTTACGTATTGGTGGTATAATGTATGCTTTAGGTTACACCGTCGTTTTGCGAAGTCATTTGTCCGAACGTGCAGCCAAAGTAGTCTTGCGAGTAAAATATTTTCGATGATATACCGATCCTACCCATGCTGACAGAAAAAGGAGAATGGCTATTACATGATGCTTCAATGCAATTTTTTCTATCACCTTAATCAGCGGATGTAACTCTTGTAGAGAATTTATGGTATATATAGAACTAACAGATTAGAAACAGGAAAATAGCTAATAAAAATGACTTAAAAATCGTTCTCGTAGGAGTATGGTCAAACTTTTCATCTGATACTACAAAACAAAAGTAAGATTAATCCCAAGGAGCTTCGACGCTATTGTTAAAACTAGGGAAATGTACGTAATGGACACAAGGATAATTGAAGTACCTGTTATGAATAATATTTATAAAGATATTCAACTAAATTAAAGATATTGGAGATTCAACTGTTTCGAACTGGACTCTGTGACTGAGACTGGTGGCTTTTGAAATAGTAATGCTCGTGAATAAGGGAATGCAATGGGGTTTTAAAGGTTTAGGAATGTAAGAGAGGGGATGACGGGATAGGGCAGAACTGCAAGATTTTGGGTAGGTGACGCATTAGCTAACATGACGATGAGTCGCAGGGATGACGCAGTGTTTACATTTACGCAGCAGTAGTTTACATAGCTCAAAAGTAGTTACTGTAGCGGAGTAAACCTCTTACTTAAGGAATTAACAATCACTTTATTTTATGCGAAAATAATACACAGAGTTTGCATTTGCTAGAGACCGTTTAAAACGGTCGACTGCCTTCCTCGACAGTTACGTTCCGAGTCTGCCAAGCGCTCTTTTCCGTTGGCCACCAAATTTCCCCTGGCACGTCCTTTTCCTCGGCTTAGGGCAATAAACAGCCCACTCAAGTGGCCTTGAACTCTCCTGCAGGCCAGGATGGGTTTTGTGCTTACATTACTCTGATTCATGTTTGCAGAGATGACTATCTGACTAGATAAGTAATGGTTCAGTACATTACACCTCCCCTCTTATATAAAGATAAATTGAAATTAGAATTTATCTTTAAGTACGCTACCGGAACGGTTAGTAGTGGAAATAGATGTATGAGTGCTATTTTCACTGTCGCTGGAATATATGTCCCTTAATACAACCCCTGGCAATAAGTTTGGAACCAAACGCAAAAATTCGAAATTAACGAGAAACAACAATATTTTTTATGTATAATATGCAACGCTATATATATGTGAAACGCGTGGTAATGTTAAATTGGTCTATTTTAAAGTAAAAACACCAAAAATAATTAAGAATTTTGTTTGTTATATAATACAAAATATGGAAGAAACAAAATGTGTCTGGGAAATAAGTATGGAACGGACCGATGTTCTGGAAAAGACTATGGAACAATATAAATTTGCAAAGAGATTAACAATAATTTATTCAGTATTTATATTACCTAGTATTTTCTGACATTTGTACATGCATATTAGTTAGTTAGTTCATGGTTTTCATTTCATTATTCTCTTTTCAATACTCTTTTGAGACAGGAAACAAGCAAGTCGAATGAATAAAACATGCCGCCACGCAAACATTTATCTAACGATTTAAAGTTACGCATAATTGCATTATTGAAAGAAGGTAATACTCAGCAAAAAGTAGCTGAAATTTTGAATTGTAGCCGAAGTGCAGTAAGTAAAATAAAAGGAAAATTTAACGAGACGGGCAGTGTGGTGATTCGCAAAAGAGGCGGACGTCCGCGCTCAACTTCAAGAAGAGATGACAGACGATTAAGACAGATCGTAAAGAAAATGAGAAGAGCCACATCTCACGAAATTAATGAAAAGTGGGCACAGAACGTATCTGATCGAACTGTACGAAATAGA
Source organism: Andrena cerasifolii (assembly GCF_050908995.1). Classification (NCBI taxonomy): domain Eukaryota; kingdom Metazoa; phylum Arthropoda; class Insecta; order Hymenoptera; family Andrenidae; genus Andrena; species Andrena cerasifolii. Next base: position 799,244 of record NC_135121.1, on the reverse strand, counting down.
TTACATGAAATGGGGTATTCTTTCTGCACAGCAAAGACAAAGCCATTTCTCATTAAGGAATACAAAAAGAAACGTTTAGAATGGTGTAAGAAGTATGCGCATTGGACTACAGAAGATTGGAGTAAAGTTGTTTTCAGCGATGAATCGCGTGTATGCATCGGAGGAGGAGATGATGCAGGACACTTCGTGTGGAGAACACTAATTGAAAAATTTAGTGAAGATTGTTTGAATTTTAAAATAAAATATCCAAAGTCGTATATGGTCTGGAGCTGTATGACAGCTCAAGGAGTTGGACAAATATGCATTTTGTATAAAAATTGTGAACTCTGAAGTATATATTCATATATTAGAACACTTTTTAATACCGAGTTTAGATCAGTGGTTCGAGGATTCGGATGATTTTTATTTTCAACATGACAATGCAAGTTGTCATCGAAGCAAGATAGTTCAAAACTACCTTCAACAAAAAGGCCTTCGAACCATAAAATGGCCAGCAAATAGCCCAGATTTAAGTCCAATCGAAAATTTGTGGGCACTTTGGAAACAATTTATACGCGACAAAAAAAAACAAAAAATAAAAATTAACTTTTGGAAGCCATTAAGCTGTCATGGAAACAAATTTTGCCATCACAGTGTGAAAACTTGATTACATCGATGCCAAAACGTATACAAGCTGTGATACGTGCACGTGGGAACGTCACAAAATACTAGGTAATATAAATATAAAATCAATTATTGTTAATTTCTTTGCAAATTCATAATGTTACATACTTTTTTCCAGAACATCGGTCCGTTCCATACTTATTTCCCTGACACATTTTGTTTCTTCCATATTTTGTATTATATAATAAACAAAATTCTTAATTATTTTTGGTGCTTTTACTTTAAAATAGACCAATTTAACATTACCACGCGTTTTATATACACACCGTTGCATATTATACATAAAAAATATTGGTGTTTCTCGTTAATTTCGTATTTTGCGTTTGGTTCCAAACTTATTGCCAGGGGTTGTACTACAGGACGATTACAAATTTACTGAGACTGAGTATCTAATCCTGAATGATCAGTTCGATTTCCTATGTTAACGGTAGAATCTTTTAAACATAAATAACTTATAAGCCTAGCACAACCATGATCACTATTGTAACGGTTATTCTTACTTATACAACATCTAAATATCTTATACGAAACATACATAATTATTATAGTTGCTATTGCATAAAATATATACGTGAATATAGAAAGTTTCCTATTGATCTTATGTTGTTTCGACATTTCCTCTAAAACAGTAGATATTATATGTAACTTATGACTGGCTACGTCTAGATTTTCTAAATTTACATGAAGATTTCCTACGTCTTTTAATTGCGGAATTACACTAATATTTAATTTTTCTCTTAGGCAACAATCATCATCGAAAATGTTAAACATAGGTACAATAGATGAGTATGCACTCTCAAACGAGCTTTGTGCTATTAATATTGTAGATGGTGTATACGCCTTACACTGTCCATTCAACTGGAAAATACCCGTTCCATTTAGAATTACATCGAAGGGTGCGGTTTTGTTTCTACAGATAATTGTTATATCAGTCGCTTTTGGCAATACATATAACCAATCATCTGTGCTAATTTGAACCATATATCATTTTGAATTTGAACAAAACGAACATCACAAGATTTCGGAACCTGTTTTTTAGAAGACAATAATTCTGTTTCACATATGATGTGTATATAGGTTTTGACATTTTGCAAATATAAGTCATTTCAGACGTGCGTTTGCAATCTTCTAAGCTATCTAAAGTGGTATACTGTATTTCCGTGTGAAAGAGGTAATGGAATAGGTTGATAAAGATGAAAAGTATTAGCCGATACAAGAGAATTACTTATAATGAATATTAACCTACTTTTCATGTAATATACTTGAAGGTTTATATAGTTTAAGAGTTCATGGGCATTAGCATAGTGCAGCATATAAGGGTAATGAATCCCTGGAGGTAAATATTGAACTGGTTTTTTTTTCAATTCCTTAATATATTGAACAGGTGTGATAATTTTTGGATGTAACGAGCCTTGTTTCTCAAATAATATTGCATTTATCAAGGTGGACAATGTAGAATCAAGTTCACCTATGATCAGGTTAAGTAATGTCAAATGTTGTGTAATATCATTTTCTTTTTTTACTTCATTCATATTATTTTCAATAGATTTGAGACGACCATAAAAATTTTCGCTAAAAATTTTCCCACTTTCATGAATATTACCGATTGTTTCATTAAAATTTGCAATCGTGGTTTGTACAACTTGGACTTGCGTCTCCATTAAATTCGTTAACTCTTTCTCATTGATATTTATTCTTTCTATTGCGTCATTGTAATATTCGGCATCATTATTATCCATTGTTCCTATTATCGTCTTAAATACTGCCCCAACTGCATTAAACCAACCATGTTTTACGCGTTTATGTCTACTTAAATCTTTTAAATCCTGTTCCTTGAGTTTTAAAACTGGTATTGTATGATTTAATGCCTGTAATGTGGATTCACAAACTAGGGGTACGTCCGCATTAGTAAAATCGTCACAATATGACTTAATTTTCCTATAGATAAGTTCGATTATCTGTAATCCATTGTCCACATAAGACAAATCAAAATATGTAACTAATTTCCAAGTCATATCATAAAATTTTAATTCCTGTATATTATCGTAATATATTACAGGGGTGTACTTGAATTTCGTGGTCATGTAATACTACGCACTGATGACTGAGAAAAACCTGTAACATAATTACACTATTTATGCTTAGGAAGCAATATCTTTAACTCGTGCATGTTTTATTCTATCAGTATGCACGACTGATTCTTTTTTATTAATTTGATGAGTAACATTTACCGGGGAATTAATTTTAACCACCCTATACGGACCAACGTAGTTAGAATTAAGTTATTTCGAGCCGTTGATTATCCCTCGTAATAAATATACTAAATCTCTTACTTTATAAGTAATAGCGTTTGTTATTTTATCATAGTACTGTTTATTCCGTTTTTTTTCGACTCGATCACATAATTTCTTGCAGTTTCATGTGGTTTTTGGAGCTTTAATTTTATGTTGCTAACCAAATCATCATACGTATATTTAAATTCAGGTTTTTTTTTTAATAAAGATGATGGAATTTCAGGCTTTTCACCAAAAACTAACTGATAAGGAGTAAAAGTAGTGGATGTATGTACAAGTATTGTGCGCGCTTCTGGTCCCGATCGCGATAGCGATCGGACACGCCGTACAACCAAGTCGGTTTTCCGACTCATACCGGCTTCGCGAGAAAAGGTGTTATTCTCTATCTTTCTGGGAATACTGCCAAGGGAAACGGCGTGCGTAGATGGAGGGCACGCGACTTGGAAAAACCCTGCCCTCGCCTTGCGGGTCATCGGACAAGTTGGATCTACCCTGGGGGGAAGCGGCTCGTTTAGTCGGCCCTCCACGTCGCGAAGCGCTGTCCAGCGGGGACCACGAGGAGGTAGAGCCGCCAGCGGATGCTCGATCCCAGCAGGATGGCTTACAGCCGTTTACCTGCACCACCACAGCTCGCATTACTGCTCACTGCCTGCAGAGGTGATCGCAGGTTCTAATACCTTTCTTCTTGTCCAGTCCTTGTATCCGGCTTCGAGTAGTCCTTTCCCTTTCGTGGTTGGTCCTGGTTTTGGTCTGTTGTCCACGTACGTGTCGTTGTTACGTCTGTCCGTGTGTTCGTCTTGACTTTGTTTTGTCATTGCCTCGGTGTTCCTCTTCTTCTTTCTTCTCTTCCTGGGCGTCTTTGGTGTCCTTGCTGCTGTTGTTGATCCTCGTCTTCTTCTGTCGTGGTCGGTCGTTCCTTCGCCTTCAGTGTCGCGTGTGTGAAATCCCGGAAGATGCGGAAGGTCGTTTTACCGACGAGATACTGTTCCACTAGGGGCCATCCGTGACCCTTCTTCTGCAGTTCCTCCCTCATGACCGTCCTTGCCTGCTCATTTAAGCAGCACTGGTAGATGAGGTGCTTCGATGTCTCCGCCGCCCCACACTCGCACAGAGCGGACTCGCTCAGTGCGAAGGTGTTTAGTTTCCACCTGAAATTTCCATGACCGCTAAGAAACTGCGTTACGTAATAGTCCGGCTGTATCCGTGTGGACCTCACCTTTGTCGGACGTCGTTGAAGAACTCGAACGTTGTTCGGCCCTTGCTCGACGTCCGCCAGCGCCGCTGCCACGCGTCCATCGTTTCGTTCCGTGCCTGCTGTTCCTCTTCTTTTGACGGGTTTGGTCCTTTCCTGATCCTGTAGATTTTCACGCGTTCCTCCAGCAGCAGGTCGATCGGCACCACGCCCGCGATGATTGGGAGCGCGTCCGTCGACGTCGTCGAGTAGGCCTTGGTTACTCGAAGGAGGGCCAATCTCTGCGACCGTACCAGTGCTGCTCTCGATTTGACCCGCAGCAGGTCACCCCATGCGGCTGCCGCGTACGTGGTTATGGGCACGTGCAGACCCCTATACAGTGTATAGAGGGCCCCGTAGCCCAGTCCCCAGTTCGCTTTGGCTATCCTCGCGAGAGAGTTGAATAAATTCAAGCACTTCTCGGAGACCTTCCGCACGTGCGTGTCCATTTTTAGGCCAGACTCGAGGTGCACTCCTAGGTACTTGATCACAGGCTGCATCTTGATACCTCTACCGTTCAGGCGGATGGTCGGTGGTCTCCGTATGTCGAGGTCACCCTTGACCAACAGCATCTCGGTTTTCTCGGCTGAAAGCTGCAATTTCTTTCTCCCACACCACTCCGAAACCGCGGCCTGGCCCCGCAGTCTGAGGTCCTCTCGCGAGTTCCCAGAAACGATGACCAGCACGTCGTCGGCGTAGGCAATGGGCTCGCATTCTAACTCTTCGGAAGACAGTACAGCCAACAGGTCATCGAATACCAGATTCCAGAAGCTGGGACCCAGTATCGAGCCCTGCGGGCACCCCTTCGTAACGGATTTACTCACTGATTCCTGCTTTCCCATGATCTGCACAAACCTTTCGGAGAAGTAGCTGTCCGCTAGACCATATAGGTTTCGCGGGCAGTCCCTCCTCTTCAGCTCGTACAGGATATTCGGCCACCATACGTTGTCGAACGCCCCTGAAATGTCGAGGGCGATTGCGAGAACGTAACTCTCCTCGACCTTATTCGCGACCACTTCGCGAAGTTTGACTATAGCCTCCTCCGTCGACCTTCCTGGACGGAAACCATATTGTCGGTCGGAGGACAGTTGATGGTCGAAGAGGAGCGGCGCAAGTCTCACAGCCATCAGTCTCTCGAGCAACTTGCCCACCATTGACAGCAGGCAGATTGGACGATACGACTTCGTGCTGCTGCGATTTCGATCCGGTCCTTTGGGGATCGCAATAATATTCCCTACCTTCCAGCGGGTCGGAAATACTCCCCAGTCGAGGCAGCCGTTGCAAAGTTTGAGGAGCTCCTCCCGGAGGCATCCCCAGGATTGCTGGATTACCTCGACTTCGATCCTGTCTGGACCCGGGCATTTGCCTCTCCTGAGCCTCGATACCGCTGCATAAAGTTCCTCCTCCAGGAACGGTAGCGCGGTCTCTGTGTCCGGTTGTACAGCGGTCTCGCGGCGGATCCACATTTGCTCTGGCGTTTCCTGGCGCGCCTCGTCATCTGGGATGAGGGCCTCCAGCAGCGCCTCGGCGGTGGACCTCCAAGACTCCGTCTGTTCTCCGTCTGCAAGCACCAAAGATGAAACGGCCTCCTCGCTTCGCAGCTTCCCTAGGGCCGCTTTGGTTGCGACGCCCCACGGCTCCTTGTTCCCCTTTGTGGTGACAAACTGGCGCCACGTGCTGTTCTTCACGTTTGCCACCTTCTTCTTGTAGACTCTCCTGAGTGTCTTCCATTCTTCTTTGTAGATCTCCCTCGTGTTTGGATCCCTGGTCATCTGGAATCTCCGCCGCGCTCGATGGGACGCTCTCTTAAGTCCTGTAAGTTCGCCCGTCCACCACGGTTTGGACCGGTTGTGCCATTTCTTTAATGGTATCGCAGCGTCACAGGCGCTGGTCAATACTCGTTCGAAGTGTGTGGCCACACTCTCAACGTCCTCGGCGCAAAGAATTTGAGCCTCAGAGAGAGAGTGCTTCTCGTGTATTAGGACTCGTTGGAACTTGTCCCATTTGGCATTCCTGGTGTTATACCGTGGTTTCTGGAACGGCCTTCTAGTGCCACCGTTGTTAAGGTCCAGTCTGGTTTCGATGATTCTGTGGTCGCTGGAGGAACCGCTCTCGTGCACCTTCCAGGTACTCGCGAGCGGTATCGCTTCCCAGCTCACCAGCGTGACGTCGATGTTCGATGATCCCCGAGTGTTCTGGAACGTGGTGGGTTGTCCCGGCTCATTCAGAACTAGCAGATCGTGCCGGGCGATGAGCTGCTCCAGTTCCTCGCCGCGACTGTCGGTTTTCCCACTGTGCCAGAGGAGCGATTTCGCATTCGCGTCCACCCCAATGATCAGTATCTGTCCCTTCAGTCTCGTCACGATCCTGTCCAAATGGGCCAGTCCAACTCCAATATCCACCGATGGTGGGAAGTTTTGGCTCACCACGTATATTTCCGCGCCGTCAATAGAGACCTGGACACAAACGCAGTGCGTCGTGCACAGATCCGAGATTTCCAGCACGGTGAGTCCTCGGTTGCGTACGCAGATCGCAGCCCACGGCGGTTGACCCGCGCCGCCACGCGAAATGATCCTCGCACCGTTGCCGAATCCTGGTATGTGTCCATTAATGCTGTACGGCTCCTGCATCAGCAGGATGTCAGCGTCTAATTTCTCCATCTCAGACCGGACCTCGTGTGGCACTAATCTCGATCGCTGCATGTTGTGCTGCAGGATCTTGATTTCTCGTCCAGCCGTATAGTCGCCCTTAGCAGTGGTAAACCGTCCTGTTCACCGACTTCTCGAGAGCCTTCCTGTGCGCGGGGCACTCCTTGCTGGATGCTGCATGGTCCCCTTTGAGTCCGAAGCGCCTGCAGTTAACGCAGGCCGCGGACTGTGTCTTCTTGGGGCACGTTTTCGCCCCGTGCCCCTCCTCTGTGCAGTGGCTGCAGACCTCCTCCTTGTGTCGGCAGTGCTTGGCGATGTGCCCGAATCCTTGGCACTTGAAGCACCGGCTGACCGCGAGAAAATCGCGCACCTTACACGCGTTCCACCCGAGGAAAACTTTGTTCGCCTCGAGCAGCCTCTCTCGCAGCTTCGGCGACACTTCGGCCACCCAGTTGGTCTCGTCGCTGTACTTTCTTCCTGTCGTGAAACATAAAGAAAAATTCCTGTCATTCTCCTCGCCTTCCATGACTTTCGCGTTCTGTTTACGCAGACACCCGAGGATGTCCTTTTCCGGCATCTCCCTCGGGACGTCGAAAATTATCATCCTCGGGTTTTTGACCGTCGGTGTCCTGGTCTTCAGTCCAGCGTCCTTGAGCTTCGGATTATCCAGAAGCTCCTTCAGCGCTTCCGGCGTTGTCGTTTCCACGGCAATACCATTGCCGTGGATTGGCTTAACCGTCCTCACCTGCATCCCCCTCTTTCGAGGGTTCACCAGGGTGAAGACAGCTTCGCGCGCTTCCTCGCTCGTCTTGATCTTCCCCTCCTCTCCGTCTGGGAAAATCATTACTACATTCCTGGGCGGATGGACTGCCGACGGCGAAACCTTCGCCGTGTTTATTTTTACCCTGTCCGCGTAGGACAAGGTAGTGGGCGTCTCCGCCTTTTTTACCACCCTTTCCAGGCATCTCGTCGCCTGGAGAGACTTCTGGACGGCGCCGCTCATGGCCCCCTCCGACTTCCTTGCCTGAGCGTTCGCCTGCTCCAGTTGCCCCTCCAGGAAACTGGTCCTGAGTAGGGCCTCCTGCACCAGACCCCTCATCTCCTTGAAGCAGCGCAAGATGACGACTGCCTGCTCCTTATTTATCTTTTTGGCAGGATCCGTGCAGTACGCAAAGATCCTGTCCTCGATGGCACTAGCCGCTTCCTTGGTGGATGCGATGGTCCTCTCATTCGATGGTGGTGGTGGTGATGCTCCTGCCGTCCTTCCCTCCTTCGCTGCTGGTTGTGGTGTTGGCGCTGACTCTGCTGTCCTTTCCTCCGTCGTCTTCCGCATCTTCTTGTCCTCCTGCAGTGGTCCCGTAAGCTTCACTGGCGTGGTGCTCGCCTTCCTCTTGGCCGTCTTAGTACCGACGGAGGTCGCCTTTGCAGATACCGGAATTCCGGTCACTGCCTTCAGCCGCGCTTTGGCCCCCTCCGATTTGGATATCGAAGTGGGCGCCATTCAGAGGCCGGGTTCTCCCACTCCTGCCCTCGGCACGTGTGGTGGGGCGCTCTCCACACCTGCCGCTTTTCCCGCTTCCCGGGCGGCGTACGTGGCCGACTGGCGGCCCAAGATGGCGACAGTGACGCTACCCGTTTGGGTTTTCACGCCACTCGACGCTGACGCCCTGAAAGCTATTCCCACGCTCTGGGATTTACATTAACACTCTGGCACACAGCATGCAATACTCAGTCCTTTCACACTTATAATGTGTATACAAAAACCACAGCAGACTACAGAACAGAATGCTCTCGTCCGACCTCAGCGCTGACGTGGCCGGTGACGCTTCGGACCGACCCAAGATGGCGACGCGTCGGCGTCGTTGAGGTTCGGAAAACTAAATCTATCCTAACTACCGTATTTTTCGACCAAAATAAATGGCGAATAGCTCCTTTTATTCGTCTCAACGCCTTGAGCTCACTGCCGCGAGCACACGCGTGTATCTCGCTCGGAAGCGGAGCGACCTCAGCGCTGACGTGGCCGGTGACGCTTCGGACCGACCCAAGATGGCGACGCGTCGGCGTCGTTGAGGTTCGGAAAACTAAATCTATCCTAACTACCGTATTTTTCGACCAAAATAAATGGCGAATAGCTCCTTTTATTCGTCTCAACGCCTTGAGCTCACTGCCGCGAGCACACGCGTGTATCTCGCTCGGAAGCGGAGCGACCTCAGCGCTGACGTGGCCGGTGACGCTTCGGACCGACCCAAGATGGCGACGCGTCGGCGTCGTTGAGGTTCGGAAAACTAAATCTATCCTAACTACCGTATTTTTCGACCAAAATAAATGGCGAATAGCTCCTTTTATTCGTCTCAACGCCTTGAGCTCACTGCCGCGAGCACACGCGTGTATCTCGCTCGGAAGCGGAGACACAGAGCGAAAAGCGCACAGCCGATACACGGACACGAAAATCGCAGATCTTGAAAAAGTTTCTGTAAATTTCCCGTTACGAACAGCACACAGTGAGCACAGAGACGAAGAAAACACTCCTAACACGTGACAAGACTCGAGAAACTCCAAGAATTCTACGCATAAATGCGAGAAGTACACTGTAAATTCACGGCCACGTCACTTTCCCCCGGTCACGACTCAGGTAGCGGCGGAGCGGTGCGAGGCACGTCCGTCCCTTTCGGCGGTCAGGTAGGAACTCTGGATGTATGTACAGTCGTGTTATACGCATACATTGCGCTTGAAAGCCATTCATCCCAATCCGTTTGATCTGACTTTACATAATGTTTTAAATAATCCGCCAGAGTGGCATGAGACCGTTCAAGAGCACCATTCGTTTGTGGAGGTTAAGCAGTTGTTTGAATTTGTTTTATCTTGAATAATTTCGCTACGTTCTTCAATAACTTCGAAGTGAAATCTGCACCCTGATCAGTTAAAATAGAGTCAGGAATTCTATATTTACAAATAAATTCATTATGGAAAGTCTTAGCTATGGCTTTTGCTTCTTGGTTTGGTATCGCATCAGCTTGAGAAAATTTTGTCAAGTCATTCTGAATTGTTAAAATATATTTATTTCCGTTTTCCGACAGAGGTAATGGTCCTACAATATCTAATGCTATTCTTTCAAAAGCTTTAGTAGTTGTAGAGGTAATTTGCATTGGAGTATGATTTTTCTTTCGCACTAGCTTATTTTCTTGACAGGATTTGCAATATTTTATATAATCCGCGATACCTTTTTCATAGAAGACCATTTATAATTTTCCTTAATTCTTTTATATGTATGGTTAAACCCTGAATGACCTGCAACTGGAGAATTATGATTGTCTTTCAGTATTTCCTTAATCTCCTCTAGTGTTGGAGTATGTACAGTATTGGAAAATATCTTACCATTAATATCTGTTGCTTTGAATATATAGCGTAACATAGATCTAACCTTTTCCCATTTAAATTTTTCAAACTCTGTTCCCAAAAATGGCATACTTATAGATTTTAATTTATACTTTATGTCTGAAAGAGGTCTTCATAGCTTGCTTGATCCCAATAGTTTTATTAAATCACAAGATAAAATATATATTTGTTTCCTTCTTTTACTGTTACTGCTTCATGACATGAAAGATCTTGTTTTTCAAAGCTATTTAAATGATTTGGATAACGTTTTTTAAATTCCTCTGAAATAGTACTACCAGATTCAAGATCCTTCGAAATGCAAACCGCATAATTGTCCGATGAGGAAAAGACTGTGTCCTTGTACTCCTCAATTTTATCATAGTTAATTATTGAGGTTTTTAAAGCATTTAAGAAATCAGAGTACGATTTAGTAAACATTGAATTGATTACATTAAGTTTAATTTCAGCTTCCGTATTACATTTTATTCGACTCGGAGTATCCGCGTTAGAATTAATATTTCCTGGTTTATATATTATCTCATAATCATATTCCTCTAATAGTAACCGCCAACGAATCAAACGTGAACCTAGATCTTTAATATTAAACAACCACGTTAAGGGTTTATGATCCGTGATTATTTTGAATTTCCTACCATAGATATATGAACGAAAATGTTTTACAGCCTATACAAATCGCTAATAGTTCGCGTTCTATTGTGGAGTAGTTTGATTCTGTCCGATTTAAAGTTCTACTTACATAAGCTATATGTAGAACCTGAATACTGTGATTCTGTCCTAAGACAGCACCAATAGCCAAAGTACTGGCATCAGTCGTAACAATAAATTCCTTTGAAAAATCAGGATACTGCAATATTAGTTCGAAAATCAATTTAGATTTCAAACTTTCAAAAGAACTTTGTTGGTTGCTTGTCCATAAAAATGGCATGTCTTTTCTCAATACTGACGTCAACGGCTTAGAAACATTACTAAAGTTTGGAATAAATCTACGATAGTAGCTAGCAAGACCTAAGAATGATTTTATGTCCTTGGATGACTTAGGTACTGAAAATTTTTTTACAGCCACTACTTTGGAAGGATCTGGTTTTACTCCTGTTTCTGACAGAACATGTCCGAGACACGTTACTTCTCGGCGTAGAAACTGACATTTGTTTAATTGAATTTTCAAATTATATTGCGATAATATCTGAAATACTTCCCGTAACTTCTTTGTATGTGTTTCTAACGAATCGGCATAAACAATAATATCATCCAGCTAAACAAGACACCTAATTCCTTGAATTCCCGCGAGAACCGTGTTCATTAATCTTTGAAACGTCGCTGGCGCGTTCTTTAAACCAAACGACATACGACAAAATTCATAATGACCGGTAGGAGTAGAAAGAGGGCTGTTTTCGCAGCATCATCCGGATGCATTTTTATCTGCTGAAACCCTGATCCAAAGTCGTAAAGTATTTTGAATTTCCCAATTGATCTAAAATATCAATTATGTTGGGTAAGGGATACGAATCACCAACAGTGATCTCATTTAGCGTCCTATAATCAATAACGATGCGCCATTTGATTTTACCCGACGCGTCTAACTTTTTAAGAACCACCGAAAGTGATGCGTTCCACGGGGAGTTTGAAGATTTAATTATACCATCTTTTAACATCTTATCAATTTGTTTATTGACTTCCCTTTTATGACACTCTGGATAACGATATGTTTTAGCAGAAATAGGAACATCCGAATGTGTTACTATCTCATGAGGTATAGCATCAGTACTACTTAGAACATCCTCTTCTAGATGTACAATATGATTAAATTCAGTCCAAAGATCAATAATACTGTTCCGTTCTTCCTCAGTTATATGATCTAATCTAAGATTTTGAAAAACTGTTTTTTGATTCTACAGAATCCAGACTTAAAATTCTCAAAACGTCTTGATCTAATTCTTCTAACATAACTTCAGGCTTACTGATTTGTATATCCTCGTTAGTAATATTGAGAATAGTCGTTAAAGCCTCAGAATTCTCATTAACTTTAACTAGACTTCTTTCGCAAAAGAGAAGACCGTCCTGAATGCTACCTCGCTGAACTATTCCTTCCTTAACACTTGAATTTAAGACTCTGATTGGAATAAGCGTTTCCGAGCGAGCTGGTATTGTGAGTACATTCGAATTAACCACTGTAGGTAATTCTGAATTTGATATTTTTTAATTATTAGAATTTAAAGAGGACTCTGAATTTATGTGCATTAATGGTTTCTCCTCATGAATTAGACGTAGTAACTGGTTATGCGAAAAATGCAATAGTATTGGTCTTTATTGACTCCCCTAGAGGTTACAATCTCCTTATACCTACGCCTCTCACACCCTCTTCTTCCCTTATATCTACCTTATGTCTACCTTAACCTATCTTAACCTATCTTAGCCCATCTTAGCCTATCTTAGCCTATCTTAACCTACTTCCTCCTTCCGTCTCTCTTCCGGACCTCCGCTTCCGCTCGGCTCCCTTTCCACTCTCATCTCCTCATCCATGCTCCATTCCCTCTCTCCTCTCCTCAATTCTTCTCATCCACACCTCCCCCTCCCCCCATCATCTAGAACCTTCCCTGTCATCTCCTGCCACCCCCTCTCTTCTCCCCACCCCATACAAAACTCCCATATGTGCTCCCATGTCTCTTCCCCCCCTCTACACACCCTGCATATCCTTTTTTCCTCCTCCTCCTAGTACCTCCCCCCCTCATTTCATTGCCCAACCTATACCTCGCGACCCTTCTCCATCTACTTTCCCCCCACCCCTTCTTCAAATATCTTGATTCCCCTATCCTTCTCCACCTCTCCTCTTCCTGCAGTTTCCTTTCCCTGCTCACTAACTCCTCTCCTCTTATTCCCCCCTTTCCCTCATCCCTTCCATCTCTTCCAAGGTCCAACTCCTTTCCTCGTAAAACACTTTCCTTTCTTCTTCCCACCCCTCCAAAGCCTTTCCCCTCTTTAACCTCCCCTTCATTTCTTCCCAACAACTCCTCGCCAGCTCCCCCCCTTGCCCCTCCTCAAGGTTCCTTTCAAACCCCCACGCCCTCATCTCCGCCCTTCCCTTCATCATTTTCCTTTGCACCTCCTCCCTCACCATATAACTCGGCGTATCTCTTTCCACCGCCAGCACCCACATCAAAAACCTGTTATGTAGGCGTTCCACCTTCTCCCTTTCCCTCCACCTCCACACCTCCGCTCCGTACCCCACCACCGGCCACACCAACTTATCAAAGAGCCATAATCTCCTTTCCTAATCATTTCCAAACATCCTTTCCCCAATACCCCATACCTTCCCCATTACCGCCGCCCCTTTTTTCACCCTTTCCCCCACATGCTCCTCCTGCCCCCCGTTCCCCATCACCGTGTACGCCAGATATCTGAAGTTTCTCACCTCCTCAATCTCCTTCCCCTTTCATCTCCATGTTACCCTCTTCCATCTCCCCCCTCCCCTCCTACACCTCATGACCTTCGTTTTTTCCACATTGACCTGCAGTCCTTTCCCATCCACATATAATCTCCAATTTCCCTATCAGCCCCTTCATTCCCTCCTCATCCTCCGCCACATCGTCGGCGTATGCCAACGCGTAGACCTTTCCCCCCCTCCCCTAGCTTCACTCCCCCATCCTCCCTTTTTCAACTCCTCTTCCATATCCGCTATGAGCAGGGTGAAGAGGCTCGGGCACAGCGGGCACCCCTGCCTCACCCCTCTCGCCGTCCAAAACCTCTCCCCTTCCTCATCCTCCACCCGCACCCTACAAGATGTTTCCCTAAGGATCTCCTCGCACCTCCCCACCAACTCCTCCCTCACTCCCATTCCCCTCATTGCCCTAACCAATACCTCCCGGTCCACCGAGTCAAACGCCGCTTTCATATCTATGAATAGCACCACCATTTTCCCCTTCTTTCTTCCCAGTTGCCTGTTCATTAAATAATTCAGCACGTACACATTATCTATACACCCCACCCCCCTCCTAAAGCCCGTTCGACCCGGTGGCAGCAGTCCCTTCCCCTCCACCTCCACTCTTAACCTCTCCGCTAACACAGATGCATACACCTTGTGAAAAATGCAATAGATTATTAATATAATCTATTCGAAGTTTTAGATCTAATATAATATTGTTTTCAAAAAATTCCAGGGTATGAAATAGGGAAATTATCCTTTACAATATGGAATATGCCTGTGTACATGACATTATTTATCTTCATATTTAAATAGCAATAACCCAATGTTTCAAACGGTTCAGATGTTAAACCCCTGATTTTTAGTTTGATATCATCATAGACAAGAGTATCCTCCTTTAACTATGATACCTTTATGGTAGAAATATCTGCACCTGTATCTAAAAGTAATTTTAAAGGAGATTCTATTTCCTCTTGGAAAGCTACTTCAACAAAAGTTGTAACCCCTTGTATCGGACTTAACGTTCTACCTACAATTCGTGAATCACTCTCGGTGCGGCAGTCACCGGAGTGCGATTGGAGTTTAAAGTATTTTCGTTACTACGTGAATAATTGCGAAAATTTTTAAGACCTGATTGATGGTAATTCTGAGTATTTGCAGAAGAATAGGTATTCCGATTCAGTGATGGGCGATAAGATTGATATGCCTTCGCTGAGGAATTCCTATCCGTCTGTTGATATCGTTTATTATTGCATTCGCGTTTTCTACATTCATTAATTAAATGTCCCCTATTTTTTCAATATGAACACACCTTAGTATTATGTGAGTTATCACGACCTGCCATATAAGAATTTACTCTTACATGTCCAATATCTGGTTTCTTACGGAAATATGAACTTTGTGCTACAGTACTAGGTTCACGGAAACGACAATCTACCATTGTATGATCACTTCGATTGCAATTAGTACAGTGCTTTGTCTCCCTCAAATTTAATCCCTGTAATCTTGCAATCTCGATTTGTGATTCTTGTTCAACTTCTTCCGCTTGTGCCATTTGGATAGCATGTACCAAGGCAGTTGGTTTTTGCGACTTAACTATTATAGAAATATCCTTTCGTAACCCCATGATGAATACATCAAGAGCTTATTTTTGCAAAAGATTTACTCAAGCTCTACGTTCTACAGCTGATAAACTATCATCAAGACTATTGGTTAGCTTTATTAAACAATTTTCAACCTTTTGCGAATAGGAGAGAACATCTTCGTTATAGACCTGTTTGCAAGAAGATAATTCTAGTTGTCATTGACCTTGTGACCTCTTATCAGAATAAGCATCTAGCAAATACGTTTTTAATGCACTCCAATTTGTAAAAGCGCGATTTCTGATTAATGCCCTTGCATTACCAGTTATCCTTGTTTCGATTATTGCAAATAGAACTGGTTTATTCTCCTCACTTACTAAAGAAATTGCTTTGTCGCAATTATCACAAAAATCATATAATAAAGATTTCGTACCATTAAAGGTTATTAACATCTTTGCCGCGAGTTCGATTTTTATTCCGGCTTGTGCCATGTTGACTTGCAATTTGTTTGTAAGAGATTGAGAAAGAGAAATAGAAAAAAAAATATATAGAATACGTAGATTCCTTAACCCTCCGAGTACGGGACATCGAGTACGGAACCTGGGTCTTTGCAGACCCACACCGATAGTTCACTAATACATATTAACGGTCGCTCGAGACCCTCACCGATAGGTACAGTATTCAGGTGGGGATGGTCGCTCAAGCTCGAGATCCTCGCCGAAATACTACGGAACGTGGTGGAAGAGGGTTTCGGATTACGTTTGGATACTTATTCTACATGTACGAAACAATAATAGGGTTGCGATGTGTGAATTATAAAAAAATCATGTTTATTCAACATTTGCATTAGTACATGTATTGCATAAAAGTGTGGGGTTTTCTGTACAGTGGTTTTTATACACATATTTTTTACAAGAATCGCATACAGTTTGATGTTTATTATTACTCCCCACACAGAAACAACATCTACCACGCTTGTGACCTGCTAGTTTTTTCTTCTTTACAATTTTTCGTCCCGTCGCTTCTGTCGCGATTGCAACATTTGCATGTAGCCCTCCTTCTTCATTTTCAAATTTACTAGCCCGCCTATCAATATTTTTAACTGTCAATTTTTTTGCTAATTCTTCTAAAAATAACTTTCGCCTCATTTTTGACGAATGTCTAACTTCCCAAGTAGGATTCTTACAAGGGAAGGTCGCGATCCGGACGAGCGCTTTTTGAACGAGACCGGGCTCAAATTATGGGGGCCGATGGGCATTAAAAAAGTGCAAAACATTAGGGGTATCTCGCTAGCCGTTTTTATAAAAAATGGCTTTAAACATATACAGGTTACTAGATATAAGAAAACAATCAAATTCTTAACAGAAGCTGTTGTATCTGCGAGCGTTACGCCGCAGGTTCATGTTCTAGAGGTCGTACGTTGGAGACTCGGCAATGGAAGTTTTATTTTTTTATTTTTTTCCAACTGCATTTCTATTTCTTATTCCTTTTTTTACTCACTGCTATATAAATAATATATAAGAATTATAAAGTATAGGATGTGGACTACAATTTTTAATAACACGTATAATATAATACAAGTAACGTAACACCTAATCTAATGTAAATATCGCAATGTGTGGTACAATATAAATTACGCAAATAGTAAGATATACAATACGCAGTAAAATATAAACAGCATAGCGAGCATACCTATAAGAATGGAAATATGTATTAATGAATCGCTGTTAAATTTGAAGTTCCTGTGCATTTGCCTGTTTCGGACAATCCTTTATATTGTTGCGCTGGGGCGTTTTCACCACAGACCACCCCGACGCAAAGGAGTAGAATAATAGACACGGACGCACACACGACTGAACTATATTGTTACACAGACCAATAGTTTACAAAGGTGCGACCCGTACGTCCGAACGCAATGGCGTTCGGTACAAGATCTCCTTCTCGTCGGCCTCTCCGATCGCCCTCTGGAAGGGGGCTGACCTTCTTCTATCTTCAGCTGCGAGCACCAGCAGGCTATGCACGGGCCTATACCCGGTGCTCGCAACACTGCTCCCCCCTCCAGAAGAGCGGACGTCCCGGCCGCAGTAGATCCTCTTCAGAATCTTCATACCCCTGTCCGAAGAAGTGGTCGTGCAGCTCCGTGGCTTCTTCAGACATCCACCTCGGCATTTGCCTTCTGGCTCAGGGGAAAACCACGGAAAAACCCTGAGCAAGGCGTGGGTACATCGGGACGGCTGACGAAATCTTCAAATCACACGGTCCTCCTTGGTTAAGCGTTCCAGCTTCTTGTCTCACGTCGTCCCTGGAACTCTGCTCCAACGATGATTCCCCTGCGTCGCGTTCCCTCAGAAGGAATCTCCAACGACGAAGCATCCTGGTTGAGCGTCCTCTGGAACTCCAGCGATGCTCTCGTCTTCCAGAGCGATGCTCTCGTCTTTCTTCGTGCATCCCGCGACGAGATCCGCAGCGTCGACGAACTGCAACCTCCAGTCGATCGTCACCTCTTCTGGTGCTCCTTGTCCCGCGGCGTCGCTGGAAACCTGCGGTTCCTGGTTCCTCGACGAAACCCGCAGCTCTTCCTGGCGCGTTCCTCCTACGCGCCGTCTCCGGAACTCCAACGACGCTGCTTTCTCTCCAACGACGAGACGTTCCGGCCTCCTTGAGCTTCCTCCTGAACTCCTTGCAAAAGAAACAGGGAAACATTATATATCGCTCCCACTTGCGACAATCCGTTGGAGCCAAAGGAACCGGGAAGACAGACAGGCGAGACGGAACCGATAGCAGAGGATCACACCTAAACAATGAACATGCTATCGGTCCGTTCCCCGATCAATCTGCCTAGCTCAACTGCATTTTCTTCTTTCTTCCGGTTCTCTTCTCCCTCTCTCAATCCTTGGCATCCTGATGGCCCCATTCCTCTACTAGGCCTCTGGTGCTGTCCCAGGGGACCGTCCTGTGCGTCCGGTTAGCGCTCCCGTCTCCGCGACATCCCCTCCAGCCGGTCCAAGCACCGCTTGTGTCCGCCTGGTGATTGGGGATGCCATTTCCCGTCTGCTGTCCACCCTTCTCCTTCTTTTTCCTGGGTACCTCACGAGATCCTCCATCCCGGCCGTCCCGGGGGCTCGTGGGGTCTCCTCCAGGGGGCTAGCGGGGCGTTTTCACGTATGTCCGCGCCCCCGCTGCGGACCGCCACGCTATTGTGGCACATTCGGGGAATTCGGGAGCGCATATCCCAGCCGCGGTGGCAGTCCCCCGACACCTTGTCCCTCGTCGTGGGGTATCGAGAACCTGTAACAAAATAAGAGAGCGGGGGGGCTGGACTGCGTACGCAGCCCAGTCCACCAGATTAGGTTCAAATCTTCTCTCTTAATTCTTCTACCAGTCCTCGAACAAGAGACCTCCTTAATCTTCGGTCGACGAACGGCTCATCTCGACTAAACGACTCTACTCCTCGGGGCTCTCTCTCGGGGGTTTGGCGTTCCTGCGACGGTATTCGACCTCGAACTCCCTCCGTCGCGACTACGCACTCGGCCTTTCTGTGACGACGTTCACCCTCGAACTCCTTTCGTCGCAGCTTAGCAACTCCGCGCACTCCTGGCGCCTCCACGTTGCTTCGGTGGTATCCGCGCTCCTGGGGACGCCGCTCGCCAGCAACTCAACTGCATGGATCCCTGACTGCCACCCAGAGCCGTACACCCACCAATCCTTGGTGTGGTCCGTGCACTCCCGGACGTCCCTGCGTCCCTGTCGAAGTCGCACCTCCACCACCAACACTCCGACGCTCCCTCTATAGCATCCTAACTCGGCCTCTTCTGATGACGATTCCCCGAACCCGAAGAGCCCCTCGATTCTACTTGCAGCTCCAAGTCGAATCGGCATTGCTGAACGTTGTATCGGAATGACGTTCGTCGACTCACGCCGTCCTCACAGAAAACCGTTTTTTTTTTTTTTTTTTTTTTACGGCAACCTACGTGGCCTCTTGTAACGACGTTCGGCGCTTCCCCAAACATCGGTTTTGTCGGACAACACTACAGGATGTCCTCGACGGTTAACAGCGATCAAAGCACATGAAGAGAACGGGACAAGTCATTAAAACATATTTGGGAGAACATATGGGACACGCCCGAGCAATCATCTGAGAGACATTATCCAGTGGCAAAAGGGATGACAATAAAAAAAAAAAAAGTGGGGAAACAATGGGAGAACATATGGGACACGCCCGAGCAATCATCTGAGAGACATTATCGAGTGGCAAAAGGGATGACAGTAAAGAAAACAGTGGGGAAAGGAAGAAGGGAGCAGAAGTTAACTCTTCCTACTTAAAAACCATGCTTGTACAAGAAAAGATAGCGATAACGAGACAAACCAAGTCGTGGCATCAATCTCGGACCTCAATTCCAAAGGCACCTCGTGACGACAAGCACGTAGTCCAGTGTGCCCTAGCGACCGTTTCCGACTCGGGACCTCGGAAACAGATTCACATCCATTGAGCACCTCACAGCTCAAACGTAGAATGCAAATTCCCTGCTCCGCTCTTCCCGTCCCTCTCTCGCCGCAAAAACGCCGCCGACACCACTCCTAAACGTCCTGCCGCACGTCCTCACCTCGACAGGAAAAGTTGACAAATCTCTGCCTGCGCTCACATCTCACGCTGTCCTTTCAGAAAATCACTTTTCGCGATAACCTCCGAAAGACGTCAAAACGTCAACGTTTTCTCGTCATCGAGAGCCAACTTCAGGACGCGCGCTCCCATCTGTCACACGCTCTTTTGTTTAATTGGGTAACTGTCCCTCGCAGTTCTCTACATTACCCAACGAGAATAATAAACCAAAATTCGGCCTCCTGCCGTTTTCTACATTACCCAACAGGAACGACACAATCAAAATTCGGATTCCTTTTCGTGGGTCGGCTTCCCGACTTTCCAGAGCTGACCCAGCAATGTCCTCCTTTTTCGGCAGCATCCTCGCCGAAGCCTCGAAACTGCTCCGATGTCGGCGGGCCTCGACCGCCGTCGCTGCTCCCGCTGTTCCTGTGTTCGTCCCTCGATGTCAGCGGGCTTCGACCGCCGTCGCTGCTCCCGCTGTTCCTGTGTCCGTCCCTCGATGTCGGCGGGCCTCGACCGCCGTCGCCGCTGTCCTTCGTTGCTGCCGCTGCTTCTGTGGCTGTCCCTCGTTGTTCAGCTGCAGGCTGAATCGCACGCAACGGCTCCTTGCGTATCGCACGCAACAGCTCCTTGCGAATCTTCGGGATCCGTGGCTACGGATCCCACTTCTGACACCAATGTTGCGCCGGGGCGTTTTCACCGCAGGCCACCCCGACGCAAAGGAGTAGAATAATAGACACGGACGCACACATGACTGAACTATATTGTTACACAGACCAATAGTTTACAAAGGTGCGACCCGTACGTCCGAACGCAATGGCGTTCGGTACAAGATCTCCTTCTCGTCGGCCTCTCCGATCGCCCTCTGGAAGGGGGCTGACCTTCTTCTATCTTCAGCTGCGAGCACCAGCAGGCTATGCACGTGCCTATACCCGGTGCTCGCAACACTATGCATATTATCATAGAAACAAATAAAACAAAGGCGCATAAACACCACGCGCATTTAATAAAACACGGGTTATTACAACTACATGTCATCTCTTTTAGATTAATGGGAAAACAAACCTGATTAACATTACAAAATACTTTCTTTTCGCTGGATAATTTTGACGCATACCATGCATATAATAGCATGTCCTTAAATATAGGCGCAGACAACTGGTTGTGAATAATGGCGTGTGTTTTGATAATATTCGCTCGATCTGTTATGTCTCTATTTTCGGAAACTAGTGTCTGGGCATTTTGTAATCTGGCAATGAAATTTTTAATTTGACGGAAAAAGTATACATCGCAGGGTTGGCATAACGGTGTGCATTTAGGCGGTATTACTTTTAAAGTGCATGTAGGAGTATTATTTGATGTCGGGTCACGGAATTTGCTGTCATACAAGGATGGATTAGTTTGACCACCCCAATAATCTAAAATAAGTAAAAACTTGTCTCGACCAATGTATGGTTTTATAATAGTGTCCAAAAATTGTTCATATATGTCCGATTGTAATTTCCCCGATTTTGTACACGTTACCAAAAATTTCCATTTGCTCCCGTACACTCGCTCCCACGCGCGGACCAAAGCTACCACCCGCTTCTTGTAAACAAATGAAAACTTTTGGTAATATTTCTCCAGAAAATGTGATCGCGTACAGTGCGGTATATGAATGAGTCATCTTATTTAAACTACCCGTAGCAACCTCTGTAATTTTCTCACCCTTGTATGACAACGTGCGCTTTAACTTTATTTTATATTCACAACCAGTTTGATCCGTATTTATGACTAGCCTATCGTCGAATGAAGGTATTACATCGCGTACCTGATCCTGAAAAACTTGCGCTGCTTGAAGAGTATCCTGAAATGAGATTGTATCTTTTTTGCTCACAAAGCGCGTAACTTTACGTTGAGTAATTCTGTTTCGGAGTTGAATTTAGTGACCCATGTATGTGAGGCTGAAAAATGAAAAGAATTTGATAAGAATTGATTAGCCGCTTGAATTGCCCATTGTTGTAAAGAACGTGTAGTGACTTGACGCTTTAAAGAACGCGCTTCTATGAATCTGTCATATGTCCAATTATTAATAAAAATATACTTATCTCTAACGCTTCCATTGTTCTCCACTACTTTCTTCCACTTGTTCAATAAGCTGGAGGATGTCAATTGTTTGGTGATCTTACTGCGCACCGTTTTCCAAGTCCAATTTGGGTGTAATTGTAATGCCGTCACAGCCTTCACTTTGATTTCAAACGGGACTTCTACGCGCATGGTTTTCTCCGGTGGTTCGTATGATTCTTCATCAACATTGGCTTCCATCAATTCTTCGATATTATTGTCCGCTTCGCTGTCGTCCAATTCGTTGTGGTGAATATGCTCCTCTTCTTCAATTAGAACCATTTCTTCTATCATACTCTGTATCCTGCGGTATATCTCATTTCCAATTTCCGTTGATTCAGGTGGCGGTGATCCGATTAGTAGTCGCGGAATTACACTATTATCCTTTAAACGCTGTGTCGCATACTCTATCGCGTGTCCTAATATTAACTTATAATTATTGGTTGGTTCGGCAGAAGCACTCGATGAAATTCGCTCCATTTAAAAAATCGTCCGTTGTCTCTTCGTCCGTGTCGTTTGGTTAAACACACGGAAGAATACTAACTGTTCGTTCCAAATGAAAGGTTCCAAGTCGTTTTGTTTCCCTTTCCACGACATTTTAAACAAAAGGGAAACACAGTAAAAGGGGGGAAATACCCTATATAACAAAAAACTTCAAACGACAACGTTCCATCGCCTAAAACGGGGTTGGGGCACCAGTTTGGAAAATACGGCAATAAACTCGTTTAGAAAGAAAAGGCTTATCGAGGTAGAAAGCCGTTGTTTCCTTGCAATCGAACTCCTAATAATGAGATTTCAAATATCCTGCAGAGCACCTTAAGGGGGCCGTCTCCGCGGGCCTTTGAATGTGTGAGTACGCTCACACAAGCTAGGAAAAGCGTGCACGTATACGCGTGTAGTAAGCAAATCGTAAATTACATCTTTCGTCCTGGAATCGGCCCGAAGGAAGTTTTTGCGGGTACAGTTGCCTTCAGTAGACATCTGTGCAGGGTGGTCTGGTGCGTTTGAACGCTAATAAGCACCCCACTTTGAAATAATAATGAATTTATGACTCGAAAACTGTCCGAATGAAGCTTCAAGGCTTCTCCGTTGGTGGCGCTAATGGTGCACTCCAGCCATGTAGCACCAGCGTGACGTGTAGGCAGGGCCGACGCGAGGTTAGCTGGCGCCCTTGTGCAAACAAATTTTTGTTGTCCCCAATTTTTTGCACTTGTTTTCTATTTAATATGTTTAAAAGAATTACATTTATATTTAGTTTATGTGAGGTGTTAGATTCCTTTATTATTAAGCGTACGATCTAGTTTTTTTAGCGTCCCATTCGGCTGGCGCCCTTGTGCGGCGCATGGTTCCGCCGGGCCTGCGTATACGCGATGTAGTAAGCAAACCGTAAATTACAACTTTCGTCCTGGAATCGGCACGGTGGACGTTTTTGCGGGTTTAGTTGCCTTCAGTAGACTTTCGTGCTGGGTGGTCTGGTCCGTTTGAACGCTAATAAGCACCGTACGTTGAAATAATAATGAATTTATGAATCGTGTACTCAGGACAGCCCGAGAAATGACAGAATGAAGCTTCAAGGTTTCTCCGTCACCGGCGTTGATGGTATATTCGTGCCTTGTACCATCAAAACCGGTGGAAGTCCAATCTAGCCGATAAATGTAGGAAAGACATAGTTGCCGAGACGTATCGAGAGTCGAATCGCGCTGTTGCCGCATTTCCCCTATCAATATTTTTCCATCAAGGAGGCTTGAATGAATCACGGCGAAGCAGTTGGAGAACAGAGATGGGCAAAGATAATATCTGGATAAAGTCAAATAAAAGATACTACAGTATTGTCTCATGAAACGAGAGCGAGCAAGAGGCACTGAAAGCGAGCGAGGGTGGTGCGAGATAGACGACGAGATGTTGTTCGTCTCGCTCCGTCTTTCGGACGCCTGACACTCCGTCCTCTCCGTGCGCGATCGTCGCGCAGGCAAAGCGTTCCATCTCGCTCCCCCTATCAGCTAAAAAGAAGCGAGAAACGAACACTGAGAATTAGGGCTCTGCTCGCGATACGAGCTAAACGCCGCGCCGGTCCCGACCAGCGAGGATTTGGGCTGTTCGGCGGCGCACAGTGGGGCATTTGGGGTCGAAACACGGCACTAAGTCCTTTTACAAAAATATCGCTAAACTGCAAATTTTCTTTTACAGGTAGTTGATTGCAGGTATTATGATTGTTTTTCATATTCATTAATTTTTAACGCGACTACACGGTTTCGAAGAAGAGAACCACGAAACTCTTCAGAATTTGTATTGTTGTTTATAGTATTATTGTTTGCTTAATTCAACTAATTTTTGGTGGAATTAAGTGTTGAGGTATGTATTTGAAGTGTACCAAATTTGATTTTGATATCCCTGATATTTTTGGAATTATATCTTACTGAATGTCCCAATTTTCATTGTTTATTTTTAACGGGAGTTCAAACGAGGTAGTTAGAGGGACGAGAAGGGGTCTATGACGCTTTTTTGTTACAAAAATGCCTTTCCTGCCATTGAAATTCAAAGTAACTGAAGTCTTTTTACATGTGAAAGATGCGGAACTTTTTCCTATGTACAGTGTGCACGATATTGTCGGCAATTTGTAAAAAAGTACTATGACCCATTAAATAAACAAATTTCATTAATTTTTCTGTACCAATAGGATCACAAGCATACGTCCTAACTGAATGAAATGGAAAAATTAACGATAAATATATGATTTGGGTGAGAAAATGTTTTGTGCTGTGTTTCGACCCGAAATGCCCCACTCTGCGGCAACTTGTAATCTCGGTTGGAGAGGCGTACAATGTTGATAAAATGTAAAATGTCACGTTTTCAATATTCAGTAACATACTGCTGAGATTTTCCACATTAAAATGAATTCAAATGCGGTATAAATCGGATAATTAAATATAAATGCGAAACATTTCTAATCTAATAATGCTAAAAATAATCCGATTTATACCGTGTTTAAATTCATTTTCATCTGGAAAATCTCAGCAGTATGTTACTGAAACGTTCATGTCGATACAATAGAAAATGAGAACATTTTACATTCCATTGAAACAAAGAAAATGAACAAGCATTGATGAATTAGAAATATTATATTTTTAAATATTTAATAGCTATATATAAAATTTAATAATTATTAATAATTATGGGGTTGCCGCCGCCGCCCCCACGGCGGCCCCCACGGCGGCCCCCTCGGTGGCCCCCTCGGCGGCCTCCTCGGCGGCCTCCACGGCCGTATTGTAACTTCTTCAGCTCCTTTTTCAACTGAAACAGTACCATAAAAATTACATCTTCTAGTTCTACGCCTACATATGAGCCGTTATTTCTTAAACTAGTATAAGTCCATTTATTCATACATTGGGATATTTAAGGGTATGCTTTTGAATCAACAAAATATTCGCATCCGTAAATCAAATCGGGTAATGTTTTTAAAACTATAAACTTGTGTAATTTTATTATGGAATAATAATCAATAAAAATGTTAAAGAAAACAAACGATTTTTTAGCTACAGATCGACTTATACCACTTTCAATAATAATACAGTATTGTCTCCGTAAGTGTTCGGTTTGGTGCACACGATCCGGGTTTGTTGCTATGTATCTCCACCACTTCTGTGTCACTCTTGCCCGGCGAAGGCGAGAGCGAGATGGAACGAGAGCGAGCGAGAGCCACTGAAAGCGAGCGAGACGACGGGATGATGTTTTATCTCGCTCCGTCTTTCGGACGCCTGACACTCCGTCTTTTGCGTTCGCGGCCGTCGCGCAGGCAAAGCGTTCCATCTCGCTCCCCCCTTCGGCCAGGAAGAAGCGAGAAACGAACACTCGGAATTAGAGATCTGTTCACGACAGGAGCTCAACGCCGGCCCGACCAGCGAACACTTACGGAGATAATACTGTACACACACATAATTTCAACATAACTTACTTTTGCTAGAGCTTTCTCGATCTTTTCCTCCCTATCTTTATTCTTCTCCTCCTTTTTCTCCTCCTTCTTCTCCTCCTTCTCTCTTTCCCGTCCACGATTCTCCTCCTCCCCCCCTCCACTTCCCCCCGACGGGGTCGGGACCGTATCTTTCATCTGGAAATGAAATGTTGAATGTATTATTTTTGGCAAATAGTAAGATGGTACAGCGTGATTCTCTCGCTAGAGTCCTCAAAGACAATAGTCTAAGAGCTGGCTATATAGGGGTCAACGTGACTCGATGCAGTCACAGTTCTTATTGTTGGATTAGTGTTGCCGAATGCGAAATCCCCATCTGCCGAGTCAGTCCGGAGAACTAACGCGGGGGTGGGCGGTCAAACAGGTAAAATTTGCAGCATAATAACGTCATTCTTGCTGTTCTGAAATTTCATATACTTATTGTTTACGCATTTAATGAACGATATGCAAAATGGCAGACCACCAAGTGCGCCCTAAAGGCGGTTGCCGTTCCAATATGCGGCCGACGGCGGTCCCACTAGGGCAAAGGAGAAACAAATGTATATTTCTCCCTTGCACTAGCGCGCAAGCCACGTATCGCGCTTTTCATCGACGCCTGTGTTAGCAATATTGAAGCACCACCGTGTAAAAGGGGCTGCAAGGTTGAGCTTACGCAGATGCGGCCAGCGTGACGCCTACAGCGACGATGGGCCCGACCAGTGCGACGCCATAAACATCATAAATTGGCATCGGGGTCCTTAGGAGTTTTCCCAAAAGGACAAGAGGGGACTTTCCACGGGACGGAAAGTCAGTCGATTACAGACCGGGACTCGAGAAAAACCTTCTCGACTCTACCGACTTTTAACAACGGAAGAAATAAAACTATAACGAATAATTTAGAAAGCGAGTTAATACCCTCAACTTTAGGATCTTCTTACATCTGCCAACGTCTTATCCCCCACTTGGTGGTCTGCCATTTTGCATATCGTTCATTAAATGCGTAAACAATAAGTATATGAAATTTCAGAACAGCAAGAATCACGTTATTATGCTGCAAAATTTTACCTGTTTGACCGCCCACCCCCGCGTTAGTTCTCCGGACTGACTCGGCAGATGGGGATTTCGCATTCGGCAACACTAATCCAACAATAAGAACTGTGACTGCATCGAGTCACGTTGACCCCTATATAGCCAGCTCTCGATCTACAATGCCACCAATAAACCGTGCCTCGCTGAGTTACGTGGAAGTGACGAATTCCACGTTCTGCATTTCTCAACAGATCTTTGCGAAAATGGCGTCAATCGATGTCGTGCCGATGAAAATGGTACCACGCTAACTTCGTTAAAAATAGTCCGAATTACACGACATGATTTTAATCGGGAGAATGCCAGGAATGCATTGGTATCACTGCAATATCGATGCAATGAAGAATAAAGAATTTTTTAATACACCGTAATGAATCTCGTCGCGAGCTTTGACGTCCACGAAACTCAGCGAGGCGCGGCTTATTGGCGGCATCGCGTTTGAATACTCTAGCCAGAGAGTCACTCTGTATAATAGTATACAATATAATACTTACATTTTGTGAATTATCCATTGTCTTCGGTGCTATTGCTCTGCAGTTCGTGAGCCAACTGTTGCTTGCCACGCAACAAGTCCTTGGGCAGACTTATTTGTGGAGGAGGAAACACCTACAGGAGCCTTGGTTACGTGTGCGTGACTGATGCGTGCGCAGTTTACGCAACACAACCACCGCTCCTGTAGGTGTTCCCCTCCATCAGTGGCACCTCGACCACCCGATCCCTGGTTATTTAGCAGCCCGGCGACTATCTTCACAATTTCTTAGAATTCTTTATTCCAGAGTGAGAGAATCCGCGGATATACTACGGTATGACCCAACCAACGGAATGAACTGAAATTTTGAGGGGTTGGGCGGGAGGTGGAGAGACCCTCTAATATAAAATTTCAGCTGCGGATATTTCTTAGTTTCTGAGATATTAATAAAAAAATTTCGGCATAATACATTGAAATCTACCTATGTACACAGACGTTACTAACACAACCATCTTCTTCGTTTCACAGTCGACGATACAATGTACGATATTGACCTCATCGCGCGATGCTTGTAACTGCATCAGTTTTTATTCCCAATACAGTACAGTAATACCAGAGTATTTCCAAAGTCACATCGGTTCGCTGTCGTGCTTTCCGCGCCCCACGCACTGGTCTAGCTCCAACCGGTGGCCGATCGAGACGAAACTTGCCGAGTATTACGAGGGGTATTACAAAATTTCAAAAGTGGAAAATGGCGGGGGAGGGGCAGAAGGGCTCACGGGTAGGGAGGCCTCCACCAACGTAAATAAATTTCCAAAATAAATTAACAATTTTTTATTAATATTTCGGAAACGAAATATTAAAGAATACCCGAAGCTACAATTTTAGATTTAGGGTTCACACCCCCTCCCCACCCCACCCCACACCCAAACCTCATCTCGATCGGCCACTGGTGCCATTCGGAAGTATATCCTTTATTCGTTGCATTTATTCGAATAAAACTTTCGAATTAAAAAAAAAAGGTAATTATGCAGAACTGGTGTTTCCTCATCGATTTCAATTATTTTTGGATATGTTGCCGGGGATATGATTCTGAACAACTTTTTCCTATACATGTTACCGCCGCTCGACCTTCGTTGCCGAGATATTTGCCAGAAACTATCGGTATAATCCGACCATTGTTATATAGTCTGTTGAAAACCTTAGTGTTAACTTAGTTTAGTAAGCGCTAGTAACTGTAAGCCCTTTGTTCATATAGTTCTTCTGTAACTATGGGATTTTCTGTCCCGGATAATAAAATAATATAATAATAATACCGATAGTTTCTGGCAAATATCTCGGCAACGAAGGTCGAGCGGTGGTAACATGTATAGGAAAAAGTTGTTCAGAATCATGTCCCCGGCAACATATCCAAAAATAATTGAAATCGATGAGGAAACACCAGTTCTGCATAATTACCTTTTTTTTTTTATTCGAAAGTTTTATTCGAAAGTTTTATCTCTCACTTTCGAACAAAGAATTCTAAGAAATTGTGGAGATAGTCGCCGGGCTCCTCAATAACCAGGGATCGGCGGGGCTCGAGGTACCACTGATGGAGGGGAACATCTACAGGAACGGTGGTTGTGTTGCGTAAACTGCGCATGCATCAGTCACGCGCACGTAACCAACTCCTTCGGATTCACGTTTCACGTTCACGGTTCGCGTTTACGTTTTTTGTAACGGGCAGTAGGATTTTGAGTTGTGTTGCGTTGTGTTTGTGTTTGTGTTGTGTTTGTTGGTTTAGTGTGGTATGAGTGACACTCTAAATGCGAATATGCAGGATGTGGAAGAAGATATGGACAATAATTCTCCGTTTCGTCCACGAAAATTACGTCCGTCCGCAAGGAGATTTTCGAAACGGAAAGTACATCGCCAAAAGAGAAGATCTTCAGCCCTTCAGAAGAAACAAGAAAACGAAAAAACGGCAGACGACACTGCCGTAGGACATTCAGAAGAAGTGGCCGAGGAACGTATGGTAGAGGAACCATCAACATCCGATGGACAAAATCATACGTACCAAGAGATAATGCACTCGCCATCCGACGAAGACACTGATACGGCCAGTTTGGGAGAAACTGAAGAGGCGCTTCAAGAATTTGATGTTGAAAGTAACGAAGAAGAAAACTTCGTTATAGAAAAAGTTGCGAAGAACGAGTCGCAAGAGCAATCGCGTCTCCTACATAGCAACGATGTAATGAATTTTCAAAATGTGCTTGCTCAATTGCAGAAAATAGGTAAACATGCAAAACATAGAGAAGACTGCGGCATTGAACACCTACGAATAACTGGTGTGAAACGGTGTGGCTTCAAGAGCATCTTCAGCGTAATGTGCACTTTATGCCATTACAAAGCTGAAATCCACAATCAATCGAACGAAGCCGAAGAAGTGGATAGCAATCAGGGCGCCGTTAATGCAACAATTTTATGTGGAGGCAGTTATGCTCAGTTGGAACACACTTTTGCAGGAGTGAACATACGTTGCATGTCGAAGAAAGAATTCGTGAAGAATCAAGATGAATTCGTCAAGTCCGCAATTGCCGCTGCAGAAGAAGATATGTTAGCAGCGGCTGAAGAAGAAAAACGTTTGGCGATTGAGAGAGGCGACGTTCTTCCCGGGTCAGGGACCCCTCACATCCCCGTTGTGGCCGACGGAAGCTGGATGAAGAGATCCTACCGCAGTGGATGTTACGATTCTGCGTCTGGAGTCGGCGTGATAGTTGGCTATCACACGAAAAAAGTATTATTTTACGGCGTTCGGAACAAAGTTTGCAGAATTTGTCGGATTGCTGCGAAAAACGAGAAAGAACCCCGAAAGCACACATGTTTAAAAAACTGGAAAACATCTCGAGCATCGACTGCTATGGAAAGCGATGCTATAGTAGAAGGATTCAACACTAGCGTAGAAAAACGTGGGCTCGTTTATTCTACACTGATTGCTGATGGGGACAGTAGCGTGTATAAGAAGATTATTGATGCGGACCCATATAAGAGACAGATTCGTGTAAAAAAGATTGAATGCACGAATCATTTGTTGCGAAACTTTTGCACAAAAATGAAAGCGATTGTAAAAAAGACCACATCTGGACCATTGAGACAAACTGTGGAAAGTAGCATTCGCCGGATGCGCACGGACATCGTGAAAGCCGCAAAGCTTAGATACAATCAGAATGTATCAATCGACGAGAGAACGAAGAATTTGTATGGCGACATACAGAATGTTCCAAGCCACGTGTTTGGTGAACACGCAGAGTGTGCAAGACTAGAATATTTCTGCGATGGAAAGAATAAAGAGAATGAGAAAAACATCGTTCCAGACTTGATGAAAATTGGAGTGTACCAGGACGTGAAAGAAATACTTCGTCCACTATTAGCTCATGCGGAGAGCTTACTCTATAATACTACTAATAACGCTGTGGAAAGTTTGAACGGACTAATTGCCAAGTACACTGGCGGAAAAAGATTAAATTTCGCCGAAAGAGGATCTTATACAGGGAGATGTGCTGCTGCTGTCGTGGAGTACAACAGTAACCAAGTGCACTCGCGATTGGATGCGGTTATGAAGAAGAAAACGCCCGAGGTTGTGCACCAAATGGAAGAAAAGAAAAAGAAAGAAAAGGAAAAGAAAGCTGCAAAACAGAAGGAAACGAAGGCTGCGCGATATGTACGCAAGCATTTGCCCTCGCAGAAAGATTGTGATTATGGACAAAATGCACAGAAGCCAGACATGCCATCCGAAATGTACGAACTGGAGCGGGAAAAGCATATGCAAATGCTCAGTGACTGGCAAGAGAAAAGACATGCCATTGAAGATGAAACAATCGGACAAGCAAAGTGTGGTGGAATAGGTCTTTTTCAATAATACGACCCACATTTATTGAAGATTAACTGAATATAATTAAGAAATAAGTATGAGGATTACATTACACTCGGGTGTTCTCTCTCTCGTCACACAACCACAAATCCACACACCTCGTCTTACCAACTTCCAAAAAAAAAAAAACTAATTCTATACATAGGAACTTTCAGTATTAATAAAAATAACCCCACAATCTGCCCTCTTGTTTTTATTAACAACTAGTATCTAAGAAATCCCTTACATTTTTAAATAAATTTGGCCCGCTTAAAGCTTTGGTTAGACAATCTGCCCTCATTCTCTTACTTGGAACATGAAATATTTGAATGGCCTCCTTTTTTACTTCTTCCCTTATAAAATGACACCTCCGATTCAACAATTTTGACTTAGTCTTAAAATTACCCCCATTCGCTAATTTAACAACATTCAAACTATCACATCTAATCTCTCGTTTTAATTCCTTTCCCTCTTCTATTTCTTTTAACAATCTATCAGTCCATATTACTTCTTTTACTCCTTCCATCATCGCTTCTAGCTCGCTTTCTGTTGATGACAATGCTACTATTGTCTGTTTCTTACTCCTCCATAGAATTAAATCACAATTTCTGTATATCAACATTCCCGAAAAAGATTTTGCGTCTTTTGTCTTATCCCAAGATGCGTCTGTTTCGCACACTATCCCCTCACTTGGATTTTTGTTTCCAAATGTTAGCCGATAATGTATTGTCCCTCTTAAATATCTTAGCACTCTTTTTAATCCTGTCATGTGCATTTCTCTAGGATCATTATTAAATTGTGACAAACAACTAAGTGCATATGCAATGTCTGGTCTTGAGTGTACACTCAAAAACATAAGTCTCCCCATGAGCTCTTGATATTCCTCCTTTATGCATTTTCCGCTTGTTTGATAATTATCCATCTTCACATTTACATCCATTGGGGTTGAAGATGTATTGCACTCCTGCATCCCGTACATTTCTAACAATTTAGTGATATATTCTTCTTGATGTACACGTATACATCCTTTCTCTTGCTCAACTTGAAGTCCCAGTATACCTTTAGCTTCGCCCAGACTTTTTATATCCATCTCCTTTCCTATTCTTTTCATGTACTTTTCTTCAATTTCGTGGTTACTTGATACAGCTATTATGTCATCTACATGAACACCGCAATATAATGATTCTTTTCCTTCTTGTTTGTAAAATAAACATGGATCCTCACATGACTGACATAGCCCATTGTTTATAAAAACTTCCGTCATGTATTCGTTCCAACACCTTCCTGCTTGTTTGAGTCCATAAATGCTCTTTTTTAGTCTACATATTTTGTCTTTACTTCTATCATATCCCTTCGGTGACTCCATTAATATTTCTTCTTTTAAGATTCCATGTAAAAACGCGGTTTTTACATCGTAAATTTGTACCTTCCTCTTCTTTTCAGCGCTTATGCTAAAAAGTAATCTGATTGTTTCTGTCCGGATAACCGGGGCAAACGTCTCATCATAGTCGAATCCTGGACGCTGTCCACACCCTATAGCCACCAGACGAGCTTTATATCGTCGTTCCCTTGTACTGGGATCCTCTTTTATGTTAAAAATCCACTTGCAATTTATTGTTTTCTTATTTTTTGGGCGTGGTATAAGGTCCCATACTTCATGTTTTTCCATAGACTTCATCTCCTCATCCATTGCTAGTTTCCATTTGTTCCAGTTTTTTGACTCTTTGGCTTGTTGCACAGTCTTGGGTATTTCTTCATCAATTATTAGCATCGCTAAATTCTTGTTTTTTATCCTCTCAGATCTTCTAAGTCTCATTTCATCCGCCTGTTGTTCTTCTTCCTCTTGTGCTTGAGATCTTCGTTGTTGTATCTCTTCGGTAGTTGTTCCTCTTGGTCGTCCTCTTCTTCTTATCTCTATTTCCTGTTCATGAATTTCGTTACTTTCAAATTCATTTCCATCTTCACTATGTATGTCATTTTCTTCAATAAATTCGTTCTCTATTGCGTCTACGTAATCGCTGTCGCCTGTTTCACTCATTTCTTCAACATTTTCTTCTGTTTCTTCATTAGCTTTATCTTCGTTGTCTTCATTCTCACAATCTAATCCTACTATTACTAGATCATTCTCTTTTTTACACTCCCCTCTTTCTTGATTGTATAATAATTCTACCCCTTTTTTACTTTCATCGAACTTCACATCACAGTCACTCTGTATTTTTCCTTTCTGTGGAATATATATTCTATACGTATTATTTGCAGCATATCCCACAAATATTCCTCTAGTAGTTTTTGGCTCAAATTTTTTTCTGTTTCCATCCTTATTCAGCATATATGCGACACATCCAAACCTTTTCATGTATTTTATGTTTGGTTTTCTTCCATACCACACTTCGTATGGTGTCTTTCCATGTATACTTGATTTGATCCTATTTCTGATATGTACTGTTGTGTATACAGCCTCTCCCCAAAAATCCATTGGCATCATGGAATCTGAAAGCATAGCTCTTGTCATCTCTATTATCGTTCTATTCCCTCTTTCTGCAACTCCGTTGCATTGTGGCGTTCTCGCTGGAGTTAACTCGTGTCTAATGCCCTTCCATTCGAACCAGTTTCTCAGGTTCTTTCCGATGAATTCTCCACCATTATCTGATCTAATTCCTTTCAATTTCATTCCCGTCTCATTTTCTTTTAATATAATTAATTTCTTAAGTGCATTCGATGCCTCACCTTTTTCTTGCAACAATGACACAAAGATTACTCTCGAGTAATCGTCGATTATTGTGAAGATATATTTCTTACCTCCTTTTGTTGATGGCTTTATGGGCCCAATTAGGTCCATATGCCACAGTTCCATTAATTCGTTAGCTCTCCTGTCTCCAATTCTTCGATGAATTTTCCTACATGCCTTTCCTTCAATGCACGATTCACACTGTACATTCATCTTGTCAGATTCTTTCATCCCTATAACCAGGTCTTCATTCTTCATCTCTTCTACAATTCTTTTGTTTGCATGCCCGAGTCTTCTGTGCCAATGTCGTCTTCTTCTACCGTTGCTGCTTGTTCGTCATTCAATATCTTCGATTTCACATAATAAGCGTTCCCTATACGCACAGCTGTCATTTGTATTTCCCCTTTTTTCTTATATATTATTGCACCTTTTTTATCAAATTCTACTTTATATCCATGATCAGTAAATTTCGCCACCGATAATAGATTTGTGTTTAAATCAGGAACACACAACACATTTTTCAATCTAACTCTGTTTTGAATCTCTTGCTGTTTCATTACAACTTCTCCTACTCCATCAGAAATCAGCTTTCTTCCTTCTTTGTCTGCCAAAGTTATTTCTCTTGTGTCTTGATCTATCGTATCAAAGATTTTTGCATTGCTCGTCATATGGCTTGTTGTGCCTGAATCTAATAGCCACTCAGTATCTCTATCTCCTTGGTTCTTTTCTGACACTTTTCCTTCGTATGTTCCTTCACTTGTCGTTGCCACCATTTCTTCATTTGTTTTCATCATTGCTTCTCCTCTTCCACGACCATCCCCATTGCCTCTTCCTCTTCCATTTCCTCGATGATTCCCTCGATGCACTCTTCCTCGTGATGATCCAAATCCTCTTGACTTCTTACATTCTGCTGCAATGTGATCATATCCCTGGCAGTTAAAACATTTCTTTTTACTGTAACAGTCGTCTGCCATGTGACCCTTCTTGCCACAGTTGTAGCAATATATCTCACTTTTTGTTCTTTCTTTTACCTTTCTTACATTTTCATTGTCTCTCGCAGTTTTGTCTTCTCTTCTTTTTTCCTTTCGCAACTCTTCCTGTTTAAGTGTATACCTTATATCATTGATTGTGACGTCCCTCTGGCATTCTAACACTCTTACATTTTGATCGAACTCAGATTTCAAACCCTTTAAGATATACATTCTTAGTTCATATTCTTCGATAGGCTTACCTAATTGCACACACTGATTTTTAAGGGCTTCTGCTCTATTTATATAAGTATCCACGCTTTCTTCTTTTTTCATACGTAGGTTCGATAACTCACTTAAGGATCTGGCTCTCAGTTGCTCGGTTTCTGCTGCCATATTGTTCTTTATTGAATACCATAATTTATCTGCGTTCCTTTCCTGACTATATCTTAACAGTTGTGCTTTTGTCATCGTGTTCAGAATTATTGTTCTGGCAGCATAGTTGTCATCATCCCATTCATTCCACGCTTTATATTTGGTATCATAATTTTGCTCACCTTCTACTGGTTTCTCAGGTGCTTTGACTCCTATAACTTTCTTCCATAGTTTTTTGGATCTCAGTATCCCTTCTATCTTTTCACGCCACAAGAAGTAATTTGCGTCGTCCAGTGGTTCTACCGCAGCTATGTTCCAATGATCCGCCATGGTCGCAACACGTGTTCCTTTTTAGGTTATGACAAGTATCCCCACATAAAACACTCTTTAGTAAAGAAAAAAAAAACACCAACCACGGTCTGCTACCATTTGTGGTGGAATAGGTCTTTTTCAATAATACGACACACATTTATTGAAGATTAACTGAATATAATTAAGAAATAATTATGAGGATTACATTACACTCGGGTGTTCTCTCTCTCGTCACACAACCACAAATCCACACACCTCGTCTTACCAACTTCCAAAAAAAAAAAACTAATTCTATACATAGGAACTTTCAGTATTAATAAAAATAACCCCACACAAAGAACCGCAAATGGTTGCAGTACAGGTCCAAATTGTTGACAGCATCCAATTTTGGACAAGTGTGCCGTCGCCGACCTGACACGCTTTGCGCAAATACAGTAAAATCAATTCTTTATCCGAAGATAATTAGTGCACCCGCGGTGGAATACGGGAAAGAATGCGAGAATATTGCTCGCGAAGAATTGAAGAAGCAATATACAGATATTGCGGAATGTGGATTTTTCATCGACAGCTGCATCGCCTTCTTAGGAGCTTCACCGGATGGAATCATCGGTCAAGAGGGTATTTTGGAAATCAAATGCCCCAAATCAGCGGAGAACTTTACACCTGAAGAAGCTATTGAACAAGTTCCCGCTGTCCGGCGCATGTTCACGCGTAACGCAGGTATTTCGATAAGTAAAACGCATCACTATTTTTATCAAATACAAGGCCAGTTACACATTACTGACAGAAAGTACTGTATATTTTGCCTTTGGACCCCGAAAGGGTTGAAATCTATAAAAATAGAGAGAGATGATGCGTTTTGGAAAAGAGAAATGGAGCCAAAACTTGTTCAATTTTATTTAGAATGCATGCTACCCGAATTAATAGATAGTCGGCACAATAGGTGCATGACTATTCGGGAGCCACAATTTATTCTAGCAGAGAGAGCGAAAGAAAAACCGAAAAGCTTGAAAAAGCGAAAAAGGTCTCCCTCCAGAAATAATGAAACTATTATAACGGCCCGGCGTCGCACCGCGTTGTAAAGCGCGGTACCACTGACCCCGTCAGTGGTGACAAGTGCCAGCGATGGCACTCTTACTCGCGGATCATATGATCACGCGAGTCGATCGACGCCGCCGTCACTTCCCCGAAGAAGTGAAGAAGAAAATAATAAATTTAATTCACCCTTTAATTTTTTCAGACACATTTCTAAATTCACAGTAGAGCTGTTACTTTTTGACCCGTCGGGTAACCGGCTACCCGGAATAAGTTCAAGCCATTGAATGTGGTATTGTTCGATCATTTTTACCTAATATCAAACAATACCATAGACAATAAAGCATTCAATTCCTTGAAGTTGTTTCGGGTAGCCGAGTACCCGACGGGTAAAAAAGTAACAGCTCTAGTTCACAGGAGCAGACAGACGGAATCGGGCTCGATCAAATGCGCCAGGTTGATTCACACGGGCCTCGCAGGTATACATGATGTTCGACGAATTATTGAAACAAATTTTTACTTTTATATAAAACTTACAGAAATGTCTGCGATCATTTGTTACAGGCGGATTCTTTACCAAATTACTGCAAACATGGTTTATGGGACAGTAATGTCAGGACAAATGGAATGATAAGTACCATATTTCAGGTAAAGTTTAACAGCTTATACATCTACAGTAAAATTTTGTACGTTTACAAAACTACAATTAAGTATTTCCTAATGAACTTCATAATGTGTTACAGATCCACACTGCCTATGTCATCTTTCGGTACGAGCGACCTAAGAAAATTGTAGGAAGACCGTCAAAGAAGAAGAGGAAATACACCATTTTTATCTGTCCATTTCAAAGGGGCGAAAGCTTGAATGTCGAATTTCAATTCTCCAATGAAGTTGGATTGATTTATTGTAATGACTATAACTTGATTAGAAACAAAAAAAATATAAAAAAATGTTCTGTTAAACGATTTTGTCAAAAAGGCACTAACAACTAAAAAATACTTCTAGTGTTGTGCTACAATTTCGATGGTGTTTTTCAACTTTAAATAAAAACGTGGTTCAGAATATTTCATAACAGAATATGAATCAATTTAGTATAGCCTCAAGTGTCGAAATGAATTTGTTGCGAGATATCCTGCTCCACGATTT
Source organism: Andrena cerasifolii (assembly GCF_050908995.1). Lineage (NCBI taxonomy): Eukaryota > Metazoa > Arthropoda > Insecta > Hymenoptera > Andrenidae > Andrena > Andrena cerasifolii. Next base: position 761,351 of record NC_135121.1, on the reverse strand, counting down.
TATGTGCAAATACACCATCGAAATTGTAGTATAAGAAAATAATTATTTTTTATTTTTTAATGCATTTTTCATAAAATCGTTTATTATAAATTTTTTAATATACTTTTTCTAGTTTTTAGTGTTTGTGGATTTACATTACTCTTATTGCTGTATGCAGTTTAACAGTTTGCTTGAAGAATGGTTGATTTATTGTTATGGGTTATTATTTATTGGTGACTAGGTAATTTTTTCACCCACTCGGAGTTTTTTCATAATTTTGTATTGTCAACCAAACTACGCACCTCTGCAAAGTTTCGAGGGAATTGGATGGTTGGAAGTGGTTTAAAATTGAGTTTCCAGATTTGAATCAAACAAACAAACAAACAGAGGATCGTAGCTAAATAAAATCGTTTAATGGGACATTCCCAAATATCAGTATTGTTAGTACTGAACTCTGGTTTATATTGATAAATTTTTACAACCGTGGAATAACAATTCCGAAGAAAACCATGTACAAAACTATTATTGAAACAGACAATTCTTGTTGATATAAAAGATAATTTGATGTATAGTTAGATGAAAAAAAAGCGGCATATGTTTTTAGAAGAATTACAGCAGTCATAAATTTCATTACGATCGGCATGTTACACTTCGGTGATGTACCTTATTCAAATTGTATGCTTTGAATTTGCACATTGATTGTACAAAGTATTGCATCGTTCTATGTATAAATAAATACTAAATTAGTATTGTTTCATTGACATGTTTCCTAACTTCACTACTCAACCTCTCTATCTTTCAATAGTGCTATCCTCCTTTACGTTCAGCGAGGCTCTGATGCTAGACGCAGGATTTGGCGGGCTCCAGCTACAGCTGATGCACGAGGAAACACCTACAGCGGTGGTTATGTGTGCGTGACTGATGCACCGCAGTTCCTCACACATAACCACCGCTCCTGTCGATGTTCCCCCCTCCATCAGCGGTACATGGAGCCCGGCGATCGCTGCCTAGACGCAGCTCTCGTGCCGTATTCCTCCAAGCTTCTCAATAGAAGGAGCTGTGGCAACAGCGCGGCAGAGACGGAGACAACAGAACATGCGGCAACTATGCTGTCAAAAATTCGTCTACGTAGAGTACCGGTAGATGTCACCATTGTACAACTTCTTTTTACCGACCGCAGTAGTTTCATTAGGGTCCGTCTGTTTACAAGGGCGCTTCGATCGATTCGGACCATAACAAAAAGGAGACGGCCCCCTTAACGGCTTGTGTATAATATTTTCTAATATTTCACGATATTACAATTTATTTGTTATTGCAGACGTTACAATCTATGCGCACTTTTACTGTTGGTATACTACATGTTGCGTGATTCATGTTGCATCACATGTGGCGTTATTCATATTATGTGAAAAACCGACCGACAACCTCCCCGTGGTGCACATCGGTTAATACTAATGTCGGCGGTATTTTATTATTTTCCAGTATCATGGAATGTCCTATATGTTGTGGTATTTACATTATAATATTGTTATAGTTTCAGTTAGGCATAGTAGACGTTTAATACTAAAGTACAATAGAAGCAATAGAACATTACCAGAAACAGGGTAACAGATAAACCGAATGTAATCACAAACGCGCAAGAAATATGTATATGTCGATGCGTCTGCTTGTAATGGCGTCTGGCTATCGAATGACAGCTTGACAGGCGATCGATCCGATCGCCTTCTTCTCGCTGTCCTCTTTTTCTTGTCACGAGCACCAGCAGGCCCTGGATTCCAACCAAAGGGTGCTCGCAACACTGCCTCCCCCTCTGAAAGAGTGGTCGTCCCGACCGCTGCAGCCTCTTCGTTGCTGGCAGCCGTACCCTGGTCCGAAAGAGTGGAAAAACGCTGCGTGGCCTCTTCCGTCCGGCGCCTCGGCATTCGCCTTCACGCCCAAGGGGAAAACCACCCAAAAACCCTGGGCAAGGCGTGGGTACGGCGGATTCCCCCGAAGAACTTTCCCGTCCTTACCCTCCACTTGCGTCTTCTTTCTTGGGCGCTTCTCTCTTGGTAAGGCTTCTCTTCTTCGGCAACGCGTCCTCTTCTTGGGCAAAAACGGGTGGGGGAGTCCTGTCGTCCGGCGGTCGGTACTGTCATTCTTTTTCCTTGTCTCTTCTCTCTTCCGTTTTTTTTTCTTTCCTCTCCTGCTCCTGGGTCCCTCGCGTGCGAAAGTGTGTAAACCGTCCCTGCTCCAGCTCGCGGTCGTGCCTCCGGCTGACGCGTTGTCCTGTGCTCCCTCGGATGACGCTACTCCAAATTCCTTCCGGTATTACTCCAGGCGGCTATCTGCAGGGTTGCCTAATAAATAAGCGACAACACTTTAGCCGATCCATTTTGATATTGAAAGACGTTGGAGTCGAGAGAACCTGGAGGACGGAAAGGCGAACCGAGCACGAAAGCAGAGGCTCACACCTAAACAATGAGCTTGCTATCGGCCCGTTCCCCGATCAATCCGCCCGGTACTTCCAGCTCGTGGAGTCTTCTCTCTTCTTTCTTCAATACTCCTCCAGTACTCCAATCCTTGGCATCCTGATGGCCCCATTCCTCTTCTAGGCCTCTGGTGCTGTCCCAGGGGACCGTCCTGTGCGTCCGGTTAGCGCTCCCGTCTCCGCGACATCCCCTCCAGCCGGTCCAAGCACCGCTTGTCCGCCTGGTGATTGGGGATGCCATTTCCCGTCTGCTGTCCACCCTTCTCCTTCTTTTTCCTGGGTACCCCACGAGATCCTCCATCCCGGCCGTCCCGGGGGCTCGTGGGGTCTCCTCCAGGGGGCTAGCGGGGCGCTTTCACCTATGTCCGCGCCCCCGCTGCGGACCGCCACGCTATTATGGCACATTCGAAGAATTCGGGAGTGCGTATCCCAGCCGCGGTGGCAGTCCCCCGACACCTTGTCCCTCGTCGTGGGGTATCGAGAACCTGGCACTTCTTCCTAGGCGAACGTTGTATCCTATAGACGAGGTCGTTGATCCGATCCACTACCTCGTATGGGCCTTCCCAGTCACCTTGTAGTTTCGGGCATTTCCCTTTCGTTCTTCTTGGTTGAAACAACCACACTCGTTCTTCTGGCTGGAACTCCACTGCGTGTACGTGCCTGTGTACCACGTCTTCATCTTGGAGCTGTAGATGTCCAGACGGCGGCGAACAAATTCGTGGATCTTCTTCATTTTCCCTCGGATCCATTCGGAGTATCCCTGTTCAATGTCCTGGTCTTCCTCTATTTCTGGAGGTAATCCTCTCCATAACTGCAGGGGTAAACGAAGTTCCTGGCCATACAGGATCATCGCTGGGGTCAGTTGCGTAGCCTCGTGACGTGCTGATCTATAAGCGAGGAGGAACATGGGGATCCACTCGTCCCAATCCCGCTGGTGTTCTGAAACAAACATTGCGAGGTATTGAAGCAATGTCCTGTTCAAACGTTCTACCAGCCCGTCGGATTGAGGATGCAGGGGAGTTGTTCGTGTCTTTCTGATTCCAAGCAGCTTCAGCAGTTCCCTGAAGACGGAGGATTCGAAGTTCCTTCCTTGGTCCGTGTGTATCTCTAACGGTACACCATGACGACGAACTACGTTATGCAAAAGAGCTCTTGCCACTGTGACAGCTCGCTGGTCTGGCATCGCGATGACCTCCGGCCATCTGGTGAAATAGTCTGCCACAACCAGCATAAACCTGTTCCCGGCTTGGGACCTCGGGAGCGGACCCACAACGTCCAGGGCAAGCCTCTCGAACGGAGCTCCCACGTTGTACACTTTCAGGTTCCCTGCTCCCGTCTGGCGTGGTCCCTTCTTCGCCGCACAGGTGTCACACCGCCGGCACCACTCTTCAACGTCCTGTCGACACGTGGGCCAGAAGAACTGTTGGCGAATCCTCGCCAAGGTCTTGTTTACTCCGAAGTGTCCAGCTGCTGGAGCATCATGAAACTCCTGCAGTACCTCTGCAACCCTTTCGTGTGGCACCACCAAAAGCCACGAGGTCGTTGCGCCATCGTGGGACTCCCATTTCCTGCAAAGTAAACCTTCGTGAACTTCCAGCGAGTCCCAGATTGTCCAGTAATACTTCAGCTGCGGGGAGAAACGAGCGACGTCTTGCCAGACGGGCTTCTCCCCTTCCCCTTTCTTTTTAAGGATGAACCCTATTTCTTCATCCTTTTCTTGACTTCTTTTCCACTCAGTCCTCTCATCATCGTAGAATATCCCGTGAATCTTCGTCGTAAAACCTCTTTCCGCTTCCGCTTCCTTCTTCTCTAGTCGATCGCAGTTCTTACAGTCTTCTTCGGAGCAAGGTCTTCTGGATAGTCCATCGGCGTTCCTATGAGCTTTCCCTTCCCGGTGACGAATCTCGAAGTCGTACTCCTGTAGTCGTTTAATCCAACGTGCGACTTGTCCTTCGGGGGTCTTGAAGGTCAGTAGCCAACGTAGCGCTGCATGGTCCGTCCTTACGATAAATCTTCGTCCGTAAAGGTAGTGATGGAAGTGTTCGATGGATTTCACCACTGCCAGTAGCTCTCTCCAGGTGACGCAGTAGTTCCTCTCAGCTTTCCCCAAAGTCTTGGAGAAGTAGGCGACAACCTTTTCTTGTCTTTCGTGTTCCTGTGAGAGGACGCCGCCTATGGCGAAGCCGGAGGAGGCGTCCATATCCAAAATGAAGTCCTTTCCTGCCACTGGGTACGCTAGTACCGGGGCTCCGGTGAGTCTCTTCTTCAGCTCCTGGAAACTTCTTGGCATTCTTTGGTCCAACGGTAATCCTGCTTGGTCTCGGTGAGGCGATGCAGGGGCTTGGCAATCCTGGAGAAATCCTTCACAAATTTTCGGTAATACGTACACAATCCGAGGAACCTTCTTAATTCCGTGATATTCTTCGGCTGTGGCCAATCCGATATTGCTCTGATCTTCTCTGGATCCGTCTTGACTCCGCTCTCGGTGACGATGTGGCCCAGATACTTCACTTCTCGGCAGAAGAAGCAGCATTTCTTGGGGCTCATCAATAGTCCGGCTCGACGTAGGCGCGAAAACACTGCTCGAAGGCGTTCGAGCTCCTGCTCGAAGTCACTCCCGTAGATAATGATGTCGTCTAAGTAAACTAAGCAGATCTTCCAGGTCAGATCTTGTAGTACGTCTTCCATCAGGCGTTCGAACGTTGCGGGGGCATTGCACAATCCGAAGGGCATCACCTTGAACTGCCACAATCCTGTTCCTACAGAAAAAGCAGTTTCCTCTCGATCCTTTTCGTCCATAGAGATCTGCCAGTATCCGCTCTGCAAGTCCACAGTCGAGAACCACGAAGATCCGGCGAGTGCGTCCAGGGTATCCTTGATCCGGGGAAGAGGATACGAGTCCTTCTTCGTAATTTCGTTCAGGCGTCGGAAATCTACGCAGAATCTTATGGTCCCGTCCTTCTTCTTTACGAGGACGATCGGAGAGGACCAGGGACTCCGTGATTCTTCGATCACGCCCTGGGCCTTCATCTTCCGGAGCAGTTCTTCCACCTCTGCTCGACGATGTAGAGGCAGCCTCCGCGGCGCCTGTTTTATGGGTGGGTAGTCTCCAGTGTTAACGGTGTGTTTCCCCCGATCACAGGTCCCGATCTGGTTCGAATCCGTGGCGAAAACATCCTGAAATTCATAGAGCAGGTCAGCAAACAGCTTCTTCTGGCTTTCTGACAAACCTGACGAGCAGCGTGTGTACAGCTCCTCCAAATGCTGTGGGACGACCGTTTCCTTCTCTTCTTCCTGCCGCTTCTTCTCGGCGGTCGGTTCGCCCAGGCGTATCTCCGGTTTGCCGGGAAGGCACAGCACACTCCGGGACAGGTCGATGCTGCAACCGTGTTTCTTCAGGAACGCTGCTCCCAGGATGCACTTCTCCACCATGTCTACGACGTAGAAGTCTTCTACGCTCGAAAGTCCTCCGATGTTGACTTCCAAGCTCTTCTTACCGAAGACTTTAATTTTCTCACCCGTAGTGTTCGAGTCTCGTCCGGACGATGCCCTTCGACGGACACAACTCCTTGTCCAGAAGGTTAACGGGGGAACCCGTGTCTAAGATGATTCTACAGGGTTTCCCCGCAATTTTTCCACATACGCATATCTCTTCGTACGGAATTTCTGGATCTCCAGTCGCCTCCCGCATCGCCACACTCTTGACGACCGGGGGACTGCTCCTCAAGGTCCGGCGTCTCCCCCTTACACCGTCCGCTTCCCGTTTCCCGAGTTGGGTCTCCTGGGGGCGTCGTTGGTCCGGCCGTTCTTGGCCTTGAAGCAGTTCCTTTGAACGTGGCCCGTTTTGCCACAGAGCCAGCAGGTAATCCTTGGTGTGTCGTCGTTCTGGTGCTCGGGCTTGTCGATCCTCCTCCTCTTTTCCGGGAATTTTGTAAATTCGGAGGGTTTAGCCTTCCGTTTCTCCGAGTACCTTTTTCGTGACTCGACCGGGGGGCCGCGAGACATCGCCTCAACGGCCTCAATTTCTAGTGCTCTAGTCACCGCGGCTCTTAGGGACGTGAACCCGCCGAGCCGCAGCTCCCGCTGCATGGCAGAGCTTGACAATGCCGTCACAAATTGAGACGCGGCGAGCTTGTCACGGGTTTCCACCGGGCAGTCGGCGAACGCGGACTGCGCTAAACGTTCGATTTTGGTGGCGAGCGAGGAGATGCTTTCATCTCTCCGCTGCATATGGCTCTGGAAGAGTACGTAGTTCAAATTGGACAGATTTTTCGCCCCGTAGCGGAATTCGAATGCCGAAACCAATTCCGCGAAACTTTCACATTGGGCAGCGGAGAGCGTCGTGAGGACGCTCCTCGCAGAGCCCCCGAGAGAAGCGATCAAGGCTGTAGCCTTCTTTTGGTCATTCCAACCATTCGCGCGCGCGATCGTCTCAAATTGCACCTTATACTCCTCCCACGAATTTTTCCCATTAAATATTGTCGGTTTCACAGCGTATCCCAAACTGAGAACGTGCGGTTCCGACAAAGAAGCAGCGGCGGGCACACTGACGGGTGCGGGGACATGCGCCGGGGGAACACAATTTACAACACTATTTACAACAGGCACATTCTCCCCACCCCGAGGGTTCGCGCCGCTACCAACCGAACTACAGCCGTTTTGTAACGAAGCGGTTACGACCTGAATTCGCTCCTCCATATTCGCCATGCGCGCCTCGAAAGCCGCTTGTGTCTGTCGGTCAGCGGCTTCCCTCTGCCAGCGGGCCTCGTCATCCCTCCGCTGTTCCCGCATCTGTCCCACGATGCTTAACTGGAGGGAGGTGAGAAGTTCCTGTATGGAGGCATCCCCCGTCGCTGAAGGAGAAATGTTTGAAGAGGCCGCGGATGCGCGAGTGGGCATCCCACTTCTGACACCAATGTTATAGTTTCGGTTAGGCATAGTAGACGTTTAATACTAAAGTACAATAGAAACAATAGAACATTAACAGAAACAGGGTAACAGATAAACCGAATGTAATCACAAACGCGCAAGAAATATGTATATGTCGATGCGTCTGCTTGTAATGGCGTCTGGCTATCGAATGACAGCTTGACAGGCGATCGATCCGATCGCCTTCTTCTCGCTGTCCTCTTGTTCTTGTCACGAGCACCAGCAGGCCCTGGATTCCAACCAAAGGGTGCTCGCAACAATATATTGAAAAAATACGCCACATCCCATACATTTGTATGTTTACTTCTACTATTGCTGTATTATGTATTGCATGTACTCATTATAATATTATGTTCACATCTATATTATTTGCAATTTCTGCGCACATATATATTCAGTAGCCAAATACATAATTATTAAAAAACGAATTTTATTTTAATAAACGCTTTAGCCACACTTGTTATTAATAAAAAAATAAGTTGATTAATAAAAAGCGTGTTATTAAGAATTGTAGTCCACATCCTATACTCTATAATTCTTATATATTATTTATATAGCAGTGAGTAAAAAAAGGAATAAGAAATAGAAATGCAGTTGGAAAAAATAAAAAAATGAAACTTCCATTGCCGAGTCTCGAACGTACGACCTCTAGAACATGAACCTGCGGCGTAACGCTCGCAGCTACAACAGCTTCTGTTAAGAACTTGATTGTTTTCTTATATCTAGTAACCTGTATATGTTTAAAGCCATTTTTTATAAAAACGGCTAGCGAGATACCCCTAATGTTTTGCACTTTTTTAATGCCCATCGGCCCCCATAATTTGAGCCCGGTCTCGTTCAAAAAGCGCTCGTCCGGATCGCGACCTTCCCTTGTGAGTGCAATATATTCAAAATGATCTCTTAATTCATTACATTCGACTAAACTAGTATTAGAATGAACCCGTAAGTTTGCAACGATATTGTGAAACAACCGTTTTTTTAACAAGTGACTGGGGCAGCACCGATTTCCTTTAGGCACATATAATCTGCGCATGATGAATACTTGCTTTCGTGTTTCAAATGGCACGTTGATAATACCTTTTTTGGACCCACACACGAAACAATACCCATGGGTGGCAACTACCCTGGAAAATGGCATTTCGATGTACTCTACATTCGATTCTTCAGAGGTACTAACATCTAAAATAACTGATGGGTCTTCAATTGTTGATAATGGATCGGAATCGGTTGATGATTCCTGAAGTGACGATGATGTGTTAACTATATCTTCAGATAAAGAGGTTTCGAGCGTATGTGCTTCAAATGGAAATGGCTCACTTGTGGATATAGGCTATAATAGGCATTGCTATTGAGGATTCTCTGTCTGAAGATTCTAAAGAGTGTGGAATCTCTTGATATTCTTGAAGTTGAGAAACTGTACTAAGTTCGGTAGTTCTACATATGAAAAGACGGCACTTATTGCAAAGTATATCACCAACAGCCACCACATTGTCTAAAATCCCAGGAAACTTTGCGGCTTCAGCCACCGAATTTCTTGTTTTCTTTTGCCCGTATGATTTTCGAATCAGAACATTACATTTAATACACTTGGCACGCACAGTTTTTCTGTCGACAACTTGCACTTCTCTGGTAGACATGTTGAAACGGACAAACGGTCACCGGTTAAAAAGTCGTTCTGCACCGATCGAGGACTCGATTCGCTTTGACGGCCACACACATGTGGCCGATTTCGTCACAAAACTAAACGCGTTGCGCCGCCTTTGACGGAAGGCGCGCGTGCCGCCACTCAGTCAAAGACGTTAGCAGTTAGCGGTTACTGTTTAGCGGAAATTTTACATTGATTCATTACATTGATTCCCTGATCAATAATCAATAGTATAACATACCAACCAAAATATAACAAAAATGCAATGCAATGCAATTTAATATAATGTATTATAATGTAATAAAGCATAATAACAGCTGTATACTACAGCTGGCTTATGGCAATCCCGACATCTGCGACCACAATTCAACCAGTGGATTCAGAATACATATCATAAGCCAATACCACACATCTATTCCATTGACAAAATATTATAAACTATCCGGAGCTAGAACAATACATAGGCAGAAAACCGGCGCGGCGGTGCATTTAAATTATTTTTATGGAAACCTTATGATAAAATATTTTTAAAATATTCTAGAAACATTTTTAAATGAATATCGTGTATTGTCATGTAATCAACGATGAAAAAATTTTATATCATGAAAAAAAAAAATTGGACCTTGGTGGGGTGCGAACCTACGACAAAAGAGAGTATGCAGCAGTTCTGGAGTCTAACACTCTAACCACTCCGCTAATTGCGGCGCTGATTGATTCTTTCGTACAATATGATGCGTATACACTACCAATTAATCATATTAACTTAATTCCCTCCGTTTACATATTACTCTGTCGAATGTAGAGATATTAAAAATCATATAATGCATTCACTGTATGACGGAAATGCAAAAATTAAAATTACTTATCACGTTTTCACGCTAAATATCTCGAAAATATCGTTTTCTGATTTTTTTAACTATGGCGCACCTTACCGAAAAATCTGAAAAAATTGTAGATAATAATCATGTCAATATCTAACTACTGTAAAATTAAAAATCTAGTCGCTCGAAAACTTCAACACGAAATCTGCATTTTTCTACATTTTTTTGCGTTTTTTATTTTTCACAGCTTGGTTTTTCAATTTAAAAATCTGAAAATATTCTCTAATATGGGCCCCTATAACAGAAATGCGTCTGATTTTTTTCTTCATTTTTTTTCATGCGCTAATATAGGAGAAATTCGGCAAAAACCTGATTGTTTATCTTTACCCTTTTCTACACCCCGGGTCGAGATATAATGTTGAAACTTAACTAAATGTATAAGTAACTCAGCGAGTTGAATTCAGTTCAAGGGCACATTTGACCATCTTAACCGGCTATACCCTTTAGTTGTGTTGGCTGTTATTAAACAACGGATTTTTACCTCAATAACGACTTACTATCACTTGTCGTACATTTTCTGTTACATTACCTTTTCGCTTATGCGTTATTTGAAAACGAAATTTACGTATTTCTTGGCCTCTCACTTCAAATAATTATTATTTAAGATTCTGCTTTAAAAAAAACTATGTAATCCGGTTCGTTTGATGCATGCTGTCTTGCTAGTTCGTACGTTCGTAGCACAAGCGTAGCCGCCTACCGCGTAGCCAACGTTACCCCGGGAGCTCAGGCGGAAGGCGCGCGCTCTGATTGGTCGGTTTTTTTTGTTAATATCTCGTTAACGAAGCTTGGGACAATATTTTCGGTAAGAAAAAGTTGTTTCCAATCACCCCCTGTGTCACCCTTTTCAAGGACCTCCACCATTTTTAGACACCCTGTATAAGCTCATAATCGCTCTTATTACATATATTTGGATTCTTAGACATAAACTTTTTGGGCGATTAACATCAAGTTACCTATGCGTGCACTCGGTTTCGAGCGCTGCGCTACCTATACAAAACTTTCTGTAACTCCCACAATTTTTTGAGACCTACTTTGAAACTGTGCAGGTATATTTTTAAGACTCGGAACATTATGAAAACGTACAAAAAAAATTTGAAGCAAGAATTCACAGTGGCTCCCCCCCCCCTTAAACAAAAGTTGCATCTTCTTTTATATATCTACAACACTGCGTAAAAATAATTATCGATTTAAGGATTGGTGATGGGGGTAATTTGAAAAGTACAAATTTCTCGGAATATACAAAATCCAATTACTCATGGAATATAGATAGAAATAAATAATTCATCTGATCTAAAAAACATTTTCGAAGTACTGTCAAAAACTCATAACGTGACATTTATATTAACAATGTATCTTTTTTCAGGGGATATTTACAATCGTAAGTTTGGTTTGGAAATTCTGTGCATTGGAATTCAAAATCTCTGAAATATATGGAATCTAACACAGATACGACTGCAGTACCAAAGTTGTCGTATTATACATTGAATACATTTAAAGAAGTATCATTTATAAACAATATTCTCATTGTAATAGTTGCTAAAAGTATCGTAAAAACAGAATCTTTCTGATTCTTTCTTTATGTTCGCGTGTACTTCGTATGTAATAGTAATAATAATAATAATAAACTTTCTTGTAATAAACCTAGTTACTTAAAGTTGTTAACTACAATTAATTATTGACCTACCTTTCTTGTTCTCCTGTTTCATCCGTTCTGCGGAATTGTTTAATACCACAAAGTTGGGAATCACAACCCGTGAGGACGAAGTTGATATTTTTTATTAAAAGTCAGTAGTTGCCGTATGCCGATTCTAGGTCAGGGTGAGGGGTTGACCACCCTCACAGGGCGTATCGCAGAGGCCAGGGACCAGGCAATCGACTGCTGAAGCGCAAAGTGTAGGTAACTTCAGTGTTACCGGTGGAGGTAAATGATGTAGAGACGTTACCTTCCACTCTCTCGCGGACCTACTACCGCACACGTGTTCTGGATCGGAAGGATGAACAGAAGACGTACGTTGGTGTAACCAAAGGGGGTTTCATTTTTATCTCGTGCAACCACTAACTATGCACTCGAGATTGCTCGACATCGAGCTAAACAACCACACAGGTGAGAGTCGGATATCGAACACGACAAGCCCAACAGGCCAAAGCCGACAAACCGGCAGTATCGCAGTTATGTGACTAAACGTATCGCTGAACACGTGGTAGCACGTAATATCGAACGTTCTAGAAAACAGACGTTTTCCAATGCTAGTCAGAACAGACTGGGGCGAGCCTGCGTGGCGACGCAAGCACGAACTCGCCATATCCTCACTCCTGCACAGTACGCAAGGAGGGGGCAGCTCATTCCCCACAAAAGTCCCTCGACTAGCGCCATCTTGTGACCGAAAGTCCCGAGGTTCAGTGCACCCGTGGTACGTGGCGGCCAAAATTCCCCACTGGTTGCCGCGCAAAGTTCCTAGGAAAGGAGCATGCGCGTCGGTAGAAATTTCCGAAAAGCGCGTCCGGTGCGAGTGTCATATGAGCAAATATGGCTGCGCTTTAGGGTGGTCCTTACTTTTCAACTTTCGATTTCTTTGGTCTTACCCCCCTAAAATATGAGACTTGGTGAGAAACTGAGATGTGCAAAGTTTTAAACTGATTGGACAACAGGAACCCGTGCCGCATTTGAGTTGAAGTTATGGAATATTAGTGATTTTACGTCAATTTCGAACATAATTGTGTTTGGCTACTTTGGAAGTATCAGTGAATATTTTTTCACCCCTGAAAATTTTTTCAGAGAGAGGAACCGTAATCGTGGAGGGGATCACTCCTGATCCTGCCGCCGCGGAGATTTTTTCAGACCTGACCCGCCACCGGAAATTTTTTCAGACCTAACCGAGGGAAGTGATGACCTTCAGACGTGACCCAGCACCGAAAAATTTTTCCAAACCAATATGTAGCAAGCAGACTGTTACATGGGTCCTTCAGGTCCATCCCGTGCTTGCTGTCCACGCGTCGCTTTTGTTTCGCAAAGGCGATTCAGCGGAATCGCCTCGCGTGTAGCAATCGCGTGGTGCTGAGCCCGTGGCAGCAGCGATAGGGACAACGACCGCGCTCAGTTTTCCCCATTCGTGGGGATCGTTCGAGGTTCGGCCCGCGATCGAGAGCCGCGAAAACAGGATTCTTATTCGAGAGCTCGAGCTAGGAAGTCACGACGGACGAGAGGACCGTCTAGATACCGCGACCACGTCTCCGCGTAGATTCCACAAAGCGCGCTCGGCCGATCGTAATTCGTAAGAAGGTTAACTCCGTCCGACATACTGGAAACGGCCTCGCCGGGAGAGCCCTTGCGCGTCAATCGAGACCGACGTAGGACCGCGTAGAAATACAACGTTTAGAGACAGTGCGGTACGACGGGCACTAGGCCACCGACATCCGAGAGCACAGCGAGCGACCACGATCTACCCCTGGGTCAGCGACACTGCGAGCGACCGAAACGCGAGACGGCAAGCGTGCCGCGCGACACCCGAGCGACACAGCGAGCGACAGCTGAGACGAAGCGCTGTCTCGAGGTAGGATAATCTTATTTATGTAACAATATATTTATCCTTATCGTTTCTCCCTTATATCCCCTGTACTTTATTCTTTCAACCCCTTATCACCTTCCATATTCCCGGTAAGTATAGTCAAGGTGGGCCTTAGCCCTTCGATAGAGCAAGAACCCGGTAAATCATTCCAACCGCTCGGGGTGATTTACAGGAAGTCCCTTCGGGACGTAACAAAACATTTTTTCCCCATCGGAGTGAAATAATAATTTTGAATCAACGATCTCCCGAACCAATATGTAGTCATTTAGTCATTTAGTATCGATTTGGGCGGGGGGAGCATAACGGCACGTGCCGTGGGTCCCAGGCGCCACTCGGACCATTCAGTCAGTGAGTGTACAAACATTCCGGAGGCGAGTGTTCCCCCAGGGCTGACCGCACCTTCCGTTCCAGCGACCGCTCCACCCCCTTCTTCCTGCGACGGCTCGGGAAGGGGGGCCTCCATGCATCTGCCAGGGTAGGAAAAACTGGCCACTCGGCCGCGATAGCCGCACCGAACTTCCCCGCACGGCCGGGGAAGACGAGCCTCCTCGAGGGGAGAAAGTGGCTTTGGATGCCCGCCTCCTCATGGTACGCATTAAACCTACCAGGATTCTACCCCGTTTTTCGCATGGTCTTCATCGGGGGCGGGCGATCCATACCTAGACGCACCTTGGTGCCGTCAGAGTTTTATGCGTTGCCTTATCCGCCCTCTCGGACCAGTGCTCAGTGTTTCGCGTAATGCTAAAAAGTCAAGAATCTAAAGTGTTTGTTCCACAAATTCTTGTATCTTAAAATGTTAATAAAGGAACGTGGGTTTTAATGTTACCCATAATTTTTGTTGAATTTACCAATTTGTTGTCAAAAATGATGCTTGAAATTTATTCCAATTTTCGGTGCGTTTCTTTAAACACGTGCTATTCGTCGAATGTTTATCTGATTAATTTGATTTTTATAAGTTATGTTTAGTATTATATGACCTTCCCAGCTGCCGAAAAACTTTTTTGCAATATCAACAATTTGTCCCAATTTTTTATGTTAAATGTTTATCATCTTTGACTTGAGTTTTACAAAAAGTATCGAAAAGTACCTTCGTGATTTTTTGTATATTAATTGAGGGAACATTAAACTTTATATTAACGTCAATTTCAACTGCCTGAATTTGCCCGAAAAGGAAAAAATAGCCGAAATCATTAAAACGTTCACCGCTCAGGCGCGTGCTACGCCCAACCCGGCGTGTAGCGTAGGGTCCACTCGTGCGGTTTCGTCAAGCGATAAGACGGTGAGTCTAAACATTCAGTTGCTCTCAAATTTTGTTTATACAATGCATAGGCATTCGTTCACCGTGGATGCTGTTTTCAGTTCTGCAAGAGCAGTCACAGGCAATACACAGCTGAATAGTTTCACGAGTTTTCTAAGTTAATATATAGTGTTATACATAGAGTTATAGTCTGTAATATGATTAAAGTTTTTATTATTATTAATTGTTATTATTAAACTATTAATTTGGAATAGTTAATTTCCATAGTTAGTTTCCATAGTATTATTGTAGTATTATAGTTGTATAGACTTACTGTTGAACCTGTGTTTACAAGTAAAAGAAAATGTAGAAGAAAACAACAATATGAGTGGTGGTCAGTCGATGAATGGTAATGTATTATTGACTAAACGAACTAATATCTGACTTCAAATTGAAAAAAGCTGTGTTTCACAAATTAACTTTTATTATACAGGGTGTCCCACCTAAGACTGGACAGCGCGATATCTCCTAAAGTATTGGAGATAAATTTTTTTTAAAAATATGTAATTGAATGGTTCGAGAGGGCCAATTTATTAGCCGAGACGATTTATTATTATTATTATTTTAAAAGATATGATGGTCAAGTTCGTTTTTTCAAATGGAACTATTTTTTTTTTGAACACCTGTGTTGATAGTGCGTTTCAAGACAAATTCAATAAGCTTTAATGTATACACTTTATTTCCACTGGTTTTTAAGATATTGCGCTTGCAAAATTACTGATTTTCACTGGAAGAAAACCGTCTGGAATAGCAAGGACCGGGGTGGGTCTTACTGGCGCCACGGGTGGCATTGCCTGTTGAAACTGATACCTACCTGCCAAAGGTCTACGACAGGGTTCGCAGGCCCAAAAGCTGGACAATTCTTTTCCGTCAGAAATGCTACTTAGGTAGGTACATCTGCGGTATCGAGAAGCGCACCGGTACTTTTATTTCGCACTTGCATCTACGCTCGGATGGCCGGTTCTTTTGGGAGGGATGTAAGTTGGATTGGTTAGGTAAGGGCGAGTGAAAGTAGCTAGACTAAATTTCAACCATAGGGAGCAGATTGTATCCCTGACAAACGACTGCTCTCTTGAAGAGGCCCTCTTCACAGCAATACCTCCTCCCCAATGCCCACCTTCTCTCGCACGGAATACGTCAACGTATGCTTTTGTTTTGATATCGAAGTTCGTGTTTATACCCCTTTTCTTCCTGTGTCTCTCCACGAGGAGTATTGCCGGTGGATTGTAGGAGCGTAGATGTCTGGACGCCAGTTGTTGAATTCTGGAGACGATAGAAAAACTTTATTACAAAACACACATGTACTGTAATTAAAGTAAATCGTATTCCTCTCGGGCAGGAGTTGCCCTACGCCCGTCAAGGAGATGCGGCTTGGTACCCCGTGGCGAGGGCTGCCCTTCACAGTGCCTCACCCGAATTTTATGGCTTTCGACCCGCGAAGGGGTTCGAGTGCTTAGTAAGAACTGAGCAATCTTCGACTCGCGCATTTCTTATCAGATCTTTGCGAAAACGACAAACATCGATTCCTTATGTTTCGCCGAAGGAACTGACACCAAGAACGACGTAATTCGGACCATAATGAGGAACTTCCATGGAAAATCGATTTATATCATTTCAAGTTGACTTGACTTGGTTAAAAATAGTCCGATTTACTTGAAATTTGGTATGATTTTAATCGACCGAACGCCAGGAATACATTGTCATCACTGTCCCCATCCACACGATGAAGAAAATAATTTCTTAATACGCTGTAATGGATATTTCACCCTCGACTGCGGGGGCCTGACACCAATTCGTTACGTTCGGCCCAGGATTCGTACCTTTTTCCGGAAAAAACCATAAAAATTGGGTGAGGCACTGCGAAGGGCAGCCCTCGCCACGGGGTACCAAGCCGCATCTCCTTGACGGGCGTAGGGCAACTCCTGCCCGAGAGGAATACGATTTACTTTAATTACAGTACATGTGTGTTTTGTAAGAAAGTGTTTCTATCGTCTCCAGAATTCAACAACTGGCGTCCAGACATCTACGCTCCTACAATCCACCGGCAATACTCCTCGTGGAGAGACACAGGAAGAAAAGGGGTATAAACACGAACTTCGATATCAAAACAAAAGCATACGTTGACGTATTCCGTGCGAGAGAAGGTGGGCATTGGGGAGGAGGTATTGCTGTGAAGAGGGCCTCTTCAAGAGAGCAGTCGTTTGTCAGGGATACAATCTGCTCCCTATGGTTGAAATTTAGTCTAGCTACTTTCACTAGCCCTTACCTAACCAATCCAACTTACATCCCTCCCAAAAGAACCGGCCATCCGAGCGTAGATGCAAGTGCGAAATAAAAGTAACGGTGCGCTTCTCGATACCGCAGATGTACCTACCTAAGTAGCATTTCTGACGGAAAAGAATTGTCCAGCTTTTGGGCCTGCGAACCCTGTCGTAGACCTTTGGCAGGTAGGTATCAGTTTCAACAGGCAATGCCACCCGTGGCGCCAGTAAGACCCACCCCGGTCCTTGCTATTCCAGACGGTTTTCTTCCAGTGAAAATCAGTAATTTTGTAAGCGCAATATCTTAAAAACCAGTGGAAATAAAGTGTATACATTAAAGCTTATTGAATTTGTCTTGAAACGCACTATCAACTCAGGTGTTCAAAAAAAAAAAATAGTTCCATTTGAAAAAAAAACGAACTTGACCATCATATCTTTTAAAATAATAATAATAATAAATCGTCTCGGCTAATATATTGGCCCTCTCGAACCATTCAATTACATATTTTTAAAAAAAATTTATCTCCAATACTTTAGGAGATATCGTCCAGTTTTAGGTGGGACACCCTGTAGAGTAGTGTCACTCTAACACGTATGGTAAATGTTTCGAAATATGGAAAAATGCCATTTCCAATAAAATTATTGCTTTATTAAGTTTCATTGAACAAGATTTGAATTTTACTGACACACCTAATTGGGTTAAGACAAGCATATGAAAATTTGTTCATTGTTAAATAAAAGAAAAATACGAAAGTTGCAATAGAATGTATGACAGAGTTTATGAACATCATGCCATATGGCTTGCAATGAAAATTACTATAAATGAACGTGTAATTGATTATATAAATTTAAATCAGGCTGGACCAAGCAATGTATCATAATGTACGTCTTTCAACACTTCTAATCCATGTACTATATACATGTCTCCTTAAGGGATCATCGACCAGGCTCGTGTGATTATCGATCCTGGAGAGTTAATCGATCCTGAATCGATAGTTCTCAAAACCTATAAATGTTGCTCTCTCGTGGTATGAGACCCACAGTCATTGTATTCTCTTAGTCTAATATTATGTTACATTGCAATTCGAAACGTAGAATATAAAGATCCTGTCTCTATCAATAAAAGCCTCACCTAATTATACACAATGTCACATCGAAAAAAGGAAGACCGCTTAAAGATTTCACACAATATACTCCAAAATATAAAAGACATAAAGTCGCTAACTTCAAACACAATCAGGTGAAGAACTGCAATTTGCTGCTCAGTTATCAAATAGATTAACACATAATAATAAAAGTTTTTCAATGATTGAGGCATTAGCTTCATGTCTAGTAATTATTGTCAGTAAGACAGTATAAACTTTTACGTCGAAAAATGAATTTATCACAGCTAGAGAGTTTTCCTTCTTATTTGAAGATAAAAGAGTATAAGGAATCAAGTAGTAGGGCAATGGGGATTCTAATTCAAATTTGTTTTTTGTCGGCGGGCTGGCGGCGGATGACGTCATAGAGATGTCGGAGTGGTGGGGGGTATCATCGAGGAGGAGGAGGAGGAACCGCGGGGTGACGGTGCGCTACTCTGGAGCGTGGTACAACAGACTGTCGGTAAGGAAGGAAATATTAATTTTATGATATTAATATAAATGAAAAAACTTCTCGGGGCGACGGGGCTCGAACCCAAGACCTCCGCGGTACGAGTCAGCCGCCTAACCAACTCCCCCAAACGCCGTCTCTGACATTAGTCTTTTCCGAATGGTACATATAGCGAAACCCACGGAGCGTCACATATGTGACACACACACACACACACACGCACGCACGCACGCACGCACGCACGCACACACACACACACACACACACACACAACGTCGGCGTATAATAATTTATTTTTATGAGAAATTTTATCAGAAATTGTTTCGAACGATGTCGGGAAAGATCGGCGTTTCTCGACACCGCGTCTTCGAGGGAAAGAGAGGAGCATTACTTTAAAGTTAAAATTCTAGGAGGGAAAGAGACACCACTACATAGGGGATAGAATCGCATGCATTCTAAAGCTAACTGTATTTCAAAGCGTTCCGATTTAACGTCGCTGCGTATCGCGCGATCTCGCGTAATTCGAATCCTCTGGAACGGCCGCGCAGGGTGATGTCACTTGGCAGCGCGAAGAATGAAATGTAACACAGAAACGCAGAATCTTAAAATTAGATGACGGGGAGGATGATGGATGAATGAAATGGTACAAATCATATACGTTTAAGATATATATATATATATATATATATATATATATATATACAGGGTGTCCCACTAAGGAGTGGACAGCGCGATATCTCTTAAAGTATTGTCGATAAAAATATAAAAAAAATAGGGAATTGCATGGTTCGAGGGGGCCCATTTATTAGCGCGAACGAATTTTGTTTTCGATTATTATTTTAAAAGATACGATGGTCAAGTTCGGTTTTTCAAATGGAACTATTTTTTTTGAACACCTGAGTTGATAGTGCGTTCCAAGACAAATTCAATAAGCTTTAATGTATACACTTTATTTCCACTGGTTTTTAAGATATTGCGCTTGCAAATTTACTGATTTTCACTGCAAGAAACCCCTCTGGAATGGCAAAAACCGGGGGCGGTCTTACTGGCCCCACGGGTGGCACTGCCTGTTGAAATGGATACTTACCTGCCAAAGGTCTACGCCAGAAACGGCAGGCCCAAGGGCTGGACAATTCTTTTCCGTTAGAAATGCTACTTAGGTAGGTACATCTGCGGTATCGAGAAGCGCACCGTTACTTTTATTTCGCACTTGCTTCTACGCTCGGATGGCCGGTTCTTTTGGGAGGGATGCAAGTTGGATTGGTTAAGTTAGGAGGAGTGAAAGTTGCTAGACTAAATTTCAACCATAGGGAGCAGATTGTATCAGAACCAATCGGATTTGCATCCCTCACAAAAGAACCGGCCATCCGAGCGTAGAAGCAAGTGCGAAATAAAAGTAACGATGCGCTTCTCGATACCGCAGATGTACCTACCTAAGTAGCATTTCTGACGGAAAAGAATTGTCCAGCCTTTGGGCCTGCCATTTCTGGCGTAGACCTTTGGCAGGTAAGTATCCATTTCAACAGGCAGTGCCACCCGTGGGGCCAGTAAGACCGCCCCCGGTTTTTGCCATTCCAGAGGGGTTTCTTGCAGTGAAAATCAGTAAATTTGCAAGCGCAATATCTTAAAAACCAGTGGAAATAAAGTGTATACATTAAAGCTTATTGAATTTGTCTTGGAACGCACTATCAACTCAGGTGTTCAAAAAAAATAGTTCCATTTGAAAAACCGAACTTGACCATCGTATCTTTTAAAATAATAATCGAAAACAAAATTCGTTCGCGCTAATAAATGGGCCCCCTCGAACCATGCAATTCCCTATTTTTTTTATATTTTTATCGACAATACTTTAAGAGATATCGCGCTGTCCACTCCTTAGTGGGACACCCTGTATATATATATATATTGTTACAAATCATAAAAGAATATAATTTAACATTTTTTACTACGAGCATCATGCACAATATAATTGATTGCACATGCTAACAATTCACAATCAATCAATGAATGCTGTTCGAAGTGTTCGCTTTCAGAAATTAATTTTACATAATCTGTTGGCGCGGTAGCGCTACGTAGAACGTCTACGAAAGTGGCATATTTACTGCTTACAGAGTACATATTTTCAGTTAGCCACGTATACATATGTTCAATGCAATGATTGTACGCGAATAATTTACACATCGTGGCTTCAGTCATATATATGACAACGCGATTATCGGTGATTTTAATAAGTTGATCATCATGCATACGCGTGAACTCTAGTCGTAAATGATCAATTATAATGTGAGTTTGGGGCGATGTTGCGTTGCTGCGTAATCGTTGGAGTATGTCCACCTCGTTTTGTAGCAGGAGCTTCCACGTAGACATTGAAAAGCTTAACTCGCTACCTTTATTGTCGGCTATGGCGATCTCAACGTGACACAAATCCATACCAATGCGAATTCCTATAGTTAGACGTTTATAAGCTGTTGCAGTCAGTGGATAATCACGCCCCAGGATCCGTACGATTGATGGTTTCGATGTTTTCATCGTTTTTAGCGATACGGATCCAGAACTGTAAGAAACAAGTACATGAAATTGATACTTCGGTCGTTTGCGTTTACAGTGAATGAAGTAAATGAAAAGTGTATAGTAACGTGTACATACCTCATATTGGATTGTTGATGATGATGTAGTTGTTGCTGCTGTTGTTCACATTTATTTGGAAACCCACCATCGTTGCCGGCTGCGCAGGATGAATCGTTTAAGCTGTGTTTGTACATTTTGATGTGCACTATATTTTTTACGGAGTACCGTCTGTTCCGTCAAAGTCACTGAGGCTACTGAGCGATTGATGGAATAGCGTCCAAGAGCTCGGCTTAAATAGAGGAGCAATTGCCTCCCCCACCACAGCATTTTATTTTAAAGCTACCAATTTTTCCATAATGTTTTCCAATCTTAACATCGCAGCATATCGCGCGATTGTATGTAATTTGAGCCCCACCTTCAAGGATAAAAGTCTCGACACGTGTTGAATGTAATATAATATCTGTGAAAGCGCCGAATCTTAGAATTATGCGGCGTCAGCAGAAACTGTGTCGGATGATTTTGCGCGCTAATTCGTCATACGCGCGAATCATAGAAAGAATTATGCTGTATCGGTAGAAACCGCACAGAACCATGCTGGGACGGATCGTCGTTTTTGCACGCGGTGCATTCGAGGGAGGGGGTACGCCAAAAGAGTTAGACAGAGATACCAAACCATGGTATCAGTCTTAAAAAGCGCACTCTAAACTGCACAAAGCCTCAAATCGTTGCAACGTGTTGCGAGGAAAAGACATATTTCATTTACAACCATGGGAGAATTCGCACAAGTAGAACGCCAATTGTTGGATCAATCTGCGCGATTGATTTCACAGGAAGAATACCTCGCGTGGGAAGAACGGTGCAACGAGTGCATCGAATCGTTGGAAGAACACAGCCGAGTGAAACGCCCGCGATTATCGATCGGTGTTCAGCAATCGCTGGTTGCTCGAATCGCTCATCTCGAAGGACTAAAATATTCGTTGCGCGGACGTTTCGTGCATGAAGGTGCTGGACATTCGAACACAGGACTTTTGTGGCGCGAAATAGGCACTGCGTTCGATACCCGCGTATTAACTGGTGCAGTGTTAAATTCGAACTATATCGAGCCGCGCAACTTCCTCGAGGATGCGGGGACCATTGTGCTGGAGTATGTACGAGGCGCCTTGAGGAAACATCAGAACCTCAAAGTGAACACTGTGTTCAACGGCGAATTTATGGCGGGGGACAAACATGCTTGCAAAAGCATCAATACCCGGAACTGCGAACTCTTCGGTACATGTGATCTACAGGAGTGGTACCAACGATGCGTCATCGAACCCACCCTGGCATCGTTGGAAGAGTTTCAGGAACGCGATAGTGGATGGGCATTGATGAGGATTCTCAACCTAACCGTCAACGTTAATAAGTACAATCCGCTGCGCGCAGGGTGCCACTTCAAGTTGCCACGGGAAATATTGATGAAGAAAGCGACAATTAGCGTGCGATCCGAGGATAACGCCTGCTTCGCGCGAGCAGTGGTCGCAGCTCTCCATCCCGCCGAAAGAAACCCTCATCGACCAAGTTCGTATCCACATTATACATTGGTGCTAAATCTCCAAGACATTGAGTTTCCAATGTCCCTAGAGCAGCTTGGGAAGTTTGAGCGGCAGAACGGCATCTCCGTCAACGTGTACACCTTCGGGATGGAGAAAGGATCGACGGTCTTTCCGCTGCGTCTCACCAGCCAAAAGAGGGATCGACACGTCAATCTGCTCTACACGCCGAATCATGAGCACGGCGATGTAGGGCACTTTGTGCTGATCAAGGACTTATCCCGACTGGTGAGCATGCAGTTGAGCAGGCACAGAGAAAAAAAATTCATCTGCGATCGGTATGTACATAAACTTATGAAACGTTGAAAAATATCGTTGAAAAAAATTAAATAAAAAAATTTTTGATTTTTTGCAGATGCATGCACTACTTTGGATCTGCCGAGAAGTTGGAGGCCCATTCGCTGGACTGCGGGCAAATGAATGATTGCGCCATCCTGTTGCCCAGCGTAGGAAACAATCTGCTCAAATTCAGCAACCACTGTATGAAGGAGCGGCTCCCCTTCGTGGTGTACGCCGATCTTGAGTGCATCATTGAAAAAACAGAGGACAATCACCGAATGGGTGAAATGGATAGTAAATTGCGCGCGTATCAACACCATAAAGTGCACAGCATTGCATATTATATGCATTGCTCGTACGATACATCACTGTCGACGTATCGATGTCGCCGCGACGCGGATTGTGTTTCATGGTTCGTCAACGAACTGGAAAATTTTGCAAACTTCGCCAAACCCATTCTGACCAACAATGTTCCCATGCTTGATTTAACTCCCGAACAATGGGCGACATTTCGCGAAGTAACACACTGTCATATTTGCGAAGAACCATTCAAGGCTGAAGATGTACGAGTTCGCGATCATTGCCATCTATCCGGACGCTTTAGAGGCCCAGCACATTCGGAGTGCAATTTAAATTATAAAAATGCGTTTTACATCCCCATAGTTTTCCATAATTTATCCGGCTACGATTCGCATTTCATTATCGAGGAAATAGCTACCGCTTTCGAAGGCAGCGTTGACGTATTGCCCATAACGAAAGAAAAGTACATTTCATTCATAAAAAATGTTGAAGATACGGCTGACTCAGACTCGCGAAAATATATTAAATTGCGATTCATCGATTCGTACAAATTTCTCAATACCAGTCTCGACAAATTAGCATCTTTTCTTAGCGCGGATAAATTAAAAATTTTACGATCCGAATTTGAAACATTATCCATCGAAGATTTCAATTTATTGACGCGAAAGGGTGTATTTCCATACGAATACCTTGATTGCGCGAACAAGCTGCAGGATCCATGCTTACCACCGCGCGAGTCATTCTACAGTTCGTTAACGGGTGAGACTGTATCCAAGAGCGATTACGCGCACGCCGAGATTGTCTGGCAGCGTTTCGGGATTAGAACTTTGGGCGAATACAGGGACTTGTATTTGAAAACAGATGTCTTGTTATTGGCAGATATTTTTGAAAATTTTCGCGAAAGTTGTATCAAGAGTTACGGATTAGATTCAGCGCATTATTATACTTTACCTGGCTTTACGTGGGATGCCATGCTAAAACATACCAAAATTACATTCGAATTGCTCACAGACATTGATATGATCATGTTTATCGAACGCGGTATACGTGGCGGTTTAAGCCAATGTTCCGGAAGATACGCACACGCCAATAACAAGTACATGTCATCTTACAACCCATCGGAACAGTCATCGTACTTGATGTACTTTGACGTGAACAATTTGTACGGATGGGCAATGTGCCAGCCCCTACCATACGCCAAATTTCAATGGGTCGAAGATGTCGCAAATTTTGACGTGTCTTCGATCGCTGTCGATTCGCCCACGGGATACATTCTCGAGGTAGATCTGGAATATCCACAACGTCTGCACGACGCTCACGCCGATCTACCGTTCTGCCCGACGCGTGCCAAACCACCTGGCAGCAGACAGGACAAGTTACTCGCGACGGTATACGATAAGCAGCGTTACGTTATCCATTATCGCAACCTGCAGCAGTGCACGAGTCACGGTCTTCGTATTACAAAGATACACCGCGAGCTTCAATTCGCTCAATCTCCCTGGCTCCGCGATTACATCGAACTCAATACACGGTTTAGAACATGCGCGACAAACGACTTTGAAAAAAATTTGTACAAATTGATGAACAACGCAGTATTCGGTAAAACTATGGAAAATGTGCGAAATCAGGTGGACGTAAAACTTTTAACACATTGGGAAGGGCGATATGGCGCGGAGGCAATGATCGCGAAACCGAATTTCCACAGCAGAAGTGTTTTTTCGGAAAATTTAATAGCTGTTGAATTGCGAAAACTCGAGGTGAAATTCAACAAACCGATATATGTGGGTATGTGCATTCTAGACATATAAAAAATTTGTTTGTACGAATTTCATCACGAGTACATGTCTCCACTATATGGCCAAAAATGTAAAATTCTATACACAGACACTGATAGCCTCATCTATCACATTCGATGCGATGATATCTACGAGTCCATGAAACGCAATATCGATAGATTCGACACAAGCGATTATCCTACTGACAATACATATAATATGCCGCGCTTAAATAAGAAGGTTCCGGGGCTGATGAAGGACGAAAATAATGGGATGATAATGACCGAATTCGTAGGTCTTAGAGCGAAAATGTATGCACTTCGCGTAGACGGTAAAAAAGATACGAAAAAAGCGAAAGGCGTCAAGACCAACGTCATAGCCAGAACGATAACTTTCGACGACTACGCGCAGTGTTTGCAAAAGGAGATCGAAATGGTTCGCAGACAATCATGCATACGGTCTAAATTGCATAAAGTGTACACCATTTCAGAATCCAAAATCGCTCTAAGTCCATACGACGACAAGCGGTATATCGTACCCGATTCGACCGACACTCTGCCCTGGGGACATTATAAAATTCCGTTGTAAAATTCCATTATAAAAATATTATAAAAAAGAAATTTGAACTTGATGAAACTACACATCATGTTGAGACGAAGTTTTCAAATTTGCGAGCGTGTTATAGCGGTGCGATGTCGTCGATGAAACTTTAGACTCGTGCTGCGCTGTTAAAGCTATACGTGATAGTGAATATTTCGATGATAAATCTCTTGTTGATTGCGAACTGCTGGCATTTGCCTTTGAATGATATTTTCGACGGCGCCGGCAGCAAAATGTTAAATAAATTGTACACATATGTATAACATTGTATATATTGAACCATGTATTATTATTATTATTATTATTTTACAATACATTATTTTTATTTATCCAAGAATTGTGTGATTTATCAAACCCCAACCACTTGACATATACCTTATCCCCCTTTCTACGCAGCACTTTTTCCACTAGATACACATCAGGATCGGTGACGCGTTGCAGCTCGTGTTCATAGAATCCTCCGGCAACGGGTTTTCCACAGGAATCGACGAGCAGATACGTCGCGGGATTAGTTGTCTGTACTTTGGCTATCTCGAACACCTCCGTTGTCCAATTCGGCGTATAGCCTTTATCGAAGATGGTTTTAAATTTGCTCACGCGCACAAACTCGCCCAACTCGAATCTCGCTGGAGCAGCGATCTTTAGGTTGCTGTATACGGTGGCTAGCAGCTTGTCGGCGATCGCAGGGGTAACATCGCAAGGACGCATTCCGATGGTTCTATGTTTTCGCGCGTTATACTCTGCAAGTAGACGCGGTAGCGAATCGGTCCATCTATAGGTTCCATTCAGCGTAAACAGTTTCCACATATTGTTCTTCAAAGTTCGATTGAAACGTTCTACGACGGAGGCCTTCATCACCGAATACGTTGAATAATGATTAATGTCATGCTTCTTCAAGAGTTTCTGCACATCGGTGTTGTAAAATTCTTTTCCTTGATCGGTTTGCAAATTTTTCGGATATCGATCTCTAAATATCTTTGCAAACGCTTTAGTCACCTCAGCGCCACTTTTAGTCTTGAGCGGCAACGCCCATGCATACTTGCTCAACACATCGATGACGGTGAGTATGTAGTGGTGACCCTGGTTGAATCGCGAGTATGGACGCATTTCTACAATGTCAGCTTGCCACAGATCGTCGTATCCACACACTATGACGCGCCTCCGAGGAAAATGTCTTCGAGCTGGAGCGTGCAATTCCTCCACAAGTTGTAGCTTCTTGTGGCCATAGTTTTCTTCACTCATGGATTTCTTAAATGGCTGCATGTTTGATCGCAGATGTATCTTTGCCACGAATGATGCGATAATTATCGTGTACGTGCATTATGTGCTCTCCACCGCCCCAAGGAAATTCTTGACAAGTTCAACCGTCTCGCATGATTCTCCTTCGCATTGTTGCTGCGGGATAGGATTCAATGCTTGCGATATCTTTTGAACGCTGTTTTGCAACGTCAGCATATCTCTCTGAAACGCGACCAGCTTCATCTCTAATTCTTCCTGCTGCTCTCTCAAAAGTTTAATGCTCTTTTCCACATATAGTTTATTAACGGCATCTGTGTCGGCCACCGGCTGAGCTACGCGTCGTATCTTGCGCGATTTTGCATCAAAGTCGGCACCGGTCACGCAAAGAGCGTTATCACGCATATAATCGAAGCATGCCGCTCCATTGTAATAGTCCATTGTAGCTGCTCCACTCTTCTCGAGCGATACCCCAAATTTGATCGGCATCTCGACGCATACAGTGCACATCATCGGCGTGCGGTTTAATTTATAATGAGGCCTGCCTCGCGGAGTTCCTCGATAATCGATAGAATTTCGTTGTGGTGCGAGTTGTTACCCGCCTGACGCGACGCTTCCAGCAAACGCAATCGATCCACCAGCTCGTTGGGATCATCCCAGTGCACATAATCGATCTTGTTATCGTTTACCACCATGTCCTTAGACCTTTCCCCGCTTTACTGGTCAATACACGGGGTAGTAGTGGCGCAATTACATGTTTGTACTTGTATCCCTTGTTACCCAATATGGGGTTTTGTGCGTTATGACCACGTCTGTGAGCATTCGTCATCAGCAGTATACTTTTGTATTTTTGTTTATCAGCATCTGTGTATATAGCATCATCGGGAATTCTCTTGAAAATCAGTTCGTACAGACCAGGCGTTCCTCCATATCTTACACCGTCTATGATTATATTATCATCCTTGTCCATATCGAAAACCTTATCCCCCAGCATCATTCCACTACCACCAAAGTGTACACCGTACACATAATCTATGGTCGTATCCCTATCTCCAATTAGGATTGCGCTCATGTATTTTTGTCCCAGCGGACCGAAATGGTTGCGAAACGTTTCTTGCCCCTCGGATGTTTGGAGTTGCTCTCTAATAGATGCTGCAAGCGACTCATCGGCAGAAGTTTCATACACGTCTTCTTCATCATTGGTTGTGAGCTACTGTACATTGGGAAATGTATTTATTGACGCAGGAGGAACCGTGGAATCGTTTGATGCGACATTCAACCGTTTCCGCTTCGATTGAACTGGTGTGGAGGTTACGAGCGAATTTTCCAATGACATGTATGACTGTTTACTATTTCTTTTACGCGATGCGTTCCATTTCGGCCGGATTTTTGTTTTAGGCGTTAATGTTTCAATGCTCATACTCGTCGCAGGTGATATGTCAGCTTCTGTCTCAGCAGTATTTTCCACAATATGTTTTAAGGGCCCGGTACTAGCTTTAAAGTATCTTTCCAGCGCGATATCTTCATCCATCTTGTCAGTCTTCAAAGACTGATGTTTCCTGCGAATGGATTCGCTGGTTTTTGCAATTTCCATCGCTATTCTCTCGCGATCCTTAATCTCCTGACTACTAATCATCATTGTATCGCAGACGTTGCTTTCCCACCGATGTGTTGACGACGATTGAGCATCTCACGGTAGCGCAAACTCGTTAAATCCCTTTCTATAACGCCCATTGGACATCGCGCTATCTTTATCTATCACCATGAAACCATACTCCCGCTGCCAACAATTACGACACAAAGCGCAGAAATCCTCGTAAGACATATCAGTGTTTACATGATCGTTGTACACATGTTTCAAGTTGGTACCATCCTGCTTAAACAGTATCAACAGATTCGCATTGTCGCGTATAAGATGTTTGGGAATCTTTGCATACGTCTGACAGAGATAGAAGCAGTCGACGTTCGAGTGGCGTCCCATTGCAAAGTATTCCCTTATCGTATCTTGCTTGTCGCATGCCACGTCATCAAAGATAAAAATGGAATTCGGAAGCGATTCGCTCGGTGGGATGACGTCACTGTTATTTGAAAATGTAAAGTAGCCAATTTCATCTATCGCAGTCAATAAATTCTCCAAATACTTATATTTTGGCTGTTGCAACGACTTGGAATACACGTACAGGTTCTCGAAGCACACGCCGTGAGGACTTTTCAACAAGCTGACCAGCACGTTGGTCTTTCCACAATTTGATGGGCCACAAATGAGGCAGCGTATAGTGTTTGGTAGCATGCTACCGTGTCTGCGTCTCGTTTTCGGAGACATCATTTGCGATTTATCATCAAAATTAGTCACGCGTATCGCCACAGGTTGTCGCACGAATCGCATCCTCTCCGTGAACTGCGAAAAATGATTTTGATACGTCGAAGCTGCGGTGCGCTCTATTTATAGGCTCGCGCCGAAGCAAAACAGCTCATTATTCAAAATGCTTCTGATCCTGTCGGATAATTGTGATATTCGAGACCAAACCGCTGAGCAGTTGAAATATATATCAAAGATTATTCTACTGCGAGAGTTTGGCAGACACATCGATCAGTTGTGGGACAGACTCCCCAAGCATATTAAAGTCGATTCTGAGGTTCAGCAGTATCGTCGGTGCTTGGAACATTATAATCGCCCTTGGCAGCGAACGCATATCGACGGTCCAGCACCATTGATTAAAAACTGCAGCGAATGTCGTCGAAGAGAGTAAAGAAAGGTTGTGGTCTGTTAAATCGGGCGATAAACGCGTTACCTATCGAATTACATATTCCGGGATATCAGTTTTGTGGTCCAGGAACTCATCTGGCAAAACGATTGGCTAGAGGCGATCGAGGCATCAATCCGTTGGACGCAGCGTGTCGCGAACACGATATTGCATATTCGCGTAGCAACGACCTCGGTGAAAGGCACACGGCAGATAAGGTTCTCGCTGACAAAGCGCGAAAACGCATCGTTGCGCGAGACTCGACTCTGGGTGAAAGAGGTGCTGCTACAGCTGTTTGGGCAGCTATGAAAGCTAAGACGAAAATCGGAATGGGGATGAAAACAAAACCCCGCAAAAGGACTGTAAGGAGAGCATCGCAAAAGCGGATTCTTCTGGTGGCAAAACGAGGTGGCATATTACCATTTCTCCCGCTGCTAGGGGTTCTAGAATCGTTGGCCGGCAGAGCGGTGGGGATCGCCAAGGCGGTAAACGATAATAAGGCGGCGCAACATCAGCTGCAGGAACTGCAACGTCATAATCGCTCAATGGAAGGTCGCGGACTTTATCTCGCACCATACAAGCGCGGACAGGGAATATCGAATCGAAAAAAAAACGCCGAAAAGACAATAAAAATGCCCGAGGGCGTAACTACAGATGCGCAATTGGGGGAGTTGGCAAAACGTATGCGTATTCCATTCTTTAGAGGTGTTTTTATGCGCAACGCGCTACGAGCCGTAGGAGTACGTCGAAACGAGAGCGGTATCGTGAATTTGGATAATGTCGAGGGACCGGGGACTCATTGGGTGGCGTATGCGAAGAGGGGGCGTCGAGCTGTATACTTCGACAGCTTTGGCAATCTTCGGCCGCCTAAGGAATTGGTACAATATCTGGATAAAGATGTCGTGAAAATCGAATACAATCACGCGCCTTATCAGGAGTACAATCAGAGCAATTGTGGTCAACTATGTCTACGCTTTCTACAAACGATTGGTCGCAAATTTAAGGATTGACTTCTCACCACTTTGATTCAGTACGAGTCCAGTCGTACAGCTTGGAATATGTCGTTAACATTCACTCTAACCGGCAAGAGTAGCACCCTCGCGGTGAGCTACTTTCCACCCATAGATTTGAGCGATGATGATTACGAGCTTGGTCTAACAACCCTTGAAACTTACCATACAATACCCAACATCGACTCCAGCAACGATAAATTCTACTTCACCACAAACTATGAGACCAACAGCAGCGTCGACACCAGCCATGAATACATTACGATTCCCCACGGTTCATACGAATTAGACGCCATTGCCAAGTATTTGAAACAGCGATTACTCGAGCGATATCCTCAAAAACTCGATGGCACCAATGCCAACGATGGTAGCGACAGCGATGAGTAACCTATAGTGTTGCGTCCCAACAACAACACCATGAAAAGTGAGCTGTACTGCTCGTTCATTGTAGACTTTACAAAGCCCAATAACATTGGATCGTTACTGGGATTCTCGACGAATCGCGTATTAGAACCGGAACAGTGGCACGAATCGGACGATCCGATTAATATCATGAATGTGAACATTATTCGCGTAGAATGTAGCGTGACCGCTGGCGCGTACAGCAATGGGAAGCGCGTACATACCATACATGAATTTTCTCCCAGAGTACCGCCGGGATATAAGATATCGGAAACGCCCGCGCAGATCATTTACCTTCCAATCACCGCACAGGTCATTTCGGATCTAACGATACGTGTTGTGTTTCAAGACGGGCGGTTGCTTGATTTTCGAGGTGAAGAGATTACCATCAGACTGCACGTACGACGACGTCGATGATAATACATGTGGTGCAGTCGTATGAGATGCTTGTGTTGAACGACTCCAGAAACACGTTTCTTCCAAACGAAATTGTTTGCAGCAACAACAACAACAACAACAACAACAACAACAACAACAACAACAACAACAACAACAACAACTGCAACTGCAACAGCTCTGATTACGCTAAAAAGAAGAGGTTCAGTGCTGCGAACATTGCATTTTCGAAATCGCTGGGATTCATTGTACGCAATTAAGTTGAAAAATGACTGACATTCTAAGCATTGGCGCGAAGCCGACGTTTGATGATCGCATCGTCAAGCTTGAGACTCACACATACAACCCTTACGTCAACACGACGTTTGGATACAGCGATGAGATAAGAATACCTATACAGCAACAGGATTTATACACATTACCGTGTGAACGTTTCCTCTACCTGGAGGGGAAATTGACGATAAATAAGCCGAATGATGTATCACCGGTGATGTTGGGAAATAATTGCATGGCATTCATATTTGATGAGATTCGATATGAACTGAATGGTGTGGAGATTGATCGCAACAGAAACGTTGGAATAACTAGCACGCTTAAAAACTATGTATCGATGACATCTGATGAAGACAAAAATATGGAGAATGCGGGATGGGGCTTGAAACGGCACGATGAGCTAATAGTGAAAAATCATTTCAATTTTTGCATCCCGCTCAAATATTTGTTGGGATTTTGCGAGGACTACAAACGCATGGTTATTAATGCGCGTCACGAATTGATTTTAATACGATCGCGCAACGATAACAATTCTCTAATAGGATCGCCGACGTTGGAACCAGAAATTGAATTACTTAAAGTGCAATGGCGGATGCCTCACGTGACGCTGAACGACGTTAATAAGCTGTCGTTGCTACATGCTTTGGAAAGAGGACAAAACCTGAGCATTAGTTTTCGCTCGTGGGATCTGTACGAGTATCCTCTCTTACAGAGCACGACCAAGCATTCGTGGGCCGTGAAGGCAGCTGCACAGTTGGAGAAGCCGCGATACATTATCTTTGCTCTACAGACTGCTCGAAAGAATGTGATGACTGAAGATGTTACTCGATTTGACCACTGCAAATTGACCAATGTAAAACTTTTTCTCAACTCGGAATTTTACCCGTACGATGACACGAACTTGGACTTTGACAAGAATAGGCACGCCATCTTATTTAACATGTATACGCATTTTCGTAAATCGTATTACGGACATAGTTGCAACGAGGCATTATTCACCGTAGCCCAATTTTTGCAATTTGGCCCCCTCGTGGTGATTGACTGCTCGCGACAAAATGAGTCGATCAAGAATAGCACCGTGGACGTGCGCATAGAATTTGATTGTAAAGAAAACGTACCTGCAAATACTACGGCCTACTGTCTGATTCTGCACGATCGGGTGGTTGAATACAATCCGCTGACAAATGTGGTGCGCAAAATCAATTAAATTACTGCGCTACTTGTCCGCCCTCTCCTGTACCAAATTCGTACAAAATTTCATCGTGAAAATCGAGATGCTTTACGAGAAAGACTGCATTCTCCAGTCTGTCTTGGAAGCGAACGGACCTCTAAATTGTATCGATAATGGTCGTACCAACATTCGTTGACCTGCAAGGGTTCATCGTCGATGGAAGATTTGTCGCGAAGGAAGTGGCTATCCTACGAAAGGGAACAATTCTCTCGCACTATATTTTTGGGAGTTCGATGCCACAATATCTTCTTACAAAATCCGACAAATCGAGCATCCGGTGGTTGGTGGCAAAACATCATGGACTACGTTGGGAAGATGGAGACGTTCCGTACAGTATGGCTAAACAGCTAATTATGAAAGCTGTAGCCGATGCGATCGACGAGGAAGATGACACACCCCATGTCGTATACGTTAAGGGGCTGCAGAAACGCGATTGGCTCATGGATTTCCTCGATGAAAATACGAGAGCGGACGTGATCATCGAGACGCTAGACATTGACTACGAGGATATCAAATCCCTAAATAAGCTAAACGTAGTTAATACTCTGCGATGTGGCAGACACGCAAAGCACTGTGCCATGCAAAATGTATTTAAAATATTCAACTGGTGGTCTAAACGCCAGAGGGAAATACACAAATAAAATATAATCAATTTTTAATGCATAACTGTTTTTTTCTTCACCCTCCTCAACCTCCAACCTTCTGCATGTACGCTAGATTAAGACGATAGTTGTAATTATGTACAAGTAGTAGTACGATTCATGATCAACGCGGTATGATAGACGTTCGATAGATGTTCAAGTGGTCTGATAGACGTTCGATAGATGTTCAAGTGGTCTGATAGACGTTCGATAGATGTTCCGAGTGGTACGATAGATGTTCAAAGTGGTATGGTAGACGTTCGATACCCGTTCGATAGATGTTCAAAGTGGTACGATAGACGTTCAATACACGTTCAAAGCGGTTCGATACATGTTCGATACCCGTTCGATAGATGTTCAAAGTGGTACGTTATGTGTTCAAAGTGATTCGATACACGGTTGATATGCGATCAAAGTGATGCGATTCACGTTTGATACATGTTCAATACATGTTCGATAGATGTTCAGAGTGGTATGATAGGTGTTCAAAGTGGTTCGATACATGTTCAATACGTGATCAGAGTGGTATGGTCTAGTCGAATGATGTGCCCAAAGAAGAAGGGAAAGAAGATGCGTGTGAATAAAGAGAGGACGGTCAGTGAAGAAGAAGATAAGTACATGGAGGAGGATGGTCAGCGAAAATGCAGGTGGCCTGTGATGAAGATGGCGAAGAACAAAGGCATCCTACTTTGCAAAGCTATGCATTTCTCGATTTCATCATAGGAGGGGGTTTTGACGTGCGAGAGCCAGGAGATGCATCGAGATCAGTTGCATTCAAATCGCGAAGGTGTCACAGTGCTTTGCGAGCGACATTTTTATATAAAAAAAAATGGGATTGAACAGAATTGCTCCAGAGTGCGATCCCGCGCAGAGCCGAGAGAATCCTGAGGTATGTACTTCGCAATATTTTTGACATTTATCACGTTTAACCATTTATACCGAGTGAGATTAAAATCAGACGGTTGTGCCAATATTATATATCGTGGGTTTCTATGTTCCAGAACTCGCCACCACCGTCACCCCCGAGGGTACAAGCTGGACCATCGCCGCCGCCATCACCCCCGTCGCCGAGGGTGTGGTCACCGGATTGGGGCTCGCCGCAGCCATCACCGTCGCCGTCGCCGCCACCTTCACCCCCGCTGCAAGTATGTAATACTTTGCATTTTTTTTTTGCGTTTGATATTTAATATGTTTTGTATAAATATAATATCAATTTTTTGTGTGTTCTAGAATTTATATTTTATGATGAATGCGCGGGTGGTGGAGGATGAGGCACCGGCGCTGGCCGAGGAGAATGCGGCGGGCCCCACGAGGGCGGTTAGGCTGCGGCAGCCCCGGCTTCACCACCGCGGTCGCCGCACTAGTTTTATTCTTATTCTTATTCTATATTTTTATATTTATGTTTTTTTTTATTCTATATTTTTTATATTTATATTTATATTCTTTTTTTTTATATTTATTATTATTTAATTGTATTTTATATTCTTCTTTTTTTATATATTCTATTATTATTATATTCTATATTCTATATTCTATATTCTATATTCTATATTATTATTTGTAACAATATATATATTTCTTAAACGTATATTATTTCTCAATTTTATTTACCCGTGTTCCTCCTCCCACGGCCTAATTTTTAAGATTTGTTGACGCTGCATAATTCTTATATGTGTGAGCAATTTTAGTTTACATAATTCCACTATTTTATTAGATCGAGTTAATAAATATAATAATTTCTATACATATGCAAAGAATTTTATTTTATTTTTATGCAATAATTCCGCTATTTATAAGAACGAGTTAATAAATACAATAATTTTTTATTTTACAATGGTATTCTAAAGACGCGGTGTCGAGAAACGCCGATCTTTCCCGACATCGTTCGAAACAATTTCTGATAAAATTTCTCATAAAAATAAATTATTATACGTCGACGTTGTGCGTGCGTGCGTGCGTGCGTGCGTGCGTGCGTGCGTGCGTGCGTGCGTGTGTGTGTGTGTGTGTGTGTGTGTGTGTGTGTGTGTGTGTGACGCTCCGTTGGTTTCGCTATATGTACCATTCGGAAAAGACTAATGTCAGAGACGGCGTTTGGGGGAGTTGGTTAGGCGGCTGACTCGTACCGCGGAGGTCTTGGGTTCGAGCCCCGTCGCCCCGAGAAGTTTTTTCATTTATATTAATATCATAAAATTAATATTTCCTTCCTTACCGACAGTCTGTTGTACCACGCTCCAGAGTAGCACCTTCCTTACCGACAGTCTGTACCACGCTCCAGAGTAGCGCACCGTCACCCCGCGGTTCCTCCTCCTCCTCCTCGATGATACCCCCCACCACTCCGCCATCTCTATGACGTCATCCGCCGCCAGCCCGCCGACAAAAAACAAATTTTCAAATTTGAGTTTCAAGGTCATGACCATGACCTTGAAACTCAAATTTGAATTAGAATCCCCATTGCCCTACTACTGAATCACTTTTACCAAGTGAATATAAAATCACTGAAATTAGTGCTGAAATAAAGATGCAAGGGTTGTTGAATCAGATAGCTTCATCGATTCTTGAATTAATACCACACAGAAATTTTAAATCATTGACACTTTTAGTGAAATGCGGCTTCGATGGAAGTTCGGGGCATAGCCGGTACAAACAAATGTTTTCAGATCCTCCTTTAACAGACAAATTTATGTTTTTCGAAGCTATGATACCCATTCATATGGAGGATAATGATAAAAAATGTATAATATGGGAAAATGAAACTCCCTCATCTACGTTGTTATGCAGACCTCTTGAGTTTCTATTTACCAAAGAATTGTCAGCTCTAGTTGAACAGGAATACGATAATTTAAAAAAAGCCATATTACATTTGAGTTCTACTACTATTGGCAACAACGACGCTATAGTAATTATTTTTGACGTACGTTTTACAATGATGGAGGGCAGCATATGCAATATCATAGTAAAGGCAAATTCCACTCAAGTTTGCTATATCTGTGGTGCAAAACCAAGGGAAATGAACACTGCTGCAGTTTTTAATAAAACCTCAAATGAAGGGATGTATCAGTATGGACTAATCATCTCTTCATCTATGGATCAGATGTTTCGAAAATATACTTCATATTCCATATAGATTACCTTTCCTGGAAGGAAGAGCCTTCCCCTTCCATCGATCGCGAGTCGAGGGAAGGGGTGTTGATCGCTGCTCCACATGAGTCAGCGGGCCGAGCCACAAATCGCCTAATTGTTGAAGGTTCTGGAAGATGGCGCAAGAATGCATCATTTTTTGAACATTAATAGCTATGCTGAAAGTTGCATTTGGCAACACTAATGACGCCAATATGTTCGCAGATTTTTTAAACATCCTACAACTAGTTGAGACTTAACAGGTGTTAATTATGAACTAATATACAGTATTTCCTCGTTAGTGGCTCGCTGGCGGGGACCGGCGTTGAGCCTGTATCATGAACAGAGCTCTAATTCCGAGTGTTCGTTTCTCGCTTCTTTCTGACCGAAGTGGGGAGCGAGATGGAACACTGCGTGCGCGACGAGCGTGCGCGATGGTCCCAAGCGCTTACCGTCAGCACGAATACCGCTTCGCAAAATCTTGACACAGGCCCGACTCAAGTCTTTTTTGCGCCCTAGGCGAACTTGTCAAATGGCGCCTTTTATTATAATACATTTATTTGAGTTTATTGATGACCTTACTCTGAATTTTTATTCGTAATTTAAAATATTTGCAGTACAATTTGTAAAATTTTATTTTAAAGTATATTTTCAGCAATATCAGCAATGAAAATCAACAAGAGGTGCAAAATGGTAATTTCTTTATTTTCATTATTTAATAACACTTAACTTTAGTAACAAGAACAATAACAATAATATTAATACTACCTAGGACTACGATTATATGTTTTTTGTGTTTTTTCTTGTAGTTATGCTAATTAATGCTCTGTGTGTGTGTGTGTGTGTGTGTGTGTGTGTGTGTGTGTGTGTCCTCGATGGTCAAACATGCGATACGGTCTGAAAAATTGAAGGATCACCTGTTTTACGTTATGTTTCTCTGTAAAACCCTTTCTTTTGTTCTCGCGGCTTTTGAACACTTGTTGCACGTTTTTTTTTTTAGTTCAACGTCATTTTAGTAAAAAGAAAAGATTTCAAAAATTTAAAAAAAAAATTATACCCAAACTCTTCGCAATGACGAAAACTGTACTTCAATAACTGGCATTAGCACCATCCAAAGCGCGCCACAAGTTGGCGCATGCGCGGTCGGACCTACGCTCACTGCGCATGCGCCAACACATCAAGACGAGACGCCGCGCCACAGCTACTCACGTTACACCTTGCGACATAACATTAGACTTTTAGCGAACTTCCTTTTTTGCATCGAGTTATGCCCCGGCGTCACCTAACTGAGTTCGAAGTCGCTCGGCTTGTGACTCTGTTGGAAGAGGGCCACAGCCAGCGACACGTTGCCAATTCCTTTGGTGTTAGTCCGTCGGTTGTCAACCGTCTGTATGCTCGATTTCGAGAGACTGGACTGTACTCTCGCAGAACAGGGCAAGGGCGCAGACGTGCGATAAGTTCTCGAGAGAATAGAAGGATTACGCGACAAGCTCTTCGGGAGCCAATCGTCACTGCACGCGTTATTGCAGGACAATTTATGAACCGCAGACATAATCCGCCACGTCCGATCTCCAATAGTACTATCAGACGTCGATTGAGGGACATTGGCTTGCGTTCAAGGCGTCCAGTGCGAGTCCCGTTGCTCACTCGCACACATCAACGGCAGCGTTTGGCATACGCTCGCCATTACGTGCACTGGGGCCAGCGACAATGGGCAAATGTCCTTTTTACTGACGAGTCCCGATTTTGCCTCCACGGGAATGATCAACGGGTTCGGGTCTGGCGTCGTCGTGGTGAACGCCATAATGCCAACCATACAAGGCCTGTTGTTGCGTTCAATGGTGGATTAGTTATGGTTTGGGCCGGGGTAACGCGGTACTCACGTACCCCATTAATTGTGCTCCCACCTGGTGGGCTGACCGCTGCGCGGTACGTGGACGAGATTCTGCGTCCCGTTGTACTCCCCCTGCGTCAACGTATGGGGAACCGCTTCGTCCTTATGCAGGATAATGCAAGGGCGCATACAGCACGCCATACGCTACGATTTCTGCGGCAAAATCGGATATCAGTTCTTGGCCATTCAGCAGTGAGCCCAGATCTGAATCCGATTGAGCACGTTTGGGACATTCTTGGGCGACGTTTGCGACAACAGTACCCGAACCTGGCAAATTTGGGACAATTAGCAGACGCTCTCCGCCAAATTTGGCAGAGCATTCCCCAAAGGCAAATCCGCAACTGCATTAGCATGTGCATCCGATTGAGGGAAGTCCTCATGCGGAGAGGGGGCAACACACATTATTAGACCACACACAAATACACACAGACATATACAACGCGCGCACGTGCTCTCACACACACACGCATCGGAGAGTGAGTTTGGAGTCAGAAAATACTGCGGGAGTGACGAACCGCAGGGTCTCATCCCTACATGCTGACGCACATACAATAAAGTGTAAATCCGACCGCGCATGCGCCAACTCGTGGCGCGCTTTGGATGGTGCTAATGCCAGTTATTGAAGTACAGTTTTCGTCATTGCGAAGAGTTTGGGTATAATTTTTTTTTTAAATTTTTTAAATCTTTTCTTTTTACTAAAATGACGTTGAACTAAAAAAAAACGTGCAACAAGTGTTCAAAAGCCGCGAGAACAAAAGAAAGGGTTTTACAGAGAAACATAACGTAAAACAGGTGATCCTTCAATTTTTCAGACCGTATCGCATGTTTGACCATCGAGGACATACGGAAAAAAAATCTGATCGGTCCGGCCTTTTGCACAGTGTTTAAGGGGTAGTTTCACCTCAGAAAAAACGTGGACACTTGAATGATTCCATGATTTTCCTTGAAGTGGCATCATGTTTTCTAGAAAATGGTAAATATGCAATTTTTGGGATCATTTTAAAATTAATTTAATACGGTTAAAAAACATGTCATTCAATTGGCAACTAAAGGTTCTGAAAGGAAACTGTCTTAGCTTTACAAAACACTCATGAACAATGCTCTACGATCATGCGTTAGCAAGTTATAGGCGTTCAAAGTAGAAAGTTCCTTTTTCGTTTTGATAGCGAATAACTCGGTCAAAAAAAAATCATACAACAAAATAAAAAAAGTAAATTAAAGAGAAATGTTTGCTCTATAAGAGCCCTCCATTGGATTTATCTGAAAAAAATTTTTTTGGCCCGTGCATACGTCCAAACTAGGCAAAAATATCTGAAACTTCGTTTCCTGCGCTTTATCTTGATAAAACAGTATCATAATGGACGAAGAAAAAAAATTGAGTACTTGATTCAAAAACTAGAAACTTCAAGCTTTAAAATGCGTTTTTTAAATATTTTTTGCGATCATTTTTCGCAGAGATACAGCCATTTGAAAATGACCAAAATTTTTGGGAAATTATAGTGTTCCCTTAATTTTGACGCGGAGTGTATATATATATACAGGGTGTCCCAAAAATGTCGGAGTTCCTTGAAAGGGGTAACTCAGGGGGTGATTTGAAACAATTTTTTCCTTAGCGAAAATATTGTCCAAAACTTCGTTAACGAGATATTAACAAAAACCCCCGACCAATCGGAGCGCGCGCCTTCTGCCCGAGCACCCGTTGTAGCGTTGGCTACGCGGTAGTCGGCTGCGCTTGTACTACGAAGGTACGAACAAGCAAGTCGGCATGCATCGAAGGAAACCGCGTTACACAGTTTTTTTTTTATAGCAGAATCTTAAATAATAATTGTTTGAAGTGAGAGAACAAGAAATACGTAAATTTCATTTTCAAATAAGGCATAAACGAAAAGGTAATGTAACAGAAAATGTACAACAAGTGATCGTAATTCGTTATTGAGGTAAAAATCCGTAGTTTAATTACGGCCAACATAACTAAATTTAAAAAATAATATTAGGTGTATGAATAAAGTCAGTCCGATTGGATTTACATAATCAGTATAAAGCAACCGAATTTCTATCGCAGTGATATTCGTAAGCTACCAGAAAAATGGCTAAAGGTAATTAACAATAATGGAAATTATTTCGATGGTTGAGTTGTTTTCATACTTTTTAAATCAAACTGTTATTGAACCCTAAAATCGAACAGAATTTATTTCTACACCTAATAATCACCAATAAATTAAATAACTCTCACGCCTACGAGCATTCCTTTCCTTCCTTTCCTTCCTTTACGGAAACCTGTGTCACTAAGTAGGTCACTGTGCCGATCCTGGTCATCGGTGGACGAAAAGATTTATGGAAGGGTTGCGCCCACTGCTCAGCTGATCGCAGGTATACGAAACCACCCGAAGGTAAGGATCGCAACGTCAAGTGCGTCTGGGTTAATGTAGCGAATATTCACTTCACTGCACGGCCACTAATACTGATCACTTAATTTACTTTTCATGGAACGTGTTGTTCCTACGTTATAAAATTAGTGACCCCGAAAGGGGCCGATTACTGTTAGTTGAGCAGGTGCTTGATGTGACCACCCTCAGCGTCTATGCACGCCTTGCGGCATCATTGAC
This sequence comes from Andrena cerasifolii, assembly GCF_050908995.1. Lineage (NCBI taxonomy): Eukaryota > Metazoa > Arthropoda > Insecta > Hymenoptera > Andrenidae > Andrena > Andrena cerasifolii. Next base: position 720,069 of record NC_135121.1, on the reverse strand, counting down.
TCCGTTGAGAATAATCTTGACACCAAACGCCGAATCGTACCCTCGCTTGGGGTTTGGATGTGCGGGTATTCCCGTGCAAACGCTCGCACAGTAGCACTTGCGTATCCGTTGTTCCGGGCGTACACCCAGAACAACGCGTAATATTCTTGAGCGGTTAACATTTCTGGGACGAGATTGCTAGCTGACTGACCGGATTTTTTCCAAGCAACTTCCTCTACCCCCAAGTAGTTTCTCTCGTTCCATTATGAATTAACTCCCACCAGGACAAGAGGTTTTAGGTAAAAAGAAGCCAGCACATTTTCGAAATATACGTGCTTTGCAGAAGTGCAACGAACGACCCATCCTACACTTTCACAAAAGCTCGCGCTCCGTCCTTTTACTGCCAATGTACCCGTTGCTTCGAGATACACAGCAGACACCACGTGTTTCGGTTCGACAGAGCCCGAAAAGAATAGAAACAGAAAGTCTTTGAGTTGCTATAAAGGAGCAAAGGCATACCATTCCTGTTTCCGTTTTCCGGTACCCTGAGTTCACGTCTGCTACGAGGCGTAACCAGCTAAACCACAAATTACCCAAAACAAATCGATCTCTACCGCCGACTCGCAGGACAATACTGTCATAAACCGCGACCCTGGCGAAATGCTTTGGCCCATCAGCCTGATTAATTTTAAATACGTCTCGCGGAGAGACACAGGAAGAAAGGGGGTAACTCGCTGACTGCGCGTAGTCCCACCTCCTTCGTCCTTCCTTCCAATTAAAGGCAGATCCCTTATCTCTAGAGTATAAGCACGCGCTCGAATTTCAAAACAAAAGCACACGTCGACGTATTCCGTGCGAGAAAAGGTGGGCATGAAGTCCGATTGGTCGTAACCTAAAAAAATCTGCCCTGCATCCCTCCCAAACGGCCACTGTTTTGAAGAGGCCTTCTTCACAGCCATGTCTCCTCCACAAGGCACACCAATATAAACACGCCCTGGAATTCTAAAACAAAGTACGCGTCCGATTGGTCCTAATCTAACCAATCTGCCCTGCATCCCTCTGAAGCGGCCGCTGTCTTGAAGAGGCCATCTTCACAGCAATATCTCTTCTCCGAAGCCCACCTTCTCTCGCACGGAATACGTCGACGCGTGCTTTTGTTTTGAAATTGAAGCGCGTGTTTATACTGGTGGGCCTTGGGGAGGAGACATGGCTGTGAAGAAGTCCTCTTCAAAACAGTGGCCGTTTGGGAGGAATGCAGGGCAGATTGGTTAGGTTACGACCAATCGGAATTCATGCCCACCTTTTCTCGCACGGAATACGTCAACGCGTGCTTTTGTTTTGTAATTCTAGCGCGTGCTTATACTCGAGAGATAAGGGATCTGTCTTTAATTTGAAGGAAACACGAAGCAGGCGGGACTACGCGCAGTAAACGAGTTACCCCCTTTCTTCCTGTATCTCTCCGCGAGGCTTATTGCTAGTTCCCAAAAATTAATCAGGCTGGTCGAACAAAGCATTTCGCCAGGTTCGCGGTTTATGACAGTATTGTCCTGCGAGTCGGCGGTAGAGAACGATTTGTTTTGGGTAATTTATGGTTTAGCTGGTTACGCCTCGTAGCAGATGTGAACTCAGGGTATCGGAAAACGGAAACAGGAATGGTATGCCTTTTCTCCTTTATAGCAACTCAAAGACTTTCTGTTTCTATTCTTTTCGGGCCCTGTCGAACCGAAACACGTGGTGTCTGCTGTGTATCTCGAAGCAACGGGTACATTGGCAGTAAAAGGACGGAGCGCGGGCTTTTGTGAAAGTGTAGGATGGGTCGTTCGTTGCACTTCTGCAAAGCACGTGTATTTCGAAAATGTGCTGGCTTCTTTTTACCTAAAACCTCTTGTCCTGGTGGGAGTTAATTCATAATGGAACGAGAGAAACTACTTGGGGGTAGAGAAAGTTGCTTGGAAAAAATCCTGTCAGTCAGCTAGCAATCTCGTCCCAGAAATCTTCACCGCTCAAGAATGCGATGTTCTGGATGTACGCCTGGAACAACGGAGACGCAAGTGCTACTGTGCGAGCGTTTGAACGGGAATACCCGCGCATCCAAACCCCAAGCGAGGTTACGATTCGGCGTTTGGCGTCAAGATTATTCTCAACGGAGTCAATGATGCCGTAGGCGTGAGTGTTATTTAATTTATTGGTGATTATTAGGTGTAGAAATAACCATCGAAATAATTTCCATTATTGTTAATTACCTTTTGCCATTTTTCTGGTAGCTTACGAATATCACTGCGATAGAAATTCGGTTGCTTTATACTGATTATGTAAATCCAAACGGACTGACTTTATTCATACACCTAATATTATTTTTTAAATTTAGTTATGTTGGCCGTAATTAAACTACGGATTTTTACCTCAATAACGAATTACGATCACTTGTTGTACATTTTCTGTTACATTACCTTTTCGTTTATGCCTTATTTGAAAATGAAATTTACGTATTTCTTGTTCTCTCACTTCAAACAATTATTATTTAAGATTCTGCTATAAAAAAAACTGTGTAACGCGGTTTCCTTCGATGCATGCCGACTTGCTTGTTCGTACCTTCGTAGTACAAGTGCAGCCGCCTACCGCGTAGCCAACGCTACAACGGGAGCTCGGGCGGATGGCGCGCGCTCTGATTGGTCGGGGGTTTTTGTTAATATCTCGTTAACGAAGCTTTGGACAATATTTTCGCTAAGGAAAACGTTGTTTCAAGTCACCCCCTGAGTTACTCCTTTCAAGGAACTCCGACATTTTGAGGACACCCTGTATATATATATGTATTGCAAAGCACGGCCGCTGCCGTTTCCTGAGCGAGCTCGTTGCCTTCGTAGAAACAAGATTCTATAGTTCAAAATGGATAGTCCAGAGGTGTACGAGTATCTTCTATACACTGGAGATACGCCGATGCCGTCTCCGGAGCGAGCTGAATCTCACTGGTTGAAACTTCAGCTTCCTCTAGAGCTGAACATTCATTGACTAAGAGCGTGGTTTCCAATGTAGCTTTGAACGCCCGCTATGCTGCGCCCTCCTTCTTTTTTACCGGAAAATTGGCGGGCTGGCGCATGCGCAGTACGTCGTTATTCACTATTTCGCATTTTACTCGTTTATTATATATTGTTTTGTTTTACGCTTTCATCAGTATTTCTATTTAATTATTTCTAATGTTTCTATAACATTTATTCCTTTAATATTCGCTTATATCGTAAATTATGTATAAAACTATTTATGATGCTTATGCGTGGTAACATAGATTGGCTTTGTGGTAATGGAGTGCAGTTCTACTTTATCGACGGTCGGTAACGCTGGGTTGGTGTCCCCGTGGAACGTTACACTTCGTATGCACCAGCCTGGCGTCCTTTGACCAAATTGGCCCTGCACCCTTACGTATGCAAATAATTTGCAACGTAGATCCGCATCTGTAACTTTTCTTCTACCTTGCGTCTGTCTTATGTCTGCCTGCTCCTGTGAACTTAGAAATGTGTCTGAAAAAATTAAAGGGTAAATTAAATTTATTATTTCCTTCGCCACTTTCATGGGAATCTTTCGGCGGCGTCGATCTACTCGCGTGATCGTATGATCCGCGAGGAACAGTGTCATTGCAGACAGTTTTGACACAGTAAGTGGTCCTGCGCTTTACAGCGTGGTGCGACACCAAATCGTTCAAATTTATTATTTCCTTTTTCACTTTCATGGGAATCTTACGGCACACAGTGGGCCGGATTCACTTATGTTGCGCCATTTGGGTCTTTTTTTAACACATCGGAATGACATTGATACCAAAAAATAGGAAAAAATTATTCCTTTCTAATGATGCATAATATAATATTTTTGACATTTATTTATTTATTTTTCATTTTTTTAAACAAAATTTTGAGAAAAAAAATTTTGAAAACTATTCATTTGGTACTTTATTTAATGCCCTTTTTAGTGATTATAGGGAATGTTGGGGAAACTTTCAAGTTATAAGGAAAAGTCGAACAATAAAGGAATGCGGTCAAATATCGTTTTGTTTAAATTGAAGGCGAATCCTTTGCGCTAAACATCATCTTCTATTAGTAATTAATGTAAACAATTTATTAAAAAATAATTCTGAAAACAGTCAGTAAAATTGCGACATTTCTTAAAATTGACAAGGAATATCTTTCAAGTCCCAACGAGTCCCGTATTTTTACAAGGGGAATCTTTTCAGTGCACCTTCCTCTATACAATCACGCAAGAATCACTTCCACCTTCGTCCGGTTTCGAGAAATATTTCGGTTTGAACTCATCAGCGTCGCGTTCTTTTCTTCACGTTCATGCGACGACATGTTTTTATAACACTTGAGTCCTACAAAATATCATAATGAAATTGGAACTGAAAATTAAAAAAATAATTCTCTTTCAATGATATATAACGTAATATGTACCAGTAAAGGACGGGCGTCCCTTCTTTCATTGGAGTATAAGTTCTGCAGCTTCTGGGTCTAATGTTTTCGGTTTTTTGTTGCTCGATTTTGTTCTTGCGGTAGACATGTATGGATCTGACGTTAAAAGCAACTTGAAAAATGTATCTTCTATTTCTATTTCTATATTTTTTTAAATCTTTGTGTCTCGTTTCCAGTGCCTCTTCAGATAACTGACCGATCGGATGTAGTGCATTTTTCACTATATCTGCTCCATGGAATTTATGTACTGAAGCTGGCATATAATACCAGCCATAATTGTTTACAAAGCACCTTGCTGTCTCTAGCGCATATTTTTGAAATTTTGTAGGATATATTTTCTGTGATGATGAAATTACTTGAAGTATTACATGAAACCGTTTTATTAATGTGACATCAATTTCAGTTATTTCTGCGGAAATTTCGGCGTTCGTAAAAAATCGTCGGGCAGTATTGCCATCGTTAGAGGACCCCCATCCTTGCTTTACAAAGTCAACGAGTAGTCCCAGTTTTTGTCTAAATAGCTGTTGAATTTTCTCCTTCCTTTGAGCTTTCAGCTTCTTCATTTCTGCTGTGGTTGCTGCCCATTTTTTAAATGGCATATTGTGGGATACATGTAATAGGCATTCGAAGCAACGAATCCATGCATGAAGGGATGAAATGCCAAATGATTAATTGTCGGTGTTGCACGGTTTGGTTTGTACTAGTTCCAAGTTGTTCATTTGTAATGGCTTTGCGTAGCAAATATAGCAACGCATCGCAGATGTGGTACCCGTTGCGGTATTACATATTTTATTGTCAACCATTGTGAGCACCATAGCATATTCTATTTCCACATTGTTTATGGTATTGTATTTTAAGTTTTCTATTTCAGTCTTAATTGAATTTATTTCTGACTATAATCTCTACAGTTTCTTTTACGTAGTGAAATTTTATTGGTTAGTTTGTTATGAAGCTTCAAGGGCACCAAACTGGAAACGAAAACAGTGTCTTTATTGATCTCACTATCAGTTTGGACCATTTGTTTGTATCTTGGTTTCCCTGAGGCTCCATCGCAACCCCACTTGCAAGTAAGAATTAGTTTGGTATTATTTTCCGGTAGTGTCTTGAAAGATTTCAATATTCTTGATACTGTAGGGTCCAGCAAACTTTGCAACTCCACTTTGGCTAAAGTTTCCCCGATTTCTATTGTATTCTTTGGGGGTAACAATTTTGTTTTTCCTGTAATAGTTTAAAATAAGAGTGCCATTGGTTATTTCTACATATTATTGCGTCGTTTCTAATTGTTATATATTGATTTTTTGATAGTTCAGCTGTGATAAAAATGTTTAAGGCTGTTTCTGTTGTAAACACTTTTCCTTTCCCTATTTTTTTTCAATAAGTGCCTGAATATTGTCCCTGTATTTGTTTGTCTGAAGACATTGAAGTAAGCGCGACTTTTCATGCATTCCACGAGTTATAAAACTCAAATTCGTGGCGTTCAATAATTCTTCTAAGGAGAAGTTATTGACTAAAGAACGAGCTCTTCGTAAACGTTCACACGTTTTTTTTCCTTTCCGTATTTGAACTATAGATGATTTTGAACTTGTTGCTACTGGTCTTGAATGGCTTGTGGTTGGAATTTCAGTGAGTATTGCATTCGGGTAAACAAAATCTTTTTCTAACCATTCTTTATTACGTTTTAAAAATGAGGTTTTTTGTAATGAGACTGAGAACCCACCTATGCTTCAATTTCCAAGCAATTTTTTTCAATGCAGTTTTTAATAATCTCAAATTTTGTGGTGAAAGCTGAATCTTCTCACTTATTTTTTTATACAAAAGTAAGTAATTTCCCATATCTTGTGACGCATTACTTAGTAGCAAGTATAAGTCCTTATGCTTACGAAATGCTTCCATACTTTTCAAATAATTAAGAGTCTGAATAATGGAAACGTTGCACGTGAGAAATAGAAGATGCTTTAGAAATAAATCATGTAACAAATTACTTACCAAATACAAATGAGATGAAATGTGGTATAGATTTAAAAGAAAATAGAATTTAACTATATCTTCAACTTAACTAAACGAAATATATATATATATATATATATATATATATATATATATATATGTACTATACACTAACACATTAATATACACTAAACACACTAAGATATATACACATATATAATATATTAAACACAAACTGAACAAAATAAAATTTAAAGTGATAAAAACTTATAAAAATTAGAATGCAACTTTCAAATCTGTTGGAAATGGTGTGAAAACGTCACTGTGCAGTCTCTGCTGGTTCAGTTTCAACTGATTGGAAATGGAAAATACAGGACAAAGTCGAAGGCTTATCTACATCATAGCATAAACACTTCAAGTGCCGATAATCTAAACAATTCCTTCGAAGAAGGATGCAACGCATGAACGTTGTGTGGTGGAACGCAGGACGGTGGTCCAGGGCTGCCGATCGAATGAACGAATGCTGAGGTAAGGTAGGGTACGACAATTTATTCGGTAGATACGTTACGTACAGAGTGGCCCGGCCAGGTCTATGCTAGCACACAATGTGTAAGCGGCTTAATCTATCGTGGATCGCTCCGGTGTGAGCGGCGGCGCGGATCGCGGTACACGTCGCGGCGCGTGTTTCGATCGCGGTACACGTCCCGGCGCGTATAGTTCGATCGATCGCAACGGTTCGACGAAGGGGGGGGGGGGATAGACGATTTGACCCTTCGGTGTCCTGGCGGGCCAACCCTGCCGGTGGACCCTGGTCGGAAAGTCTTTGATCCGGTTACCCGGTGGGCACAGCCCGTGGGTGAGTCGGAGACTATAAGGACGCTCTCGAGAACGGAGAAAACTCTGTTCGGGAGATCGATGGCGGATCTCGGTTTGCGTCCAGAGGATGGCTCACGCTGTACTTCTGGGAACCGTGGAGGAGGAGTGTTCAAAAAGACGCAGTGACTCAGTCTGTCCTCGCATTGAAACTGGTGCTTCCAAGAACGGGTGTCGACACGACAACGTGGAATGGTACAGAAGGTCGCTGGGAGAGGCGTACGATGCGTACTGCCGCTCTAGGCGGTCTCTGTCAAATAGGCCTGTGCCCCCGGCCTATATGTTCTCGCCCGCGTAATTTCGGCAGCGAGAGAGTTACTAATTAGGCAACCCTCTCGTGCCAGTTCCTGGAAACCGCGGACGAGTGGTGGGGGGCAAGACCGTTGGCCCAGCGCGGTTCAAACACGCCGAGGTCGGGCGCGCGGTGGGGGGGGGGGCAAGATCGTCGTCCTACCGACGTAAGTCGTTACAACGTGAAGAAAAGGACGCGACGCTGATGAGTTCAAACCGAAATATTTCTCGAAACCGGACGAAGGCGGAAGTGATTTTTGCGTGAATGTATAGAGGAAGGTGCACTGAAAAGATTCCCCCTTGTAAAAATACGAGACTCGTTGGGACTTAAAAGATATTCCTTGTCAATTTTAAGAAATTTCGAAATTTTAGTGACTGTTTTCAGAATTATTTTTTAATAAATTGTTTACATTGATTACTAATAGAAGATGGTGTTTAGCGCAAAGGATTCGCCTTCAATTTAAACAAAACGACATTTGACCGCATTCCTTTATTTTTCGACTTTTCCTTATAACTTGAAAACGAAAAGTTTCCCCAACATTCCTTATAATCACTGAAAAGGGCATTAAATAAAGTACCAAATGAATAGTTTTCAAAAAAATTTTCTTCAAAATTTTGTTTAAAAAAATGAAAAATAAATAAATAAATGCCAAAAATATTATATTATACATCATTAGAAAGGAATAATTTTTTCTATTTTTTGGTATCAATGTCATTCCAATGTGTTAAAAAAAGACACAAATGGCGCAGCATAAGTGAATCCGGCCCACTGTGCGGCAGCGTCGATTTTCTCGCGTGATCGTATGATCCGCGAGGAAAAGTCCCATTGCTAATATTTGTGACGCAGACAGTGGTCCTGGACTTTACACCGCTGTCGACGCCGGTTCGATAAGATCGGAGTTTCACTATTTTCGGAGGGAGACCTCTTTCGCTTTTTCAAGCTTTTCGCTTTTTCTTTTGCTCTTTCTGCTAGTATAAATTGAGGGTCCCGAATAGGCATGTACCTATTGTGCCGACTATCTATTAATTCGGGTAGCATGCATTCTAAATAAAATTGACCAGTTTTGGCTCCAAATCTCTTTTTGAAAACGCATCATCTCTCTTGACATTTATAGATTTCAGTCCCTTTGGGGTCCCAACGCAAAATATACAGTACTTTCTGTCAGTAATATGTAACTGGCCTTGTACTTGATAAAAATAGTGATGCGTTTGGTCATTGGAATACCTGTTTTACGTGTGAACATGCGCCGGACAGCGAGTACTTTTTCAATAGCTTCTTCCGACTATAAATTTTCCTCTGATTTGGGGCATCTGATTTCCACAATACCCGCTTGACTGATGATTCCATCCGGTGAAGTTCCTAAGAAAGGGATGCAGCTGTTGATGAAAAGTCCACATTCTGCAATATCTGTATATTGCTTCTTCAATTCTTCGAGAGCAATTTTCTCGCATTTTTTTCTGTATTTCACAACGGGTGGATTAATTATCTTCGGATACAGAAATGATTTCGCTCCATTTGCGCAAAGCGTGTCAGGTCGGCGACGGCACACTTGTCCGTAAGTGAATGCAGTCAAAAATTTGGACCTGTACTGCAACCATCTGCGGTTCTTTGCTTGTCCCATGATTTCTGCTTCAATAGCATGTCTTTTGTCTTGCCACTCACTGAGCATTTGCATATGCTTTTCCCGCTCCAATTCATACTTTTCGGATGGCATGTCTGGCTTCTGTGCATTTTGTCCATAATCAGAATCTTTTTGCGAGGGCAATTGTTTGCGTACATATCGCGCAGCCTTCGTTTCCTTCTGTTTTGCAGCTCTCTTTTCCTTTTCTTTCTTCTCCTTTTCTTCCATTTGGCGCACAACCTTGGGCGTTTTCATGTTCATTACCGCATTCAATAGCGAGTGCACTTGGTGACTGTTGTACTCCACGACAGCAGCAGCACATCTTTCTGTATATGATCCTCTTTCGGCGAAATTTAATCTTTTTCCGCCAATGTACTTGGCAATTATCGCGTTCAAACTTTCCACAGCGTTATTATTAGTGTTATAGAGTAAGCTCTCTGCATGAGCTAACAGTGGACGAAGTATTTCTTTTACGTCCTGGTACACCCCAAATTTCATCAATTCTGGAACGATGTTTCTTTCATTCTCTTTATTCTTTCCATCGCAGAAATATTCTATTTGTGCACATTCTTTGTGTTCAACACGTGGCTCGGAACATTCTGTATGTCGCCATATAAATTCTTTGTTTTCTCGTCAATTGATACATTCTGATTGTATCTAAGCTTTGCGGCTTTTACGATGTCCGTGCGTATCCGGCGAATGCTCCTTCCCACAGCTTGCCTCAATGGTTCAGGTGTAGTGTTCTTCACGATTCCTTTCATTTTTGTGCAGAAGTTTCGCAACAAATGATTCGTGCATTCAATTTTTTTTACGCTAATCTGTTTCTTATATGGGTCAGCATCAATAATCTTCTTATATGCGCTGCTATCCCCATCAGCAATCAGAGTAGAATAAACGAGCCCACGTTTTTCTACGCTAGTATTGAATCCTTCTACTATAACATCGCTTTCCATAGCAGTCGATGCTCGAGATGTGTTCCAGTTTTTGAAGCATATGTTGTTTCGGGGTTCTTTTTTGTTTTTCGCAGCAATCCGACAAATTCTGCAAACTTTATTTCGAACGCCGTAAAATAAAACTTTCTTCGTATGATAGTCAACTATCACGCCGACTCCAGACGCAGAATCGTAACATCCACTGCGGGTACGATCTCTTCATCCAGCTTCCGTCGGCCACAACGGGGATATGGGGGGTCTATGATCCGGGAAGAATGTCGCCTCTTTCAATCGCCAAACGTTTTCTTCTTCAGCCGCTGCTAACATATCTTCTTCTGCAGTGTTACGTTCGGAACGTAAGATTTTTCTTTTTGGTCAGGGTATGCATCAGCAACGCCTAGCGTTATGGGAAATCCCTTGTTGATCATACTCCTGCCTATTAATTAATATTCTTGATAGAGTAAAAACCTCTCTCTTGGAGCGTCGTCGCCTCGACGCATTGCCGTTCCGCGAAGTAGATAAGGCGGTGCTAACGCAGCGGCGTTCTCACGAGATAGTCGCGTTCGAAACGACCAGTGGTTCTCCTATTGTGCCGAATCTGTTTTGGGTAAGCGGCAGGGATGTATTTCGACAATGCCTTGCAGCATTGTGGGGAAAAATTGTAATATGACCACTAACGGCTACAGCAGGAATGCACAGACTGGATCGTTTCTTAGAAGATTGACAGAATTGTATACCCTACATCCGGTGCAGGGAATCGCGCCTTCCGACGGTTTTGTCGCATGTGCGAATTATTAATTAATTAAAAATTGTTGTTAAAGTCAAATGCTTAATACAATTTCTGATAGTCCAACGACTGTGGGATTCCCCTAGTCAGAAATTGTGTATGAAATTGTGTTGTAACATTGAGGGAGAGCCCTCAGCTGTGCGAAATTGTATGTTTTTCAAGATGTGGGATGTCATGTTTTCCTATACGTGCGAATGTTCCGTAGAGATTGATCAAATATTTGAATCGGGAGTCTGATGGATAGACGTGAGCACACACACACCACCTCGTTAAGTAGCGCGGCCGAGCGATAAAATGCAGCGTAAGCATTTTCGGTACGGACCCACTCTGGTCGTTGCCGAGAGCGTGAAGCTGCGACACACTGTGACGGTAAATCGTGAGGTGCGTGTCATTGGGTCCGCGAAGTGATTTAGAGATAGAGTTCTCCGGTCTACTGTGTAACCGCGTGAAAGACTCAACTTTGCGAAACAACTTATTGTATCAACTTTGAAGCATATATTTTATGAACTTACAAAATAATTTATTCCGTTAAATGATTTATTATAAATTCTCATTGCATTTGCTCAGTTAAATTTAGTATTATTTCAGTTTCATTTTATAATTCAACTCGTGTCTATTCCATCTTATAATCAAGTGTGTACGTGTTTGCGTCTCATCCTTCTTTCTCATTCAGGTTTATCAGCGACTCAGAAGTATCCAAACTCCAAACAGGAAATTCAAATCATATTGTCATTTATATTATTGTAACTGTCTGGTAAGTTGCACCTATTATCTCTTTATTTGACACTGTTATATTTAATGCGTATTCGACGATAATTTCGGACAGTCAATCGACTGTGGGATTCCTCTAGTAAAAAATTGTTGACCAATTTTACGAGTACCTGTTTTGTAAAATGATTGATTGATCTTTTCCATATTTTATTTTATGTTCTCTTGCTTCCATCCACTATTCAACATTAAAGCTTTATTTATCATTAAATTCTACTCGTTAATTACCTATCTGACTCCATTGAAAAGATCCGTATGGGACTAGAGCACTAACGATCCCAAAATCTACCCCTTATTCTTCTGATAATGTATTTAGATAATTAAACAAAATAATTGACTGTTACGAGTGCGGCCAGCCTCCTTGCCATTCTATACGTAACGATAGGAAATCCTGATAGTCTAACGACTGTGGGATACTCGTAATCAGAATTTGGCTGTCTAAAACGCGCCGCCCGAACACCAAAGGCCGCGGCACGTAACACTTACAATAACACTTTGATGCGATAGTCTTCGATGTAACTGCAATCCACTCAAATGCAATAAATTTTAAAACGTTTCTTGTAGTAACGCATTACCTGACCGATGCAGTAGCATGAGAGAACTGATTTCACGTGGACATTCCATAATCACACATACGAAAACATATAGCAATAATTATTCAACGTTGCGTTCGTGTAACGTACCGCTCACCTGCATTTTCGCTGAACATCCGCTCCTGCCATGCATACATCTTCTTCGAATTATTGATGGGCCATACTCTCTTTTTTCTTCTTCGAACTCATCGTCTTCCCATTCTTCTTTAGACACAACATTCAACTACACCATGTCACTTTGAACGGGTATTGAACGGCTTTGAACGGGTATCGAACGGGTATTGAACGGCTTTGAACGGGTATCGAACGGGTATTGAACGGCTTTGATCGCGTATCGAACGTGCATCGAACCACTTCTACATAATAATTATAACTATCGTCTTAATCTAGCGTACATCACATGCAGGCGGTTGGCTTGGGGAGGGTGAAGGAAAACAGTTTTATATGCATTAAAAATTGATTAATTTAGTTTACGTATTTCTCTCCGCGCGCCGGTGATGTGCACTGTATGCATCGAGGTGCCGATCAACAAATTTGGGGTACCGCTCGAGAAGAGTGGGGCAGCTAGAATGGACTATTCCAAATGGAGCGGCTTGCTTCGAAATTATATGCGTGATAACGCTCTTTGCGTGATCGGTGCCGATTTTGATGCAAAATCACGCAAGATACGACGCGTAGCTCAGCCGGTGGCCGACACCGATGCCGCCAATAAACTATATATGGAAAGGAGCATTAAACTTTTGAGAGAGCAGCAGGAAGAATTAGAGAGGAAGCTGGTCTATTATGGTATTTAAAATTTATGTTACAGCGAGCTCTTAAATACCGTATATAAAAATTTATATGTAATGAATTGTTGGATGACCAGCTCTGCTAATATTCATTAGATATTAATCGTCGCACAGCAGACGGTTAGGGCAATAGCACGGTAGTTGGTGCCTGGGTCTGTTCAGTCCCTAACAGAGATGGGGAAATTTTTATTCGCCACAAACGTATATGTTTTTAGTCGAATAAGAATTTATCCGAATTAGTTTTCAATCAAATAATAATTTATCCAGATTACATAAATAATAGATTGTGTGAACACACTTTTACAAAACTAAGAGGAAATCGAAACAATGAAGAGTATTCGTAGGTACTATTATTTGAATAATTTTGTAACAGATATTTGAATATAAGGTATTTTACTAATAATGAATAATTATTATCCGGATGAAGTATTCGACTAAATAGATCACGGCCCGAAGAAGGCGCGACTCATAGATTTATGCGGTGTCAGCAGAAACGTTGAATCTTAAAATTAACGGGCGAGGAGGAAGACGGGTAACTAAAAGTGGAGAAATAATATATGTTGAAGAATATATATATATTGTTACAAATAAAAAGAAAAGAATATAAAATGAATATAAAAATTTGATATATAAATATAAGATATAAATAAAATATATAAATATAAAAATATAAAATAAAATGAAAAGAATATAAAATGAATATAAATATAAGATATAAATATAAGATATAACTATAAAAATATATAATTAAAAGAAAAGAATATAAAATGAATATAAATATAAAAAATAGAAATATAAAAAAATAGAATATAAAAATAGAATAGAATATAATAAAATAAATTGGGCGATGGGGGCAGCTGCGGTGGTATAATAAATATCTACGCCATTGATCGCCGTCGCAGCCCCCGCCGCGGTGTATATGGCCGCAGCCGCGCGGCCCCATAGGTACCTCGCGCTGCAAATCCTAGAACATAGACATAAATGTTGATATAACAATGATATAACAATGATACATTAAACTGATTAAACATGGAACACACAAAAAACAATGCACTACATACCTGCGATGGCGGCGAAGGCGGCGAGCTCCAGTCGCTCGACCACGAGGGCGAAGGTGGTGGCGAGCCCTAAAAGATAGGAACCCGCGATATAATATTGACACAACCGTCTGATTTAATCTCACTCGGTATCAATGGTTAAACGCGATAAATGTCAAAAATATTTTTTAAGTACATACCTCGGGGTCACACTCCGGGGCGATTCTACAAACTCCCTTTTTTTTCGCACAGAAATCAATTAAGAAGGCCGTCTGACTGTCGCCAGGATTAACGAGCGACTGATTCCACAGCACTCATACAATTTGTCACCCATGCCTAAAGTTGCATATGTTGCAAAGTAGGATAACATTGTTCTTCACCTTCTTCGTCACTGACCATCCTCTCATTCTTTGTGCTCCACCTGCATTTTCGCTGACCATCTTCTCCTGCTATGCATCTTCTTCGAATTATTCAGTGACCATCCTATCCTTTTTTCTTCCTCGCACTCATCATTTGACTGAACCTCTCGGGATCAAATATTTACTGATATGCAATTTCTTCGATGCAATTAATCGATCAAGTTTATAATCTCGATCACACTTTTCACACGCTTATGAGGGGATCCCATTGAATTTGATCCGCAAATTTCGAGGCATAGTCTCGTGGGGCAGGGAAAATACAGAAGGCAGTTAAAAAATTGTAAATGACTTTAAGATAAATTTATTTCAATTTCTAACAATTTCCTTTTACATCATTTCGCGAGACCAATTTCACATTGTAGAAGTAACTGCGGCCAATTTAATACCATTGTCCACGTGATTATCATTAATACGGTCAAGTTAATGTGACATTCCACCATCATTTCGATCTTTTCTTTCGATTTTGTTATCGAGGTAAGACCCTTCACTGCACGTTGTTGTCTATGTTAAACGAAAGCCCGATGCATCCGCGGAACCGTTTCTGGCAAAAGGGGAGAGATATTTTTTAACATCTACCGAACGTCTATCGGACCACTTTGAACGCCTATTGAACCACATTGAGCATCTACCGAACGTCTATCGATCCACTTTGAACGTATATCGGGCCACTTTGAACGTCTATCGAACCACTTTGTACATCTATCGAACTTCTATCAGCAAAAAGCTCTTGTTGGCGACCACTGGTTAGAAGAAAATTATTTGTGACTGTCGGATAAATTCCCATCAAACAAAAAAAAATTACGGCACAATCATGATTATTTTAAAGTTAAATTCGGGGATGGGGGTTCGATAGACGTTCGACAGATGTTCAAAGTGGTACGATAGACGTTCGATAGATGTTCAAAGTGGTGTTACGTATGTGGAATTTTCCCATACGCCGCTCTCAACCACTTTTCGAGCTCGTGTCTGCAAAGGGAAAACACCCTAAAATCCTTTTGCTTATCACATACCCCGAAGAATTTCCTTATATGGAAATTTCTAACGCATCCCCACTCATTTTTGGGACTATATAAACCCTTTGGTTTCTACCCTCTGCGGTTAAAAGCAGTACAGTTACGCGTAGAGTAACGTCGTGTCACGCTCGTACCGAGTCGGTTGAATTCAGTAAGATCGAGCTAAAGTCTCCGTCAGAGTCATAGTTCACCTCATAGAATCTGCGAGTTCGGTTTATATTCTATTTGGCACTTTGAAATAGCCCCTCGTACGCCCGGCATCGCGAGTGCGTCAACACCGTGCAAATTAGTGGTAATTTATACACTTTTACTACACTATTTAACCGCGACACTTACATTTGTACAATAATTAGTTATTGAATACACGAATGGTGTTCACTTCTATATCGAGTAGATTCGTTAAAACCCATCTTTTACCAGCGATCCTTATAATATTTGTAGCACTCACCCACTGATACAACTTTACCGCTCGAGTTGTATCAAACATAAATTAAGAGTTACGAGGCATTACTAACATTTCCCGCGACTGCCTGATCTAGCATCAGGTTCGTTCGCAACCTTTCATCCAAAACAAGGAATGTGTACCAACCTAGTGGCTCCTCGATTTCGCATCGGGTTCGTCCATGTTTAACCCTCCTAGCGGCTTCCTGATTTCGCATCAGGTTCGTCCGCGCACTCTAACTAACAAACTCATAAACCGTATTCCTTGGGAAATATCCTTCTCGCCGGCCTCTCGCGTTGCCGCAGCCCCGGCTCGTAACATTTTTAACATCTTGGGCAGTGCAAGATGTACCACAGAATTTGTACTGATAGTAGTACTTGTGTAATTACACTCTAAACATCTTAATACCGTTGTAATTTCGTGTTCTACTGCATTCTTTATAAGAATTTCATGATCACAAAGGGAGGTAATAAACTCAGCTGCATCATGTAGCTGATTGTTAGCGTATTTTTCTCCTGCGATTTGCCGTAATGATATTATATTTGGATTTTGATCCGATTTATATTGGTCCATAAAGACTTTTATAATATGATCAGCTGTTTCAGTCGAAAATAAGTTTTCTCTTATGGATGAACGATATAACATACATTGGATTGTAGGATTCGCATAACAAGACACACCATCAGAATTCGGGAGACCTCTAACGTAGGTTTGAATGGTATCCACGATGTGATCATTAGTATTCTGACATTCGGATACATTATAATTAGGTACTGCTCAAACAGCATCACGAACATTGAGAACGCGGTTTTTAGAAATTGAAATAGTCATTAGATCAGGTCTATGTTTTTTTTTTGCAATCTATTATACTCTATTATGGCCGATTCTTGTGCCTTTACGGAAGATGGATCATAATTGATAAAATGCAGTCCTTGTAATGTAGTCACCCGTCTAACGTTCTAGAACGGGTCGTGCCGTTTGTCACAGGAGATTCCACGAATAGAGCGGTGTTGTGCCCTGCGTGATGGCTCGCAAGGCTGGTACGGGATCTGGCGTAATCATGGGTTCGGGAGTGATTAAAGGATGAGAATCCACCGGATGAACTACACCAAGTGTGATTAAACCCAAAGACTAAGTCTTTATTCAAAAACACTTAAACTAGACCGGAGTGTACAAGTAGGAATTAACCGTGTTAACTGGTCGAGAGTCGGCTCTAGAGTCTCCCGATTTGCGGCGGCAAATCGGTTTTTATTGCGCTATTGGGCGTGGTGCCGTCGCTTCGCGTTGCCGTGCATGGTCACGTTGCAACGCTCGCAATTTCGCTGATTTTGTAGTTTCGCGCTTTGCCTCGCAACTGATTTTGCTTAGGAACGTCTCGAACGTTCTGGAGTAGTATAATGGTTAATATGAAGTATAATATGTCGCGTGACACGTGTGCTTGGGCGTTGCCTGGGCACAACATCCCTCCCCCCTTGGGGAGGAAAAGCCATAGCTTTTTCTGCCGATGATAAACTATCTTAGGGGAATCCCAAAACTCGTAATGGTTGGATTGGTTATCATCGACTTACATGTGGTTTTTCTTAACTAGCTTATAATGGTATATTTTAAAGAGAATTAGTGGAAGACGTTTCCTCCTTACTAACTATTTTGATTATCGCTTCGGGTTTTTGTGTTGTTTTGTCGCGACTCGTGTTGTCTGTGGTACAGTGTCGTGGTGTTTTTGCTTTGCAGCGTACAATGCATTTGTAAAGTGCGAACATACATAGTGTAGTTGTGATAAATCCCGTCACAGAGGATAGTGTAAAGAAGCTATAGTGATACTCGGTTGGTATAATCTCGGGTTTTTCTAAATCGTTTTGTAAGTCTTCTAATTTTTTACTAACTTTATTTAATTCTTCCGGGTGTTTGATTATTCTTTTAAGTTCAAAATTGGTATGTCGGTACGAATTTACAGTGGTCTGTGGAAACGTAATTTCGTCTAGTGTCAAATTGTAACCAGGTAAGTAGTTCCATGTTTTTTCTATTCCGTATTGTTTTCCGGTTTCTATCGTAAATTCGGCGGTAGTGATAGTACATTTATTTCTTATCGTTATTATACCAGAGTCCTTAATACTATACATGTTTGTGTTTTTATCGCCGCAGGTTACTGCTAGTTGTATTTGTTTCGGTGCGATATAAATCCATGTGCCCGGTTGTTGTAATTCTATCAGGATCGTGTGTTTCAGTGTCATGATTCGTATTTTACAATTGTTCGGTTTTTGCGTCAATTTTGTGTACAACTGTACTTCGCAGGGTCCGTATGGTATCGCTTTGAACATTGGATGGTTTGAGGTGCAGAGATATAGCTCGTTTATAGTTTTACATTCTGTTAGGTCTTGTTTGCTTAGTTGTATGTAATCTTGCACCGAGGTGTCGAGTACCACGTATGAGTCGAGGGGTTCTATATACGCGTAGAACGAATCGTTTACCTTTGTGGGTACCGGGTGTACCTTGCTTAATTTGAATTTCTTTGCGCTCAACAATGGGATATCTAGTACTACGGTAATTGATTTCGTATCCGAAAATGCGGAAAGTGTAAGGATGTCGTATAGGACGTGCATATTTTCTAGTTTTATTCCGATCGGGAAGTCTAATCCTTGCGGGATGTGAGCGAGTGCTGAAGTGAGGTATGTTATGATTTGTACCGGTGGCATTAATTGTGGGTTAAGGACTCCTTTCTTTATATCCATTATGAATTCTAACAAGTCTTGTGTGTCACGCAGGAGTGTTTCCGCGACGCTATTTATTAGTATGAGGTTTTCGTCTATTGTCTCTCGAAATCTAGTAATGTCAGTCGTCTGTTGTAGTAAGTATTGAATTTGCCAAGTTGCGTTTAAAAGGGTTTTTTCATTTTCTTGTACGTTGTGTATAGTTTCATTTAGAAGTTCGGCGTTAGCTCTTACAATTTGCATTTGCCCTTTGATTGTATTCTTTAATCTACTGTCTTGTCTTTTTAGGAAGTCTATTTGGTCGTTGATTATCTTTCTGTCTTCGGAATCCATTAGTCCGAAGAGTGATTTGCCTATGTAACCTAATCCGTCTATTAGCCCGCGACGCTGTTTTGGTGCGGAGCTTATGGTTTGTTGGACGTAAGTAAGGAATTTGGTTACGCGGTCTACTTTGCTTTGAATTTTCGTGCCAAACGTTTTACAGAATTTTTGTAAGTTATTAGTAGAAGGTGTTTTACACTGAGCAAGTATGTCATATAGTGCTGCCTGGAGATTTGATTCGCGTCGGTAAATGTACGATATGTCTAAGTGTAGTATTAGTTTCCAACTATCCCGGTAAATCTGTAGATCGCCTAAGTTTTCGAAGTAAATGCCCGGGTGATCTTGAAATTCTTTTATAGCGAAGTCTGTGTCGGGGGTTGTTCCTCCTATGAGTAGTGTCGTCAATTGTAGGACGGTAATCCTGTAAAATATAATGTCGAGGTGTAGTCGACGCATCTTTCTGTTCGTCGCGAAGTCTCTTGTCTTGCGTGTGTTTCGCGTGCGCGAGATAAAATTTTGTTAACGTAAGGCAGTTCTTCCTTGCAAGAGACTCGATTGTCTCGTCGCTTCTCATTCCGTTGTGATCAGTTGCGACATCATGTTGTGTTTCTTAAGCCTTCCTCGCGAGCTCGCGCTGTTTTTACTGGTACGTTTAGTGCAAGTTGTTGGGTGTTTTGTGTTTTGGTGGAAGTGCGTAGGGTTTTTATAATTGGTTTCCTCTTTTCTTAAATTTTTAGTGTTTGGAATATCCGGCGCCGTCCGGGTTTATGAGTATTGGGTACAGGCGGGCGGTGCGGGAGTACCGCTCGGCGCGGCGTCAAATCGCCGCCGAAAACGCTGAATGGTTGGACGCGGAGGACGCGTGGGGGATACGGGCACTTTACGGTGAGTATCAAATGTTTTTGTCGGTTAGGTGTTTTTTGTTTCTAGTGCAATTTTCTATTTTGGTTATTCCGCGTCTGGTTATTGTTCCAGAACGTCATGGCGATCGTTTTCCGGAACCCTTCACGCGGCCAGGTCCGTGGTTTCTATTATAGGCGCGCTTGGGGGGTGACACACACACATATTAATTTGGACTCATATATCCTAAATTGAATAAATTTTTTCTCCTCCCTTTTTTTTCAATAGTTTGTCTGCGTACCGTTACTTTCCT
The DNA here is from genome assembly GCF_050908995.1 of Andrena cerasifolii. Classification (NCBI taxonomy): domain Eukaryota; kingdom Metazoa; phylum Arthropoda; class Insecta; order Hymenoptera; family Andrenidae; genus Andrena; species Andrena cerasifolii. The sequence continues at coordinate 699,939 of NC_135121.1, read as the reverse complement.
TCACTACTGCGACCGTTTCCTTGTTCCTGTCCTATTCTATGAAGTGTTTTAACCGGTTTGCGTGTACGCGGCGCGTTTTTCGTCCCTTTCCTATAGTGTAGTTATTATTGTCGTGCGTGTTTTGAATTGAGTAGGGTCCTATCCACGCGGGTGTTAGTTTTTTCGATCGTCCGCGTCTCACTGTCTCGTCGTGTAGGAGTACTTGCTCCCCAATTTTGAAAAATTTGTTAGCTGTCCTTTTATCATATTGCCTTTTTGACTTGTCCTTATTGATCCCTATAGTTTCGCGCGCGATGCTATTCGTGGACCGTAGTCTTTCGCGTAATTCTTCAGCGTATTTGTCGTAGGTGTATGTTAGTTGCGGTGCTTGGTTTAATGAGGTTGGTAAGGAAGCTTGTCTTCCGAAAACGAGTTCGTAGGGCGTGTAGCTAGTAGACGTGTGAGGGGTAGTATTGTATGTGAACATCGCGTACGGTAGCCATTCATCCCAGTCAGTCTGGTCTTCTGCGATATAGTTCTTTAAATATTCTGCCAGCGTGCGGTGGCTTCTTTCTAGCGCTCCGTTCGATTGGGGGTGGTAGGCTGTAGTTTGGATTTTGTCGATTTTTAGTAACCTACATACGTTTTTAAAGACTTGGCTTAGAAAATTAGTTCCTTGATCTGTTAGTACTCGCTGCGGAATGCCGTATTCGCAAATTATTTTAGTGACGAATTCTCTAGCTACGGTATCCGCTTCTTGGTTCTCGAGGGGTATGGCCTTACTGAATTTGGTTAAAAGATCTTGAAAGGTTAATATGTATTTGTTTCGTCTGCCGGTCTCGGGTAAAGGTCCTACGATGTCTAGTGCGCATTTCTCGAATGGTTCCGTGGGAGTGTCTGTAATAACCATGGGGGCTTTGGTTATTCTCGATAGCTTATTTCTTTGGCATTTTTCACATCTAGAGATGTACTTTTCTACGTCTTGTCGCATTCCTGGCCACGAATGATTTAATTTTATGCGTTCTAGGGTCCGTTTTACCCCTAAGTGTCCACCCAGAGGTGTGTCGTGGAATTCGCGTAGCACTCGAAGTTTTTCGTCCTCCGTGTATGTTGCGTTGTCCGTTTCTCCATTCGATCGGGGCTTCTCTTGTTCACTGTCGTCTTCGCTGGCGCCGGCTATTGTTTCGTTGTCGATCTTTTGTTTCACTCCGCGCGTTATCGCGAACATTCTGCTAAGGGCGTCCGCGTTCCTATTCGTTTTTCCGGCCTTATAATCGATGCTATAGTCGTATTCTGCTAATTTCAACTTCCATCTCATTAATCTAGAACCGGGGTCCTTTACGTTGAAAAGCCAAGTGAGTGGCTTATGGTCCGTCACGATTTTGAATTTAGTGCCGTATACGTATGGTCTGAAGTGTTGCGTTGCCCATACGATGGCTAACAATTCCTTTTCGATGGTGCTATAATTCTCTTCCGCCTTATTCAATACTCTACTCGCGTACGCTATTGGCAAATCTTGTCCTATTTTTCCTTGCGATAATACTGCTCCTATCGCTTTTCCGGAAGCGTCTGTTGTTAGAACAAACGGTTTTGAGAAATCTGGATATTGCAATACTGGTGCTGTCGTTAATTTTTCTTTTAGAATCTCGAGAGCTTTCTGCTCCTGTGCAGTCCATCTGAATGTTTGGTCTTTCTTTAACAGTTGTGTCAAAGGTTTTGCAATCTGTGAAAACTCCGCTATGAATCTCCTATAATATCCAGCTAGGCCTAAAAAGGATTGCACGTCTTTTATTCCTTTAGGTACCGGGAAGCTTCGGACAGCTTCTAGTTTAGATGGGTCTAGCTTGATGCCGTTTTCGGTTATTATGTGTCCTAGGTATATTGTTTCTTTGCGTAGGAATTCGCACTTGTTGGGTTGAAGTTTTAGGCCACTTTCTTGTATGCGTTCGAATACGAGTTTTAATCGTTCTTGGTGCTCCTTCAATGAGCGTCCGTAGACGACTATGTCGTCTAAATACACGAAACATTTTATTCCCTGTAAGCCTGACAGTACGGTGTTCATTAACCTTTGAAATGTCGCGGGAGCGTTTTTAAGCCCAAATGGCATTCTATTATACTCGAAATGTCCGTATGGCGTCGAGAATGCGGTTTTTTCACGATCTTCCTCCTTCATAGCTATTTGATGGAACCCTGAAGCTAAATCTAAGGTTGAGAAATATTTTGCTCCGCCTAATTGATCTAAAATATCTGTTATATTCGGCAAGGGATACGAATCGCCTATCGTCACGTCGTTTACCTTTCTGAAATCTACTACCACTCTTAGCCTGCGTTTACCTGTAGCATCTGGTTTTTTCGGGACTACTAGCAAGGGAGCGTTCCATTGGCTGGCGCTTGGTCTAATTATTCCTTCTTTTACCATTTCCTGAACTTGTTTATCTACTTCTTCCGTATGCGCTTGAGGTAGTCTATACGGCTTCACGTATATAGGTTTAGTACCTTGGGTTAGAGTAATTGAGTGTTCCGCTTTTTTGGAGTATCCTAGTTTGTCTCCTTCTAATCCGAATATTTCATTGTATTTTTCGCAGAGCTCGAGTAAGCTGGTTTTTTCTTCGCTATTTAAGTGTTCGGTCCTGAGGCTTTCGCGCAAGATTTGCATTCTATTTCTCCCGTGTACAGCGTGTACCATATGTGTCGGCGTGTCGCGATCTTTGTCGCAGGTCGCGTCCGTCGGGTCAACGTTTTCGCTCGTCAGTGATTCTAATGTCACGGTCGGCGTACTGATAAGAACTTCGTCTGCTGTGGTGTTCATTATGCTTATTATGCATTTTCCGTCATTGCCTATCGTTAATGAGTTCCCTATGAGTATTCCTGGCTTGATCGGCTGTCCCTCTACTATTCCTTCTCCTTTTTCCGTCGTTTTGGCTAAGAGAATTGTTTCTGATCGCGGTTTTAATGTTACGTTGCCTCCTCCAGAGTAGGGGAACCGTGTTCCGTACAATTCTATTCCTTGATTTGCCCGAATGCATACGTCGTGCTTAGTCATGAAATCTTGTCCCAGAATTCCGTCTGCTTCTAATGGGAAGTCATCTCTCACTAACCGACAGGGATGCGTTATGAGTTTGTTTCCGACCTCTACGTTTAATTGTATTAGGCACAGCGTTTTGATTTCCATTGGGGCTATTCCTCGCAAGGACACTATTTCGTCTTGGGCGTGGACGTCGCCCAGCACCTTCCCTATCTTTATTAGTGTAATATCGGCACCGGTGTCGACTAGCAGGCTCGCTTTTCCTTTTACTAGTTCTGATGCTCTGATTTCGACGGTGTTTTCTATTTTGGAAGTCATTACTAGATTCGCTCGATACGAATCCACTCTAGGCCCTGTGTTAGTCTGTCTATCGTCGGTTGTCCCGTGGCCCGTGTTTGGGTAATCTCGATTCCCGCTATGTGATTCTCGGCCCGGAGTTCTGCTAAAATTCTGTCTAGAGTCGTCGCGCCTGTAACTCGTGTTTGTATAGCGCGGTCTATTTTCTCGTTCGTTTGCCCTTTCTCTGGCCCTGCATTCCCTGATTTGGTGTCCTGGTTTCTTGCAATAGTGGCAGACTACTGTGACGCGCTGTACTTCCCTTTTTATGTGCGTCTGTTGCGGCTGATAGTTTATTCGCGGCATGCTTAATCGCGTATAGCAATTCCTCGCCAAATGCCCTAATTTATTGCAGCGTTCGCAGCGCGGTACGTTAGATCCTTCTCTTCTTTTGGGTTGATCATCGAGCTTCCTAAAATTTCGCGAGGTGTTTAGACCCATCGCTTGTTCCTCCTCTATAGCTGCGGCGATAGCTGCATTTAGCGTTGCGTAATTTCGAGACCTTATGATCGTTCTCAGTTTTAAATTCAACCCGAGGGTGAAAACATCGAGGGCGCGTTCTTGCACTGATTCTGTTAACGCGTTATTTACTTCGTCGCTGTTCCCTGGTTTTACCGATAGTTCCGATAATTCCCCAGCTAATTCTTCTACTCTACACGCGAATAATTTTACGCTTTCGCCTTCTCGTTGGTGGCAGGCATGAAACTCTGCTCCAACTGCTCCTATTGATCTTTTGTCTACGAATAGTGAAGTTAAGATGTCCTTTAATTTATCGAAAGTATCTATATCTTTGTACTCTAATACCTTGGCTGCTTTGCCTTTAATTTTTGTACCTATCACTGTTTTCAAGAATCGTGGCAATTCATTCGCGGGGACAAACTCCGAGGCGCTTGTATAAGACTTCAAAAATTCTGCAAGTTCGTCTGACGATTTTCCTACGAATTTGTCGACTAACGACAGCGCGGTAGATAATAATTTTACGTTTGGTACCGGGAGGCTACTTCCCGCGTTTAGCGACATTTCGCTTTCTTCTGTTCCTTCTATGTCCAACAAACTAAAATCCGCTAGCACGATCGGGTATTCTCTATTCGGTGTTACAAAGTTTTCCGGAGACGATTCGGCACTTGAATCGTCGTCTTTTCTAACGCTTAGTCGCAACGGCGGCGGTCGAAGTGTTCGGCGAGACGATCTTGGATGGTCTATAGAAGGTAGAAGGTCTAATTCTTCGCGTTCGAAAGTTAGCTTTTTATTGAAAAATGATTCGAATGATCTCGACAAACTTCTTTGACCCGGGAGTTTGAATCGATTTGCGCGTTCTTCTTCTATAGACATGCATGTACCGTTTCTATTTTTATATAGGACTCTGGTTTACAATATGTACGTTTGCGCTATTCTGTTACTCACAAGGCTGCTCGCAACCACATGTCGTCGGCTCGGTCAGGCGTCCTCTCGTCTGTGAACCAACGGCGGTGATAAGCTGAAACTGGACCCAGCAAGGTCGATTCGTACAGCTGTTCGCTGCGTGCTCCGACGGCTGCTTCCCGTGAACGGCTCTCCGTCCGTCCTTCAGGTGCGGCTCCTACAGGTTCCTCGGTCTCCAAGTCCTCTCGTGCGTCCTGATCCTCAGATCAGTGACGTCCTCGTAGATGGATTTGGTGTTTGATAGACGGTAGTTTCACCCGTTCACTCTCAGGCTGATTTTACTCGACACCAGGCTCGTCGTCGTTCGGGCTGCGTCGAACGTCTTCTCAAAGGCCGTTCCTCGGTCCTCTGTGCTACCTCGGTAGCGACGATGGCCTGTTTTGGCCTACGAGATTGCGATGATCCAATAATCTTGTCGGAGGTAGTTCAACCTCAGTCGACGTCGATCAATCGGTTGCGTCAAGGCTCGGTAAAATCTTTACGATGCAGATCCCACCGCTGCACCAATTTTGTTGTGCCCTGCGTGATGGCTCGCAAGGCTGGTACGGGATCTGGCGTAATCGTGGGTTCGGGAGTGATTAAAGGATGAGAATCCACCGGATGAACTACACCAAGTGTGATTAAACCCAAAGACTAAGTCTTTATTCAAAAACACTTAAACTAGACCGGAGTGTACAAGTAGGAATTAACCGTGTTAACTGGTCGAGAGTCGGCTCTAGAGTCTCCCGATTTGCGGCGGCAAATCGGCTTTTATTGCGCTATTGGGCGTGGTGCCGTCGCTTCGCGTTGCCGTGCATGGTCACGTTGCAACGCTCGCAATTTCGCTGATTTTGTAGTTTCGCGCTTTGCCTCGCAACTGATTTTGCTTAGGAACGTCTCGAACGTTCTGGAGTAGTATAATGGTTAATATGAAGTATAATATGTCGCGTGACACGTGTGCTTGGGCGTTGCCTGGGCACAACAGCGGTTACTTGTGGAATTGTGGGATTGGTTCGGGTGGGGTGAGATAAAGAAATGAATTTCAAGAAACGAGAGTCCTTCTTTACCATAAAATAACAAAAGTAGTTTATTCAAATAAAGGGTTTGACGCTTGGTCGGGTCTGAACATATATTACGACACGGTGTCGTGGGAATTTGATTATAAATTGATCGAACGATTGACAATTGCGTAATGACGTATCTGTCAGTATTAAAGTAACGAAAATTACGCTTGGTCGATTAGAGATAGGATTTGACGCTTCGGCCGGTATTAAAGTAACGAAAATTGCGCTTGGTCGATTAGAAATAGGATTTGACCCTTCGGCGGGTAGGGCTGAACGCAAAGATTCGTTTTACGACGATTTCTGTATATAATGGTTAATTAATTAGTTAAGTTGTACGATGCTAGATCGTTAATTTAACAAGAGTCTCGACGCTAGGTCGGTAATATAAATATGAAACAAGGAGCGACGCTAGGTCGGAGAGTAATGTTTAAGTTGGGAGATCGTGAGGTTTTCTTCTCTAGTAAGTGTATTGGCTTCCAGTTGCCTATCAGCTTGCCCACGCTTTCTAGGATGGAAGTTTATGGAGTTGTCGTCCTTCTTTCAAATTGGTAGTGCCTTCTGGTGCCTATCAGCTGGCCCACGCTTGGGAGACATGATTGAAGGGCTAGTTAAAGCGACTTCGAAATGGAATTTGAAGGGCTAGTTAAGGGGGCCGTCTCCGCGGGCCTTTGAATGTGTGAGTACGCTCACACAAGCTAGGAAAAGCGTGCACGTATACGCGTGTAGTAAGCAAATCGTAAATTACAACTTTCGTCCTGGAATCGGCCCGAAGGAAGTTTTTGCGGGTACAGTTGCCTTCAGTAGACATCTGTGCAGGGTGGTCTGGTGCGTTTGAACGCTAATAAGCATCCCATTTTGAAATAATAATGAATTTATGACTCGAAAACTGTCCGAATGAAGCTTCAAGGCTTCTCCGTTGGTGGCGCTAATGGTGCACTGCAGCCATGTAGCACCAGCGTGACGTGTAGGCAGGGCCGACGCGAGGTTAGCTGGCGCCCTTGTGCAAAAAAATTTTTGTTGTCCCCAATTTTTTGCACTTGTTTTCTATTTAATATGTTTAAAAGAATTACATTTATATTTAGTTTATGTGAGGTGTTAGATTCCTTTATTATTAAGCGTACGATCTAGTTTTTTTAGCGTCCCATTCGGCTGGCGCCCTTGTGCGGCGCATGGTTCCGCCGGGCCTGCGTATACGCGATGTAGTAAGCAAACCGTAAATTACAACTTTCGTCCTGGAATCGGCACGGTGGACGTTTTTGCGGGTTTAGTTGCCTTCAGTAGACTTTCGTGCAGGGTGGTCTGGTCCGTTTGAACGCTAATAAGCACCGTACGTTGAAATAATAATGAATTTACGAATCGTGTACTCAGGACAGCCCGAAAAATGACAGAATGAAGCTTCAAGGTTTCTCCGTCACCGGCGTTGATGGTATATTCGTGCCTTGTACCATCAAAACCGGTGGAAGTCCAATCTAGCCGATAAATGTAGGAAAGACATAGTTGCCGAGACGTATCGAGAGTCGAATCGCGCTGTTGCCGCATTTCCCCTATCAATATTTTTCCATCGAGGAGGCTTGAATGAATCACGGCGAAGCAGTTGGAGAACAGAGATGGGCAAAGATAATATCTGGATAAAGTCAAATAAAAGATACTACAGTATTGTCTCATGGAACGAGAGCGAGCAAGAGGCACTGAAAGCGAGCGAGGGTGGTGCGAGATAGACGACGAGATGTTGTTTGTCTCGCTCCGTCTTTCGGACGCCTGACACTCGTTCCATCTCTCTCCCCCTATCAGCTAAAAAGAAGCGAGAAACGAACACTGAGAATTAGGGCTCTGCTCGCGATACGAGCTCAACGCCGCGCCGGTCCCGACCAGCGAGGATTTGGGCTGTTCGGCGGCGCACAGTGGGGCATTTGGGGTCGAAACACGGCACTAAGTCCTTTTACAAAAATATCGCTAAACTGCAAATTTTCTTTTACAGGTAGTTGATTGCAGGTATTATGATTGTTTTTCATATTCATTAATTCTTAACGCGACTACACGGTTTCGAAGAAGAGAACCACGAAACTCTTCAGAATTTGTATTGTTGTTTATAGTATTATTGTTTGCTTAATTCAACTAATTTTTGGTGGAATTAAGTGTTGAGGTATGTATTTGAAGTGTACCAAATTTGATTTTGATATCCCTGATATTTTTGGAATTATATCTTACTGAATGTCCCAATTTTCATTGTTTATTTTTAACGGGAGTTCAAACGAGGTAGTTAGAGGGACGAGAAGGGGTCTATGACGCTTTTTTGTTACAAAAATGCCTTTCCTGCCATTGAAATTCAAAGTAACTGAAGTCTTTTTACATGTGAAAGATGCGGAACTTTTTCCTATGTACAGTGTGCACGATATTGTCGGCAATTTGTAAAAAAGTACTATGACCCATTAAATAAACAAATTTCATTAATTTTTCTGTACCAATAGGATCACAAGCATACGTCCTAACTGAATGAAATGGAAAAATTAACGATAAATATATGATTTGGGTGAGAAAATGTTTTGTGCTGTGTTTCGACCCGAAATGCCCCACTCTGCGGCAACTTGTAATCTCGGTTGGAGAGGCGTACAATGTTGATAAAATGTAAAATGTCACGTTTTCAATATTCAGTAACATACTGCTGAGATTTTCCACATTAAAATGAATTCAAATGCGGTATAAATCGGATTATTTCTAGAACTGTACTAGATAATTAAATATAAATGCGAAACATTTCTAATCTAATAATGCTAAAAATAATCCGATTTATACCGTGTTTAAATTCATTTTCATCTGGAAAATCTCAGCAGTATGTTACTGAAACGTTCATGTCGATACAATAGAAAATGAGAAAATTTTACATTCCATTGAAACAAAGAAAATGAACAATCATTGATCAATCAGAAATAATATATATTTAAATATTTAATAATGAATAAAAATTTAAAAATTATTAATAATAATAGGGTTGCCGCCGCCGCCCCCACGGCGGCCCCCACGGCGGCCCCCTCGGTGGCCCCCTCGGCGGCCTCCTCGGCGGCCTCCACGGCCGTACTTTAACTTTTTCAGCTCCTTCTTCAACTGAAACAGTACCATAAAAATTACATCTTCTAGTTCTACGCCTACATATGAGCCGTTATTTCTTAAACTAGTATAAGTCCATTTATTCATACATTGGGATATTTAAGGGTATGCTTTTGAATCAACAAAATATTCGCATCCGTAAATCAAATCGGGTAATGTTTTTAAAACTATAAACTTGTGTAATTTTATTATGGAATAATAATCAATAAAAATGTTAAAGAAAACAAACGATTTTTTAGCTACAGATCGACTTATACCACTTTCAATAATAATACAGTATTGTCTCCGTATGTGTTCGGTTTTGTGCACACGATACGGGTTTGTTGCTATGTATCTCCACCACTTCTGTGTCACTCTTGCCCGGCGAAGGCGAGAGCGAGATGGAACGAGAGCGAGCGAGAGCCACTGAAAGCGAGCGAGACGACGGGATGATGTTTTATCTCGCTCCGTCTTTCGGACGCCTGACACTCCGTCTTTTGCGTTCGCGGCCGTCGCGCAGGCAAAGCGTTCCATCTCGCTCCCCCCTTCGGCCAGGAAGAAGCGAGAAACGAACACTCGGAATTAGAGATCTGTTCACGACAGGAGCTCAACGCCGGCCCGACCAGCGAACACTTACGAAGATAATACTGTACACACACATAATTTCAACATAACTTACTTTTGCTAGAGCTTTCTCCAATTTGTCCTCCCTATTGTTATTCTTCTCCTCCTCCTTCTCCTCCTTCTCTCTTTCCCGTCCGCGATTCTCCTCCTCCCCCCCCTCCACTTCCCCCCGACGGGGTCGGGACCGTATCTTTCATCTGGAAATGAAATGTTGAATGTATTATTTTTGGCAAATAGTAAGATGGTACAGCGTGATTCTCTCGCTAGAGTCCTCAAAGACAATAGTCTAAGAGCTGGCTATATAGGGGTCAACGTGACTCGATGCAGTCACAGTTCTTATTGTTGGATTAGTGTTGCCGAATGCGAAATCCCCATCTGCCGAGTCAGTCCGGAGAACTAACGCGGGGGTGGGCGGTCAAACAGGTAAAATTTGCAGCATAATAACGTCATTCTTGCTGTTCTGAAATTTCATATACTTATTGTTTACGCATTTAATGAACGATATGCAAAATGGCAGACCACCAAGTGCGCCCTAAAGGCGGTTGCCGTTCCAATATGCGGCCGACGGCGGTCCCACTAGGGCAAAGGAGAAACAAATGTATATTTCTCCCTTGCACTAGCGCGCAAGCCACGTATCGCGCTTTTCATCGACGCCTGTATTAGCAATATTGAAGCACCACCTTGTAAAAGGAGCTGCAAGGTTGAGCTTACGCAGATGCGGCCAGCGTGACGCCTACAGCGACGATGGGCCCGACCAGTGCGACGCCATAAACATCATAAATTGGCATCGGGGTCCTTAGGAGTTTTCCCAAAAGGACAAGAGGGGACTTTCCACGGGACCGAAAGTCAGTCGATTACAGACCGGGACTCGAGAAAAACCTTCTCGACTCTACCGACTTTTAACAACGAAATAAATAAAACTATAACGAATAATTTAGAAAGCGAGTTAATACCCTCAACTTTAGGATCTTCTTACATCTGCCAACGTCTTATCCCCCACTTGGTGGTCTGCCATTTTGCATATCGTTCATTAAATGCGTAAACAATAAGTATATGAAATTTCAGAACAGCAAGAATCACGTTATTATGCTGCAAAATTTTACCTGTTTGACCGCCCACCCCCGCGTTAGTTCTCCGGACTGACTCGGCAGATGGGGATTTCGCATTCGGCAACACTAATCCAACAATAAGAACTGTGACTGCATCGAGTCACGTTGACCCCTATATAGCCAGCTCTCGATCTACAATGCCACCAATAAACCGTGCCTCGCTGAGTTACGTGGAAGTGACGAATTCCACGTTCTGCATTTCTCAACAGATCTTTGCGAAAATGGCGTCAATCGATGTCGTGCCGATGAAAATGGTACCACGCTAACTTCGTTAAAAATAGTCCGAATTACACGACATGATTTTAATCGGGAGAATGCCAGGAATGCATTGGTATCACTGCAATATCGATGCAATGAAGAATAAAGAATTTTTTAATACACCGTAATGAATCTCGTCGCGAGCTTTGACGTCCACGAAACTCAGCGAGGCGCGGCTTATTGGCGGCATCGCGTTTGAATACTCTAGCCAGAGAGTCACTCTGTATAATAGTATACAATATAATACTTACATTTTGTGAATCCTCCATAGCTTGTACCGCTCTAGAGTTCGTGAGCCAACTGTAGCTTGCCACGCAACAAGTCCTTGGGCAGACTTATTTGTGGAGGAGGAAACACCTACAGGAGCCTTGGTTACGTGTGCGTGACTGATGCGTGCGCAGTTTACGCAACACAACCACCGTTCCTGTAGGTGTTCCCCTCCATCAGTGGCACCTCGACCACCCGATCCCTGGTTATTTAGCAGCCCGGCGACTATCTTCACAATTTCTTAGAATTCTTTATTCCAGAGTGAGAGAATCCGCGGATATACTACGGTATGACCCAACCAACGGAATGAACTGAAATTTTGAGGGGTTGGGCGGGAGGTGGAGAGACCCTCTAATATAAAATTTCAGCTGCGGATATTTCTTAGTTTCTGAGATATTAATAAAAAAATTTCGGCATAATACATTGAAATCTACCTATGTACACAGACGTTACTAACACAACCATCTTCTTCGTTTCACAGTCGACGATACAATGTACGATATTGACCTCATCGCGCGATGCTTGTAACTGCATCAGTTTTTATTCCCAATACAGTACAGTAATACTAGAGTATTTCCAAAGTCACATCGGTTCGCTGTCGTGCTTACCGCGCCCCACTCACTGGTCTAGCTCCAACCGGTGGCCGATCGAGACGAAACTTGCCGAGTATTACGAGGGGTATTACAAAATTTCAAAAGTGGAAAATGGCGGGGGAGGGGCAGAAGGGCTCACGGGTAGGGAGGCCTCCACCAACGTAAATAAATTTCCAAAATAAATTAACAATTTTTTATTAATATTTCGGAAACGAAATATTAAAGAATACCCGAAGCTACAATTTTAGATTTAGGGTTCACACCCCCTCCCCACCCCACACCCAAACCTCATCTCGATCGGCCACTGGTGCCATTCGGAAGTATATCCTTTATTCGTTGCATTTATTCGAATAAAACTTTCGAATTAAAAAAAAAGGTAATTATGCAGAACTGGTGTTTCCTCATCGATTTCAATTATTTTTGGATATGTTGCCGGGGATATGATTCTGAACAACTTTTTCCTATACATGTTACCGCCGCTCGACCTTCGTTGTCGAGATATTTGCCAGAAACTATCGGTATAATCCGACCATTGTTATATAGTTTGTTGAAAACCTTAGTGTTAACTTAGTTTAGTAAGCGCTAGTAACTGTAAGCCCTTTGTTCATATAGTTCTTCTGTAACTATGGGATTTTCTGTCCCGGATAATAAAATAATATAATAATAATACCGACAGTTTCTGGCAAATATCTCGGCAACGAAGGTCGAGCCGTGGTAACATGTATAGGAAAAAGTTGTTCAGAATCATGTCCCCGGCAACATATCCAAAAATAATTGAAATCGATGAGGAAACACCAGTTCTGCATAATTACCTTTTTTTTTTATTCGAAAGTTTTATTCGAAAGTTTTATCTCTCACTTTCGAACAAAGAATTCTAAGAAATTGTGGAGATAGTCGCCGGGCTCCTCAATAACCAGGGATCGGCGGGGCTCGAGGTACCACTGATGGAGGGGAACATCTACAGGAACGGTGGTTGTGTTGCGTAAACTGCGCATGCATCAGTCACGCGCACGTAACCAACTCCTTCGGATTCACGTTTCACGTTCACGGTTCGCGTTTACGTTTTTTGTAACGGGCAGTAGGATTTTGAGTTGTGTTTGTGTTTGTGTTGTGTTTGTTGGTTTAGTGTGGAATGAGTGACACTCTAAATGTGAATATGCAGGATGTGGAAGAAGATATGGACAATAATTCTCCGTTTCGTCCACGAAAATTACGTCCGTCCGCAAGGAGATTTTCGAAACGGAAAGTACATCGCCAAAAGAGAAGATCTTCAGCCCTTCAGAAGAAACAAGAAAACGAAAAAACGGCAGACGACACTGCCGTAGGACATTCAGAAGAAGTGGCCGAGGAACGTATGGTAGAGGAACCATCAACATCCGATGGACAAAATCATACGTACCAAGAGATAATGCACTCGCCATCCGATGAAGACACTGATACGGCCAGTTTGGGAGAAACTGAAGAGGCGCTTCAAGAATTTGATGTTGAAAGTAACGAAGAAGAAAACTTCGTTATAGAAAAAGTTGCGAAGAACGAGTCGCAAGAGCAATCGCGTCTCCTAAATAGCAACGATGTAATGAATTTTCAAAATGTGCTTGCTCAATTGCAGAAAATAGGTAAACATGCAAAACATAGGGAAGACTGCGGCATTGAACACCTACGAATATCTGGTGTGAAACGGTGTGGCTTCAAGAGCATCTTCAGCGTAATGTGCACTTTATGCCATTACAAAGCTGAAATCCACAATCAATCGAACGAAGCCGAAGAAGTGGATAGCAATCAGGGCGCCGTTAATGCAACAATTTTATGTGGAGGCAGTTATGCTCAGTTGGAACACACTTTTGCAGGAGTGAACATACGTTGCATGTCGAAGAAAGAATTCGTGAAGAATCAAGATGAATTCGTCAAGTCCGCAATTGCCGCTGCAGAAGAAGAGATGTTAGCAGCGGCTGAAGAAGAAAAACGTTTGGCGATTGAGAGAGGCGACGTTCTTCCCGGGTCAGGGACCCCTCACATCCCCGTTGTGGCCGACGGAAGCTGGATGAAGAGATCCTACCGCAGTGGATGTTACGATTCTGCGTCTGGAGTCGGCGTGATAGTTGGCTATCACACGAAAAAAGTATTATTTTACGGCGTTCGGAACAAAGTTTGCAGAATTTGTCGGATTGCTGCGAAAAACGAGAAAGAACCCCGAAAGCACACATGTTTCAAAAACTGGAAAACATCTCGAGCATCGACTGCTATGGAAAGCGATGCTATAGTAGAAGGATTCAACACTAGCGTAGAAAAACGTGGGCTCGTTTATTCTACACTGATTGCTGATGGGGACAGTAGCGTGTATAAGAAGATTATTGATGCGGACCCATATAAGAGACAGATTCGTGTAAAAAAGATTGAATGCACGAATCATTTGTTGCGAAACTTTTGCACAAAAATGAAAGCGATTGTAAAAAAGACCACATCTGGACCATTGAGACAAACTGTGGAAAGTAGCATTCGCCGGATGCGCACGGACATCGTGAAAGCCGCAAAGTTTAGATACAATCAGAATGTATCAATCGACGAGAGAACGAAGAATTTGTATGGCGACATACAGAATGTTCCAAGCCACGTGTTTGGTGAACACGCAGAGTGTGCAAGACTAGAATATTTCTGCGATGGAAAGAATAAAGAGAATGAGAAAAACATCGTTCCAGACTTGATGAAAATTGGAGTGTACCAGGACGTGAAAGAAATACTTCGTCCACTATTAGCTCATGCGGAGAGCTTACTCTATAATACTACTAATAACGCTGTGGAAAGTTTGAACGGACTAATTGCCAAGTACACTGGCGGAAAAAGATTAAATTTCGCCGAAAGAGGATCTTATACAGGGAGATGTGCTGCTGCTGTCGTGGAGTACAACAGTAACCAAGTGCACTCGCGATTGGATGCGGTTATGAAGAAGAAAACGCCCGAGGTTGTGCACCAAATGGAAGAAAAGAAAAAGAAAGAAAAGGAAAAGAAAGCTGCAAAACAGAAGGAAACGAAGGCTGCGCGATATGAACGCAAGCATTTGCCCTCGCAGAAAGATTGTGATTATGGACAAAATGCACAGAAGCCAGACATGCCATCCGAAATGTACGAACTGGAGCGGGAAAAGCATATGCAAATGCTCAGTGACTGGCAAGAGAAAAGACATGCCATTGAAGATGAAACAATCGGACAAGCAAAGAACCGCAAATGGTTGCAGTACAGGTCCAAATTGTTGACAGCATCCAATTTTGGACAAGTGTGCCGTCGCCGACCTGACACGCTTTGCGCAAATACAGTAAAATCAATTCTTTATCCAAAGATAATTAGTGCACCCGCGGTGGAATACGGGAAAGAATGCGAGAATATTGCTCGCGAAGAATTGAAGAAGCAATATACAGATATTGCGGAATGTGGATTTTTCATCGACAGCTGCATCGCCTTCTTAGGAGCTTCACCGGATGGAATCATCGGTCAAGAGGGTATTTTGGAAATCAAATGCCCCAAATCAGCGGAGAACTTTACGCCTGAAGAAGCTATTGAACAAGTTCCCGCTGTCCGGCGCATGTTCACGCGTAACGCAGGTATTTCAATAAGTAAAACGCATCACTATTTTTATCAAATACAAGGCCAGTTACACATTACTGACAGAAAGTACTGTATATTTTGCCTTTGGACCCCGAAAGGGTTGAAATCTATAAAAGTAGAGAGAGATGATGCGTTTTGGAAAAGAGAAATGGAGCCAAAACTTGTTCAATTTTATTTAGAATGCATGCTACCCGAATTAATAGATAGTCGGCACAATAGGTGCATGACTATTCGGGAGCCACAATTTATTCTAGCAGAGAGAGCGAAAGAAAAACCGAAAAGCTTGAAAAAGCGAAAAAGGTCTCCCTCCAGAAATAATGAAACTATTATAACGGCCCGGCGTCGCACCGCGTTGTAAAGCGCGGTACCACTGACCCCGTCAGTGGTGACAAGTGCCAGCGATGGCACTTTTACTCGCGGATCATATGATCACGCGAGTCGATCGACGCCGCCGTCACTTCCCCGAAGAAGTGAAGAAGAAAATAATAAATTTAATTCACCCTTTAATTTTTTCAGACACATTTCTAAGTTCACAGCGGAGCTGTTACTTTTTGACCCGTCGGGTAACCGGCTACCCGGAATAAGTTCAAGCCATTGAATGTGGTATTGTTCGATCATTTTTACCTAATATCAAACAATACCATAGACAATAAAGCATTCAATTCCTTGAAGTTGTTTCGGGTAGCCGAGTACCCGACGGGTAAAAAAGTAACAGCTCTAGTTCACAGGAGCAGACAGACGGAATCGGGCTCGATCAAATGCGCCAGGTTGATTCACACGGGCCTCGCAGGTATA
Organism: Andrena cerasifolii; assembly: GCF_050908995.1. NCBI lineage: Eukaryota > Metazoa > Arthropoda > Insecta > Hymenoptera > Andrenidae > Andrena > Andrena cerasifolii. The sequence continues at coordinate 683,804 of NC_135121.1, read as the reverse complement.
CATGATTTTCGACGAATTATTGAAACAAATTTTTACTTTTATATAAAACTTACAGAAATGTCTGCGATCATTTGTTACAGGCGGATTCTTTACCAAATTACTGCAAACATGGTTTATGGGACAGTAATGTCAGGACAAATGGAATGATAAGTACCATATTTCAGGTAAAGTTTAACAGCTTATACATCTGCAGTAAAATTTTGTACGTTTACAAAACTACAATTAAGTATTTCCTAATGAACTTCATAATGTGTTACAGATCCACACTGCCTATGTCATCTTTCGGTACGAGCGACCTAAGAAAATTGTAGGAAGACCGTCAAAGAAGAAGAGGAAATACACCATTTTTATCTGTCCATTTCAAAGGGGCGAAAGCTTGAATGTCGAATTTCAATTCTCCAATGAAGTTGGATTGATTTATTGTAATGACTATAACTTGATTAGAAACAAAAAAAATATAAAAAAATGTTCTGTTAAACGATTTTGTCAAAAAGGCACTAACAACTAAAAAATACTTCTAGTGTTGTGCTACAATTTCGATGGTGTTTTTCAACTTTAAATAAAAACGTGGTTCAGAATAGTTCATAACAGAATATGAATCAATTTAGTATAGCCTCAAGTGTCGAAATGAATTTGTTGCGAGATATCCTGCTCCACGATTTTATGTGCAAATACACCATCGAAATTGTAGTATAAGAAAATAATTATTTTTTACTTTTTAATGCATTTTTCATAAAATCGTTTATTATAAATTTTTTAATATACTTTTTCTAGTTTTTAGTGTTTGTGGATTTACATTACTCTTATTGCTGTATGCAGTTTAACAGTTTGCTTGAAGAATGGTTGATTTATTGTTATGGGTTATTATTTCTTGGTGACTAGGTAATTTTTTCACCCACTCGGAGTTTTTTTCATAATTTTGTATTGTCAACCAAACTACGCACCTCTGCAAAGTTTCGAGGGAATTGGATGGTTGGAAGTGGTTTAAAATTGAGTTTCCAGATTTGAATCAAACAAACAAACAAACAGAGGATCGTAGCTAAATAATATCGTTTAATGGGACATTCCCAAATATCAGTATTGTTAGTACTGAACTCTGGTTTATATTGATAAATTTTTACAACCGTGGAATAACAATTCCGAAGAAAACCATGTACAAAACTATTATTGAAACAGACAATTCTTGTTGATATAAAAGATATTTGATGTATAGTTAGATGAAAAAAAAGCGGCATATGTTTTTAGAAGAATTACAGCATTCATAAATTTCATTACGATCGGCATGTTACACTTCGGTGATGTACCTTATTCAAATTGTATGCTTTGAATTTGCACATTGATTGTACATAGTATTGCATCGTTCTATGTATAAATAAATACTAAATTAGTATTGTTTCATTGACATGTTTCCTAACTTCACTACTCAACCTCTCTATCTTTCAATAGTGCTATCCTCCTTTACGTTCAGCGAGGCTCTGATGCTAGACGCAGGAATTGGCGGGCTCCAGCTACAGCTGATGCACGAGGAAACACCTACAGCGGTGGTTATATGTGCGTGACTGACGCACCGCAGTTCCCCACACATAACCACCGCTCCTGTCGATGTTCTCCCCTCCATCAGCGGTACATGGAGCCCGGCGATCGCTGCCTAGACGCAGCTCTCGTGCCGTATTCCTCCAAGCTTCTCAATAGAAGGAGCTGTGGCAACAGCGCGGCAGAGACGGAGACAACAGAATATGCGGCAACTATGCTGTCAAAAATTCGTCTACGTAGAGTATCGGTAGATGTCACCATTGTACAACTTCTTTTTACCGACCGCAGTAGTTTCATTAGGGTCCGTCTGTTTACAAGGGCGCTTCGATCGATTCGGACCATAACAAAAAGGAGACGGCCCCCTTAAAGCGACTTCGGAATTTGGATTTGAAGGGCTAGTTAAAGCGACTTCGAAATGGAATTTGAAGGGCTAGTTAAAGCAACTTCGAAATGGAATTTGAAGGGCTAGTTAAAGCGACTTCGAAATGGAATTTGAAGGGCTAGTTAAAGCGACTTCGAAATGGAATTTGAAGGGCTAGTTAAAGCGACTTCGGATTTGAAGGTATGGATAAGGACGTCGATTTAAAATATACTGAGCGGCTTCTGTTCGGTTTGTTGGCAAAATCAAGTCTGAATTTAGGCTGCTGGCGCGCCTGTATTTATACGGTTTGGCGAGACTTTGCTCTCGCCAATCACTTACTGCGCGGACTCGCCAACCAATTAGAACTAGCATCCGGTTCCCGCCGGTCGCGCACTACGCTGGGTTTATTCGGCGTCCGGTTAAACGTGCGGTCTACGCAAGCGCGCTTGGTTCGTTCGCGGCACTGAGTTCGTCGCTTGAAATAGGCGCTACTGCGCATGAGTTGCGCGTTCGCTAGTACACTGTCTCTTGTTACATATCGTAGCTCTCGCAAGTCCTTAATACCAATATGGCAAAACAATGATTAATATGAAATATTAATGAAAAAATTTATGGCGGTAGGTAGCGGTGCGTTGAGGAAGGTCGAAATATAATGCGATATGTGACAGGAAATTAGTGGATTTATCTGGAAGGTAATAGAATTTCTACACGTACATAGGGTAAAAAATAAATTTTATTGCGGCCGTTATTGGCCTCGTTCGCTTGCCTCCAATATATTTAAAGAGAGTCCCAACTCCAGGGCTTCATTATTTTTACATTGAGCAGCTACTCCAATATTGTAGATCTGCCTCGTGCAGATCATGCAATACTTGAAGTTTATTAGGTTTCTTCTTAACGTGAGGAGATGACGGCTCGCGGGGCTGTAATATTTGGTTTCCTCTGCCATTAAGTTCTTGTAGCAGGGCCAACAGATTTTTCGACGGTACAGGTCGCTACGGTCCGTCCGATATCCCGGCCACTTTGCTGTCAAGCAGATCATGCCGAGTAAACGTAAATAATGATCCTTTTCTTTTTCCTCCACACGAGGGCGGTGGATTAACTTTTCGTCGGGAGAACGAATGGACATTTTCCTCGTCATTCTAATAATTCGATTTTATTTGATTATTATTTAATCTTTTCTTTTCATTTTTCTTTTAATTGATATATGCTTATGCTGTTCCTACCTTAATCATTTTCTCTTGGTTGTTTCTGCTTCTTTCCTTTCTTCTTTCTCGGAAATTTTTTGTGCGTGCTTTCACAAAGGTGTCACTTTTTGGAATGGGCCCTTGTGTAGCCCCCACTACTTTTGAATTTCGCGCTGTGAAGTTGCTTGGGCTTAATGTCCCTAGGGGCGCCATAGTCCGGCGGCGTATAGGCCCTTTTTATTCTGTCCTGGTGGACAACCTTAGTTCGACGGGGGCTCATAGCTATCTGTGTATTATTGTTTTTTAGGATTTCTACGATTGTATACGGCCCATGATATTCATTGCTGAATTTATCCCTTTTAGGCTTTAAAACCAGTACTTGTTCACCTCTGTGGTAATTAACTGAGGATACTTTCTTATCGTAATAATATTTTTGTCTGTGTTTTGAATTTGTTAAATTGTGTCTTACTATTTCGCGAAAGTTGAGCAGTTTTGTAACTAACCTATCCACGAAATCTGGATATGTGGCTATTGGAGCGTTTGGTAGTAAGCTTGATGGTTGTCTGGCCTTTTTCCCATATACTAATTCGTAAGGAGTGTATTTGGTACCCTCATGTATACTTGTGTTATAAGAGAACATTGCCTGTGGTAGCCACTGGTCCCATTGTTTTTCCTTTGTTATATAATGTTTCAAATATTCAACCAAGACGTGATGGCTTCTTTCCAGGTCTGTGAAGTTGGCACCCCCGAATTCGAAATTTAAAAAAAAAACTATACGGCATTCGTTTGTCCATCGTTTGTCCACGTTTGTCCAACAAAAATTTTCGTTTGTCCACCCTTCAAAAAAAAGTTATGAACAAAAAAAAATTTGTTCACCAGCACCCCCATGAAAACTTTTTTATTATTTGACGGTGGGAAATGATTGTCCATCGTTTGTCCACGTTTGTCCACCCAAAAATTTCGTTTGTCCACCCTTCAAAAAAAAGTTATGAACAAATTAAGAAAATTTGTCATCAACACCATCCATGAACACTTTTCAACTTTTTAAAATATGGATACGATTGTCCATGATCTAGCATCGTTTGTCCACCCCAAGATTTCGTTTGTCCAGCCTCCTGAACCGAATTATTTATAAAAATCGCGAAAAATGAAGGATACTGTTGAAGCGACCGCGTATAACTTCGATTTTTTATTAATTAAACGATGGAATCGTTTGTCCATCGACGGATTTCGATAGCGTAGATGTAGAAGACGTTTGTCCACCCCAATATTCGAATTATTATTACAAATAGCCCAGAATTACGACACGGTTGAATCTACCACGTTCAAGTTTGATTTTTTATTAATTAAACGATAAATTTCGTTAGTTTGGATGAAGAAGACGTTTGACCGCCCAAAGACTTCGATTGGCCACCTTTCAGAATTAACTTAATCGGTGAATTCAATTTATTATTTCCTTCGTCACTTTTTTGGTAAAGTTATGCCGGCGTCGGTCGACTCGCAAGATCGTACGATCCGCGAGGACAAGTGCCATGACTGGCACTTGTGACCACTGACAGAGCCAGTGGTATCGCACTTTACAGAGCGATGCGACGCCGGATCGATTCAATAGTTTTACTATTGAAAAGTATCATTATCGTATACACTGTTAAATTAAAGTTTTAACCGAATTTTTATATTTTTATAAATATCATTGTTGTAGGAAATACTTTTAACTTTTGTGGATTTAGAATTGTACGCAATTTTTTACTAATGTCATTATGTACTGTCCACATTCCTGTTGTATTACGGCAATAAGCTGTAAAATGTCCTGGGCTATGACATACGATGCCACTTAAAACATATATTGCATCTTCAATTTGAAATTTTTCAGGTATGCCATTTAAAAATATTCCATCCATTTTATTTAGTTGGAAAAAGATTTCAGTTTCTATGAACACATATGATTTTGGTTCTCTCTTTATATGCATTGTTGATTGACATGTTTTACACGTGCCTGTTTGTATAGTGAAGAATTGCGCAACAAAATTAAGAAAATTTTGTTTAAAATCTTCGATTGTGCGTTTGCTAATAAATTCTACTACAAACAATTTTCTCAAATGTACTTTACATTTGCCGCAGATTCTATTTTCTTCTACACTGCAAACGTCTGTTACCAGTTTTGTAAGGAAACCAATTGGCGTTTGTAGTACAATCTACAATATCATTTTGAATTTCAAATATTGTACCTAAAATAGCTCCACGCTCTTCATACACGGAGTTGTTGATATTCTCCATGGCGTATTTTTTGACAAACATCAAAAATATATTTTCTGAGTTTTCATCGACCCAGTTTTTAAATGAACTATAATTGCAATACGCACTGGTTAATATTTCAACCAATGAGTCGAATGCACATGTATTTTTAATATATATTTTTTTCCATTAAGTGTAACCAAATTACAATTATTTCCATTTCTTAAGATTTCATTTTTTCTTTTCCTTAATGGCCTGTCATATGTAAGATGAATATCTGGACATGAAGTTAAATATTTCCCTCTGGGAGTATTATTTTTGTTTTCGATTAAGGGCTTCTGTTTTATATTGTCTTTAATTTCATCGTTCTCTTGTAAATCTTTTAATTTATTTGGTTTGGCTTCAATATTTAACCCTTTCCAATTTTCCTGTTCCGTTAAATAATGATAAGTGTGCGTAGGGTTTTGCGCATTTTCGCCAAAATCACGTAAATCGATTTTTCTTTCTTTTTCTTGTCTCACCGCAGTTTGCAGCAGTGCATTTTTTTCGTTCGTACGTTTAATTGCAGCACGTTCCGATTTCGAAAGACTATCGATAGATTTGATGGGGTGAATAATAAATTTATCGACGCGCATTGGTTTATAATTTGCGCCCAAATCTGAATGCTTCAGATCTTTAAAATATGCCTCACATCTAGAGGATGTCGCTACATTCGATGACAGAGGGAAATATCCCCTCATCACCTGTGTCCAGAGAGGAAAATGTTTTGCCAATTTAACTAGATATGTGACTAATTCTGGACAATAGAATGCATTATACCTATCTGTCCCCACACTATCTTTTGCAATTTTTTCAGCTGCATCTCTGATATTATTTATAAATTGAACTATATTTTCATTTTCATTTAAAGTTTCTAAATCGTCGTATTCTTTGTAATTCTCGTCATCGCTCGTAAATGTAAATGACTTTATTCTTTCGAATAAATAGGATCGCTTCTGCTCGCATATTACTTCATTTCCATCCGAATCTTTGCCATCGTACTCACTGTAAGCGACAATAAATATTGAGCTAAGCAGTGTATTAAAATCTTCCACATTATCGCACAATGACATTAGCCCTGCGCATCGCACAAAGAAATCTTTAATTTTAGGATGTTTTCTATGAAATACATCTTTGTTACAAATACTGTTGATTAAATGGGCAATATCAATTCTGATGAAACACTGAAGTGGATGTTGCAAAATTTCGCCACCAATCCATCGATAGCAATCGTAAATACAATTTTTTAAGCAACGTTCATTAAATGCTAAGCTGTTTGCATTCAAAAGAGCCAGTGAATAATCACAATCTACTTCTGGGGGCACTGGTGCCCCGTGCCTTATGATCTCCCTCAACCATTACGTAATTAAATTTGTATCATGCTTCTCTGAAAGCATTTGAAATACTGGTTGTATACTATTTGCACCTTTTATAATGATTTGATATAAGAATATATGTTTCTTCTCGCCATTTGGTTTTTCTATTGTTTTCACTAAGTTTCCAGTCGCATCTATTTCTATTTTTCTGCACGTTTTAATTAACGTTTTATACAATTCCCTCTGCATATGAGACCACTAAAAACAATAGAAATGATCCTTTGAAATCGGATTAACGTACCCTCAGTATTGCCCCTCATACTTCAATTCACTTAACGAATTGATAAGATTAAGATTTTTATTGATTCCTAATTCTCGCACGATAGCTTAATCATTTATTTTTCTCAAACATTTATTTTTCTTTACACTGTTGTAGAACGTAGTATAATTCACCTTTAAAGCCGCGTATTCACCTGAACATTCGCCCCGAATGAGCATTGCACGAGCACCGATCAATTCAAAAACTGCACGAGAATGTAGTGAGAAGATTTTTTGTTATATTAAATTATAGCACAGTCCAACAGCTATTTCGATCTGTAACATGACGGTAGCCGTCGTTCTATCGTGCTCCGTCGCGAGCACCAGCAGGCCATGGCTTCCCATTCATAGAGTGCTCGCAACAATATTATGGACCGCGAAAGATATTGCTATAATATTGTACAAAATTGTACGCTTGCTTACTTTGATAGAACGACGGCGGACGGATCGGTCCGAGCAGCTTGGCGAACGATCGGTTCGCACGCGGCTCGACGCGTGTGGATACAACGTATAGACGTGTTCAGACGATACCATGATTATCACTTTCCCGACCGGTAGTCCATTAATCGGCTACCATTAACCGCTAACAGTCGGCAAAGTGTTAATAAATTTCTTACCTTCACATAATGCATTACACTCTCAATTACGTCTTCACACACGTCTGGTATATTTTTTTCAATAACCTGTTTAGATATTTCGAAAGAGATTGTAAGCTACTGTAACAATCACCGATTACAAGAAATCTAAAAGGAATTGCCAATTTTTCTTCAGGCGTAATGGATTTTCTGACGGCAGTATCGTGCTATGCAACCTTATCCTGACTACACTGCCCAACAAAATTTAACTTTCAACATTTTTTGTGTTCAAACGGTAATAGCTATTCGGTTGCTTGTTCCGTCAAATTATTCTATGAACCCTCGTGCATACAACGATATAAGTTATTAGTGGGTTATGAACAGTTAAATGTGTTTAAACAACGATCAAAGGAAAAAGGACACCCGAAATGCACCAATTGTGGCAGATATCTTTCTGTATATTTCAAAAACTAAGGGTCTAGGAGAAAAATTGACTACTCTACGCAATACAACAGTCTTTTTTCCTCCTCGAAATAGCTGTTGGACAGTGCTATAATTTAATATAACAAAAAATCTTCTCACTACATTCTCGTGCAGTTTTTGAATTCATCGGTGCTCGTGCAATGCTCATTCGGGGCGAATGCTCAGGTGAATACGCGGCTTTAAAGGTGAATTATACTACGTTCTACGACAGTGTACTTTGAGAAAAATAAATGATTAAGCTATCGTGCGTGAATTAGGAATCAATAAAAATCTTAATCTGATCGTTACGTCCCTACTTCCTATTTGGGGCCGCGTTTTTTAGGGAGTTTATATATTTACCCGCTTTCGAGCTAGTCCAGGGACTTGGCGCTCTGGGATAGTTGAGAACTGGTCGATAGCAGGTTATAATTGGATTTTGCATTTTCTTAATTACCTTAGTGCCCTCGCGGTGATGGCTGGTCTATCGGGATCAGCCTCCCCGCTATACGCGCCGGTGGAATTCCGTAAATTTTGGGTGCGGTCCCGGGTTTTGGAGCCGCCCACTCTCCGGGTGCCAGGGTAATCCCGATCTGGGTGGCCACCTCTTCCCGGCTGACCGTCGGAGTCGTGACAACTCGTAAGAGTTTTGTTTCACCAGCTGGTGCGTCGCTGTATAACCACTTTAATTTACGTAGCTGCACTCGGCGCCCCGCACGGTAATTTCGGGGCATTCGTCATTTGGAATTCACAGTGGCATAGGTTAATTGACCGATAATCACTCTCCACCTTTCACACCAAGCGCCACCTCGGGCAACGTTCTGCTCTTTGGTGGTACCATCGGCGGAGGCGAGCGTGATTTTCCCTCATTCGCAACATTTATTTAGAATTTTATTTATATTTAAATCTATCGCGTCGATCACGCGCTACGCTTAATCTCTGGTAAAACCGCGGGCAACGTTCTGCTCATAGGTAATACCTTCAATCAGCGCAACCCATGAACTGTCAATGTGCATTTTCGTATTTGATTTCACTATTCCACAAGACGAACGCTTGATTTGGATTTGAGGAGTTGAGGGTGGAAACACTTCACTCACTGGTTTAGCATAAAATTTTACCTTTATTTTTACTGTAACGAGATTTCAACACTTTAAGTCTTTTAATAATTAAATGCGTAGTAAACAATGGTAATACACAAACTGGTGGTTATGGTAATCGCAAAAATAGTAGTACTGATAAAAATGGTAAATGTGGTAATTGATAAAACAAAACTGGTAAAAATGGTAATATCGGTAATATGATAATATGGTGTTACGTGCCGCGGCCTTTGGTGTTCGAGCGGCGCGTTTTAGACAGCCAAATTCTGATTAGGGGTATCCCACAGTCGTTAGACTATCAGAATTTCCTATCGTTACGTATAGAATGGCAAGGAGGCTGGCCGCACTCGTAACAGTCAATTATTTTGTTTAATTATCTAAATACCTTATCAGAAGAATAAGGGGTAGATTTTGGGATCGTCGGTGCTCTAGACCCATACGGGTCTTTTCAAAGGAATCAGACAGGTAATTAATGAGTATAATTTATGATAATAAAGGTTTAATATTGTAAAAGTGAATGAAAGCAAAAGAACATAACAAAATGTGGAAATATTCAATAAATCCCCTCATAAAATAATAATCAGAGATAACTCCTGACTAGGGGAATCCCATAATGCTTTGATTGTCAGAAATTATCGTTACACTCGATCGAATATTAACAATGTAATAAAGTTTACAGAAACAGATAAAAGGCGCAACTCACCAGACAGTCGATATTGTATTGACAAATATATTTTTGTGGTTTTCGGTTGGAATGGTTTCCTGTGTTCTGATGATATATCTAAATCAGAAAAAGAGATGAAACGCGAACACACACACACTTGGTTATCTTAACGAATAGATCTGAATTGAGTTTAAACGAGACTAAATAATAGTGATTTTAACAGAGCGAAATGAATAATACTTTTAGTTTATAGTTAAGAAATTAATATTGTAAGCAAAGTTTAGTAAAATGATTATTTCACAAGATTGAGTCTTTTCCGCGGTTTCAAAATAGACCGGGGAACTCTCGCTCTAAAACACTTGCGGACCCAGCGACACGCACCTCACGATTTTTCATCACAAAGTGTCGCAGCTTCACGCTCTCGGCAACGACCAGAGTGGGTCCGTACCGAAAATGCTTACGCTGCATTTTATCGCTCGGCCGCGCTACCGTGGGCCCGTCTACTTAACGAGGTGGTGTGTGTGTGTTCACGTCTATCCATCAGACTCCCGATTCAAACATTTGATCAATCTCTACGGAACATTCGCACGTACAGGAAAACATGACATCCCACATCTTGAAAAACATACAATTTCGCACAGCTGAGGGCTCCCCCTCAATGTTTCAACACAATTTCATACACAATTTCTGACTAGGGGAATCCTACAGTCGTTGGACTATCAGAAATTGTATTAAGCATTTGACTATAACAAAAATTTTTAATTAATTAATAATTCGCACGTGCGACGAAACCGTGGGAAGGCGCGGTTCCCTGCACCGGATGTAGGGTATACAATTCCGTCAATCTTCTAAGAAATGATCCAGTCTGTGCATTAGGCTGGGCCGAAAAAAAAAACTTTTGGATTTTTTTCTTGTCATAGTGAAAAAAAGTTGTGAGGTGTGTCAAAAAGCTCACTGATTTTTTTTTATAATTTTAAATCCATATTTAGCCGCGCCCCAGCGGGATGAAAGGTGTCGTATTTTTCAAATTAATAGTTTTGGTAGATCATAAGGCGCAATCAGTTTCTACCAATCTGGTAAGTAACCAAAAGTTTTCTGCTGAATTATTTCAATGTTTCACTGCGCCCCTAGAGTCGTAAGAGCCCTTAAACGCAAAAATTTACACAGTTTTTCGCTTGAAAAAGTAAATAAGAGTGATAATTTGTAATAATTTAATATGATAAAGTAATAATTTGATATGATCTTCGTCTTCACTGTCTTCATCGTATTGAAAAGACATTCTATAATTACTTTTTCAACCCAGAACTCACCGCGAGGAGGTAACTGCATGTCGAGTTCCACCCACCCTCCCTCCCATTACTAATGGTCTATTTATTAGTTTTTGTTTTCTTATCCAAATAATAATCTTTTTTAGATTCAAATGACGGCAAGGAACTTCTTGCTTCTAATGTGACTCGAATGTAGCCATCTCTTGACAGGGGATCACAAACCTTGCTAGAAGCCTCTGTTACTAGCTTCACACATCGCTCCACTGCTTGCGTGTGACATGGAAATTTGTTTGTTAGGATCGGTGATTTGTTTTCAATAGCTTGCAGCAATTCTTCGCAGCTTATGTTCATGGTTAGAGGCGGCTCTGTAACACTACATTGGTTCCAGTCAATTAATTCGGTGTAGTCCTCCGCTTGAAAATTAATTTTAGGTACTTTAAATATTCTTTGTCTGGCCGGTTGTTTTCTAGCTTTTAAAATGCGTCTAATTCCAAGTTCTCTAATATGTGCTCTTGGATCTGAAATCATAGCTAGTAAAATATTTTCTGGGTGGGCAGCATAAGCATTCGTTGAAATGACCTTGTCGATGATTTTTTTTACGGAATTTGAAAACTCTCTAGACTGGTTTATTATTTGCCACAAATGTAGAGAACCGTATTGACTTCCAGGTTGCGTCTTAATTGAAAACCACACAGGAGCATAAACTTTCATGATAAATGTTGCAAATAAAATTAGATTCTGAGACGGATTTTCTGTGGAAACATACAGACGTAGCAATCTATTTGCTGTTGTCAACCATCTAGCTTGACTTAGTTTGCCAGGATCTTTCTTGGACAAGTTTTCAGAGCAGAGACCCCCTCTGATAGCACAACACATGCGATATAAGTATTGCTGATCAGTACTTAGATCTTTCTCATCCACTTGTGGTAAAACTGTGTTAATTATCTGAAAATTCACAACAGGTCTAGATTCACATGATGTGAACTTTGATCCGATTGGACCGGAGAATGAATATGGCCCTTTAGTATGTCCGTCTAATTTCTGAAGAAGATGTCGTAAAGGTAATTCATTAGCGTGCAGTAAGCAAATAATCCACTGAAGAGGTCTTCCAAGGTGAACTTCAATTAATCTTATAACACCGCTTTTCCAGCCCGTGTTTACATTGGTACCGTCACAACCAATTGCTTTAATGCTTTTTAGATTTACGGATTTCGCTTCCATATACGATATAATACTTTTTGCTATATTTAAAGCAGTGCCAGGCGGTTCTATGGTTAAATGACCAAAATATTTGCTTCCTGGCTCTTCAATTAGCGATATGTGTTCCTGTTGTTTTGTAATACGACGCCCTTGAACTAGCATCATAGTTTGATCTTTTCGTCCATCAAAATAAATCCCTTCGATGTCTTCAACTCGCTCTGTTGCCATTTTCTGTACAGCTCTCCTTGTTTTAACCAATTCCCTGCGGATTTTATTTTTATCAATCACATTAACTGGATTATTTGAAGAAACTAATCCGAAGTCCTCTAAAGCCGCTGTCGCAATTTTTGCTATGGTTCTGTTTGAAGCTCCAGTCATATCCGCCATTTTAGCAATATTGGGTAAATGAACTCTAGCTTGGCCTTTTTGATGTGGCCTACTTTTAGTATTGGAATGATCTAAAGGATAGGACCATTTAAATTCTTCATAATCTAATAATTCCTCTTCACTTGAAGAAGTTGTTTCTAAGCATTCGGTGAGACCACTTATATTCGGTTTGTTTTCACTACTCTTTGAAGGTCTTGGTGATTTCAAGGGTTGTTCTTGTAATCTTTTCTGTCTTTTCTTAAGTTTTTCTGTAGTTAATTTGTCTACACCGCTAATACGCATTTTTCTTTCTTTCTTTGATCACTTAGAAATTCGCGTTCAATCAAGGGAATCTTTTTATTCTTTTCACATTTGCATGCATGAAAATCGCTGCATTTGCAAGAACAAATGTCGAATAACTTTTGTGCTTGTAATTTAAAAGCATCTAGTTTTGCCTGCATTGAATTCGTTTTTCGATTTTTTATCGGTTTTATCAAATTTCTGTACTTCTTGTGATATGCAGTTATCATGGCTATGACACGGTTGTGTGTGACTGTTGGTAGGGAAGCAACTTTCCATATATGTTGAATTTTATTTGCAACAATTTTAGCAATCTCCGATTCTGACGGCTGCTTGCTGCCATCTTCCTTTAATTCTGATTGCACAAAAAAATAACAGCGCATCATATCTTCATACGTAGGAAGACATCTTTCACATTCCAAATCCTGGGTGGAGCCCAATATTGGGTGACTGTCATTATTTCGCGTTTTAACTCTTCTTGCCATAATAATTTTTGTTCAAAAAGTATAAACGTCAAACGATTTGTAAGCGTTTATGCTAAACAAATCAACGAAAAAACACTATTTTTGTCTTTACACAATAAAATATAATTCACTTGGCGAAGAATGACGCGACGGTCTGAACATGAAGAATTATCGTTAGCCGTTACTGCCTAATAATACAGAAATTACAGTGTACCGGGAAAGCTACAGCTAGTTCCTTGTGCACGTGCGGACTGTGTAGGAATAAATAAGTGGCGGAGGGCAGGCGCTAAGACGTTGGCAACGTCGCGTCGGTTACTAAGTATATAATACACATTCGTTTTTGCTAGCGAGGCGCAGTGAAACATTGAAATAATTCAGCAGAAAACTTTTGGTCACTTACTAGATTGGTAGAAACTGATTGCGCCTTATGATCTACCAAAACTATTAATATGAAAAAAAACGACACCTTTGACCCCGCTGGGGCGCGGCTAAATATGGTTTTAAAATTATAAAAAAAAATCAGTGAGCTTTTTGACACACCTCACAACTTTTTTCACTATGACGAGAAAAAAATCCAAATTTTTTTTTTTCGGCCCAGCCTACTGTGCATTCCTGCTGTAGCCGTTAGTGGTCATATTACAATTTTGAACGCTACGGTCAGAGGTGCTCTCAACGAGGGCTCCCCTACAATGCTGCAAGGTATTGTTGAAATACATCCCTGCCGCTTACACAAAACGGATTCAGCACAATAGGAGAACCACTGGTCGTTCCGAACGCGACTATCTCGTGAGAACGCCGCTGCGTCAGCACCGCCTTATCTATTTCGCGGAACGCCAATGCGTCGAGGCGACGACGCTCCAAGAGAGAGGTTTTTACTCTATCAAGAATATTAATTAATAGGCAGGAGTATGATCAACAAGGGATTTCCCATAACGCTAGGCGTTGTTGATGCATACCCTGACCAAAAAGAAAAATCTTACGTTCTGAACGTAACATCCCTCCCTCCTTGGAACCATCGTCGTCCTCGACGATGTATATTGAAGGTGTAAGGTTCGGTAGCGCTTATATGGACGTATATGCTCAGGTTGCATTGGCCTAGGGAGTTCCCATAATGTTTGCACATTGTCACAATGCAATCCTGTTACAATTAAGTGGTGTGGAATAGGGGCTCATACATATAGTCATGCGTTACGTGCAGAAAATGGTTACGTTTGTACCTTGTTGATCGCGTAATTTGGGTACCGCCGATATATATGTGTATTGGCTTGGTCCTGTGATCCCTTGTTACTACCTCGTAGGCGCAGGTTAATGTAGGTTTACCGATGTTTTGGCACCGCTCTGTGTCAACTATGGCTATTTCGGGGGCCTCTCGCAGCAAACCGCAGATGTCCTCGTCGGAAATTCGTTGACTTTCCCTACAGTGGACCTCCACCAAGCCATTGAGGAACTGCAGAAACCAACCTCCGACGCTGGGATGCATGTTGTTTGCAGTCAGAATCCTGAGATTCTTCATTTGTCGCAGTGGTTCTAGCGTGAATTCCCTCTTGATGTTGGTGCATCCGCTAATGTTCAAGGACGTTACATCCTTCATATGCAGCGCAATTTCCAAAATGAGGCCAGAGGCTACCCATCCGCAAAACGTAAGGCTCAAGTTGGTCACATTTTTGTACTTGCAGGGAATGGAAACTGCCATCTCCACTGGCCCCAGTTCTAGCTCAACAAACTCTCCTCTCTCGACTGCCTCATTGTCCTCCTCTGTTTCCATTTCGGGACCAATCTCTTTAAACGAGCAAAAATGAAACTTTATTACCTGTAAAGTGGAGCGTAGGTTAGTATTGTCGATTAATGCTTGTAGAATTCTGTGATCTGTCAAATCATCGCATCTACTTATGTCTAAATAGTCTAAGCTCTGCAACTCCTGGAGCATTTTTGCTAAATTTTCGGATTTTAACATTGTACAGTCGTGAAGGGTGAGCTGTTGAAGATCTTTGTTTACAGCTAACAATGATCTGCCGGTAATGTTTGTTCCAAGTGCACACAACGATTTCAGGTGTCTGGCAGATGAGAGCACATTGAACAACCCTGGGTCCACTGGTCCGTCGCATTTCCCTAATTTGAGGCAGGTCAATCGTGAGGCTACGGATTCCATTTCCCTCAACGTTGTTGGTCTGATCGTCACAGAGGTTAGATTTATTGTTTCGACTTCAGGGCAACATCTTATAGCAATGGAGATAACCTGAGGCCTTAAACATTTTGCCAAGGGTTCCTCGTTTATTTCTATGCTTCTCAGGTGGCTACCTGCTCTCTTCATGAGCCAGTAAAAAGACTCCGTGCTTACTGTCTTTCCTTCCCATGCATTGGGCCAGCACCAGTTATTCAGGTCGATATGGCGAAGACCGTGATATGAGGCAAGGCTTCCAAGTCGCCATCTTCTAGAGACCATTTCTAAGCGGCTCCTGTCTGCAAACGGCAAATAGCTGACAATTTTCGAAATACATTCTATTGGGAGTGGAATCCGTTCACGCAAATCAAGGCCAGGGAATGGGTTCACATCGGGTCGTGGGATAATTAGGTTGGTACTGTGCCACGAATCCGCCATCAGCACCCTCAACTTCCTCTTATGACATATTATTCCGGCGTCCGCCGCAGCCAAAGCCTTCCTTGCTCCCTCTGGTGTTTCGAATGTTAGGAATGCCTGATTTCCGGTTGGTTTCCTTGTCACCACCGCGTGCTTGACTCCATACGGGCGGAATATCTCGAGTAACTTCTCTTTTTTAGTATACGGCGTCAAACGGCTGATAAATAGTCGCCGTTCTGCGGAATTTTGATGCCACTGACTGGATGATGCCATTTCGTTAATGCACTACAGACAGTCACATAAAAATAAGATCAAAATTATAAAATAACAAAATTATTATCAAAGAAGGAAAAGAACATTAGAAGAATCGTAACTAACAACAATTTCTGACAAGGGGATTCCCATAGTCCTTGGACTGTCAGGGTTTGTTATTATACATATTTCTAACAGTTTACCATTGTTCTCTGAATAGGCAACGATTATCTGTTTTCCGAAATAGACGATTCTTGCAACGGTATTGCAGCAGGTTGATTGGCTGAAGCTTCCTCAGGTTCGTGTTTCGGGCCCCGTTTCCTCAGGAACCGTATCTTGCATAGGGTCTTCAGTGGATTCCAGAAATAGTAGATCATCAATCCTATTATAATTAAGGCCTGTGCCGCTATTGTTCCATACGTCAATGACAAATGTGATTTTCTTGCTCTATGATGCTCTCCAATTTCTTCTACTTGTGCTTCAATTTCGAACAATGAATCAGATGTGCGTTCCAGTTTGTTATTGTCGTTTGGAAATAAATTCACTGTGGTGTGTTTTTCCTTGGAATACTGATAGATATAGGTGATATCAGGCTAATATTCAGTAACATATTAGGAATGTAGTAATAAGAATCTTTGCTCAGGTATGTTTTTGATCCCAGTAAGGTGTGATATCGTGTTTTTGCAAAACATTCTGGATGTATTTCCAAAATTCCTGTTCCAACTATGGTGGTGTGGGTATTCTTTTTCCTACCGCATAGAATCTGCATCGGTTCGGGTTGTTCAAATGAGTATAACCATCCGCCAAGTGTAGTTAATTTTCGCCAGGAAGGTATGTGATAGGACATGATTCTAATATTACATAAACGTAAGAATTTCGGATCCGGTTGAAGTAATAATGAAGTTTCACATGTTCGGTGGGCCACGTCCTGCAATGGGACGTCCTGTGGACAAATGTAGTAATGCCATGCCCAGGTGTAGGAATCTATGAATGTTTTATCTGATCCAAAGAATTTAGAGTGATCATTGCTTATTCCTAAATATGGAAATTCTGGTAAGATGAAAGCCGAAATTGTAGTTCTGTTGCTACTATCGTCAAAACTATTGTTTAAATACTGAGGGTTTGGTAATATGTGTATTTTATACAGGTCATATTCAATCCGATTTACTAATGGTATTTGTACTGTCACGACCATTTTTCCTGTTATATATTTCAGATTGACACGAGATATCCTGACCAGATCCTCGATTCGTTGATGGTCCCGTGGTATAGGGAGTTCGAAATCAACCATAGAATTGTGTATCTCGTTTATTATTGTTTTGAAACTGGATCCGCTCAGTAATGATGGATGTAGTTTTCCGTTACGCGCAGTACTCAAAGTAATGTAGTGATTCAAAGAGATTTCAACAGATGCTGAATATTGACTCATTGCTAAGCTATAATTCAGAGCTAACTGTTTATTAATTTGCATTTCTAATTCTGAAATCTTCTGCCTATTGGTTTTTACTTCTGCAGCAACTCGATCGAATGTTTTATGAACTCTATGAAGATCACTTATGATTATATGGGTCTGATTTTTAACAAGTCGAGTGATCTGCCTCTGATCAGCGTATATCTTATCTATTTCCTTGTTAATATATTCAGCATCATCACTGTCTAGAGTTCCAAACAGGGCATGGCTAATTGAACCTATGAATCCGAAAGGTGCATTTCTGCGTGTAATAGCTTTAGGCAAGTTATGTGGTTCATATTCTGGCTCCTTAATTTCCATACTCAATTCCATAAGTTCTTGCAGTAATCTTGTTGCTTCTCGCACCATATTGTTTAAATAATTTGCTCGTAATAAGGAGTCGCATGATATTGTGGTTGGAAATTCAACGCATGAACGATGAGTTTGTTCAATATTTCTGGCTTCATATGGAAATTCAGCTACTATTTTATCTATATCTATAACTAGTATGAATCGCCAGTCAGCCCTTTGAAATCTAATCGCGTTGATCTTTTCGAAATATAAGCCCGGGTTCGAATTCGTGCGTGTCAGTCTGTATAGTTCCTGGGTCCGCGCAATTTGTTGCAGAGCAAGAAAGATCATCAGTCGGGTCAACGTCATCTCTCCTCCTAAATCAGTCCAATCAATCATAACTCCAATTTAATTGTAATTTATCGACATGTTTAGTGAGCATTGTACCAGCTTCATCTCTTAATAAAACATTGTTTCCTTCCAGTATCCCAATAATCTTATATGGCCCGTGGTAAAGCCTGGCGAATTTTCCTTTTTTTGGTTCTACCAAAACACGTATCATATCTCCTATTTTTCCTTTGAAGGGACGGGTGTTTCTATCATAATACAATTTTGATCTTTCCTTTGCCTGAACCAAATTTTGCCCTGCTATTACTTGCATTTCCGAAAGTCGCGTTATTAAATCATGTAAATACGAATTGTATGTGACCAAATTCTCGTCACTCGGGAAGGAACTTGGACAACGCGCAAGTTTGCCAAAAACTAATTCATACGGGGTAAAATTTGTGGCTTCATGGACAGATGTATTATAAGAAACCATAGCAAAGGGTACTAATCTATCCCGATCATCAAAATCATTCATGTAATGGCTAATGTATTCGGTTAACACTATGTGACTTCTTTCCAATGCACCATTGGTTTGAGGTCTATACCCGGATGTAGAGTTAGTATGGCACGTGGTGTTCCATACTGCAATATAAGATTAGTTACCAATGCATGAGCTATTGTTTCAGCTTTTATATCTGGAACAGGGACAGCTATGCAATATTTTGTCAAATTATCTTGCATAGTCAGAATATGTTTGTTTCCGCTGGGAGTAGTGGGTAAAGGACCCACAGTATCCAATGATACTTTGGAAAATGGCTCCAATGGAGTGTCAGTAATTAACATTGGTTCGCGAGTTTTAGCTCGTACTAATTTTTGATTCTGGCAACTATTGCAAGTACGGATATAATTTTGAATATCATTACGCATACCCGGCCAATATAATCGTTCTCGAATTCTGCAATATGTTTTTGTTAAACCCTTGTGTCCTCCTACCAAACTTTCATGTAACTCTGAAATGATTTTCAGGCGAAGTTCTTCCGGAGGTACCTGAGTGTTTCCGTAACAAAGGGCTATTTCGATATTGCTGTCCTCAACTGTATTCCTTAATATTTGTATTAACGTACCTTGAGGTAATTCGTCTGTAAAGTCGCCATTCTGTGAGATTCTTTGACCCTTTATATCTAAATCTGAAAGAATTTTCCTTAGGTTCTGTAGCCCAAGTTCCAAATCCCGAGTAGAAATTTTATCAAAATGTTTCCTTTTTACGACTACGCTAAATATTCTATTTTTACCGCGTTTTGTTATTAATATTTGTCCTACTCTAGGCTTTGCCGCTTTCAAGTCGTTAACATTGATAATGCCTAGGTCGGAGAGCAATATACTCACTGGTGTAACAAGTTCGCAATCGGAAGAAATGAAATGTACATAATTCGATCTGTAATATGTTAGATTTTGTCTCGTAGAAGTTACGATGTCTTTACTTTTGTATCGCATGCTGCGAGATTCGGATTCCATATCCGGAGGTACAGTGGGTCAAAAAAGTATTGGCACACCCAGTTTTCTTGGAATATCTTTAAACTATAAAGTAATTTATTAATATTAACTATGTTTATTAGTGTCTTTTGACACACATAAATAGTATGTTTACTGAGAATTCTCATTTATTTGGTATAAGGAAGTAAAGTAAAGAAATCGAAAAATCCATAGTCAAATAAGTATTGGCACACATACGATGTTATTGAGGAATGCACAATAATAAACAATATGAACAATATTGAACTTACCTAATATTTGGTGTGCATCCCTTTGGCCTTAATTAGAGCCTGTAATCGATTAGGTACCGATTCGACCAGTTTTTGCGTAATTTCCGGTGAAATGTTAGACCACTCTTCTAAAAGTGTCGCTTTTAGGTCATTTTTATTTTTTATTTTCCTTTTACGGATTTTTAAATCTAAAATATGCCAAAGATTTTCTATCGGATTAATATCCGGCGATTGAGGTGGTGTAGGGAGTTGTTTTGCTACATTGTACAGTAACCATTCTCTTGTTTTCCTTGCCGTGTGCTTCGGGTCATTGTCTTGTTGGAAAATAAATTTTCCGTTTATGCCCATTTTTGTTGCACTCGTTAATAAATTATTTCGCAACACGTCGATATAGACGTCTGCATTCATTATGCCGTCAATAAAAACCAAATTTCCTACTCCATGGTATGACATACAGCCCCATACCATAACGTGACCACCACCGTATTTCACTGTAGGAATAATATTCTTTTGATTTAATTCGGTATTCGGTTTCCTCCATACAAATCTTTTTCCATCAGAGCCGAAAAGATCAAACTTGCTCTCATCCGAGAAAATAACCGTCTTCCAAAATTCCATTGTCTTATTCATATATATTTTTGCAAAACCGAAGCGTTTCTCCCTATTCTTCTCATTAATGAACGGTTTGTTTCTCGCTGCTCTACCATAAATTTCTGCAGAATGTAAAACATTTCGGACTATTTGGGCATTCACTTCTTTTCCCGAATATGTTGCTGTTGAGTCCCAAATGACTCTAGGTTCGGGTTAAGGTACATAGAAGAAAGTGATGCTTAATAACTGTAACTCTTAGCTTTATTAATAACGCGATACAAGCGTGCACGGCCGTTCCGTGTCACACCCCAAGCCAGAACTAGTGACCCTGGATGCCCGTGTGGGAGCGCTCTCGTCAGCGCTCCTGGGAGCATGCGCAGTCCCCAACATCTTCCCTCTTCAGAGCTCACCACTGAGCGTACGTTTCGGCGTTAGGGTCCAATACCAGCCTGCGCGGAGCGACTCGGTTCCGTAAAGGCCTTGCAGGAGTCGGCTGATCTAACTGCGTCTCCGAGACTCGATCTGCTGGACTGTGCGCTTCGTCCGAAACAACAATCGGGCTGAGCGTGGCGACCGCTGCCTCCGGAATGGGTAGAGTGACCGCCGCCTCCGGGGTGGTGGGCTCGTGGAATGTCCAGTCCGGATCCTCATCTTCCCCTGTAAAATCTGAACTCTCGGGACTACCGCCCCTCCACACATGGTTAATGTGTCGGATGACATTTTTTCCGCTATCCATCTGGATAGAATAACTGATCTCCGACAACTGTCTAGAGACAGTTCCCAACTCTCGTTTGTCCTTGCTGACGAGAACAACAACCCGATCGCCCTCTTCCAGCTGTCGACGACGTGCTCCATGATGCCTGTCGAACTGCCGCTTCATCACATCGCTGCTGGTGCCATTCCGAGTACCCTCATCCGCCACCGGTTTCGGGAGCAGCCTTGTAAATGGCGAGTTTATTCGGCGGCCGAAGAACAATTCAGCGGGAGACTTCCCGTCCGGAGCCGCCGCGCAGGGTGTATACCGGTAACTATGGAGGAACTCGTGCAGTTGATTCCTCCAATCGGACTGACCTCTGGCGATGGCCCTCTTCACCGTGTCAACCATCCTCTCCGCCTGTCCGTTGGATTGGGGGTGGTTGACGTTGGACAGCAGGTGCGTTATTTGCATTTCCGTGCAGAACGCCTTGAAAGTCTGGGAGGTGAACTGGGTACCATGATCGGTGACCAAGATCTCCGGGGGCCCATACCTAGAAAAGACCTCCCGGCACAGCTCCACTGTACGGTCTGCTGAAATTGTTGGTGTTATGGCAACATCTAAGAATTTCGAATAAGCATCCACGATGACGAGGATGTATTGTCCATTAACTGGACCCGCGTAGTCGAGATGGACACGCTCCATTGGTTTCCCTGAGTCGGGCCACGGCTCCAATGGCACCTTCCTAGGCATTTTCTGCGTGAGAGCGCAGGAACTGCACTCGCGTACCAGACGTTCGATGTCGTCTGACATCTTCGGCCAGAATGTGAATTCCCGGGC
The DNA here is from genome assembly GCF_050908995.1 of Andrena cerasifolii. Lineage (NCBI taxonomy): Eukaryota > Metazoa > Arthropoda > Insecta > Hymenoptera > Andrenidae > Andrena > Andrena cerasifolii. The sequence goes on along the minus strand of NC_135121.1, from coordinate 661,639 downwards.
CAGCTGCTTCATCCTCCGAACTCCAGGATGTCCCTTGTGCAGGGCCCGGAGAATGGTTGGCTGAAGTTTTTCTGGAATGACGACTCTGTCACCCAACAAGAGAGTACCATCGATGATGCTCAGATCCTCGCTGCGTCTTCTGAACGGCTGTAACGCGTTCGACTCACGCGGCAAACCCCAGTTGCCATCGCGAATCGACTGGATCACCTTGCTGAGCAGTGGGTCCCCCGACGTGGATGTCCTCAGACTGTTGCGAAGCTCCTTGCCGAAGAAATCGATGGAGAGGTTTTTTACCTGAAGAACCTCTGATTCCACTTCACGAATGTGTGCGACCTGAAGCTCCTCAACGTTGTCGCGTCTGAATTTCTCAATCAGGCGCGAGAGAGCATCCGCTTGGCCAAAGTCCTGGGTGCGGATATATTCAATCTGGAAATCATACCCCAGGAGCCTCAAGGCCCAGCGTTTCAACCGAGCTGCCGTAGTGGGCTTCAAACCCTTGGTATTCTCCGTTTGCAGGAGTGCTACGAGAGGCTTATGGTCCGTTTGAAGGATAAACCTCCTGCCCCACACAAATTTGTGGAACTTCTCCACTGCCGTAACGAGAGCCAGCGCCTCCTTTTCCAGCTGAGAGTAATTCCGTTGTGCGTCAGTGAGGCTCTGCGCCATGTGGTAAACGGCGCGCTCATGTCCGCTGGAGTCTCGCTGCAGCAATACCGCCCCAACACCCGTGGAACACGCATCCGCTGCCACCACGAGTGTCCTGGTGGGATTGTAATGCTCCAATAAGAGAGGGCTTAACATTACCTTCTTTAATTGTTCTACTGCCAAGTCGTGTTTTCGGTCCCATGACCATGGGCTGTCCTTCCGCGTCAATTCCTCGAGCGGCTGCTTGATCTGGTGCAAGTGGGGAATAAACTTTCCGTAGTGGTTGACCATTCCAAGCAGGCTTTGCAACTCCGGAACATTCTTCGGATTGGGCATATTCGCAATTGCCCTTGTTGAATCAGGGTCGGCTGATATGCCTCTGGAATTTATAATCAGTCCCAAGTACTTGATCTCCTCCAGACCAATATTGCACTTTTCGGGGCGCAGCCTCCAACCCTTGCTCTCCAAACGACGGAGAGCCCCTCGCAGCCGTTGATCGTGCTCTTCCCTAGTGGTACCCGCAATCACAACATCGTCCAAATATGCGTATACACCCTCCAACCCGGAGAGCGTACGATCCATAGCTTGCTGGAAGATAGCCGGTGCTGTCTTTATGCCGAAAGGCAAACGCTTGAAACGAAAAAGACCTTTCGGTGTCGTGATCGTGGTAACCTCCCTGTGTTCCTCAGCTATCTCAATCTGGAAAAAAGCGTCACTGAGATCCAATATGCTAAAGAAACAACTTCGGTTCAATCTTGCAATGACGCTCTCGATGGTCGGCAGAGGATGTCGGTTGTCCACCAAGGCACGGTTGACGCCAGTCGAAAAATCAGCACACACTCGGATCTTCCCGTTGGGCTTCTTTACGACGACTATGGGTGACGTCCATTCCGATGACTCCACCTGCTCGATGATTCCACAGGACTCGAGGCGTCGAAGTTCCTCTTCCAGCGGAACCTCCATCGCAAAAGCGACCGAGCGACATGGGATTTGCACGGGCTGAGGGTTATCCTTAAGTTTAAATTTTGCCTTAAAATCAAAACAAGTGCCTAATTCACTACAGAATAATTTGGGAAAACTCTCAAAAATGTCCCTGGTTAGAGAGTTCCCAAGTACGCAAGACGGTTCCACCTGAGTTGCATGTCCATTCCGTGAGATGGCGCTTGGTTGCGTGTCGTTCGGTGGACTCTTCCGTTTGACACTCAAAACCGAATTGTTTGGATGGACCTCTTGCAATGGCACAGACCATAACCCTAGGCTGTCGATGGCGTTTAACCCGAAAAGGTTTGTTCCTACATGCGCGGCAACGTCAATTTCAACACGTCCCTCGCGACCCAGCGCCTGCATCATGGCACCGAATCTGCCGATCAGGCCGAGTTTACCCCCGCCTGCATGTTCGACGGTTTCCGCTGCCGATAATTTGGGCGCCCCCAAGCGGATCCATACGTCCCTACCGATCACGGTAATGTCGGAACCGGTGTCGTACTGCAAGCGTACGTTTTTGTCACCAATAGAGGCCGTTACGTAACGCCTCCTGCCCTTACCGATTGCAGAGATTGCCTGAGTTGCGACTCGCCCGCTTTTACCGGCGGTTTTCGAATTTTTTACATTACCACGGCACTGGGAAGCGATATGACCCGTCTTCGAGCACGCGTGGCACACTACATCGCGGAACCTGCACTTTTCTCGCGAATGAGCACCACCGCACCCGCCGCACTTGACAACCACGTTCTGACCATCTTTACCCTTGGATGAGCTTTCATTCTGATCATCTTTACCCTTTGACGAGCTTTCGTTCTGTCCGTCTTTCCCCTTTGACGAGCTATCATTGTGAGATTTATATTTAGTCTTTTTAAACTTATTCACACTTAAACTCGTTACCGGCGAACCTTTAACCGGGTTTTCAAGAGTTTTCAGACTTGTCGCGACATTTAGATGAGCCTCGACCTCGGCAACGACGTCCTTCATGGTTGCGTTCTGGTCCTTTTCCACTACGCGTAGAGCAATTTTCTTTAGCTGCTCGTTGTCCTGTGAGAAGCAGAATGATTGCATCAAAAGTAGGGTTCTCAAACTATCGTCCGACAATTTCGTGCGATCGAACTCAGCCGCGTGACGATTAATCCGATCAATGTGCTCACTGATCGGGATTGATTTATCGTACCGGTAGTTCAGTATTTCGATGCGACGCCGAGTTATCGGCACTTTATCGCGAAAAAGCACTTTCAGCTTGTCGAGCAAATCCTTTTGTAGCATCTTTGACGGATCCGTAGGTGCGACATGGTCCAAGAGTCTATCGAACTCGGTTTGTCCCAGTTTGTCCAACACCAAGCGAGTTTGCATCTCTGGTGGCAGAGATGCCGCTTCCGTGACGATCGTATACTCATACCTCAGCAGCCATTTTCCAAACGGTTTTGTCTCGTCGCCGGACCCATAAGCGTATTTTTCCACTCGTGCACTGAGCTGGTTATACAGGTCGATCGGCGATGTCTGTGGAGACACCATAGATGTGGAAGGCCCTCCTCCTGCGCCTTCCCTTTGAAGTTGAAGCTGGAGAAGGCTATTCACGGCTGTCGTAAGAGCCTTGATCTGTTCCATTTGATCCGCCATTGTCCTGGTTTTCTTCCAATTTATACTTGAACACTATTTCGCAGTCCGCAGCGCCAGTTGTTGAGTCCCAAATGACTCTAGGTTCGGGTTAAGGTACATAGAAGAAAGTGATGCTTAATAACTGTAACTCTTAGCTTTATTAATAACGCGATACAAGCGTGCACGGCCGTTCCGTGTCACACCCCAAGCCAGAACTAGTGACCCTGGATGCCCGTGTGGGAGCGCTCTCGTCAGCGCTCCTGGGAGCATGCGCAGTCCCCAACAGTTGCGATGTCAACAGATAAACTTTTGGCACTTACAAAAGGATTTTTTATTGCTTCTTTGATGATGTCTCTTCGTTCTCTAGTTGTAAGTACTTGCGGACGACCTGATCGCGGTTTGTTCTCGACGCTACCAGTTTCCTTAAATTTTTTTATTACATTTCTCACTGTCGAGAAACTTAAATTTAATGAATTACCGATTTTTCGGTAACTCTCACCACTTTTATGTAATGAAAGAATTTCCTTTCGCACGCACAATGATAACTCGCTCTTCTTCGTAGACATGATTCTTGTTCAAAGTGTAAACACAAACTGATTGTGTTAACTGAGAAAAGCAACAGTGAATTCTGTTTATGTTTACGTTCCTAGAACCGAATTTGTCGCGTACGAAAGCGAGTAACACTTATTCTTATAGTTAAACCGTACGTGTGCCAATACTTATTTGACTATGGATTTCTCATTTTCTTTACTTTACTTCCTTATACCAAATAACTGAGAATTCTCAATAAACATACTATTTATGTGTGTCAAAAGACACTAATAAACATAGTTAATATTGATAGATTACTTTATAGTTTAAAGATATTCCAAGAAAACTGGGTGTGCCAATACTTTTTTGACCCACTGTATGTAATCAGCGTCCGGGATGTATATGGATGTTGAATTCGAGATTTGTGGGAAAAGTTGTCTAGGAGTAGGTTTCTGAGCGATAGGTTCCCTACCTCCCTCCTTGGGAGTTCGATCAACCGTTGAATTTGGAAATGGTGTCGAAAGTGCTACAGGGTTTGGATCTACGGTCGGGGTAAGTTAGATTGAACTGTATCTAGGCCTGTTAACGATTGTGCTATCAGGCACTCCTGTTGCAGTTATTTCTAGTTCTGATTCTTCCGGAATATTTTTCAGCTGAGGTGCTTTACTGGCTGTTTCCTCACGCCTTGGATTTGGAATTTGACTACCCTTTTCAGAATCTCTAGCTTGTTGTAATAATTTTTCTATTCGTCTATTTAAGTCTTCGTTCCCAGTATCGTCATCGTATGGATCCAAATTTTGTAATATTTCCTGTCTATATTCATCTAAAGTGTCTCCTTCAGAAAGGGCATCTAATAAAACTACTTCCTCTTCAAGTTCCTGTAATTGAGCGCTTTTATCTAATAATATTTTTCAAATCTATTAAAAGACTCTTGTAGTTCTTCTAAATCTATAAATGTGGACTTCTGTTTGTCCCGATCACCTGTATCACTATCGCGGGCTTCGGGTAAATTAATGGCTATAGTTTTGTCTACTTCTGACTCATTCCCTTCCTTCTGCAATTCCGCACCGGCCACTGCACCTTGTGAATCTGGAATTTTAGGATTCTCCACCATTCGTTTAGGATGAAACTCCAGATTCGGCAGCGTACTCCTGCGTTGACGGAATACAGGCGTATCTGACTGTTCGTCATCGGAATCGTCATCCTCTGCTAGAGAAAGTTCTTTTGATCTACCTAATTCTTGTGTTTTTGATGGTCCCAGAGCTTCAGTAGCTTGAAACTTTGCTCGCGTTCTAGTTGCTATTGCACTGGTATCTAAAGGTACAGGTATCCTCGGTTTAGATATTGAACTTACTGGTCTCCCTATTCTTAGTTTTCCTGATAAACTAGCTATTCTGTCCTTAGGTTTGGAAGCTTCAGATTCCGAAGATGTCGGGGTTCGTTTGCCCGTTGTGGAGGGTTTATTTATTGGTAATAATTTTGGGCAATCAGATGCTAACTCCGACTTTGCATTATCAGATGAATCCGATAAACTTAAATCATCAGACGAACATAGTTCATTTACTATGCCTGGATTCCTTGATAAGGCATCAGCATTTGTGTTTAATTTTCCTGCCTTATGAATAAATTCATACTCATAATCTCGCAATTTCAGTCGCCAGCGGATCAATCGTTGCCCTGGATCTTTTATTGAATTAATCCATCGTAGCGGTTCGTGATCACTGACTGGGGTAAATTTACGGCCGTATAAATATGGTCTGAAGTGTAAAATTGCATAAAGGACTGCCAAACATTCCTTTTCTATAGTGAAATAATTTTGTTCCGGTTTAGTTAAAATTCTCGAAAGGTATGCAACTGGCAGATCTTGACCATCGACTTCCTGACTGAGTGCAGCGCCTATAGCATAGTCTGACGCATCTGTAGTTAAAGTGAATTGGCTATTAAAATTTAGATATTGAAGTATGGGACTTTTACAAAGTGCTTTTCGTAATTCCAGAAATCCTTTCTTTTCTTCCTTTCCCCAAGTGAAAGTAGAATTTTTCTTCAACAAGTCTGACAGTGGTTTAGCTTTTTCTGCGAAGTTTTTGATAAAGCGTCTGTAATATCCTGCTAGACCTAGAAATTGCCTAATATTTTTCTGATTTTTCGGACGAGGGAAATTCTTTACTGCACTTATCTTTTTGGGATCCGGTTTTACACCTGAGTGATTAATAACATGTCCTAGGTAAGCAACTTCTATTTTGATCGGGACGTAACAAACTGGTGTCAGAAGTGGGATTTGATTCTTCTAATCATCCCCTTTTAGAAGAAAAGATCGCGCCATCGCCTATAACCGCGACCAGTCACAATCTTATCTGCTCGTAACTTGACTAGGCTTCCTATTACTCAAAGCCTTTTTGCCGAGCATTGTATAACAATGCCAGGTGGTTTGCTTAGATCCCCGTCGGATCAGCCCTCTAATGTACGACCTAGAGACGTCTAGAATGGACGTATGGCAATCCCGAGCCGACGAGGAGAGAGTGTATCGGGAGCTCGACCACGTTCCCCGTTTCGACCCCGACCTAGTAACTTTGGAGGACAGTAGTATGGCAATGGGAATTCTAATTCAAATTTGAGTTTCAAGGTCATGATCATGACCTTTTTTGTCGGCGGGCTGGCGGCGGATGACGTCATAGAGATGGCGGAGTGGTGGGGGGGGGGGGTATCATCTAGGAGGAGGAGGAGGAACCGCGGGGTGAAGCTGCGCTACTCTGGAGCGTGGTACAGACTGTCGGTAAGGAAGGTGCTACTCTGGAGCGTGGTACAGACTGTCAGTAAGGAAGGAAATATTAATTTTATGATATTAACATAAATGAAAAAACTTCTCGGGGCGACGGGGCTCGAACCCAAGACCTCCGCGGTACGAGTCAGCCGCCTAACCAACTCCCCCAAACGCCGTCTCTGACATTAGTCTTTTCCGAATGGTACATATAGCGAAACCAACGGAGCGTCACACACACACACACACACACACACACACACACACACGCGCGCGCGCGCGCGCACGCACGCACGCACGCACACACACACACACACAACGTCGGCGTATAATAATAATTTATTTTTATGAGAAATTTTATCAGAAATTGTTTCGGACGATGTCGGGAAAGATCGGCGTTTCTCGACACCGCGTCTTCGAGGGAAAGAGAGGAGCATTACTTTAAAGTTAAAATCCTAGGAGGGAAAGAGACACCACTACATAGGGGATAGAATCGCATGCATTCTAAAGCTAACTGTATTTCAAAGCGTTCCGATTTAACGTCGCTGCGTATCGCGCGATCTCGCGTAATTCGACTCCTCTGGAACGGCCGTGCAGGGTGATGTCACTTGGCAGCGCGAATGTAATATGCTACTTTTGGAAACGTCAATTAAATAATAAATATAAATAAAAAAATAAAAAAAATAATATAAATAAAAAAAAATATATAAATATAAAAATATAAATATAAAAAATATATATAATTATTATGAAAGAATTATGCAGCGTCAACAAATCTTAAAATTAGATGACGGGGAGGATGATGGGTGAATGAAATGGTACAAATCATATACGTTTAAGATATATATTGTTACAAATCATAAGAGAATATAAATAATAGAATATAAATAATAGAATATAAATATAAATATAAAAAAAGAATATAATATAATATAAAAAGAAAAGAATATAATATAATATAATATAAAAAGAAAAAGAAAAAAGAAAAAAGAAAAAAGAAAAAAGAAAAAAGAAAAAAGAAAAAAGAAGAATATAAAATACAATTAAATAATAAATATAAATAAAAAAAGAATATAAATATAAAAAAAATATAGAATAAAAAAGAATATAAATATAAAAAATATAGAATAAAAAAGAACATAAATATAAAAAAATATAGAATAAAAAAGATTATAAAACTATTGTGGCGACCGCGGCGGAGGCGACGACGACGACGGTGGCGGTGACCGCGGCTGCCGTAACGGCGACGGTGGCGTTGGGGACCGCGACCGTCTAAGCCGCAGCGGCCCCACCCGCCGATACGGCAGCCATGGCTGCCGCAGCCGAACCGCCCTCGTGGGGCCCGCCACATTCTCCTCTTCAACCGGCGCCGGTGCCTCCCCCACCACCCGCGCTTCCATCATAAAATATAAATTCTAGAACACACACACAAAAAAAATGGATATTATATTTATACAAAACATATTAAATTTAAAAAAAAAAGTATTACATACTTGCAGCGGTGGTGAAGGTGGCGGCGACGGCGACGGCGATGGCTGCGGCGAGCCCCAGTCAGGCGACCACACCCTCGGTGACGGAGGTGATGGTGGCGGCGATGGCGAAGCTTGTAGCCTCGGGGGTGACGGTGGTGGCGAGTTCTGGAACATAGAAACCCACGATATAATATTTATACAACTGTCCGATTTTAATCTCACTCGGTATAAATGGTTAAACGTGATAAATGTCAAAAATATTTTTTAGTACATACCTCTGCGCTGCCTCGACACTCGGGGGCGATTCTCCAAACTCCCATTTTAGAGAAATGAAATGAAATGAAATGCAACTTGTCACACAAAAATTCTAGCCACTGTCACAGCCACGATTTGAATGCAACTGGTCTCGATACATCTCCTGGCTCTCGCACGTCAAAACCCCCTCCAATGATGAAATCGAGAAATGCATAGCTTTGCAAAATAGGATGCCTTTGTTCTTCGCCATCTTTATCACAGGCCACCTGCATTTTCGCTGACCATCCTCCTCCTCCACGTACTTATCTTCTTCTTCACTGACCGTTCTCGGAGTGCACTTATCATGTTCTTCGAATTCTTCTCCCTTCTTCTTTGCACACATCATTCGACTAGACCATACCACTCTGATCACGTATTGAACATGTATCGAACCACTTTGAACACCTATCACACCACTCTGAACATCTATCGAACGGGTATTGAACGTGTATTGGACCACTTTCAACGTCTATCGTACCACTCTGAACGTGTATTAAACGTGTATTGGACCACTTTGCACGTCTATCGTACCACTTTGAACATCTATCGTACCACTTTGAATATCTATCGAACGTCTATCATACCACTTTGAACATCTATCATACCACTCTGAACGTGTATTAAACGTGTATTGAACCACTTTCAACGTCTATCGTACCACTTTGAACATCTACCGTACCACTTTGAACATCTATCGAATGTCTATCATACCACTTTGAACATCTATCATACCACTCTGAACGTGTATTAAACGTGTATTGAACCACTTTCAACGTCTATCGTACCATTTTAAACATCTATCGTACCACTTTGAACATCTATCGAACGTCTATCATACCACTTTGAACATCTATCATACCACTCTGAACATCTATCGAACGTCTATGAGACCACTTGAACATCTATCGAACGTCTATCATACCGCGTTGATCATGAATCGTACTACTTCTACATAATAATTACAACTATCGTCTTAATCTAGCGTACATGCAGAAGGTTGGAGGTTGAGGAGGGTGAAGAAAAAGCGGTTATGCATTAAAAATTCATTATATTTTATTTGTGTATTTCCCTCTGGCGTTTAGACCACCAGTTGAATATTTTAAATACATTTTGCATGGCACAGTGCTTTGCGTGTCTGCCACATCGCAGAGTATTAACTACGTTTAGCTTATTTAGAGATTTGATATCCTCGTAGTCAATGTCTAGCGTCTCGATGATCACGTCCGCTTTCGTATTTAAATCGAGGAAATCCACGAGCCAATCGCGTTTCTGCAGCCCTTTAACGTATACGACATGGGGTGTGTCATCTTCCTCGTCGATCGCATCGGCTACAGCTTTCATAATTAGCTGTTTAGCCATACTGTACGGAACGTCTCCATCTTCCCAACGTAGTCCATGATGTTTTGCCACCAACCAAGATATTGTGTAAGAAGATATCTTTGTAAGAAGATATTGTGGCATCGAACTCTCAAAAATATAGTGCGAGAGAATAACTTCCCTTTCGTAGGATAGCCACTTCCTTCGCGACAAACCTTCCATCGACGATGAACCCTTGCAGGTCAACGAATGTTGGTACGGCCATTATCGATACAATTTAGAGGTCCGTTCGCTTCCAAGACAGACTGGAGAATGCGGTCTGTCTCGTAAAGCATCTCGATTTTCACGATGAAATTTTGTACGAATTTGGTACAGGAGAGGGCGGGCAAGTAGCGCAGTAATTTAATTGATTTTGCGCACCACATTGGTCAGCGGATTGTATTCAACTACCCGATCGTGCAGAATCAGACAGTAGGCCGTAGTATTTGCAGGTACGTTTTCTTTACAATCAAATTCTATGCGCACGTCCACGGTGCTATTCTTGAACGACTCATTTTGTCGCGAGCAATCAATCACCACGAGGGGGCCAAATTGCAAAAATTGGGCCACGGTGAATAATGCCTCGTTGCAACTATGTCCGTAATACGATTTACGAAAATGCGTATACATGTTAAATAAGATGGCGTGCCTATTCTTGTCAAAGTCCAAGTTCATGTCATCGTACGGGTAAAATTCCGAGTTCAGAAAAAGTTTTACATTGGTCAATTTGCAGTGGTCCAATCGAGTAACATCTTCAGTCATCGCATTCTTTCGAGCAGTCTGTAGAGCAAAGATAATATATCGCGGCTTCTCCAACTGTGCAGCTGCCTTCACGGCCCACGAATGCTTGGCCGTGCTCTGTAAGAGAGGATACTCGTACAGATCCCACGAGCGAAAACTAATGCTCAGGTGTTGTCCACTTTCCAAAGCATGTAGCAACGGCAGCTTATTAACGTCGTTCAGCGTCACGTGAGGCATCCGCCATTGCACTTTAAGTAATTCAATTTCTGGTTCCAACGTCGGCGATCCTATTAAATAATTGTTATCTTTGCGCGATCGTATTAAAATCAATTCGTGACGCGCATTAATAACCATGCGTTTGTAGTCCTCGCAAAATCCCAACAAATATTTAAGCGGGATGCAAAAATTGAAATGATTTTTCACTATTAGCTCATCGTGCCGTTTCAAGCCCCATCCCGCACTCTCCATATTTTTGTCTTCATCAGATGTCATCGATACATAGTTTTTAAGCGTGCTAGTTATTCCAACGATTCTGTTGCGATCAATCTCCACACCATTCAGTTCGTATCGAATCTCATCAAATATGAATGCCATGCAATTATTTCCCAACATCACCGGTGATACATCATTCGGCTTATTTATCGTCAATTTCCCCTCCAGGTAGAGGAAACTTTCACACGGTAATGTGTATAAATCCTGTTGCTGTATAGGTATTCTTATCTCATCGCTGTATCCAAACGTCGTGTTGACGCAAGGGTTGTATGTGTGAGTCTCAAGCTTGACGATGCGATCATCAAACGTCGGCTTCGCTCCAATGCTTAGAATGTCGGTCATTTTTTCAACTTAATTGCGTACAATGAATCCCAGCGATTTCAAAAATGCAATGTTCGCAGCACTGAGCCTCTTCTTTTTAGCGTAATCAGAGCTGTTGCAGTTGTTATTGTTGTTGTTGCAAACAATTTCGTTTGGAAGAAACGTGTTTCTGGAGTCGTTCAACACAAGCATTTCATTCGACCGCATCACATGTATTATCATCGACGTCGTCGTACGTGCAGTCTGATGGTAATCTCTTCACCTCGAAAATCAAGCAACCGTCCGTCTTGATCCACAACGCGTATCGTTAGATCCGAAATGACCTGTGCGGTGATTGGAAGGTAAATGATCTGCGCGGGCGTTTCCGATATCTTATATCCCGGCGGTACTCTGGGAGAAAATTCATGTATGGTATGTACGCGCTTCCCATTGCTGTACGCGCCAGTGGTCACGCTACATTCTACGCGAATAATGTTCACATTCATGATATTAATCGGATCGTCCGATTCGTGCCACTGTCCCGGTTCTAATACGCGATTCGTCGAGAATCCCAGTAACGATCCAGTGTTATTGGGCTTCGTAAAGTCTACAATGAACGAGCAGTACAGCTCACTTTTCATGGTGTTGTTGTTCGGGCGCAACACTATAGGATACTCATAGTTGTCGCCGCCATCGTTGGCATCGGTGCCATCGAGTTTTCGAGGATACCGCTCGAGTAATCGCTGTTTCAAATACTTGGCAATGGCGTATAATTCGTATGAGTCGTGGGGAATCGTAATGTATTCATGGCTGGTGTCGACGCTGCTGTTGGTCTCATAGTTTGTGGTGAAGTAGAATTTATCGTTGCTCGAGTCGATGTTGGGTATTGTATGGTAAGTTTCAAGGGTTGTTAGGCCAAGCTCGTAATCATCGTCGCTCAAATCTATGGGTGGAAAGTAGCTCACCGCGAGGGTGCTACTCTTGCCGGTTAGAGTGAATGTTAACGACATATTCCAAGCTGTACGACTGGACTCGTACTGAATCAAAGTGGTGAGAAGTCAATCCTTAAATTTGCAGCCAATCGTTTGTAGAAAGCGTAGACATAGTTGGCCACAATTGCTCTGATTGTACTCCTGATAAGGCGCGTGATTGTATTCGATTTTCACGATATCTTTAACCAGATATTGTACCAATTCCTTAGGCGGTCAAAGATTGCCAAAGCTGTCGAAGTATACAGCTCGACGCCCCCTCTTCGCATACGCCACCCAATGAGTCCCCGGTCCCTCGACATTATCCAAATTCACGATACCGCTCTCGTTTCGACGTACTCCTCCAACAGGTAGTGCATTGCGCATAAAAACACCTCTAAAAAATGGAATATGCATACGTTTTGCCAACTCCCCCAATTGCGCATCTGTAGTTACGCCCTCGGGCATTTTTATTGTCTTTTCGGCGTTTTTTTTTCAATATTCCCTGTCCGCGCTTGTATGGTGCGAAATAAAGTCCGCGACCTTCCATGGTGCGATTATGACGCTGCATTTCCTGCAGCTGATGTTGCGCCGCCTTATTATCGTTTACCGCCTTGGCGATCCCCGCTGCTCCACCGGCTAATGATCCGAGAACACCTAGCAGCGGGAGAAGTGGTAATTTGCCACCTCGTTTTGCCACCGGAAGAATCCGCTTTTGCGATGCTCTCCTTACAGTTCTTTTGCGGGTTTTTATTTTCATCCCCATTCCGATTTTCGTCTTAGCTTTCAGAGCTGCCCAAACAGCTGTAGCAGCACTTCTTTCACCCAGAGCCGAGTCTCGCGCAACGATGCGTTTTCGCGCTTTGTCAGCGAGAACCTTATCTGCCGCGTGCCTCGCACCGAGGTCGTTGCTACGCGAATATGCAATATCGTGTTCGCGACACGCTGCGTCCAACGGATTGATGCCTCGATCGCCTCTAGCCAATCGTTTTGCCAGATGAGTTCCTGGACCACAAAACTGATATCCCGGAATATGTAATTCGATAGGTAACGCATTTATCGCCCGATTTAACAGACCACAACCTTTCTTTACTCTCTTCGGCGACATTCGCTGCAGTTTTTAATCAATGGTGCTGGACCATCGATATGCGTTCGCTGCCAAGGGCGATTATAATGTTTCAAGCACCGACGATACTGCTGAACCTCAGAATCGGCTTTTATATGCTCGGGGAGTCTGTCCCACAACTGATCGATGTGTCTGCCAAACTCTCGCAGTAGAATAATCTTTGGTATATATTTCAACTGCTCAGCGGTTAGGTCTCGATTATCACAATTATCCGACAGGATCAGATGCATTTTGAATAATGAGCTGTTTTGCTTCGGCGCGAGCCTATAAATAGAGCGCACCGCAGCTTCGACGTATCAAAATCATTTTTCGCAGTTCACGGAGAGGATGCGATTCGTGCGACAACCGGTGGCGATACGCGTGACTAATTTTGACGATAAATCGCAAATGATGTCTCCGAAAACGAGACGCAGACACGGTAGCATGCTACCAAACACTATACGCTGCCTCATTTGTGGCCCATCAAATTGTGGAAAGACCAACGTGCTGGTCAGCTTGTTGGAAAGTCCTCACGGCGTGTGCTTCGACAACGTGTACGTGTATTCCAAGTCGTTGCAACAGCCAAAATATAAGTATTGGGAGAATTTATTGACTCCGATAGATGAAATTGGTTACTTTACGTTTTCGAATAACAGTGACGTCATCCCACCGAGCGAATCGCTTCCGAATTCCATTTTTATCTTTGATGACGTGGCATGCGACAAGCAAGATACGATAAGGGAATACTTTGCAATGGGGCGCCACTCGAACGTTGACTGCTTCTATCTCTGTCAGACGTATGCAAAGATTCCCAAAGATCTTATACGCGACAATGCGAATCTGTTGATACTGTTTAAGCAGGATGGTACCAACTTGAAACATGTGTACAACGATCATGTAAACACTGATATGTCTTACGAGGATTTCTGCGCTTTGTGTCGTAATTGTTGGCAGCGAGAGTATGGTTTCATGGTGATAGATTAAGATAGCGCGATGTCCAATGGACGTTATAGAAAGGGATTTAACGAGTTTGCGGTACCGTGAGATACTCAATCGTCGTCAACACGTCGGTGGGAAAGCAACGTCTGCGATACAATGATGATTAGTAGTCAGGAGTTTAAGGATCGTGAGAGAATAGCGATGGAAATTGCAAAAACCAGCGAATCCATTCGCAGGAAACATCAGTCTTTGAAGACTGACAAGATGGATGAAGATATCGCGCTGGAAAGATACTTTAAAGCTAGTACCGGGCCCTTAAAACATATTGTGGAAAATACTGCTGAGACAGAAGCTGACATATCACCTGCGACGAGTATGAGCATTGAAACATTAACGCCTAAACAAAAATCCGGCCGAAATGGAAGGCATCGCGTAAAAGAAATAGTAAACAGTCATACATGTCATTGGAAAATTCGCTCGTAACCTCCACACCAGTTCAATCGAAGCGGAAACGGTTGAATGTCGCATCAAACGATTCCACGGTTCCTCCTGCGTCAATAAATACATTTCCAGATGTACAGTCGCTCACAACCAATGATGACGAAGACGTGTATGAAACTTCTGCCGATGAGTCGCTTGCAGCATCTATTAGAGAGCAACTCCAAACATCCGAGGGGCAAGAAACGTTTCGCAACTGGTCCGCTGGGACAAAAATACATGGAAGTGAGAAAAAAAATACAGTGGAATGATGCTGGGGGATAAGGCTTTCGATATGGACAAGGATGATAATATAATCATAGACGGTGTAAGATATGGAGGAACGCCCGGTCTGTACGAACTGATTTTCAAGAGAATTCCCGATGATGCTATATACACAGATGCTGATAAACAAAAATACAAAAGTATACTGCTGATGACGAATGCTCACAGACGTGGCCATAGCGCACAAAACCCCATATTGGGTAACAAGGGATACAAGTACAAACATGTAATTGCGCCACTACTACCCCGTGTATTGACCAGTAAAGCGGGGAAAGGTCCAAGGACACCGCGAGTCATGGTGGTAAACGATAACAAGATCGATTATGTGCACTGGGATGATCCCAACGAGCTGGTGGACCGATTGCGTTTGCTGGAAGCGTCGCGTCAGGCGGGTAACAACTCGCACCACAACGAAATTCTATCGATTATCGAGGAACTCCGTGAGGCAGGCCTCATTTTAAATTAAACCGCACGCCGATGATGTGCACTGTATGCGTCGAGATGCCGATCAACAAATTTGGGGTATCGCTCGAGAAGAGTGGAGCAGCTACAATGGACTATTACAAATGGAGCAGCATGCTTCGAAATTATATGCGTGATAACGCTCTTTGCGTGACCGGTGCCAACTTTGATGCAAAATCGCGCAAGATACGACGCGTAGCTCAGCCGGTGGCCGACACAGATGCCGATAATAAACTATATGTGGAAAAGAGCATTAAACTTTTTAGAGAGCAGCAGCAAGAATTAGAGATGAAGCTGGTCGCGTTTCAGAGAGATATGCTGACGTTGCAAAACAGCGTTCAAAAGATATAGCAAGCATTGAATCCTATCCCGCAGCAACAATGCGAAGGAGAATCATGCGAGACGGTTGAACTTGTCCAGAATTTCCCTGGGGCGGTGGAGAGCACATAACGCACGTACACGATAATTATCGCATCATTCGTGACAAAGATACATCTGCGATCAAACATGCAGCCATTATCGAAATCCATGAGTGAAGAAAACCATGGCCACAAGAAGCTACAACTTGTGGAGGAATTGCACGTTCCAGCTCGAAGACATTTTCCTCGGAGCCGCATCATAGTGCGTGGATACGACGATCTGTGGCAATCTGACATTGTAGAAATGCGTCCATACTCGCGATTCAACCTGGGTCACCACTACATACTCACCGTCATCGATGTGTTGAGCAAGTATGCATGGGCGTTGCCGCTCAAGTCTAAAAGTGGGGCTGAGGTGACTAAAGCGTTTACAAAGATATTTAGAGATCGATATCCGAAAAATTTGCAAACCGATCAAGGAAACGAATTTTACAGCACCGATGTGCAGAAACTCTTGAAAAAGCATGACATTAATCAATATTCGACGTATTCGGTGATGAAGGCCTCCGTCGTAGAACGTTTCAATCGAACTTTGAAGAACAATATGTGGAAACTGTTTACGCTCAATGGAACCTACAGATGGACCGATGCGCTACCGCATCTACTTGCAGAGTATAACGCGCGAAAACATAGAACCATCGGAATGCGTCCTTGCGATGTTACCCCTGCGATCGCCGACAAGCTGCTAGCCACCGTATACAGCAACCTAAAGATCGCTGCTCCAGCGAGATTCGAGTTGGGCGAGTTTGTGCGCATGAGCAAATTTAAAACCATCTTCGATAAAGGCTATACACCGAATTGGACAACGGAGGTGTTCGAGATAGCCAAAGTACAGACAACTAATCCCGCGACGTATCTGCTCGTCGATTCCTGTGGAAAACCCGTTGCCGGAGGATTCTATGAACACGAGCTGCAACGCGTCACCGATCCTGATGTGTATCTCGTGGAAAAAGTGCTGCGTAGAAAGGGGGATAAAGTATGCGTCAAGTGGTTGGGGTTTGATAAATCACACAATTCTTGGATAAATAAAAATAATGTATTGTAAAATAATAATAATAATAATAATAATACATGGTTCAATAAATACAATGTTATACATATGTGAACAATTTATTTAACATTTTGCTGCCAGCGCCGTCGATAATATCATTCAAAGGCACATGCCAGCAGTTCGCAATCAACAAGAGATTTATCATCGAAATATTCACTATCACGTATAGCTTTAATAGCGCAGCACGAGTCTAAAGTTTCATCGACGACATCGCACCGCTATAACACGCTCGCAAATTTGAAAACTTCGTCTCAACATGATGTGTAGTTTCATTAAGTTCAAATTTCTTTTTTATAATATTTTTATAATGGAATTTTACAACGGAATTTTATAATGTCCCCAGGGCAGAGTGTCGGTCGAATCGGGTACGATATACCGCTTGTCGTCGTATGGACTTAGAGCGATTTTGGATTCTGAAATGGTGTACACTTTATGCAATTTAGACCGTATGCATGATTGTCTGCGAACCATTTCGATCTCCTTTTGCAAACACTGCGCGTAGTCGTCGAAAGTTATCGTTCTGGCTATGACGTTGGTCTTGACGCCTTTCGCTTTTTTCGTATCTTTTTTACCGTCTACGCGAAGTGCATACATTTTCGCTCTAAGACCTACGAATTCGGTCATTATCATCCCATTATTTTCGTCCTTCATCAGCCCCGGAACCTTCTTATTTAAGCGCGGCATATCATATGGATTGTCAGTAGGATAATCGCTTGTGTCGAATCTATCGATATTGCGTTTCATGGACTCATAGATATCATCGCATTGAATGTGATAGATGAGACTGTCTGTGTCTGTGTATAGAATTTTACATTTTTGACCATGCAGTGGAGACATGTACTCGTGATGAAATTCGTACAAACAAATTTTTGATATGTCTAGAATGCACATACCCACGTATATCGGTTTGTTGAATTTCACCCCGAGTTTTCGCAATTCAACAGCTATTAAATTTTCCGAAAAAACACTTCTGCTGTGGAAATTCGGTCTCGCGATCATTGCCTCCGCGCCATATCGCCCTTCCCAATGTGTTAAAAGTTTTACGTCCACCTGATTTCGCACATTTTCCATAGTTTTACCGAATACTGCGTTGTTCATCAATTTGTACAAATTTTTTTCAAAGTCGTTTGTCGCGCATGTTCTAAACCGTGTATTGAGTTCGATGTAATCGCGGAGCCAGGGAGATTGAGCGAATTGAAGCGCGCGGTGTATCTTTGTAATACGAAGACCGTGATGCGTGCACTGCTGCAGGTTGCGGTAATGGATAACGTAACGCTGCTTATCATATAATGTTGCGAGTATCTTGTCCTGTCTGCTGCCAGGTGGTTTGGCACGCGTCGGGCAGAACGGTAGATCGGCGTGAGCGTCGTGCAGATGTTGCGGATATTTCAGATCTACCTCGAGAATGTATCCCGTGGGCGAATCAACAGCGATCGAAGACACGTCAAAATTTGCGACATCTTCGACCCATTGAAATTTGGCGTATGGTAGGGGCTGGCACATTGCCCATCCGTACAAATTGTTCACGTCAAAGTACATCAAGTACGATGACTGTTCCGATGGGTTGTAAGATGACATGTACTTGTTATTGGCGTGTGCGTATCTTCCGGAACATTGGCTTAAACCGCCACGTATACCGCGTTCGATAAACATGACCATATCAACGTCTGTGAGCAATTCGAATATAATTTTGGTATGTTTTAGCATGGCATCCCACGTAAAGCCAGGTAAAGTATAATAATGCGCGGAATCTAATCCGTAACTCTTGATACAACTTTCGCGAAAATTTTCAAAAATATCTGCCAATAACTAGACATCTGTTTTCAAATACAAATCGCTGTATTCGCCCAAGGTTCTAATCCCGAAACGCTGCCAGACAGTCTCGGCGTGCGCGTAATCGCTCTCGGATGCAGTCTCACCTGTTAACGAACTGTAGAATGATTCGCGCGGTGGTAAGCATGGATCCTGCAGCTTGTTCGCGCAATCAAGGTATTCGTACGGAAATACACCCTTTCGCGTCAATAAATTGAAATCTTCGATGGATATTGTTTCAAATTGGGATCGTAAAATTTTTAATTTATCCGCGCTAAGAAAAGATGCTAATTTGTCGAGACTGGTATTTAGAAATTTGTACGAATCGATGAATCGCAATTTAATACAATTTCGCGAGTCTGATTCTTCAGCCGTATCTTCGACATTTTTCGTGAATGAAATATATTTTTCTTTAGTTATGGGCAATACGTCAACGCTGCCTTCGAAAGCGATAGCTATTTCCTCGATAATAAAATGCGAATCATAGCCGGATAAATTATGGAAAACTATTGGGATGTAAAACGCGTTTTTATAATTTAAATTGCACTTCGAATGTGCGGGGCCTCTAAACCGTCCGGATAGATGGCAATGATCACGCACTCGTTTATTATCAGCCTCGATTGGCTTTTCACAAATGTGGCAATGCTTCGCGCTGTGAAATGCCCTCCGCTGGTCTTTCGTCAACATTTCCATGGGAACATTATTGACCAGGATGGGTTTAGCAAAATCCGCAAAATTTTTCAGCTCTTTCACGAACCAAGAAACGCAATCCACATCGCGATGATATCGATATGCTGATAACGATGCATCGTACGAGCAATGCATATAATAGCCAATACTGTGCACCTTATGTTTCTGGTATGTGCACAATTTGTGCTCCCCCGCATCCTTCTGGACATTCTCCGTTTTCTCTAGGATGCACTCTAGATCGGCGTACACCACGAAGGGGAGTCGTTCCTTCCTGTCGTAGCCATCGAAACTAAGCAAATTATTGTCCTGGCTAGGCAGCAGAATGGCGCAGTCGTTCATCTCTCGGCAATCCACTGTGTGGGCCTCCAACTTCTCGGCGGATCCAAAGTAGTGCATGCATCTGCAAAAAATAAAAAAATTATTATTTAATTTTTCATGGGGACGTTTATATATTTCATAATTTTATATACGCACCGATCACAGATGAATTTCTTTGCCTTCTTCTTGCTCAGCTGTGCGCTCACCAGCCGGGACAAGTTCCTGATCCATACTAAGTGCCCTACATCGCCGTGCTCTTGATTTGGCGTGTAGAGCAGGTTGACGTGTCGATCCCTCTTTTGGCTGGTGAGGCGCAACGGAAAGACTGTTGACCCCTTCTTCTTCTCCTCGAAGCTATAGACGTTGATGGAGATGTTGTTCAACCCTTCAAACTTTACAATTTGCTTCGTAGACATTGGAAACTCAATGCCCTGGAGATTTAGCACCAATGTATAATGTGGATATGAACTTGGCCGATGAGGGTTTCTTTCGGCGGGATGGAGAGCTGCGACCACTACCCACGCGAAGCAGGCGTTTTCCTCGGATCGCACGCTAATTGTCGCTTTCTTCATCAATATTTCCCGCGGCAACTTGAAGTGGCACCCTGCGCGCAGCGGATTGTACTTATTCACGTTGACAATCAAATTGAGGATTTGTAATAGTGCCCATCCGCTGTCGCGTTCCTGGAACTCTTCCAACGATGCCAGGGTGGGTTCGATGACACATCGTTGGTACCACTCCTGTAGATCGGATGTACCGAAGAGTTCGCAGTTTCGGGTATTGATGCTTTTACAAGCATGCTTGTCCCCCGCCACAAATTCGCCGTTGAACACAGTGTTCACTTTGAGGTTCTGATGTTTCCTCAAGGCGCCTCGTACATGCTCCAGAACAATGGTCTCCGCATCCTGGAGGAAGTTGCGCGGCTCGATATAATTTGAATTTAACACTGCACCAGTTAATACGCGACTATCGAACGCAGTGCCTATTTCGCGCCACAAAAGTCCTGTGCTCGAATGTCCGGCACCTTCATGCACGAAACGTCCGCGCAACGAATATTTTAGTCCTTCGAGCTGCGCGATTCGAGCAACCAGCGATTGCTGAACACCGATCGATAATCGCGGGCGTTTCACTCGGCTGTGTTCTTCCAACGATTCGATACACTCGTTGCACCGTTCTTTCCACGCGAGGTATTCTTCCTGTGAAATCAATCGCGCAGATTGATCCAACAATTGACGTTCTACTTGCGCGAATTCTCCCATGGTTGTAAATGGAATATGTCTTTTCCGCGCAACACGTTGCAGCGATTTGAGACTTTGTGCAGTTTAGAGTACACTTTTTAAGACTGATACCATGGTTTGGTATCTCTGCCTAACTCTTTTGGCGTACCCCCTCCCTCGAATGCACCGCATGCAAACACGACGATCCGTCCCAGCATGGTTCTGTGCAGTTTCTGCCGATACAGCATAATTCTTACTATGATTCGCGCGTATGACGAATTAGCGCGCAAAATCATCCGACACAGTTTCTGCTGACGCCGCATAATTTTAAGATTCGGCGCTTTCACAGATATTATATTACATTCAACACGTGTCGAGACTTTTATCCTTGAAGGTGGGGCTCAAATTACATACAATCGTGCGATATGCTGCGATGTTAAGATTGGAAAACATTATGGAAAAATTGGTAGCTTTAAAAAAAAATGATGTGGTGGGGGAGGCAATTGCATCTCTATTTAAGCCGAGCTCTTGCACGCTATTCCAT
The DNA here is from genome assembly GCF_050908995.1 of Andrena cerasifolii. NCBI lineage: Eukaryota > Metazoa > Arthropoda > Insecta > Hymenoptera > Andrenidae > Andrena > Andrena cerasifolii. The sequence continues at coordinate 640,177 of NC_135121.1, read as the reverse complement.
CAATCGCTCAGTAGCCTCAGTGACTTTGACGGAACAGACGGTACTCCGTAAAAATATAGTGCACATCAAAATGTACAAACACAGCTTAAACGATTCATCCTGCGCAGCCGGCAACGATGGTGGGTTTCCAAATAAGTGCCAACAACAGCAGCAACAACAACATCATCAACAATCCAATATGAGGTATGTACGCGTTACTATACACTTTTCATTTACTTCATTCACTGTAAACGCAAACGACCGAAGTATCAATTTCATGTACTTGTTTCTTACAGTTGTTACGAGCCGGGGCTGCGGCAACGCGAGAGGCCGGCGAGAAGGGTATTTCCCAAGGAATATGGTTAACGAATTTGTTAGTAAGGTGCGCGGACGAACCTGATGCGAAATCAGGGAGCCGCTTGGATTATTGACGGCGAGGACGAACCTGATGCGAAATCAGGGAGCCTCTAGGAATGGAGTCAAGCGCGGACGAACCTGATTTGAAATCAGGGAGCCGCAGGAGGGTGAAACATCGTGAACGAACCCGATGCGAAATCGGGGTGTCACTAGGATGATGTTCACAGACGAACTCGACGCGAAGTCGAGGAGCTGTTAGGAGGTTGGATTATTCACAGACGAACCTGGTGCGAAACCAGGGAGCTGTTCGGAGGTTGGTAGACTTACAGACGAACCTGGTGCGAAACCAGGGAGCTGTAGGATACGGACGAACCTGATGCGAAATCAGGGAGCCGTAGGAGGGTTAAACGTGGACGAACCCGATGCGAAATCGGGGAGCCACTAGGTTGGTAAAATTCCTTTATTTGGATGAAAGGTTGCTAACTAACCTGATGCTAGATCAGGGAGTCGCGGGAAATGTTATTAATGCCTCGTAACTCTTAATTTTTATTTGATACAACTCGAGCGGTAAAGTTGTATCAGTGGGTGAGCGCTACTAAGTTTATAAGGATCGCTGGGTAAAAGATGGGTTTTAACGAATCAACTCGATTTAGAAGTGAACACCATTCGTGTATTCAAGATTAGTTGGTACAAATGTGAATGTCGCGGTTAAATAGTGTAATAAATGTGTGAAAATTACCACTAATTTGCTCGGTGTTGACGCACTGGCGATGCGGGGCGTACGAGCGGCTATTACAAAGTGCCCAATAGAATGTAAACCGAACTCGCGGATTCTATGGGGTCAACTATGATTCCGACAGAGACTTTAGCTCGATCTTACTGAATTCAACCGACTCGGTACGAGCGTGACACAACGTTACTCTACGCGTAACTGTACTGCTTTTAACCGCAGAGGGTAGAAACCAAAGGGTTTATATAGTCCCAAAAATGAGTGGGGATGCATTTGAAATTTCCATATAAGGAAATTCTTCGGGATCGTCGTCGTGTCACTCCCGTTCCCATGGTCGTGATCCAGATGGTCGAGATCATGACCCCCCTTAGTGGTATGTGATAAGCAAAAGGATTTTTAGGGCGTTTTCCCTTCGTAGACGCGAGCTCGAAAAGTGGTTGAGAGCGGCGTATGGGGAAAAATCCACATACGTAACATCTCCCCCCGTAGACAAAACATCGCGATTCTCGCGATGCTTTTCAAAAGAAGGAAAAACGCCCCACAAATCCTTTTGTAAACAAGAGTGTGAGAAAGAATTGTCGGGTGTAGTGTAATGTAATGTGTACTTATCGCTAGGTGTTGCGGGGTGTAAAAGTTTAGTCGTCGCTGGGTATCACGTAGCCCAGCTCCAGCCAGTGGTCAACGACGTCTAGTGGAGGTTGTCCGGGTAGCCGGTCGAGCGTCAGCGTGGCCGTGAAGCCGTCCAGTGTTGACTGTATGTTGGCGAGGAGGCCCTTCCTTCTCGCCATTACCATCTCTGCGATCCGCGTCGTCCTCTGGAGCGGTCGGCGGGAACGTAACTTAACGCCCCTCAGACGGATCCTCACTGTCTGCCAGGGGAGGGCATGGAACCGCGGTGGCAAGGATCGCAATTCCGCGACAGGGCAGTCCATCGTGATCCCATAATCGCCAAAGAAGATGCTGCAGATGGTCCCATTTACTGCGGTGACCTCGCCGCGAAGCCACCCCTTCCTGGGAGACTTTACAGTTACGAGTCGTCCTGGCCTGATGCTGGACATTGTTGGCAGGCATAGATGTTGTTTCGACATCATGTGTACGTTTAATTCGCGTATCATGACCTTCGCTGCCTCGCCGTACGTATCCAGGGCGACCCAGAACAGGGTGGGGTCCTCCACGCACATGACCAGGCAGCGGGAAGTGTTGCCGAGGTCACGCGCTGAGATGGTCCTCATGTCTGCGTTTTTTCGTGACGATCTGTTCGCCTGGTGTCCAATTACGAATGTTGTCGTCGGTTATTTCCCGGAGCACCAAACAGTCCGGGATGCAGCGATGGGGTTTAATGTCGGTTTTTTGGACGCCCACCGACTTGACACTGGTCTTCCGAGTCAAAGAGCTTCGGCCCCTCTTGACAATTCCTCCCGTGCTGCGGTTATACGGCCTTGGTGTGAGTGTAGTACCCACTCGGGATGAAGTTTCCCAAGATCCGTGATGTCCTGTTTGTACTGCTATGGTCCTTGTTCCCTCGTCTAGCGTGGTCTGTGTAGCGATGCTCTTAGACATGTAGAAGCAGGAGTTGTGCTGAGTTAAGGGGCCTGATGCCCTGCTTTTATAGGGAAGAAACCCTTATCGCGCCCCCACCCTGAAACTATACGTGTCCCAGAGGAGGGATTCTCGTGGGAGTGGTTTCATCCCTTTAGAAAACTGTGGCGCACGGACTGTGAGTTTCGGATGTGCTTGGTTTATTTATTGTTACTTCTTGGTTTTCTTTGGGAGACTCTGTTTTATTGTTGAGTTGACGAAGTTTGCATTTCATGACCAATATCGTGTTTACTATGATCAGAATTACTATTATGCCCCCAATGGAAGAAAAGGTTGAGACCTGTACCTGCCGAATGGATGTTTGGTAGGTGGCAAAATTCCTGGCTCGTTGTTCTATTTCCGTAAGTGATAATGCTGTTGGAAGATCCTCCCATTTTGTGGGTTTCTGCTCGTTCATTTTCAATACTTCGAAATGATGTTCGGTGACTTCTGGTATAATTACTGATAAATTGTAAGATTTAGAGGGATAATATTCAATGTTTTGTGAGGTATTGATGGTTTCCAATGATTTTAATTGTACCGAGTCTATTGTTGCTTGGCAACCGGGTTGTAGTTTAAGGATTCCAATGGTAGCGATATTTTGCGTTATAGGTTTCTTTCCTTTGCAATAAATTTGTGCCTTTTTATTTTCAGGCATGAAGTAAAGCCATGTAGCTGGTACATTTAAAGTCTGCCAGTACGGTTTTACTTGTGCGGTCAATTTAATGGTACAGGTGTTCCAATTTATCGAAGTGGGGTTTAATAACAGAGTAGATTCACAAGTTGGTTGTCGATCTGCTTGGTATACTGGTAGGGTAGTTGGGCCCAAAAATTGATTGTGGTGAAACCGGCAAATCTTCAAGTATTCTTCCGTTGGGGAAAAATATTGTTGCTCGTCTGATGAGACTGCAATGTACTGGGTTTGCGGCTGGATATACGAAACTACCCTTTTTGTTCCAAGGTTATGTGTCGATGGACATGGGTATATTTTATATAAGCTGTACGTTTTTTGCTCTAAAAGAGGTATGGTGAGTTCGAAAAGTATCCTTCCTCTGGTGAAAATTACATTTAAATTTGTTATTTTTTCAATTTGTTCCATAAGTAATTCTTCGGGTGTTAAGGGAAATTCATAAACAAGTGTTTCCTTAATTTTTTGAGCTGATCTCAATAATTGTTCTGGCGACAGAATAGCAGGGTGCCTTGTTTCGCTAACAATATTGCATCTATTAGCAACAGTAGGTTGGTGCTATAATCGTCTAACCCTCTTTCTATTTCGATTACAGAGTCCCTGATGGATGCTTCGAAACGTAATCTGCTAATGTCTGACTGTGTCTCTTGTAATGCTTCGGAGTGTATGACCATCGTTTTCGTCAGTTGCGATACAATTTGAGTTAAATTAATTAACCTTGCATGTGCGAGTGAAAATTCTCCTTTTATAATATGCGTTTGTTTAGCTATTATTTCGGTAATTTCGCGTTGATCCTTATAAACTTTGTTTAATTCGCGGTTGTAGTATTCTGCATCTTCTTGTGATAAAGTTCCAAATAATGTTTTGCTGAGAGTGCCGATGAATCCAAAAGGTACGCTGCGCCGTGGGGATGGTTTTTTAAAATGTGGGGTATCACCTATTGCAGTGCGTATCAGATTGCTGTAATGCACGGTGTTTTCTTCTTTCTTGATTAACCGAGGTCCCAATTCCTTGCTGAGGCAGTTGATGGAATCGTGGCGATTACAGAGTTGATTCGTCGATGAAATGTAATGCTTCACATGCGGAGCATAGCTGAGGTACCGAGTAACATCTAGAGAGGTGACTAGGCGCCATTGTGATTGGAAGGTCCTTATATCAGGTAATTTTTCATAGAAGAGTCCGGTGTCTCCTTCGAGTGGTGTTATGATTTGATCGTCGCTAATGACAGCGAGTGGCAACAGGAGCAAATATGCGAAGATCATGGTTGGTTTTCAGCTGTGAATGGAGAGTAGGCATGTTTTAATTTGTCCTGATGCTTTGTGATTAACTTATTGTGCGTTCGTAATACTACGTTATTCAGGTCTGTCACGTCTATTATCTGGTATGGTCCAATGTAATGTGGATCAAATTTACTGGTGCGCGGTTCTTTGAGTACGTAGACAGAGTCGCCTTTGTTAAATGTTGCTGGTCTTGCGTGAGCATCGTAATAATTTTTCGAACGAATTTTTGCTTTGTTTAGGTTATCGGAAGCTATATTACGAATATTAGTCATGTGTGTTATTAATTCTATTAAGTAGTCTCCAAACGACTTTAATTTTTCGCCAGTTGGGAAAGAACTTGGTTCTCGAGCTGGTTTTCCAAAGATTAATTCGTATGGGGTGAAATTCGTTGCTTCGTGAACGGATGTGTTATAAGAGAACATTGCAAACGGTATTAGTAAATCCCAGTCTTCGTAATTATCCATGTAATGCTTGAGATATTCGGTGAGTACGATGTGACTTCGTTCTAAAGATCCGTTGGTTTGTGGTCTATATCCCGAGGTTGTGATTTGTTTGATTTTAAATATTTCGGATAAATTTGTCATAAGTGTTCCGATGAAGCTAGTTCCTTTGTCTGTTAATATTGCGCGGGGTGTACCGTAGATTGCGATGAAATGTCTAGCGAACGCATCTGCAATTGTAGCAGCTCGAATATTAGGTATTGCTACAGCTACGCAATATTTCGTTAGATTATCTTGAATAGTGAGAATATGTCTGTTCCCGCTGGGTGTAATTGGTAAAGGTCCCACTGTATCCAAGGAAATTTTGTCGAAGGCTCCTATAGGTGTGTCGGTGATCAACATCGGCTGACGAGTTTTCGCGCGAACTAATTTCTGCTCTTGACAACTTTGACATCTTCGGATGTAGTCTTGAATGTCGTTGCGCATTTGTGGCCAATAGAATTTTGATCGGATGCGTTTGTAGGTCTTCGTTACTCCTTTGTGTCCTCCAATTAAACTGTCGTGAGCTTCGCAAATGATGTGCTGTCTGTCCTCTTCGGATGGTGTAGTGATGATACAGTTGCATAAAGTAATCTGTAGGCAGGTTCCTATGAAAACCTCTTCTAATATCTTGACGAATTCATTGGACGGTATTTTGTGAAGGTCTCCCGTGGCAGAAATTCGAAATGATTTAATCTGATTTTGATCCAGGGTGTGTTGAAGAGTTTTCAATCCGTTAAGCACGTCTACTCTTTTAATATTATCAAAGAAGTTATCCAAGACTATTATACTAAAGGTTTTAAATGATCCATTGTCGGTTGTTATCACCCGTCCCTTTTTCGGTTCAGCTGCTAAAAGATTCGGTTTATTAATCATTTCGGTGTCCAGCAATAATTTTCCAACTGGGTTTACTAAATTGCAATCGGCAGAAATGAAGTGTACGTAATGTCCTTCTTCAGCGGTAAAGGTGTTTGAAGAAATGATAATCTTATGTGGTTGGTCTAGCGGGATCTCTTCCAGATTGTCAAGGTCATTTGAATTCTCGGTGTCGGTAGTGAAGGATGGGTAAGGGTCAAGCGTGCGGTCGAAAACCCTTGATTGAGTTGACCTGCTGTCAGGTGGTTGTTCCACACTGACTTCGGTCGTGGCTCCTGCAGGTAGCTGGTTTATTGAGGGTTGTAAAGGTTCATCCATGACTTCTGTTGATACTTGTGGTGTACCAAATAAATCTTGTTGAATGTTTCTTGCATTTTCTATTACAGTATTTTCGGCCGGTTCCTCAAAGGATATCAGATCGTCAAATAAGGTTTGGTCCTTATCTAAAGGAACGATTTGAGTGGAGTTTGCTGCGGGCGAAAAAGTGTTTATGGTTCCCTGGCGTTCATCTGGCATGGTTACCTCTTGAGATAAGCTGGGAAAAGATCTGTTCTTGTGTATAATTGGAGAATGTTGAACGTTCCCACGTGCGGTGTCTTCTATCTCGTCTGAACTGCTACTTGTCTCCCGGTACTTAGGTCGGTTTTCCCTGTCGCGACGTAGCTGTCGTATACGGTGCCCAATTGTCTCGGTGTTAGCGTCTGTTTTCGGTATCTGGACTTTGAAGTCAGGATCCTGGAGTTCTCGTGGAATAAGTGGTAGGCAGGCAGAAGAGGGGTTGCGCGATAATGCGTCTGCGTTCTTATTCGTCTTTCCGGATTTGTGGACAACCTGGTACTCGTACTCCAAAAGTCGGAGTTTCCATTTCATTAGTCTAGAAGTGGGGTCTTTGACAGAGTGTAGCCATAACAGTGGTCTGTGATCTGTAACGAGGGTGAATGGGGTTCCATAGATATAAGGCCTGAAGTATCTTACGGCGTAAACCATGGCCAAACATTCCTTTTCAGTAGCTGAGTAGTTCTTCTCAGGTTTATTTAGGCTGCGGGATGCGTAGGCAATCGGCAGGTCGCTTCCTATGTCGCCTTGGCTAAGTACAGCTCCAATAGCGTAATCGGAGGCATCTGTTGTTACAATAAATGGTTTACTGAAATCTGGATATTGCAATATGGGTTGTTGACAAAGTTCGTTACGTAATTGCTTAAAACTTTGGCCTTGTTCTTCAGTCCATTTGAATTTGATGCCTTTTCCTAATAGGTTAATTAAAGGTTTTGCCTTTGTGGTGAAATTAGGTACGAATCTTCGGTAATATCCTACAAGTCCTAAGAATTGTTGAATGTTCTTCTGCGTTGTAGGTGTAGGAAAATCTTGAACAGCTTTTAGTTTCCTAGGATCGGGTCTTACTCCTTCCTTTGAAATAATGTGTCCAAGGTATGCAACTTCCTTTCGCAAGAATTGACATTTGTTGGTCTGCAGGGTTAATCCATGTTCTCGAAGGCGATTTAGCAACTTTTTGACTTTAATATTATGTTCCTGTAAGGATGATGCATAGATCACTATGTCATCCAAGTAGACAAAGAGGTCTGCTCCTTGAAGTCCAGTGAGTGCTTGATCCATGAGGCGTTGAAAAGTGGGTGGTGCATTCTTTAATCCGAAAGGCATTCGAGAGAATTCGTAATGTCCATTTGGAGTAGTGAATGCTGTTTTTGCTTTATCTTTCGGATCCATCTCTATTTGATGAAATCCACTAGCGAGATCAAAGACTGAAAAATATTTAGCTCCTCCTAGTCGATCTAAAATCTCGGTGATTTGAGGTAATGGATATTTATCAGAAATTGTTATTTCGTTGAGACCGCGGAAATCTATCACCAATCGCCAACGTTTTACTCCATTTTCATCTTCTTTCTTTGGTACGATCCATAAAGGTGAATTATATGGAGATTTAGAAGGTGTAATTATATCATTTGATAATAAGGCGCTGATTTGTTTTTGAATTTCCTTTTGATGAATGAGAGGATAGCGATATTGTCTCGTATTGATTGGAATATCGTTAGATGTATGAATTGAATGTTTAAAGTCGGAAGCCTTACCTAGTTTATCTCCAGGAAGATAAAATCGGTCAGGAAATTCTTTAACTAAATTTGTAACAAAATTTAGTTCCTCCTTGTTCAAATGTTTGGTGTTTAGAGTTTCCAAGATTTTCTGTTTCTTATCTTCGTTAGTTTTAAAATTTAACGGGTGTTCTGCAGCTGAGTAAAAATCTTCATCTGATGAACTGAAGATATCAAACGGCTCCAATGTTTGCGGTTCTATCTCCACGTCTAGGGGTTCATCGCTGGTGTTTGTTGCCATAACGTAGCACTTTCCTTCACTGTTCTTTACAACTGCTTCCCCTATGTACAGATGTTCGAGGGTCTTGATACGTGGTAAATATCCTTCCCTAATCCTTGGGTTTGTTATTGTTATAGCAATCTGTTGCGACGTCCTAGGTTCAATACGATGTTTGGTAGACGTCGGTAGTTTGTTAGTTTGAGGTATGTCCTGATAATTTGAAAAACGTAGAGGTCGGGTAGGTTTATTTTTTAATACCAAAGTCCCATGGTAATAGGAAATTTCGGCCTCCTCCTGTTTTAAAAATGGGCTTCCTATTAGTCCGTCTGCTTCTATTGCAAGCTCTTTTACCACATAGAAAAGTGCGGGAGCTTCGTGGATGTGAAGAATTGTTGTTCCTAATGTATGAATTGGATTAGTTGTAATTCCAGTTAATTCAATTTCTTCCCGAGAGTTTATCGTAGCATTTTCTCCCAGGGCGGTAATAACTACTAAATTTACGGATGCTCCGCCATCAATTAAGAATTCTCCCGTTCCTGACTCCAGTTCTGGAACCTTGGTTTTGATGCGTGGGGCAGGTGCTTCCTTGACGAGGTTTCCTCTTCGAAGCGGACTGTCCTTTGGCGAGCTTCTTTGTTTCCGCTCATCGTGTCGCCTATACGTTGAGCGCGATCGAAGTTTAAAGACTTGTTAGATTCGACAGATGAATCTCGCGAGTCTCGTTGATATCTCGGACTACGCGGATGTTTCCTACAGGATTTTCCGTCATGTCCGGTCGTACCGCAATGCCAGCAGTATAAACTCGGCTTGCGATTTTTATCGGGATTTTTTAAGATGGAATAATGTTTTTCTCCATCATCTGCGTACGATGAGTCGGAGCGATAAGAAGGGGATTTCGAGGGGCTCCGGTGACGCAAAGTCCAGGCCGTCGTACGTGTCCGTCCTTCTCGTTCCTCTTCAAAACCAGATGTTCTTGTAGACCGATCCCTGTTTTCGTCGTACCTACTTGGAGAATGTGGATACGACACTTGACGGTCGTTGTGGCGAGAATCTTCAGCGTAATGTTCTCGACGAGACCACCTGGAGGGTGAATCATTACGGGGCGACTGTCGCCGATTCCTTAATTTTCTGTCTATCTGGAGCACGGCGTCGTAAGCTTGTTCAAGTGTTTTGATGTCTTGAGTTTGAGCCGACACTTTCCAGGAAATTCGATCTGGTAAACCATCGATGAAGTTTTCTTTAACGTCCTTTTCCATTTCTTTGACGAAGTCTTCAGCATGATCCAGATATCTTTCCCGAATAGCTCCGCGCGCACAATAAACGAGATGACTGGTCCTGTCGACGTATTGTCGCAGACTTTCTCCTTCACGAATATGTAATTTCGCGATTTCTACTTGGAAGTATGACAAACTTCTTCCCGGCGCGAATCTCTTTTTCAAATGTTGGACTAATGTCTTAACAGAGTTGAATTTGTGCTCTAACGTGCACCTACGTGCCGGACCGATCAGTTTTGTTAAAATTATCGCAAGATACTCAGCTTCCGTACCCTCAGGAATCAAAGTTAACCCGTCTTCCACATTTTGTGCAAAGCGCGTCAAGGGTGGACTTTCACCGTCGAAGGTTGGAATTGACATAGTAATGTTCTGTATACATGTCCGTTGCGTCAAAAGCGACATTGAGTTTGCAATTGAAACTGTCAGGTTCATAATGTCGTTAGAAGAGACGTTAGCCTGTGTGCTTGTCATTTTGAAACTTTCTTAAGTGACTTGACTAGCGAAAACTAGTATATTGTCAATAATAAATTACGAGTGATTTTAACGTATTTAAAAACCAAATTTTACGGCGATTCTAATGCAGTAGCATCCCACCGCTGTCACCAGTTCTGTTACGAGCCGGGGCTGCGGCAACGCGAGAGGCCGGCGAGAAGGGTATTTCCCAAGGAATATGGTTAACGAATTTGTTAGTAAGGTGCGCGGACGAACCTGATGCGAAATCAGGGAGCCGCTTGGATTATTGACGGCGAGGACGAACCTGATGCGAAATCAGGGAGCCTCTAGGAATGGAGTCAAGCGCGGACGAACCTGATTTGAAATCAGGGAGCCGCAGGAGGGTGAAACGTCGTGAACGAACCCGATGCGAAATCGGGGTGTCACTAGGATGATGTTCACAGACGAACTCGACGCGAAGTCGAGGAGCTGTTAGGAGGTTGGATTATTCACAGACGAACCTGGTGCGAAACCAGGGAGCTGTTCGGAGGTTGGTAGACTTACAGACGAACCTGGTGCGAAACCAGGGAGCTGTAGGATACGGACGAACCTGATGCGAAATCAGGGAGCCGTAGGAGGGTTACACGTGGACGAACCCGATGCGAAATCGGGGAGCCACTAGGTTGGTAAAATTCCTTTATTTGGATGAAAGGTTGCTAACTAACCTGATGCTAGATCAGGGAGTCGCGGGAAATGTTATTAATGCCTCGTAACTCTTAATTTTTATTTGATACAACTCGAGCGGTAAAGTTGTATCAGTGGGTGAGCGCTACTAAGTTTATAAGGATCGCTGGGTAAAAGATGGGTTTTAACGAATCAACTCGATTTAGAAGTGAACACCATTCGTGTATTCAAGATTAGTTGGTACAAATGTGAATGTCGCGATTAAATAGTGTAATAAATGTGTGAAAATTACCACTAATTTGCTCGGTGTTGACGCACTGGCGATGCGGGGCGTACGAGCGGCTATTACAAAGTGCCCAATAGAATGTAAACCGAACTCGCGGATTCTATGGGGTCAACTGTGATTCCGACAGAGACTTTAGCTCGATCTTACTGAATTCAACCGACTCGGTACGAGCGTGACACAACGTTACTCTACGCGTAACTGTGCTGCTTTTAACCGCAGAGGGTAGAAACCAAAGGGTTTATATAGTCCCAAAAATGAGTGGGGATGCATTTGAAATTTCCATATAAGGAAATTCTTCGGGGTCGTCGTCGTGTCACTCCCGTTCCCATGGTCGTGATCCAGATGGTCGAGATCATGACCCCCCTTAGTGGTATGTGATAAGCAAAAGGATTTTTAGGGCGTTTTCCCTTCGTAGACGCGAGCTCGAAAAGTGGTTGAGAGCGGCGTATGGGGAAAATTCCACATACGTAACAAATATTAGCATAAAATTAAACGTAACGTATGAATAAACAGAATACATGCGATACTTACTTCAGCTCCATCTCCACACAGTACACAGTCTAGGCGATCATACATGCTCCTGCGAACATTAAAATTTATAAGAAAATATGTCTTAAATTATTATCTACTAAACAAGACTCTGAACATTCGCACTTCGCGCATAACCCTACTTTTCTGTCTTGCAGATAATGCGAATCTTGATTTCCGCGACGTAGATAATTAGAAAGTATTCAATTCCATAATTACGTTTGCCTTCTGGATACGACGAGATGCTTTGTCTGGATATTGATGGATGAAATTACTTGGAATATTCTTCGATTTTGCCGGCACTGACTGCCACCGCCAGTGACTGCCACCTCAGACCTCGAAAACTGGAAGTGGCACCCGTTGCCCGTTGTGCTTGAAGACGTACGCTCAAAGAATATTCTAAGTAATCTCATCCGTCAATATCCAAACAAATCATCTCGGCGTATCCAGAAGGCAAACGTAATTATGGAATTGAATACTTTCTAATTATCTACGTCGCGGACATCGAGATTCGCATTATCTAGAAGACAGAAAAGTAGGGTTATGCGCGAAGTGCGAATGTTCAGCGTCTTGTTTAGTAGATAATAATTTAAGACATATTTTCTTATAAATTTTAATGTTCGCAGGAGCATGTATGATCGCCTAGACTGTGTACTGTGTGGAGATGGAGCTGAAGTAAGTATCGCATGTATTCTGTTTATTCATACGTTACGTTTAATTTTATGCTAATATTGTATTTGTTTTCAGCGCTAACACAACGCGGAACATGATGATTCTACACAAAAAAGAAGTCGAAAATACTGAATGAAATTTCCTGATATCGCCCCTACTAGGTACCAGTGGTTACGGGACGTGGATTTGTAAATGTAAATGTTGAAAGTCCCTCTTTGGATTTATATGCGCTTATATTATTTTGTAACAATTGTAATCACTGATCCTGTATATTATTAAAGAAAGAATAAATACTTTTTGAAATAAGTAGAATTAATTATTTAATAAACTGTAGAATCTGCTTGTTGGTCATGTGGGGTAAGGATGCACGTTGGTCCATGTGACGTCACGCGTAGGAAATTCTTTGGCAATTGTGGCCTTCAGATGGCGCTGTTGGATGTGTCAGGCGAGCAGCAGGACCTGCCGTCGATCTGCCGTCGATCTGCCGGCAGACCCTGACAAGCAGACCCTGCCGGCAGAACCGTAGCTGAATGCGGACGTAGGCTGCATCGCAGCTGCCGGCAGATCCTGCGCTCTCCTGGCAGACCCTGCTGTCAATCTGCCGGCAGACTGCAGATGGCTATCAGGGTAGTAGTATAAGTTAGAATCTGCAAAATTATAATAATAACTCGACAATAATGCTTGCAAGTTGGACATGCTATTGTATCCAAGTACAGAGGAGGACATACTATACTGAATGATATTATATAAAAATGAATGAAAGGAATAATACTGGAAATAATCTCACTTCAATATTATATTTATTTTTAAAGTAACAGGAATAATAAAGTAATTCGCGGTAGATATAGGAAGACTTTTTTATTTATTGTCACATTTTTCCAAGACTATTTTCATCCTCTGGCATGGACACACAACATTTGTGTACTCAGCATAATAAATTCAGGGACATACAATAAACAAAAATATAATTTTTGTTGAATTTATAAAAAAGATAAAAATGTAATTTTTATGCAGCATAAACCGTCAAGCATTATTTCTTGCATATAAAAACTCAAATTTCATAAAAAGTAGACATACAATATGTGTGCACTAAGCCATCCCAATATTTTTGAGTACCTTTTTTATATTATTTGTTAATAGCCAACGGTTATATGGACAGGAACATTAAAGGAATTGAAGCATCATAAAATAGTAATAAACCCCGTAAACATTGTGTTTCATAATTATTCCAGTTCAGAATTCGTTCATGAAATCCGCTACTGAAAATGCGCAGGCTGGATGCGCGTGATTATTATGTGGTCGGCTCCTCGAAGTGACAGAAAATATAACCTATATGCTATACCCGATTTCCTACAGATACTGTTGGAGCGTAATAATAATGTTTTGAAAGGATGCTAAAAAGTTCACAAATGTTTCGTAAAAGAACGAAATAGCCACTAAACATTTGTTGTCATATAGCATATATTTAGGTTATATTTTCTGTCACTTCGAGGAGCCGACCACATAATAATCACGCGCATCCAGTCTGCGCATTTTCACTAGCCCAATTCAACATTCAATACAATTTTGTATATATAATGTTTGTTGATAACTGCTTTCTGCAGAGGACGTGTAATAAGTGTATTTCATGTTCTGTTTCGGTGCTTTGCTAGTAAAAAAATGTCTAACCTAACAAATTTCATTTTCTGGCGACATTCCCTCATCTATTTTCCCTTTTCACTTAAAATTCCTTACTGCCAACGTAGCATAATATTCTAGCATAAGCACATTTCAAGTAATTAAAATGTACAATGAATTTTCTACGTTTACAGTACAGACTTTCCGTTTAAATTTTTATAAGTATAACGGAACAGCTGAGAATTTCTTTCCTTATTCAGAATAGAATACAGAAATAGCAAACAGCTCCCTCTCGCGTTCACCGGGTAATCGTCGATCTATCGGTGTTACCATTTCTGTGCAGAAAAAAATGCTGTAATACCGACCTGCCGAATCGGCCAGGTCACGTGACGTGTCTACCCCCTTAAGTGCAATCACTGATACCCTGTGCAGGTGCTTATCTTCTGCTACCTGTTGTCCTACTATTATACAAGTGTAAAAGTATAAAAGTGCAAAGTACAAAATACGCTATGTTATAGCCTATAATATTTAAAATATATAATATAATATATAATTACATTGCTGCAACTCCCGTCTAGCGGCGTGTAGTATAAGCTTCAGAAGCGCGGAGTTCGAATCGGATCACTCGACTGTAATAGGAACGGGAGACAAGGTGAAGTTCGCGCAAGCCTGAGGTGTTTGAGAATAGTTAGAGATTCTTTTAATGAGGGGACTTCAAGATTATAAACTAAGCGGTACCCACTTGGAAACGGGTGGTTGAATAAATGAATCTCACCTTCGTCTCTTCACCTAAGTGTGTAATTACAGCGCAATGTGGTTAAACGCTCGTTTTTGCAAAAATCGATAACCGAAAGGAATCGGATCGACGAATAGGAATTTAGCTAATAAATCTGTAAATTTGCGATTGGCTGTTAGAATCTAAGACATTTTGTAATTAACAAAACGTGGAAAAGCGATGAATTTTTAGAAAGCGTCACTTGAGCCTGAAAAGCCATCACGAGTAGTCGTAAAAATAAAAGTTCTGTTCAGATTCAAATTGTGTTTAAAATCGTTTATTTTCTTCCATTACAGTTACAAATTTACTAAGTTCAAGTAGTTTCATTCCGTTTTTATTACTATTTTCATCATATTTACCATTCAAAAATCTGCGTCCAAGGAACAGAGTGCCTAAGCACTCCACGGGCGTCGACCCTCGCCGAATTCCCTACCAAGGATCCAGAGGATCCAAACGGCCACGCAACAACATATATAATATAACATAAACTATGACTGTACTTATTTCCTAGTCCTTGTTTTGGTTACTTTATTGCCCAATTGTCCAATCAATCAGTTACATCTTAATGTTTAATATTTGATTTTTTATATTTTTGTAATTATTTATAGCCGAAT